>NC_091951.1:27521877-28251877 GCF_031021105.1 Erythrolamprus reginae | reverse complement strand
ATGCCTTTGGAAGTACTGGTGAGCTTTGTATCTGCCATTCCACAAAAAGACGTGCCATCCTATTTGCGTGTCATGCCCCTCCAACATTAATAACCTCTTATTTTTAAAATTTGTCCACTCTCTCACACATGTGAATGCAGCAACTTGATAGTATCTTTCCCAAACCAGTAGGCCGAATCCTAGAAACATAGAAACATAGAAGTCTGACGGCAGAAAAAGACCTCATGGTCCATCTAGTCTGCCCTTATACTATTTTCTGTATTTTATCTTACAATGGATATATGTTTATCCCAGGCATGTTTAAATTCAGTTACTGTGGATTTATCAACCACGTCTCCTGGAAGTTTGTTCCAAGGATCTACTACTCTTTCAGTAAAATAATATTTTCTCATGTTGCTTTTGATCTTTCCCCCAACTAACCTCAGATTGTGTCCCCTTGTTCTTGTGTTCACTTTCCTATTAAAAACACTTCCCTCCTGGACCTTATTTAACCCTTTAATATACAGTATTTAAATGTTTCGATCATGTCCCCCCTTTTCCTCCTGTCCTCCAGACTATACAGATTGAGTTCATTAAGTCTTTCCTGATACGTTGTATGCTTAAGACCTTCCACCGTTATTGTAGTCCGTCTTTGGACCCGTTCAATTTTGTCAATATCTTTTTGTAGGTGAGGTCTCCAGAACTGAACACAGTATTCCAAATGTGGTCTCACCAGCGCTCTATATAGCGGGATCATAATCTCCCTCTTCCTGCTTGTTATACCTCTAGCTATGCAGCCAAGCATCCTACTTGCTTTCCCTACCGCCTGACTGCACTGTTCACCCATTTTGAGACTGTCAGAAATCACTACCCCTAAATCCTTCTCTTCTGAAGTTTTTGCTAACACAGAACTGCCAATGCAATACTCAGATTGAGGTTTCCTTTTCCCCAAGTGCATTATTTTACATTTTCCCTAAGTGCATTATTTTAAATCCTCCTCTTTCTTTAGTAATAGTTTTAATTTAATTCTAGGTCTTTTCCCTTACTAAATAAATTTAGATATCATTATGTTCAAATTTCTGAAATATTCTTGATCCAATTTTATAGGTAAAATAAATAGGGATTTATTTTAATTTATTTATCTAAAATAGGGAAAGGATTTTTGGTAGAATGTTTATTTTTACAGTTGCAATTCTCCCCATAAGGGTTAATTGCAACTTTCCCCATATCTCCAAATCTGCCTTTAGTTGATAGTTTAATTTGCTATTCTTATCTCCTTTGTTTATTATACATCTTGCCGTTAATAATATTTCCAAATATTTCACTTTTTTAATTATTTGGAGACTTATTCTCTCCGTCAATTCTTTTTTCTGTATTTTGGACATATTTTGACTGTCGTTTTAGTTTTTTCCTTATTTATGCTCAATCCAGCTGCTTCTCTATATTCTCCCAGTACTTCCAAAAGGCTCAAGACAGATTGTAGTGGCTCTGCTATTATAAATACGAGATCATCTGCAAAAGCTTGTAAATTTCTTTCTTTATTTCCAGTTCTTTAATTTGTTTATTCTTCTGGATAATTATTGTCAATAGAGTTAATATAAACAATAGTGATGATAATGGGCTTTCGTGGGCAAAATGGATGCTTACAATCGAGTCGATATTTGAACTGGGATCTTGTTAGTTTTCTATGTTCCAAATCAATCGTAAATAATATTAGAGATTAAAATAGAATTTTGGTGTTTGTTTTTTCGTGCTAATATATAGTGTGTTTGATTTTTTGCTGCTTCCACATGCCCTGCAGCCATTTTTAAACAATAATTAAACTAATCTATTTATATTAATCTTACAGAGAGAGAAAAGATACAGAGAAGAGCACTCTGGACAACAGAGAATGAAAAACAGCATTATATATTAGTATATAATAGTATTTTCATGCTATTATATTAGATGGGGATTTATCTATTTTTATTGCTTCTTTCACATGTCCTGCAGCCATTTTTCAACAATTAGTACGCTAATCCATTTATATTCACCTTACAGATAAAGAGGATGCCAAGAAGAGCGCTCTGGACAACAGAGAATGAAAAGCAGCACTAAAATTCAAAATAACCTATCAGTCAAAATCTTCTTCAATTCCTCGGCAGCGTGTGAAAACTCTTCTTCCATAGCAGGTGAGAGACAAGGATAGGACTAAAAGAAGAAAATTCTGACCTGGAAAAAAGTATATGGAACTGAAAAAAACAATACACAAAAAGTCAGGGAGGATAATTTCTCATTTCCTCAAGAATCCAAGAATATCAGTGTTAGAGCACCTCCACAAACTGCCTAATGTGGGACAATCACAGATTGCAGAGCACATCTGATTCTGCACAACAGGATCCATCCAGTGAAAAGCCACACAAATGTTTGCAGTGCGGCAAATGCTTTGCTCGGAAAAGCTTCCTTGCAATTCACGCAAGGACCCATACTGGAGAGAAGCTCTATGAGTGCTCCCAGTGTGGCAAAACATTTAGCTTGCAATGGAATTTGGTGAGACACAAGAGGATTCACACTGGAGAGAAACTCTTTGACTGTCCCATTTGTGGGAAAAGTTTCAGTCAAAATTCCCACCTGGTGATACACCAGAGGACTCACACAGGAGAGAAACCGTATCAGTGCCTGGATTGTGGGAAACATTTCAGGCAGAATTCCTGCCTAGCGAAACACCAGAGGACTCACACAGGAGTAAAACCATTTCAATGTCCAGATTGTGGGAAAGGTTTCAGTGATAATTCCCAATTGGTGGTACACCAGAGGACACACACAGGAGAAAAACCGTATAAATGCCTAGATTGTGGGAAATGTTTCATCCAGAGTTCCTATCTAGTGAAACATCAGAGGACTCATACAGGAGAAAAACCATATGAATGCCTGGATTGTGGAAAATGTTTCATTCAGAGTTCTGACCTAGTGAAACATCAGAGGACTCACAGAGGAGAAAAACCATATGAATGCCTGGATTGTGGGAAATGTTTCATCCTGAGCTCCTACCTAGTGAAACACCAAAGGACTCATACAGGAGAAAAACCATATGGGTGCCTAGATTGTGGGAAACGATTCAGTCAGAGTTCCGACCTAATAAAACATCAGAGGACTCACACAGGAGAAAAACCGTATGAATGCCTGGATTGTGGGAAAAGTTTCATCCTGAGTTCCTACCTAGTGAAACACCAGAGGACTCACAAAGGAGAAAAATTGTATGAGTGCCTGGATTGTGGGAAAAGCTTCATTCGGAATTCCCACCTTGTGATACACCAGAGGACTCACACAGGAGAAAAACCGTATCAGTGCCTGGATTGTGGGAAATGTTTCCGTTGGAATTCCAACCTGGTAGAACACCAAAGGACACACACAGGAGAGAAACCGTATAAATGTAGTGATTGTGGGAAAAGTTTCAAGCAGCGTTCTAAGCTTGTGATACACCAGAGAACGCACACAGGAGCAAAACCATTTCAATGTCCGGATTGTGGGAAACATTTCAGTCAGAATTCCAACCTGATGATACACCAGAGATCTCACACAGGAGAAAAACCGTATCAGTGTGTGGATTGTGGGAAATGTTTCCAGCAGAATTCTAAGCTTGTGATACACCAGAGGACTCACACAGGAGAGAAACCATATGAGTGTCCAGATTGTGGAAAGTGCTTCAAACAAAATTCGTCTCTTCTCGCACACAAGAAATTCCATATGAAGCAAAATTTGATGTGTGTAGATGAATCTTGAATTTCATTTCTCTTTTTGGGAATCCATTTGACAAATTAACCATTTAAATCCCTGCCTTATTCTTTTTAGTCAAACATGTCTTGGTATCAAAGATGAGGGTGCTTTCTTTCTCTGGACTTTTGTGGTTGTTCCTTTTCACAGTGTCAAGGTGAATTGCAATGCTAGGCCAGAGAAAAAACTCTTAGGTCTCTGTGATGTTTATTTGCCACCTTGAGTTACTTCTATATCTATTTTTTTTTCTTTAAAAAACACCACCACCAACACACAACATATATTCCCTTTTTACAGCAGTTTCATAGTGGTAGTATTCTATTATTAACATTTCTCCCCCTCCTAATCTTCAAATATATTTATCCACATTGTCCCATTTTCCCTTATTTCTATATATCGTATTTTTCAGAGTATAAAATGTACCCTTCCCCCCTCAATAGTGGCTGCAAACTTGGATGTGTCTTATACACTGAATGCTGCCTGCCAGCAATTTACCTCCTTGCAGCAAAAAAAACAAACCCTGCTTAGCACAAGCCACTGATTATCTGCCTCCCGACACTCAGCTGATTGTTTGAAGTTGCCTACATGGCATTGGACCAGATTACCTCCGGAACTGCCTGCTACCGCACAAATCCCAGCAACCGATAAGGTCCCACAGAATTGGCCTTCTCCGGGTCCCGTTGACTAAACAATGTTGTTTGGCGGGCCCCAGGGGAAGAGCCTTCTCTGTGGCGGCCCCGGCCCTCTGGAACCAACTCCCCCCGGAGATTAGAACTGCCCCCACCCTCCCTGTTTTTCATAAATTACTCAAGACTCATTTATACCACCAGGCATGGGGGAGTTGAGATAGCCCTTCCCCCTAGGCCATTACAAGTTATGCATGGTATGTTTGTGTGTATGTTTGGTTTTATTATTGGTTTTATTGGTTTTATTATTGTTATTATTGTTTTTATTGGTTTTATTATTGTTTTTTATTATTGGATTGTACATGTTGTTTTTATTATTGTTGTTAGCCGCCCCGAGTCTACGGAGAGGGGCGGCATACAAATCCAATAAATTATTATTATTATTATTATTATTATTATTAAGCCCATGCGCTAAAATGAAAGTGAAACTAAAGCTGCACGGAGGTCAATTGCTAGACAGATCTGACTGTGCTGAAACTGGCTGTTTGTTTTTTTGCTGCAAGGAGGTAAGTCAATAACTATAAATGCCTATAGAATGTTCAAATCATTACACTTATTTTTTAAAGACTGCTTTATTATTAACTTTAAAAAATGAAACATTTTAAAATAAATGCTTAATCTGAAGAGGCCCAGTGCTTTTAAATAGATCTATTTAAATAATTGGGAAGAATTAGTGTGATTACATTTAAGAAAACTTTCTGGGATTAACATAGTGCCATAATGTACATTTCTACAATTCCTTGCTATGTCCATGGGTCAGATACACATGCACAGAAATACACAGCAAATAGTGTATATTGTCTGTTTGGCAAATTGCTGAGATGCAGAGGCCTTTTCCCCTTGTTTTCCTCCCCCAAAACTAAGGTGTGTCTTATACTCATAGAAACATAGAAGACTGACGGCAGAAAAAGACCTCATGGTCCATCTAGTCTGCCCTTATACTATTTCCTGTATTTTATCTTACAATGGATATATGTTTATCCCAGGCATGTTTAAATTCAGTTACTGTGGATTTACCAACCACGTCTGCTGGAAGCTTGTTCCAAGGATCTACTACTCTTTCAGTGAAATAATATTTTCTCACGTTGCTTTTGATCTTTCCCCCAAATAACTTCAGATTGTGTCCCCTTGTTCTTGTGTTCACTTTCCTATTAAAAACACTTCCCTCCTGAACCTTCATTTTTTGCATCTTATACTCTGAAAACTACGGTATATTTCTTTATGCATATTGGTTATAGCTTTATGTTATTTTACAAACATTATATCCTTTATGTCATTTCCCCATTCATTCTTATTTACTATTTCTAATCTCCAGCTAATTATACATTTATTCCATACTGCATAATAATCTGTATCTTCCTTTTCCTTTTTTCTCCTATCTCCTTCGTTTTTTAATCCATCTCTGCACAGTCCAGAATTTTTTTTATCAGTTCATCCTTGTTGTGATTCAGTCTGAGGCTCCTCAGGGAACGGCTGGAACTCTGCCGGCTCCATGCTCAGAGGGGGAGGACGAGGAACAGGAGGAGGAGGAGGACCAGGCAGACGGGGAAGAGGAATGTCAGGACGAGGAGGAGGGGGAACAGCCTGAGACCCCCGGGGGGGAGCTCTCCCCAGCGAGTAGCGAGTAGCCTGGAGTCATTGGATGAGAACGCACAAGCCATCATAGATATGAGGCAGAGAAGGGCAGCACAACGAAGGGGACAATTAGCCAGGTATTTCCATCCCTAATAGGCAACAGCTGGGTTTGGGTGTGGTTTTCCTCAGAAAGGTTGAAAAGGCAGGCCCGCCCTTCCTGTATTGTGGAGAGTTATCTTTTGGGAGTCCTGTGACCTGGCTTGTGGCCTCGAAGGCTGAAAACTTGGGGGAGGCGTGGGTTTTATTATCTACAGTGGTGTGTGTGCCAGCAAGAAGCCTGTTGTATTGTCTGGCCGTCGTGACTCTTCTGTGAAGCTTCACAGCATTCCAGTTTGTAAGAACAGTTTTTGTTATCTGTGTTTGTTTTCAAAGATATAAAATGACTTTGCTTTTTACCAGCGTGTCTGGCTACTCTTTTTAGTTGGTGTTGGCGTCTGGGGGAACCCAGACAGAACAATCCTTAGTTGGTATGTTAACATTTTTCCAGTTCTGTGCATATGCTATGCCCAGCAGCCCACTGAAGGTACAAGTCGAACTTCAACATGGAGGGTGCTCCCACACATACAAGGGATATCCGAAACAGCTGCACGTATACTTGAACCACATGGGGGTTAAAGTAGCGCACAAACCTGACCTAACGCTGAGGAGGAGAGTAATGCGCCCAAATGAAACTCTACCAAAGGTGGATTTGTAGTAAAGCTAAGTTATATTGGAAAACCATAGAAAAATTGATGAAAGAAATAACATTGCAAGAGATAGAAAAAAACCCTGGAACTTTATTTATTGTGTATAACAAAGCAGAAATATAAGAAATACATCCTCTATTTAGTTATCCACATTTTGACCGCGGCCAGGATAGTTTATGCGCAAAATTGGAAAGGAGAAAATACTCCCAAAGAAGAAGAGGTAATTAAGAAAATATTGGATTGCGCAGAGATGGATAGGATGACAAGACGGTTAACTAATCAAGAGGAATCAGAATTTTATATTATTTGGAACAAGGTGTATACAAGGATAAATAATAAGAAAAATAAAATGTAAAAGCCATGTGAGAATTATAAATATACTAAAATGATTTCTTTTTTCCTTTTCTTTGTGTGAATTTTATTTTAATTGTAAGGTTTGAGCAAAACTCTTCATTCAAATTAGTATGTTGATTTAAGGCATTAACAATGTATTCTTTTTCTGTAAAAAAATTGACTTCTAGGACAAGAGGGGAAATTGCAGCCCCAACTTTATGTTAAATGTTTGTATGTATGTTTGTCAATTTTTATGAAAAATTAATAAAGTTTATTTAAAAAAAAAAGAAAGAAACTCTACCAAAGGAGGAAACTTCCTTGGTAATTTACCATATAAACTAGAAATTGTGCTGTGGGTTCTGCCTCCCAAGGACAATTCCATCTGTCCATCCATAACCCTGGGGGGGGGATTATTGACCCCCTCAGAGAGGGTCTGCAACTTGGGCGTCCTCCTCGATCCACAGCTCACATTAGAGAAACACCTTTCAGCTGTGGCGAGGGGGGCGTTTGCCCAGGTTCGCCTGATGCACCAGTTGCGGCCCTATCTGGACCGGGAGTCACTGCTCACAGTCAGTCATGCTCTCATCACCTCGAGGTTCGACTACTGTAATGCTCTCTACATGGGGCTACCTTTGAAAAGTGTTCGGAAACTTCAGATCGTGCAGAATGCAGCTGCGAGAGCAATCATGGGCTTCCCAAGGTATGTCCATGTTACACCAACAGTCTGCATTGGTTGCCGATCAATTTCCGGTCACAATTCAAAGTGTTGGTTATGACCTATAAAGCCCTTCATGGCATCGGACCAGAATATCTCTGGGACCGCCATCTGCCGCACGAATCCCAGCGACCGGTTAGGTCCCACAGAGTTGGCCTTCT
The DNA here is from genome assembly GCF_031021105.1 of Erythrolamprus reginae. Taxonomy (NCBI): domain Eukaryota; kingdom Metazoa; phylum Chordata; class Lepidosauria; order Squamata; family Dipsadidae; genus Erythrolamprus; species Erythrolamprus reginae. The sequence goes on along the minus strand of NC_091951.1, from coordinate 28,243,929 downwards.
CCGGGTCCCGTCGACTAAACAATGTTGTTTGGCGGGACCCAGGAGAAGAGCCTTCTCTGTGGCGGCCCCGACCCTCTGGAACCAGCTCCCCCCAGATATCAGAGTTGCCCCCACCCTCCTTGCCTTTCGCAAGCTCCTTAAAACCCACCTCTGTCGTCAGGCATGGGGGAATTGAACTTTTCCCTTCTCCCTAGGCTTATAGAATTTACACATGGCATGCTTGTATGTATGATTGGTTCTTTAAATTGGGGTTTTTTAGATTATTTTTAATATTAGATTTGTTCACATTGTCTTTATTATTGTTGTTAGCCGCCCCGAGTCTTCGGAGAGGGGCGGCATACAAATCTAATAAATAAATGAATGAATGAATAAACAAACAAACAAACAAACAAATAAATAAATAAATAAGATACCTGCAAAGGCCAAGGGGGGATGGATCATTAGGGTTAGATGGAGATCTGAAAAAAAATCCCCCTCCCATAAGCATAAGGAACAGCTTAATGAAGGTGGGACAAACTCCAATTGCATGCAGGAGAGCACATTGGAAGAGCGCATAGACAAGGGAGGGTGTAGGACAATGCAGACCCAATACAGGATCATGGGCAAAAAAGATGCTAGAAGGGAGGAATAATAAGAAGGGGGAGAAAGTGGTGATTAGCACACCCCAAGTATTGCCTCATAACCCTACTCTACCCTCTGGGGAGAGAAAAAGGCAATATGCAAAAGATGAAGGAACAGCAACTCCACCTGTTTACATGACTAAGCAACAACTACGGAGAAGGGCGGCATACAAATCTAATAAATAATAATACATAATAATAATAATTACAGGAGGGAAGGAAGGGTGTGGGCCTGGGATGCGGGCAATGAGCAAAGTGAGCAGCATCATATAAAATCAACTGTCTTCAATGGGGATTTTAGCACTCTGATGACGTTAGTAGAGGACTAACAAAAGTTTAGTTAATTTTAGTAGTTTTTAATAAATTTTAAATGTTCTGGAGATTGCAATGGCTGTGGCGTCTTCATTTATAAATACACCTGGAACTCGCATTTTTAGGTCAATTCTTGATATGTGTGTGCACGTGTATAATTATATACATAATTATATATTTATTTATTTTTATTTATTTATTTATTTTGTCCAATACATAATACACATTGAAGAGAATAAATATGTAATACAGTAATATAAATAAAGAAAAGAATAGAAGAAAAGATATAAAAGTATAGGTGAACATATTTGAAAGGAAGAAAAGATAAATGAGATAAAGAAAGACAATTGCACAGGAGACGGAAGGCACACTGGTGCACTTATGCACGCCCCTTACTGACCTCTAAGGAACCTGGAGAGGTCAATCGTGGATAGTCTAAGGGAAAAATGTTGGGGGTTAGGGGTTGACACTACTGAGTCAGGTAATGAGTTCCACGCTTCGACAACTCGGTTGCTGAAGTCATATTTTTTACAGTCAAGTTTGGAGTGGTTAATATTAAGTTTGAATCTGTTGCATGCTCTTGTGTTGTTGCGATTGAAGCTGAAGTAGTCATTGACAGGTAGAACGTTGCAGCATATGATCTTGTGGGCAATACTTACATCGTGTTTTAGGCGACGTAGTTATAATTATATATAACTTTTCCTCTGTTCGTTGTATAATTTTGTCCAATTCTTGCTGATCCTTATGTATTTCCTATAGAGTGATACCTCGTCTTACAAACGCCTCGTCATACAAACTTTTCGAGATACAAACCCGGGGTTTAAGATTTTTTTGCCTCTTCTTACAAACTATTTTCACCTTACAAACCCACCACTGCCATGGAGATGCCCCGCCTCCAGACTTCCGTTGCCAGCGAAGCACACGTTTTTGCGCTGCTGGGATTCCCTTGAGGCTCCCCTCCATGGGAAATTCCACCTCTGGACTTCCGTGTTTTTGTGATGCTGCAGGGGAATCCCAGCAGGGGAATCTAGCAGCGCAAAAATGGGCGCTTCAATGGCAAAGGAAGTCCGGAGATGGGGTTTCCCAGCGAGGGGAGCCTCAGTGAAATCGCAGCATCGCAAAAACACAGAGGTCCGGAAGTGGGGTTTTGAGGACTTTGGTGTTTTTGCGATGCTGCAATTTCACTGATGCTCCCTTCACTGAAAACCCTACCTCCAGACTTCCGTTGCCAGCAAAGCGCTCGTTTTTGCAATGCTGGGATTCCCCTGCTGGGATTCCCCTGCAGCATCGCCAAAACACAGAAGTCTAGAGGTAGGGTTTCCCATGGAGGGGAGCCTCACGGAATCCCAGCAGCGCAAAACCAGGCGCTTCGGCTGGCAAAAGGGGTGAATTTTGGGCTTGCACGCATTAATCGCTTTTCCATTGATTCCTATGGGAAACATTGTTTCGTCTTACAAACTTTTCACCTTAAGAACCTTGTCCCGGAACCAATTAAGTTTGTAAGACAAGGTATCACTGTATTTTTTTTATCAGAGCTGCAAGCAGAGGGTGAGTTGAAGTCCCAAACTGCCAACATTTAATTGCCCTCTTCAGTTTTCAGCATAGAAAATTGCTGTTAAAGATATAAAGCCTCCCAGGATATGACAACTGTCTGGATGGGGTGGGTGGGTTATTATTCCAGCCCTCTCCTACCATGGAAAAGATATTTGTTTTGTCCACCCCTGTATGTTATTAAGGTATATTTTTCCTACTTAGGTTGTGATTTGTTTGTATACTTCTCCTTTTTCTGTATAAGGACATGTTATCAACTATAATTTGTTATTGGGAGATTGATGACACGCCTTGGTCCTCCCAGCATTGTGAAAGGTATAAGATTACTGCCTCGGGGGTAACCCGAGGTTCAGACTTTGTCCTGCAAATACATTGACTGTGTAGACAAATAAACCTGTGTTGCTCCATCCCTTTGTGGTCTTCATTCCTGAAACTGGTGGGCTCGTTCAGCTGCAACACATTGATGATATGATCTGGCTGACTGAGAATCTCCATAGACCAGAGGTCTTCAAATTTGGCAACATTAAGACTTGTAGACATTTTAGTAGCAGCTAGGATAGCTTTTGCTCAAAAATGGAAAGACCTTGAAACCCCAAAAGAAACTGATATATTTAAGAAAGTCTTAGAATGTGCTGATCTTGACATGATGACAAGAAGGTTGAAAAATCAAGAAGAATCAGAATTTTATGAGGTTTGGCAAAAGGTATATACCCGGTGGGATACAAAGAAACAGAGATAACCGTATTTTTACATTATTTTAAACATATTTGTACTTAGTAGTTATATTGTATTAGATAGTGATTATTAACAATATAAAGATAAACTCCTTCTTTCCTCTTCTACCATTTCTCTTTTTTTTCTTTCTTCCTAGTTTATTTCAAGTTATAATTTTAAAATTTCTATATATTTTTAAATGTTTTAGATGTGTTTTTTACTTACTATCTTACAATTGATATATTCAAGTATTTTAAAATTAATGATAAAGTTAGTTTCCCCCCCTCTTTTTTACTTATTAAAAATATAAAGATGACTTCTACTTTGAGAGGAGCGATTGTTGCTCCACTAAATGTTACATGTAATGTATGTTTATTATTTATTATTTATTTATTACTTGGATTTGTATGCCGCCCCTCTCCGAAGACTCGGGGCGGCTCACAACATGTAAAAGACAAATCATAAGTAATCAACAATTTAAAATTTTAAAGATTTAAAAAACCCCACAAACTAACAGACTCACACACAAGCATACCATATATAAATTCAACGTGCCCAGGGGGGGGGATGTTTCAATTCCCCCATGCCTGACAGCAAAGGTGGGTTTTAAGAAGTTTGCGGAAGGCAGGAAGAGTAGGGGCAGTTCTAATCTCCGGGGGGAGTTGGTTCCAGAGGGCCGGTGCCGCCACAGAGAAGGCTCTTCCCCTGGGGCCCGCCAACCGACATTGCTTAGTTGACGGGACCCGGAGAAGGCCCACTCTGTGGGACCTAATTGGTCGCTGGGATTCGTGCTGCAGGAGGCGGTCTCGGAGATATTCTGGTCCAGTGCCATGAAGGGCTTTAAAGGTCATAACCAACACTTTGAATTGTGACCGGAAACTGATCGGCAGCCAGTGCAGACTGCGGAGTGATGGTGAAACATGGGCATACCTGGGTAAGCCCATGACTGCTCTCGCAGCTGCATTCTGCACGATCTGGAGTTTCCGAACACTTTTCAAAGGTAGCCCCATGTAGAGAGCATTACAGTAGTCGAACCTCGAGGTGATGAGGGCATGAGTGACTGTGAGCAGTGAGTCCCGGTCCAGATAGGGCCGCAACTGGTGCACCAGGCGAACCTGGGCAAACGTCCCCCTCGCCACAGCTGCGAGATGTTGTTCTAATGTGAGCTGTGGATCGAGGAGGACGCCCAAGTTGCGGACCCTCTCTGAGGGGGTCAATAATTCCCCCCCCAGGGTAATGGACGGACAGATGGAGTTGTCCTTGGGAGGCAAAACCCACAGCCACTCCGTCTTATCCGGGTTGAGTTTGAGTCTGTTGACACCCATCCAGGCCCCAACAGCCTCCAGGCACCGGCACATCACTTCCACCGCTTCGTTGACTGGGCATGGGGTGGAGATGTAAAGCTGGGTATCATCGGCATATTGATGATACCTCACCCCATGTCCTTGGATGATCTCACCCAGCGGTTTCATGTAGATGTTAAATAGCAGGGGGAAGAGGACCGACCCCTGAGGCACCCCACAAGGGAGAGACCTAGGAGTCGACCTCTGTCCCCCCACTAACACCGACTGCAACCGGCCAGAGAGGTAGGAGGAGAACCACTGAAGAACAGTGCCTCCCACTCCCAACCCCTCCAGCCGACGCAGAAGGATACCATGGTCGATGGTATCGAAAGCCGCTGAGAGGTCAAGGAGCACCAGGACAGAGGATAAACCCCTGTCCCAGGCCCGCCAGAGATCATCCATCAACGCGACCAAAGCGGTTTCCGTGCTGTAACCGGGCCTGAAACCCGACTGCTGGGGACCTAGATAATCGGCTTCTTCCAAGGACCGCTGGAGCTGGAGTGCCACCACCTTCTCAACAACCTTCCCCATAAAGGGAAGGTTGGAGACTGGACGGTAGTTATTAAGCACAGCTGGGTCCAGGGAGGGCTTCTTGAGGAGGGGGCGCACAAGCGCTTCTTTATAGAGTGATGGAAAAACTCCCCTCCCCAAGGAAGCGTTGGTAATCTCCTGGGCCCAGCTCCGTGTCACCTCCCTGCTGGCCGAGACCAACCAGGAGGGACACGGATCCAGTAAACAGGTGGCGGAACTCACAGCTCCAATGGCCTTGTCCACTTCATCAGGTGTCACCAGATCAAACTCTTCCCAGACAGGTGGACAAGTACGTGCCCCAGTCACCTCGACTGACTCGTTGTCAGTCGACTCTGCTATACAATTGGAGTCGAGGTCGGCCCGAATCCGAGCGACTTTATCAGCGAAAAACGAGTTAAAGTCCTCGGCACTACTCTGCAAGGGCTCCCCAACTCCCCCCTGATTAAGAAGGGAGCGGGTCACCCTAAACAGAGTGGCCGGGCGGGATTCCGCTGATGCAATCAAGGCGGCATGGTACGCGCATCTTGCCGCCTTGAGCGCCACTTTGTAAGTCTTAATAAAAGCTCTTACAAGTGTTCGATCAGATTCAGACCTACTCTTCCTCCATCGCTTCTCTAGACGTCTCTTCTGGCGTTTCAACTCCCGGAGCTCCTCGTTGAACCATGGAGCTCTACGGGGTCTAGCGCCACGGAGAGGTCGCAAAGGCGCAATCCGGTCAAGGGCCTCTGCTGTAGCCTCGTTCCAGGCTTTCGCAAGAGACTCTGCCGAACTGTGGACAAGTGCCTCTGGTATAACCCCAAGCGCCGTCTGAAAGCCCTCTGGGTCCATCAGGCGTCTGGGGCGGAACATCTTAATTGGTTCCGCCTCCCTGCGGGGAAGGATTGGAGCTAGGAAGTCAAGCCGTAGTAGAAAATGGTCTGACCATGACAAAGGCACTGCTTCTAAGCCCCTTAGTCTCAGACCATTACTCAGTTGCTCGGAAAGGAATACCATGTCGGGTGCGTGCCCCCCCTCATGAGTCGGACCCCGTACTACTTGAGTCAGGTCCATGGCTGTCATGGTGGCCATGAACTCCTGTGCCAACCCAGAGGTTTCGCCGAGTGACGGCAGGTTGAAGTCCCCCAAGACAATAAGTCTGGGGAACTCCACCGCCAACCCGGCTACCTCCTCGAGTAGCACAGGCAGGGCTTTTGACACGCAGCTGGGAGGCAGGTACGTGAGAAATAAGTCCACCTGAACCCCTAGGTCCAACTTCATCAAGAGTGACTCGCAACCCGCAATTTCCGGAGCAATGAGTCCACGTAGGCAAAGGCTCTCCCTGGCTATAATAGCCACTCCTCCCCCCCTTCCCTGGGGTCGAGGTTGATGCCATATCTGAAACCCAGCTGGGCAAATTTCAGAGAGAGGAACACCTCCCTCTGGGCCCAGCCAGGTTTCAGTAATACATGCCAGGTCGGCCTCCTCATCCAGGATCAGATCCCGGATGAGGAGAGCTTTGTTTACCACCGACCTGGCATTAAGCAGCAGCAACCTGAGTCCAGGGCCAGAGTTACACTCATCACCAGTACCCAAGATTGGGCTCACAGAGCCAGAACAAGGGATCGTTATTAAGCAACGGTCCCTCGTTCCCCTGGAACGGCTAACTCCGCGGCCCCCGCCATATCTGCCTCTCCCCAGCAACACAGGAATATTCCGACCCTCTGCCACCCCAGAGATCGATGCCCCATCCCCTCCCGCCTCTTGAGCGTCAGGTGGGCCAAATCTACCATTCATACTCCCACCATTCATCTCATCCATACCGTGACCCCACCCACCCCAGTCATCCCAATCATACCGGCCATTCAGCCCATGCACACAAGTAATTCTGTCCCAGTCATCCATTTAAATTTTGAACCCCCAATACTAAAAATAGATTAAATTTATAACAGTTAAAACAGTAAAAACACTAATAAATATGTAAAAAAATGCAATTTCCAATTAATTAATTAGTTAGTTAAATATTAAACAAATAAAAATATAAAAATATAAAAATAGCTAAGAATAAAATGTATTAAGATGTATTAAAAATATAGAAAAATATAGAAGAAAAAGGAGCCAGTCAGTAGTTCTTAAATAGTCAATAGCAAGGTGGTACCAAAGTCTAGGTAAATGGCTTAAGATTTTATATAATTGTCCACTTAGCAATTTTCCAGGTTTCTGGGGAAAAAGATCACCAAAGTGCTGGCCCTGACCACTGACCAGCATCCCCAGTCCAAGTCCATATGGTTTAATTATTGTTTCCCCCAACTTCCTCAACCTTATGTTCTTCTTTTTTCTTGTCGTTTGTTTCAATTGCCTTCCACTGCTCGCTGTTCTTCCTGGGTGGCATCTCCCCTCGCAATAGTCTCTCTGGCTCCAGGCCTGCACCATGGCCCCCGTTTCAGTAGTCCCCCCGACGACGGGCGCCCCCACCATTTGGCACCACAGCGTCCCGGGACTAGATTTAACACTGAAGGGTCCAGCCTTGTTCAATCTTGGTGCTCAGTCTCGGTAGTATTTCCCAACAACAACCACCCGAAAGACACTCCAGAGCTGCAGGTATCAAGGTCTTATTGGGGGTGCTCTCTCTCCAGCCTCCAAATCTCCCCATCCTATCGAGCACGGCAACAGAGGAAGGTAACATGCAGTGGGGGGGGGGGGCTGAGTTCTAATTAGCCGCTGCCATTCCCGCTTCCCAGCTGATCGGTCTGACAGTCTTTATAGCAAAGGAGACAGCGAAGAAGACAGAAGACACACAGAAGACACGCAGCAAATGTTCACCCTCCAAGCCACCGGGCTGCAAACGAGCTGTAAATGGGCTGTCCGGCGCCTCCGACTCCCTCCCGACAGCACAACACAGCTCAGCTGTAAACAGCAGCCGCCATTCCGCCACGTCTCTGTCAATCCGGCTCCGGGCGTGTTCGCGGCCAAACAGCTCAACCCTGCCGCGAACAACGCTGAATTCAGGTCTTCGGAAGCAGGGACACCTCACCTCCAAGCAGGTTGCTCATTTGACGTGGGGTTTTTTTTTTCTATATTTCTCTATATTTCTGATGTTTTAGCCGTAGTCCGGTGGAGCTATGATTCCACCCTCCTTCCCCCACCGGAACCGGAAATTATGTTATGTCTGTCTTTACAATTTACCGGTAATAAAAAATATTATTAAAAAAAAGACTTGTGAACTTCAACTCCCAAAATTCTTCAGCCAACAATTCTGGGAGTTGAAGCCCATAAGTCTTAAAGTTGCCAGGTTTACGGGCCCCTGCCGTAGACAATTGTTGCCAGACTTTCCATTGCTGAGAAGGGATGGAGCACCAGTAGGATATACTATGCTGGTTAGCTGAACAAGGAAGTAAAAAACTAAAATCACAGAAGAGACAAGCGGTCAGTTTCATTCTTACAGCTTTTCTAAGTTGCAGAGGCTAGTTTGGAGGAATTATCCTATGTACATGCAGACACAGACACCCCAAGAAGAAAACCTATCGGAAATGGGGGCTGCACTCTTTCTTTCCCCATTTGCACCCACCCACCCCAAAAAGGGCGCTTTCCTTTGGTTTAGTTGCCGCTGCTTCTGGCAAACGAAGCTTCGGGCTCCGTTCCAGGGACAATGGATGCCCCTTTGGGGAACCTGAAAGAAAAGGTTTAGGATGGAGCCTCAGGGAGAAAAGCTATCGATGGGAATTGAATAGGACTTGATGGCACACAAAGAAACACGGAATTAACGAGAACATCTTCAAACGCCGTGGGGTAGAGCGAGTATGTTAACCTGATCCTACGCAGCTTCTGCTCTGGCAGTCTCACACTACTCACCAGAGCCTACAAAACGTTTGCCAGACCCATCCTTGAATACAGCTCATCTGTCTGGAATCCATACCACATCTCGGACATCAACACCCTCGAAAATGTCCAAAGATACTTCACCAGAAGAGCCCTTCACTCGTCCACCTGAAACAATACCCTACAAAACTAGACTCACTATCCTGGGCCTAGAAAGCTTAGAACTACGACGCCTAAAACACGATCTAAGTACTGCCCACAAGATCATATGCTGCAATGTCCTGCCTGTCAATGACTACTTCAGCTTCAACCGCAACAACACGAGCACTCAACAGATTCAAACTTAAGGTTAACCAGTCCAAACTTGACTGTAAAAAATATGGCTTTAACAATCGAGTTGTTGAAGTGTGGAACTCATTACTGGACTCAGTAGTGTCAACCCCTAACCCCCAACATTTTACCCATAGACTATCCACGATTTACCTCTCCAGGTTCCTAAGAGGTCAGTAAGGGGCATACATAAGTGCACCAGTGTGCCTTTCGTCCCCTGTCCAATTGTCTCTCCTTTATGTCGTATATCTTTTCTTCCTTTCATATATCTTCTCTATTTTTATATCTTTTCTTCTATCCTTTCATTAATATATATTACTGCATGTCTATTCTCTTCAATATGTATTGTGTATTGGACAAATAAATAAATAAAAATAAACAATAAATCATGTTCTTCAGCCTTCTGTCGCTAGATGGCGCGCCATGGAGCAACAACACTGGTTACAGCGGCGACTGAGTTACAGTATTCAAAGCCAAGGGAGAGAGGCTGAGATTGAACGGGTTGAAACGATAGAATGGTAGATTGCTAGAGCGGGTGCTGAGAGGAGGCGAAGGGCAGAGTAACTTCCTCTTCCGGCTCACCTAGAGGTGGAAGGCGTCGGCGGAGCCTCTTGTGCCGTTTCGAGGGTCGGGGCGGCTGCCGGCAGGTGAGTGGAGGGAAGGTTGGAGGAGAAGCCGGGAGCACGTCGGGCCCTTTGGGATTCTTCCAGAGGAAGCAACGAAGGGGAAACATGGTGGTTGCTGCTGCTACACAGTCTTTCCCTCCCCAAACGTTTATGCCGCCTGCTTTAAAACGGCTGCCTGTGATTTTCTGCTGGGAGTTTTGGGACATTTAAAAAATCCCCATTTTTCATCTTTCATCTTAACCGCCCACCTCTCTCAGGCTCCTTCAGGGGGAACCCTTGATTCCTTCGATGGCAAGCGAGGAGCTTTGTGGGCCAAAGGGAGGCATTAAATCTTGCATCGTTTCCTTTGTCCGTGTCTCCAACTTTCTAAAATGAGATTAAACAGATTTGAGCCAATGCACTTCTGGAACATTTTGCCCACTGAAATACACATATAGTGTCTACATCAGGGAGTCCTCAAAGTTTTTAAACTGGGGGGGGGGGAATTCATGATCCCTCAGACAGTTGGGGGGGGGCTTTGCCTGGCTGGGCGTGGCCAATTTGACAGCCCATTAAACAATGCACACAAATTAAACTTTTAATTTGTTTTGGTCCTGGGGACGTTTTATTTGCCTTTGTTTGCATGTTGGTCTTTTGGTTCACGTTCCTTTTTATTTGATCATTTTTTTCAGTTGTTTAGCAGTCTTGTGGTTCACTTCAGGAAACTGGGCTCCAAGGGGCTTGAGAAATGTCTCCTCTCTTTCTCCCCCCCTCTCTTTCTGTCTCTTCCTCTCTTTCTCCCTTCTCTTTCTGTCTCTCTTTTTCTGTCTTTCACTTTCTCTCTCTCTTTTTCTGTCTTTCTCTCTCTGTCTTTCTCTTTCAGCCTCTCTTTCTCTGCATTTCTCTTCCTGCCTCTCCCTCTCTTTCTCTCTTTTTCTATCTCTCCCTCTCTTTTGCTCTTTCTGTTTCTCATTCTTTCTCTCTCTTTGTTTCCGTGTCTCCCTCTCTCTTTCTCTTTTTGTCTCTCATTCTCTTTCTGTCTCCCTTTCCCTTTCTGTCTCTCTTTCTCTCCCTCCTTTTCTGTCTCTCCCTCTCTTTCTCTTTCATTCTCTCGCTCGCTCTCCCTCTATCTCTGTCACTTTCTCTGTCTTCTGGAGGTGGGGTAGGTCTCCTAAGCCGTCAGGTAACACTTGGTTTCTGTCATTAACATGTTTTTCTCCTGGCAAACGAAGACTTTTTTTAAAAAAAAAACCAAGCTTTTATTAAAGTTTGAAAACATTGGACACAGTGCAGTAGTGAAATCTAAAACTTTTCTCTACCGGTTCTGTGGGTGTGACTTGGTGGTCATGTTCATGTGACTCGGTGGGCATGGTTTGATGGTTATGGTCATGTAACTGGGTGAGCTGTCACATGCATGTCATACACAGACAACACAAAAGCCACACAGCAGATTTACACACAGTGGAAAAGCACACAAAATGGTCTCTGCAACAGAAAGCAGGAGACTCACAAAGCCTCAAAGAGCTCAAAAACCAACTTTCACACTTCATACATAAATAACACAAAAGCTACACAACTGACTCGCACACAATGCAGAAGCAGCTGGACTTCACACAAAATGGCCCCTGCAACAAGCAGGAACCTCACAAGAGTCACAGTTTGAGCAAATAGGCAATAAAAATGCTTTAAAAAGTTTTTAAAAAGGTTAATCAGTTCTGAAAATCAGCTGTGCCAACCTTTAAAAAAAAACTTTTTACAAGTACTGTATTTGTTACTACCGGTTTGCACAAATGAAACCGAACCAATAGCATTTTACCCGTGACATAGTGTAATCATCTGGTTTGGTCATTTCTTTACATTTTTTTTTACATAACAACAAATATAATTATTACTCATCATACATTATTATTTTCATCTTATAAACATATCCCTTGTCCTTCTATAGCTAAGCCTTGTCAAATTTCCATTCTCTAAATCTTTACTTCTCCAACCCCTTTTCCTCCTTTCCAACCATTGATGCAATTTGTCTTATATTTTAAAGTATTCTGTCTCATCCTTATTTCTAAGTTCTAATGTTAGCCTGTCCATTTCTGCAAATGACAAGATTTTCTTTTATTATTTCCTGTTGAAGTTATAATATGCAGCATTAGGTATATCTGACCTTTGTCTTATTACCCTTTTGTGATTCCTAGTAGAAACAGTTCTGGTTTCATATTTATGTTTTTATTTAATATGCCTTCCAGCCATGTTTTTTTTTTAAAAAATATATACTTTATTAGTTTATAAAAAAAAGAAAACGGGAAAAAGGGGATGGGAATACAAAAAAGAGAAGGGGGAGGGGGTAAACAGTATTATTATGCAACAGCTTATATATATTATTGTATACACATTCCGAGTATTTGTTTATATGTAAATATTTTGTATTCAATATTCTTATTTGGATAATCTTATAGCTGTAATATTTAATAGTCCAAGAATAACGTGGAAAGAGAAGGGATAGAAAAGGAAAGAGGGAAGAAAGAAAAGAAGAAGAAAGAGAAAAAGAGAGGAGGAGGAGTACCTGCAAGCTAGCAGGCATTTGGATTGTGACGGCTTAGTTTGATTATGTTTGTTGTTTTTGTTAGTGAGAAGTAATTGTAGGTTGTAATATTAGTAAGTTTCTAGTAATTATCAGGTGGATTGAACTCAGACAGGGATTGTATTGATTTTGGTCCGAATTTCTATTGTGCATATCTTTATTTTGATTTATATTAAGAGATTTTAATTATTTTTTGCTTTGTTTTTTTTTTAATCTGATGCCAAAATTTCCTTGCTTATCTGCATAACCTTGAAGAAGGGCAACATACAAGTCTAATAAATAATAACAATAACATATGATAAAAAAGATTCTTTTGCTAGTTTGCATTTCCAACATAGTGAGAATTTCTTGTCCATTTTTATTAATGTTGTAGGTAGAAGATGCCACCTATAGAACATTTTATATACATTTTCCTTATAAGCAGTAGCCAAGGTTAGTTTCCTGTTTCTCTCCCATAGTCCTTGGCCATTTGTCCAGATCAATATTATAGCCAAAATTTTGAGCCCACGCTACCATGGTTTTCTTCATTTGTTCTTCCCCCATTCTGTATTCCAATAAATATTGATAGATTTTCACCCCAAAATGTGTGAAGATTGCCTAGGATCCTTGTGACTGAGGAAGGAAGGGAACGGGCGGCAGAAGGGAATGATCATATTTTCATGCTAAGATATGGGATGAGGGTTTTTAATTGCTTCTTTCACATGTCCTGCAGCCATTTTTCAACAATAATAAAACTCATACATTTATTTGAATGTATTGCAGACGCCAAGAAGAGCACCCTGGACCACAGAGAATGAGAAGCAACACTAAAATTCAAAAGAACTTATCAATCAAAATATTTTTCAATTCCTCTGCAATGTGATCTGGAAAAAATAGAGTATATGGAACTGAAGAAAACAATATATGAAAAGTCAAGGAGGATAATTTCCAAGTGAAGCAAAAATGGGGAATACCTGAAAGGAAGTGGGATGAAATATGTTCCATGGAATAGCCAAATCTTTGAGGAAGGAAAGAGTGGCTTGAATCACACAACCACCAGGTAAGAGGTCAGAAATAGAATACCTGTCTTAGAGAACCCCCACAGATGTGGGACAAACACAGATTACAGATGACACCTGATTCTGCACAAAAGGATCCCTCCAGTGAAAAGCCATACAAATGTTTGCAGTGCGGCAAATGCTTTACTCAGAAAAGCTTCCTTCTGATTCATGGAAGGATGGACCATACTGGGGAGAAGCTCTATCAGTGCTCCCAGTGTGGCAAAACATTTAGCGTGCATTGGAATCTGGTGAGACACAAGAGGACTCACACTGGGGAGAAACTCTTTGAATGTCCTGTTTGTGAGAAAAGTTTCAGTCGGAATTCCCACCTGGTGATACACCAGAGGACTCACACCGGAGAAAAACCATATCAGTGCCTGGATTGTGGGGAATATTTCAGTCGGAATTCCAGCCTGGTGGTACACCAGAGGACTCACACAGGAGAAAAACCATTTCAATGTCCAGATTGTGGGAAAGGTTTCAGTGATAATTCCCATCTGGTGATACACCAGAGGACTCACACAGGAGAAAAACCGTATGAATGTCCACATTGTGGGAAACGTTTCATTCAAAGTTCCTCCCTAGTGAAACACCAGAGGACTCACACAGGGAAAAAACCGTATGAGTGCGTGGATTGTGGGAAAAGTTTCATTCAGAGTTCCGACCTAGTGGAACACCAGAGGACTCACACAGGAGAAAAACCGTATGAATGCCTGGATTGTGGGAAAAGCTTCCGTCGCAATTACAACCTGGTGATACACCAGAGAACTCACACAGGAGAAAAACCATATGGGTGTCTGGATTGTGGGAAACGATTCAGTCAGAATTCCGACCTAGTGAAACATCAGAGGACTCACACAGGAGAAAAACCCTATGAGTGCCTCGATTGTGGGAAAAGTTTCATCCTGAGTTCCTATCTAGTGAAACACCAGAGGACTCACATAGGAGAAAAACTGCATAAGTGCCTGGATTGTGGGAAAAGCTTCATTCGGAATTCCCACCTTGTGATACACCAGAGGACTCACAAAGGGGAAAAACCGTATCAGTGCCTGGATTGTGGGAAAAGTTTCCGTAAGAATTCCAACTTGGTGGTGCACCAAAGGACACACACAGGAGAGAAACCGTATAAATGTAGTGATTGTGGAAAAGGGTTCAAGCAGAGTTCTAAGCTTGTGATACACCAGAGAACTCACACAGGAGTAAAACCATTTCAGTGTCCGGATTGTGGGAAAAGTTTCAGTCAGAATTCCAACCTGATGATACACCAGAGATCTCACACCGGAGAAAAACCATATCAGTGTCTGGATTGTGGGAAAAGTTTCCAGCAGAATTCGAAGCTTGTGATACACCAGAGGACCCATACAGGAGAGAAACCATATGAGTGTCCAGATTGTGGGAAGTGTTTCACACGAAATTCCTCTCTTCTCACACATAAGAAATTCCACATGAAGCAAAATTTGATGTGTGTAGAGGAATCTTGAATTTCATTTCTCTTCTCTTTGGGAACCCATTTGAGAAATTAACCATTTAATTTCATGCCTTATTCTTTTTAATCAAACATTTATTAGTATCGAAGATGAAGGAAATCTGATCTTAATTTTTCTGGAGTTGTGTAGTTGTTCCTTTTCACAGCTTGAAGGGAAACTGCCATGCTAGGCCAGAGAAAAAGCTCTGAGATCATTGTCACCTTAGATCATTTAGATTAGATTATTTGCCACCTTGAGTTACTTCTACTTCTAAATTTTCCCTTTTTATTTTAAAAACAAAAAAAAATACAAACGCCAACACCCAACATATATTACCTTTTTACAGCAGTTTTGTAATGGTAGTATTTTCTAACCCCCCCATCTTCAAATATATTTATCCTTATTGTCCCATTATCCCTTATTTTTATGTATATTTCTTCATGCATATTAGTTATACTTTTACAGTATTTTACAATCATCATACCTTTTGTCATTTCCCCATTCATTCTTGTTTACTATTTCTAATCACCAGCCAGCTTTACTATTTCTCTCATATTGCATAATCTGTATTTGCCTTTTCCTTTATTCCCTTCGTTATTTTATCCATCTCTGCAAGTCCAGAATCTTTCTTATCAGTTCATCCTCACTTGGTATGTTAACATTTTTTCAATTCTGTGCATATGCTATTCTTGCAGCTGTAATACTTTGTAAAAGTAGCCATCTGTAAACCATCTTCAACCGGTTTTCCTTGAATGCTGACGACATAGTCAATTTTATATTTATTTCCTACATTTTGTCCCATTTCTCCAATTCTATATTATATCTAAAAAAAATTGTCATTGTTTCTTTGGCAACTTCATCTTCCATTTTGTATCTCAGTAAGTATTTATATATTTTGCTAATTAATTTTTCCTCTGTTCCTTGTAATTTTGTCCAATTCTTGCTGATCCTTTTGTATTTCATATATATTTTTATCGTCTTAGTATTTAGACTGGATTTGTGTACATGTCCACCAATCAACCCCCTTAGCTAAGTCATGTCCAAATTCTTGTTTTAAAATTTCCCTGTTGTTTAACAGATCCTTATATCTAATTATCTATATCAATTAAATTTGGATGCTTCAATGCTTCTATTGTGGATAACCACATTGGGATTTTTATATATGCTTTCCTCCTCTCCCAAATCTGTAACAGTGCATCCTTACTAATGCCTTTGGAAATAGCTATGCATTTTATACTTTTTATTCCATAGGAATGCATGCCATCCCACTTGCAGTTCATGTCCTTCTATAACTGAAATCCTTTTGTTTCTTAATTCCATCCAGGTTTTTAACCAAGTTAAGATAGATGCATGATAATATATTTCCCATTCAGGTAGTGCCAACCCCCCTTTATCTTTCGTATCTTGCAAACATTTTAATTTAATTCTAGGCTTTTTCCCTTGCCATATAAATTTGGTAACTAATTGATTTAAATCTTTAAAGAATGTAAATTTGGTAACTAATTGATTTAAATCTTTAAAGAATGTTTTCCTAATTTAGTTTGAAATGACTTGAAATAAACATAATATTTTGGGAAATATTTTCATTTTGACTGTAGCAATTCTCCCTAAAAAAATGAAATCTGTAAATTTTTTCAATTTTCTAGATCTTTTTTTATTTATTTCATCATAATTATCATCCTTAATTGAGGAGCACTTCACTGCAAGCCAAATCCCTAAATATTTTACTTTCTTCGTTATTTGCATTTTTATTTTCTCTTCCAATTCAATTTCTTGTAAGGTTTTTAGGTATTAATTTGGATTTGTTTTTATTGATCATAAGTCCCGCTACCTCGCCAAATTCTTCTACTTTCTGAATCAGTTTAGCTCTGGTTTCTAATGGGTCTTCCAACATAAAAGGACTGAAAAGGACCCAGGTGTCTTCCTCCTGCACAGCCCTTTCTCCAGGTGGCAAAGTCAGAGCTGAAAGCAGAGGGTGAGTTGTAGTTCCAAGCTGCCAACATTTCATGGCCCTCTTCAGTTTTCCGCATAGAAAACTGCTGTTGAAAATATAAAGACTCCCAGAATGGCAACTGTCCGGAAGGGGGGAAATTACTCTTCCAGCTCTCTCCTGTCATGGAAAAGAAATACGGGGGGTTTTGGGGTTGCAACAGCAATTAGCGCTAGGGCTGTAGACCCTGAAGCCATTTTGGAAAGTCTTGCCGCAGCAGTGGGAAGGGGAGGGGGGAATAGGGATGGTTGGGGATCTGTAGCCAAAATATAATTCTTTCTCCTTGTGAACCAAGGACTTTCTCACCAGGTGCTTGGGAAGTCTGAACTGATACCAGCTGAAGCTGAGACTGACCAGGTTCGACCATGTGATGGATTTGTGGTGGTGGTGGTGGTGGGGAATTGTTTTTTTTTAATTTGGGTGGGGAAAATCTCGGGACCTTCAGAATCAGTTTTTCACTAGATGTACCAATATGACCAGCCTAATAAATCTGGAATTTTGAGGATCAGCTTGGCCTTGGAGTTTTGATTGCATTGGGTCTGTTACTTGGAACCCTGACAAGAACTTAGAAACATAGAAGACTGATGGCAGAAAAAGACCTCATGGTCCATCTAGTCTGCCCTTATACTATTTTCTGTATTTTATCTTACAATGGATATATGTTTATCTCAGGCATGTTTAAATTCAGTTACTGTGGATTTACCAACCACGTCTGCTGGAAGTTTGTTCCAAGGATCTACTACTCTTTCAGCAAAATAATATTTTCTCATGTTGCTTTTGATCTTTCCCCCAACTAACTTCAGATTGTGTCCCCTTGTTCTTGTGTTCACTTTCCTATTAAAAACACTTCCCTCCTGGACCTTATTTAACCATTTAACACATTTAAATGTTTCAATCATGTCCCCCCTTTTCCTTCTGTCCTCCAGACTATACAGATTGAGTTCATGAAGTCTTTCCTGATATGTTTTATACTTAAGACCTTCCACCATTCTTGTAGCCCGTCTTTGGACCCGTTCAATTTTGTCAGTATCTTTTTGTAGGTGAGGTCTCCAGAACTGAACACAGTATTCCAAATGTGATCTCACCAGCGCTCTATATAAGGGGATCACAATCTCCCTCTTCCTGCTTGTTATACCTCTAGCTATGCAGCCAAGCATCCTACTTGCTTTTCCTACCACCCGACCACACTGCTCACCCATTTTGAGACTGTCAGATAACTTCTTTATCAGGAGGCAAGTGGACTTTCTAGGTTTTCACTTCTCATCCAAGAAGCTTCTTACGGTCTGACTGGATGGCGTGGGGTGGAAGCAGTAGTGGGCCACCATCGCCTTCCATGCGCTCCCGGCATCACGCATGCTCAAGGTGCAAGATTTGGCTCCCAGGGCATGTGCAGCAGCAAAATCTTGCACGAGGTCACTTGCACACGCAAGATTTCACCAATTTTCTGCTTTTGTTTCTTCTGTGCATGCGCAAAAGCAAAAAGGCCGAAAATAAGGTAAGTGACCTGCTCCACTGCAGCCCTCCAAGAAGATGGCATGGGGCTGGGGAGCAGGTCGGGCGGCCCCGAGCTCTGGCCGTGTGGCCTGCTCTGTGCCCTCCCACGCTGCAGGCATCTCGGTGCAGCTATGGTGGCCTGAGCAAGTTATGATCTTTGGGAGCACAGCGCTGCTCCCAAAGGCCACGACACGCTCGGGGCACCATTGCTGCGTGTGCCAAGAGGTGCCTGCAGCGTGGGAGGGCAGAGAGCAAGCCATGTGGCCGGAGCCTGTCTTCTGCCGCATTCCTCCCAGAGACCAATAAGAGCTCAGAGTTGGACTCCTCCGGGTCCCGTCAACTAAGCAATGCAGGTTGGCGGGGCCACGGGGGAGAGCCTTCTCTGTGGCCGCCCCAGCTGTATGGAATCAACTCCCCCCCCCCCGATATCCGTACTGCTCCCACCCTGCTGGTCTTTCGCAAAGCTACGAAGACCTGGCTTTGCCGACCGGCCTGGGGGCCATAAATTCACGGCTTGATGTCCTGCTGTAAAATGGCGTTTATGTATATGAATGTGTTTTTTCTTTTCTTTTTATAATATTCTTATTATTTTAGATTTGTATGCCGCCCTTCTCCGCAGACTCGGGGTGGCCCACAGCAATAATAAAAACAATGCACAATAACAAATCTAATATTTAAAAATACTTAATATTAACCGCTCCAAACGTGACTGTAAAAAATATGACTTCAGTAACCGAGTTGTCGAAGTGTGGAGATTTTGAGGAGTCACCATGCGCACACACACTCCAAGAAGAAAACCTCTCTTTTCCTATTTACATGTCATTTCTAGCCCCCCACCCCCTCCAAAAAGGAGCATTCGTTTCATTTAGTTGCCGTTTCTGGCAAACGATGCTTGGTCAGCTCCCAAAGATAATGAATCTTGGGGGACCTCGAGGAGAAAAGCTATCGGCGATTGGATTTGAATAGGAATTGATCAATGGGAACATCTTCAAACGCCATCGCCTTCTGTCGCTAGATGGCGCGTTATAGAGCAATAACACTGGGAACAGCGGCGACTGAGTTATTCAAAGGGAAGGGAGAGAGGCCGAGATTGAACGCGTTGAAACGATAGAATAGTACATTGCTAGAGCGGGTGCGCAGAGGAGTCGAAGGGCAGATTAACTTCCTCTTCCGGCTCACCTACGGGAGGAGAAAGGCATCGGCGGAGGCTCTTGTGCAGTTTCAAGGGTCGGAGCTGCTCCCGGGAGGTGAGTGGAGGGCAGGTCGGAGGAAAAGCCGGGAGCAAGTCCAGCCTTTGGGGTTCCTCCACGGGCCAGATGCATAGGAAGCAAAGAGAGGAGAAACATGATGGCTGCTGCTGCTGCATAGTCTTTCCCTCCCCAAACGTTATGCTGCCTGATTTAAAACGACTGCCTGTGATTTTCTGCTGGGAGTTTGGGGATATTTAAAAAGTCCCCATTTTTCATCTTTCATCTTAACCGCCCACCTCGTTCACGCTCCTTCAAAGACCCCTTGATTCCTTTGAGATTTTGTTGCTTCGATGGCAAGCCAGAAACCATTTATCACCTTTTCGTCCGATCCTAGAAAAATTTTGTCTAGCGCAATTGATTCTTTCTTAATACCTCATTCTTTTCTATCTTTTATATATATCATAATATCCCCACCATTCCAGTTCTGTTCATTCTTCTTTTAGCTCTTTTCTGGATTTTAAATCCTCTTCTTTATTTAGAATGTTCTGATACATAACTACTTTCTCCATGTTCATAAAATTTGGATACACCAACAACACCTCTAAGCTGGAATTTCCATGTAGATCGGAGTTGCAGAAAAAAACAACTGCTGCCAACCTGCCTTCCTTGACAGCTTCAAGACTTGTGGACTTCAACTCCCAGAATTCCTCCACCAGTCATGCTAGCTCAGAAATGGGTGTTGAAGTCCACAAGCCTTAAACTTGCCAGGTTTGAAACCCTTGCACCTCTAACCCCTAACTCAGGGGTCTTCAAACTTGACAGCTTCAAGACTTGTGGACTTCAACTCCCAGAATTCCTCCTTCAGTCACAAGCCTTAAACATGCCATGTTTGATGGCCCTTGCACTCCTACCTCAGGGGTCTCCAAACCTTCACTGAGGCCATGTGCTTGTCCCAGTCACGAGCAAGGAATCCCCTCTCGCCAGCTCCCCCAATGGAGAGACCTACTTTCCCCCAGAGACGAGTGCTTCCCCCGTGGTTCAACCGGCCACATTCCTGCAAGGGAAGCGGGTGTATGGGAAGGTCTCTAGCTCTGACCATCTCCTCCTCCCTCGTGACCCCCCGAAATTGGGAGCAGGATATGGGACTGCCCTCCTGGTGCCCTAGGAGAGGCGCTGCTGATGTGGTGGCTCCTCTCAGCAGGCTACTTCCCCGTGCAGGATTTGATGTAAGAATGCCGCCGAGGGACAAACAGCGAGCAGATGGATTGGCCCGGCCTTCGACCTTCCAACATGGGGAGGACGGGAGGCTGCTGCTTCCACCCTCGCCACTGCTTCTAATGGATGCTGAGGCAAATGGGCAGCGTTGTGTGCTCGTCAGATCCGCTTCATCCTTTCTCCTCAGCCACACGGGTTTCGGTTCCATCCGAAGAGGGGTGGCTGAGGAGGAAGGATGAAGTGGATCTGACTGTTGGGTGGTGGTCAGTGGCGGTGGCAGCAGTCGTCCCCTAGTCCCAGTGGTGGCTTTTCACACGGTTTGGCAACTGGCCCCGGCTGCCACTACCAAACTTGGTGGGAAGCCTGTGTCGCCAGACTACGGGAAGGCTGTTGCCGCTGCTACTAACTACCCCCACTGGACTACGCCCCAAGTTTAACGGCATGGGGGAAAACCAGAGCTTCTGTCCTCTGTTGCGGATAGAACCGAATCCCGGGTGACTGTGGAGGAAGGAGGAAGCGGATCTGATGAGAACGCAGCGCTGCCTGTTTGCCTCAGCCTCTATTAGAAGCAGAGGTGGCGACGGAAGTGGCAGCCTCCCGTTCTCCCCTTGTTGGAACAAAACGTTTACAGAGGAGGAAGAACCGAGTTGGTTTACAAGACGGAGTGGCTGTGGGTTCTGCCTCGCAAGGACAATACCATCTGTCCGTCCATTAGCCTGGGGGGGGGGGACTACTGACCCCCTCAGAGAGGGTTTGCAACTTGGGCGTCCTCAATCCACAGCTAACATTAGAGCACCATCTTTCAGCTGTGGCGAGGAGGGTGTTTGCACAGGTTTGCCTGGTGCACCAGTTGCAACCTTATTTGGACAGGGAGTCAGTACTCACAGTCACTCAAGCTCTCATCACCTTGAAGTTCAACTACTGCAACGCTCTCTACATGGTGCTAACTTTGAGGAGTGTTTGGAAACTCCAGATTGTGCAGAATGCGGTTGCGAGAGCTATCATGGGGCTACCCAGATTTGCCCACGTCTCTCCAACACTCCGCGGCCTGCACTGGCTGCCGATTAGTTTCCGATCACAATTCAAAGTGTTGGTAATGACCTATAAAACGCTACATGGCATCGGACCAGAATACCTCCGGAACCATTTTCTGCCACACGAATCCCAGTGACCGATAATTCAGATCTAGGATGTGTTATTTGAGTGTTCCCTTTCTTTTTTGAGCAGTATATTTAAACATTCAATGTAGGTCTAGTTATTTAAAGTACTGCTCATATCTATAATCTTCACATTTGGCTTCGGAATATGCTCAGTAACTCTGCTAACTCCTTAATACTCAATAAATGCTTTATCCAATTTTATAGGAATGTTCTGAAATATAAAAAGTTTTTTTTGGTAGAATGTTCATTATTTCACTTTTTTTCGTTATTTGGAGACTTACCGGTAATCTTTCCATAAATTCTTTTTTCTGTATTTTGGACATATTTTTGACTCTCATTTTAGTTTTTTTCCTTATTTACTCGCAATCCAGCTGTTTCTCGATATTCACTCAGTACTTCCATAAAGCGCAATGCAGATTGTAGTGGCTCTTCTATTATAAATAGGAGATCATCCGCAAAGGCTTGCAGTTTGTAAATTTCTTTCTTAGTTTCCAGTCTTCTAATTTATTTACCTTTCCAGATTATGCTTGTCAATAGTTCTAGAGTTAATGTAAACAATGGCAGTGATACTGGGCTTTCGTGGGCAAAATGGATGCTTACGATTGAGTCAATATTTGAACTTGGATCTTGTTAGTTTTCTATATTCGAAATCAATCATAAATAATATTAGAGATTAAAATAGAATGTTGGTGTTTGTATTTTCATGCTAATATATATGGGGTGGGGATTTTTTAAATTTTTTTGCTTCTTTCACATGTCCTGCAGCCATTTTTCACATAGTTGGCCTTCTCCGGGTCCCGTCAACTAAACAATGTCGTTTGGCGGGCCCCAGGGGAAGAGCCTTCTCTGTGGCGGCCCCAGCCCTCTGGAACCAACTCCCCCCAGAGATTAGAACTGCCCCCACCCTCCCTGTCTTTTGTAAACTACTCAAGACTCACTTATGCTGCCAGGCATGGGGGAGTTAAGATATTCCTTCCCCCTAGTCCATTACAAGTTATGCATGGTATGTATGTTTGGTTTTATAATAAGGGTTTTTAGTTGTTTCATTAATTGGATTGTTACATGTTGTTTTTTATCATTGTTGTTAGCCGCCCCGAGTCTACGGAGAGGGCGGCATAAACATCCAATAAATATAATATATAATATATTAACCGTATCAGGAAAGCATAAAACGTATCAGGAAAGACTTAATGAACTCAATCTGTATAGTCTGGAGGACAGAAGGAAAAGGGGGGACATGATCGAAACATTTAAATATATTAAAGGGTTAAATAAAGTCCAGGAGGGAAGTGTTTTTAAAAGGAAAGTGAACACAAGAACAAGGGGACACAATCTGAAGTTAGTTGGGGGAAAGATCAAAAGCAACATGAGAAAATATTATTTTACTGAAAGAGTAGAAGATCCTTGGAACAAACTTCCAGCAGACGTGGTAGATAAATCCACAGTAACTGAATTTAAACATGCCTGGGATAAACATAGGTCCACCCTAAGATAAAATACAGGAAATAGTATAAGGGCAGACTAGATGGACCAGGAGGTCTTTTTCTGCCATCAGACTTCTATGTTTCTATGTTTCTAACCTTGCAGAAAAAGAGGATGCCAAGAAGACCACTCCAGACAACAGAGAATGAGAAGCAGCAATAAAATTCAAAATAACCCATCAATTAAATTTTTTTTCAATTCCTTTGCAATGTGACGTGGAAAAAAATAGAGTACATGAAGAAAACAATACATGAAAAGTCAAGGAGGATAATTTCTAAGTAAAGAAAAAATACCTGAAAGGGAGTGAGATGAAATATGTTCCAGCAAAAACTAAAACGTGCAGGCCTTTGAGGAAGGAAAGAGTGGCTTGAATCAAGGAACCACCAGGTAAGAGGTCAGAAATATTTTTTGCCTCAAGAATCCAAGAATATCAGTCTTAAGAGAACCCCTACATCCTGCCTAATGTGTGACAATCACAGATTGCAGATGACACCTGATTCTACACAAAAGGATCCCTCCAGTGAAAAGCCATACAAATGTTTGCAGTGCGGCAAATGCTTTACTCGGAAAAGCTTCCTTCTGATTCATGGAAGGATGGATCATACCGGAGAGAAGAGCTATGAGTGCTCCCAATGCGGCAAAACATTTAGCGTGCATTGGAAGCTGGTGAGACACAAGAGGACTCACACTGGGAAGAACATCTTTGAATGTCCTGTTTGTGGGAAAAGGTTCAGTCGAAATTCCCACCTGGTGATACACCAGAGGACTCACACCGGAGAAAAACCATATCAGTGCCTGGATTGTGGGAAAGGTTTTAGTCAGAATTCTTGCCTAGTGAGACACCAGAGGACTCACACAGGAGAAAAACCATTTCAGTGTCCAGATTGTGGGAAAGGTTTCATTGAAAATTCCCGTCTGGTGGTTCACCAGAGGACTCACACAGGAGAAAAACTGTATGAATGCCTGGATTGTGGGATACGTGTCAGTCACAGTTCCTACCTAGTGAAACATCGGAGGATTCACACAGGAGAAAAACCGTATAAGTGCCTGGATTGTGAGAAATGTTTCATTCAGAAGTCTGACTTAGTGAAACATCAGAGAATTCACACTGGAGAAAAACCATATCAATGCCTGGATTGTGAGAAATGTTTCAGGCATAATTACCTTCTAGTCGATCACCAGAGGACTCACACAGGGGAACAACCGTATGAGTGCCTGGATTGTGGGAAAAATTTCATTCAGATGTCTGACCTAGTAATACACCAGAGAATTCACACTGGAGAAAAACCATATCAGTGCCTGGATTGTGGGAATAGTTTCACTCGGAATTCCCACCTTGTGATACACCAGAGAACTCACAAAGGAGAAAAACCGTATCAGTGCCTGGATTGTGGGAAAAGTTTCCAGCAGAATTCCAACCTGGTGGTACACCAAAGGACACACACAGGAGAGAGACCGTATAAATGTAGTGATTGTGGAAAAGGTTTCAAGCAGAGTTCTAAGCTTGTGATACACCAGAGAGCTCATACAGGAGTAAAACCATTTCAGTGTCCAGATTGTGGGAAAAGTTTCAGTCAGAATTCCAACCTGATGATACACCAGAGATCTCACACAGGAGAAAAACCATATCTGTGTCTGGATTGTGGGAAATGTTTCCAGCAGAATTCTAAGCTTGTGATACATCAAAGGACTCATACAGGAGAGAAACCATATGAGTGTCCAGATTGTGGGAAGTGTTTCATACAAAATTCCTCTCTTCTCACACATAAGAAATTCCATATGAAACAAAATTTGATTTGTCTAGAGGAATCTTGAATTTCATTTCTCTTCTCTTTGGGACCCCAGTGAGAAATTCTTGCCTCGTTTTTTTGGTTAAATATTTCTTGGTATCAAAGATGAGTGAAATCTGAGCTTCCTTTTTCTGGTGTTGTACAGTTCCTTTTCACAGCATCAAGGGAAATTGCCATGCTTGGCCAGAGAAAAAGCTCTTAGATCTTTGTGAGGTAAATTTGCCACCTTGAGTTAATACTACATATACAGTTATACCTCATCTTACAAATGCCTCATCATACAAACTTTTCGAAATACAAACCAGGGGTTTAAGATTTTTTTGCCTCTTCTTACAAACTATTTTCACCTTACAAACCCACTGCCGCTGCTGGGATGCCCCGCCTCCAGACTCCCATTGCCAAGCACCCGTTTTTGCACTGCGGGGATTCCCCTGAGGCTCCTCTCCATGGGAAACCCCAACTCCGGACTTCCGTTGCCAGCGAAGCGCTTGTTTTTGCGATGCTGGGATTCCCTTGCTGGGATTCCCCTGCAGCATCGCAAAAACACAGAAGTCCGGAGGTGGGGTTTCCTATGGAGGGGAACCTCAGGGGAATCCCAGCAGTGCAAAAACGGGCGCTTCGGCTGGCAAAAGGGGTGAATTTTGGGCTTGCACGCATTAATCGCTTTTCCATTGATTCCTATGGGAAGCATTGTTTCATCTTACAAACTTTTCACCTTAAGGACCTCGTCCTGGAACCAATTCAGTTTGTAAGACAAGGTATCACTGTATTTTTTTAAATTATTTTTAAATAATAATTTATTAGATTTGTATGCCGCCCCTCTCTGCAGACTCTAAAACTACAAAACATGACAAACAGCAGCACGCAACATATATTCCCTTTTTAGAGCGGTTTCATAATGGTAGTATTTTAATGTTTATATTCCCCCCCAATCTCCAAATATTTTTATCCTTATTTTCCCATTATCCCTTTTTTTTGGGGGGGGGGGGGGGATAATTTTTTTTATTTTTCTCCACCTTAAAATAAAACATTGTATAAGTGCAAACACTACAACAATGCTTATCATAAAACATGTGTATTTTTCCTTCCCCCTCCTACTAAACATTCAATGGAGCCTCTTATATCTCTATCCTGAAATTTAATGGCTTCATCTAACAACATTGTTAGATATCAAAAATGAAAAAAAATTCTCCACTTTAAAGTGAGACGTTATTATTTCTAATCTCTAGCCAGTTATACCATTTATTGTATACTACATAATAATTTGTATCTTCCTTTTCCTTTATCTTCTTCATTATCTCATCCATCTCTGCACGGTCCAGAATTTTTCTTATCAGTTCATCCTCAGTTGGTATGTTAACATTTTTCCAGTTCTGTGCCTATGCTATTCTTGCAGCCGTAATTATATGTAAAATTAGATATTGTATTTCTTTAATGTATTTTCTATTACGTATTCCCAACAAAAATGTCTCTAGTTTCCACTCTATGGGTTGGTCGATATATCTTCCAACTAGTTTTCTAATTTTGGCCCAATACTTTTTTGCAGATGGACATGTCCACCATAGATGGTAATATCTTCTGTACTTTTTTACACTTCCAGCTCGTTGGTGAGATACTCAGAAACATATTAGCCAGCCTTGTTGGTGGGAGATGCCATCTCTAAACCCTCTTCAACTGGTTTTCCTTAAACTGCTGATGACATAGTCAATTTTATAATTATATCCCACATTTTGTCTCATTTCTCCAATTCTATATTATATCTAAAATTTTTTGCCCATTTAATCATTGTTTCTTTGACAACCTCATCTTATTTATTTATTTATTT
This sequence comes from Erythrolamprus reginae, assembly GCF_031021105.1. NCBI lineage: Eukaryota > Metazoa > Chordata > Lepidosauria > Squamata > Dipsadidae > Erythrolamprus > Erythrolamprus reginae. The sequence continues at coordinate 28,216,898 of NC_091951.1, read as the reverse complement.
ATTACTTAGATTTGTATGCCGCCCCTCTCCGAAGACTCGGGGCGGCTCACAACATATAGAAACAAATCATAAGCAATCAGACAAATTTAAAATATTTAAATATTTAAAAACCCCATATGCTAACAGAGACACACACAGACATACCATGCATAAATTAAACGTGCCCAGGGGGAGATGTTTCAGTTCCCCCATGCCTGACGGCAAAGGTGGGTTTTAAGGAGTTTACGGAAGGCAGGAAGAGCAGGGGCAGTTCTAATCTCCGGGGGGAGTTGGTTCCAGAAGGCCGGTGCCGCCACAGAGAAGGCTCTTCCCCTGGGGCCCGCCAACCGACATTGTTTAGTTGACTGGACCCGGAGAAGGCCCACTCTGTGGGACCTAATCGGTCGCTGGGATTCGTGCTGGGTCTAGGAGATATTCTGGTCCAGTGCCATGAAGGGCTTTAAAGGTCATAACCAACATTTTGAATTGTGACCGGGAATTGATCGGCAGCCAATGCAGACTGCGGAGTGATGGTGAAACATGGGCATACCTTCCATTTTGTATCTCAATAAATATTTATATATTTTGCAATTAATTTTCTCTCAGTCCCTTGTATAATTTTGTCCAATTCTTGCTGATCCTTTTATATTTTATGAATGTTTTATCCTCTTTGTATTTAGATTGGATTTATGTATATGTCCACCAACCAATCCTCCTATGTAAATCAGGTTCAAATTCTTCTTTTATTTTCAAGTTTCCTGATATCTAATCATCTTATCTATATCAAATAATTTTAGATGCTTCAATGCTTCTATTGAGCATAACAACATTGGGATTTTTATAAATGCTCCCCCCTCCCCCCCCCCCCCAAAGAAAATCTGTAAAAGTGCCTTTGGAAACAGCTATGTGTTTTATAATTTTTATCCCATAGGATTGCATGCCATCCCACTTGCAGGTCATATCCTTCTATATGAGTCGCTTTGAGAAGGGCGGCATAGAAATCTAATAAATCAATCAATAAATAAAATCCTTTTGTTTCTTAATTCCATCCAGTCTTTTAAGTTAAGATAAGTGCATGATAATATATTTCTCACTCAGGTAATCTCCCCCCCCCTTTATCTTTTGTATGTTGCAGAAGTTTTAATTTAATCCTAGGTTTTTTCCCTTGCCATATAAATTTGGTAACTAATTTATTTAAATCTTCAAAGAATGTTTTCCCTAATTTAATTGGAATGACTTAATATTTTTGACAATATTTTCATTGAAAAAATGAAATTTGTTAAGTTTTCCAATTTTGTAGATCTTTTTTTATTTACTGTAGTATTTTATCATAATTCTCATTAATTGAGGAGCATTTTGCTGCAAGTCAAAACTCTAAATATTTTATTTTCCTAGTTATTTGCATTTTTATTTTCTCTTCCAATTCAATTTCTTGTAAGATTTTTAATTATTAATTTGGATTTGTTTTTACTGATCATAAGTCCCACTACCTCGCCAAATTCTTCTACTTTTTGAATCAGTTTAGCTCTGGTTTCTAATGGGTCTTGCAATATAAAAGGAGTGAAAAGGACCCAGGTATCTTCCTCCTGCACAGCCCTTTCTCCAGGTGGCAAAGTCAGAGCTGCAAACAGAGGGTGAGTTGTAGTTCCAAGCTGCCAACATTTCATTGTCCTCTTCAGTTTTCCGCATAGAAAACTGCTGTTGAAGGTATACAACATCCCAGGATGGAAACTGTCCAGAAGTGGGGAAAGTTACTCTTCCAATCCTCTCCTGCCATAAAAAATAAATATGGGTGGTTCTTGGGTTGCAACAGCATTTAGTGCTTGTGCTGTCAATCCTAAAGCCATTTTGGAAAGCCTGCAAGGCTAGTTAGAACAGTGGGAACCGGAGGAGGGAATAGGGATAGGAATTTGGAATACTGTGTTCAGTTCTGGAGACCTCACCTACAAAAAGATATTGACAAAATTGAACGGGTCCAAAGACGGGCTACAAGAATGGTGGAAGGTCTCAAGCATAAAACGTATCAGGAAAGACTTAATGAACTCAATCTGTATAGTCTGGAGGACAGAAGGAAATGGGGGGACATGATCGAAACATTTAAATATGTTAAAGAGTTAAATAAGGTTCAGAAGGGAAGTTTTTAATAGGAAAGTGAACATAAGAAAAAGGGGACACAATCGGTGTTCCTTCTAATTTTTTTGGGGGGGGGTGGAAAAGTATAGTGTCTGAGCGGCAGTCCCTTCGGGACTGGGCGGCACAGAAATAATTAACAAATAAACAAACAAACAAACAAACAAATAAAAAACCCACCCTGTTTTGCCTCAGAGAATTTCAAAATAAAATACTGTACTGTGTGTCTATAACAGTGAGCTCATAATAGGGCAACTCTATCAATATCAAAATGCCACTTAAATAGTTGAGCTAGTTTCAAACTAGATTTTGATTTTCTTTCTCTCTTCCTTACTCCCATTCTTTTTCTTTCTCTGTTCCTTCCTCTCTTTTTTCTATCTGTTTCTCTCTCTTCCTCTCTCTCTCTCCTTCCCTCTCACTCTTTCCCTCTCGGCTTCTGGGCAGGTTTGGAAAACTCTGAGTTGATGATGATTTTTAAGTGAGCGATTGCTCACTGCTCAGCTTAGAGGGAACTATGGACACAATCTGAAGTTAGTTGGGGGAAAGACCAAAAGCAACATGAGAAAATATTATTTTATTTTTAGATCCTTGGAACGAACTTCCAGCAGACGTGGTTGGTAAATCCACAGTAACTGAATTTATACATGCCTGGGATAAACATATATCCATCCTAAGATAAAATACAGAAAATAGTATAAGGGCAGACTAGATGGATCATGAGGTCTTTTTCTGTCGTCAGTCTTCTATGTTTCTATGTTTCTATAGCTGAGGATCTGTAGCCAAAATAAAATTCATTCTCCTGGGAACCAAGGACGTTCTCACCAGGTGCTGGGGAGACATGGACTGAAACCAGCTGTAGTCGACACTGTGATCTGGTTGGACGATGAGATGGACCTGTGGAGTGGGGGGTGGAAGAATTTTGTTTTTTTAATTTGGGTGGGGAAAACCTCGGGACCTTCGCAGTTGAGTTTACACCAGATGTACCAATATGACCAGCCTAATAAATCTGTATTTGGGAGCCGGGGTGGCGCAGTAGGTAGAGTGCTGTACTGCAGGCCACTGAAGCTGACTGTAGATCTGAAGGTCAGCGGTTCAAATCTCATCACCGGCTCAAGGTTGACTCAGCCTTCCATCCTTCCGAGGTGGGTAAAATGAGGACCTGGATTGTGGGGGCAATATGCTGGCTCTGTTAAAAAGTGCTATTGCTAACATGTCGTAGGCCGCCCTGAGTCTAAGGAGAAGGGCGGCATAAAAATCGAATTATTAATAATAATAATAATAATAATAATAATAATAATAATAACAACAACAACAGCAGCAGCAGCAGCAGCTTGGCATTGGGTCTATTAATAATAATAATAATTTATTGGATTTGTATGCTGCCCATCTCCGCAGACTCGGGGCGGCTAACAACAATAATAAACACCACATGTACAATCCAATCATAAAAAACAACTAAAAACCCTTATTATAAAACCAAACATACACACAAACATAAGATGAATAACTTGTAATGGCCTAGGGGGAAGAACTATCTCAACTCCCCCATGCCTGGCGGTATAAATGAGTCTTGAGTAGTTTACGAAAGACACGGAGGGTGGGGGCAGTTCTAATCTCCGGGGGGAGTTGGTTCCAGAGGGCCGGGGCCACCACAGAGAAGGCTCTTCCCCTGGGGCCCAACAAACGACATTGTTTAGTCGACGGGACCCGGAGAAGGCCAACTCTGGGACCTTATGGGTCGCTGGGATTCGTGCGGTACCAGGCGGTTCCGGAGCTAATCTGGTCCATTGCCATGTAGGGCTTTAAAGGTCATGACCAACACTTTGAATTGTGACCGGAAACTGATCGGCAGCCAATGCAAGCCACTTGGAACCCTGACAAGAACTGTTTATCAGGCCGCAAATGGACTTTCTGTTTTTTCTTTGAAGTTGTTTCGCTTCTCAACTTCTTCAGGTCTGACGAGTGTGTGGGGTGGAAGGATTGCTATTCCTTGCAGACAGCTGATCATTTGCATTCTTTCAGTGTCTGAGGCCACCTGGAGTTTTATCTGTGTCCTTAGGGTCACTTCAGTAGTGCAAATGTGGGTGGAGCCTTCCTGGCTACAGGATGTTTTCCATCCTTTACTCTTCAAGACAGGTGCAACCTGTTGGAGATCTTGTCCACACTTTAAATGGAAGTGAAAGACTTCCTTTAATTTTTCTTGAATTCCATTGGTGAAATGACCTAGCTGACTGAGAATCCCCATAGACCAGAAGTCTTCAAACTTGGCAACTTTAAGGCTTGTGGACCTTCAACTCCCAGAATTGTCCCGCCAGCATAGCTGGGTGGACAATTCTGGGTGTTGAAGGCTATAAGTCTTAAAGTTGCCAAGTTTAGGGACCCCTGTGTTGGTGCCAGACCTCCCATTGCTAAGAAGGGCTGGAGCATCAATAGGATATTACCATGCTGGTTAGCTGAACATGAAAGTAAAAGATACTAAAACCATAGAAGAGGCAAGGGGTCTAGCTTCAGTCTTTCAGCTTCTCTCAGTTGCAGAGGCAGATTTTGAGGAGTCACCACGCACACACACAGAGACACACACACTCCAAGAAGAAAACATCTCTTTTCCTATTTATATGTCATTTCTAGCCCCCCACCCCCTCCAAAATGGAGCATTTGTTTTGTTTAGTTGCCCTTTCTGGCAAACGATGCTTTGGGCTCAGCTCACAAGGATAATGAATGGCCTCTTGGGGGACCTTGGGGAGAAAAGCTATTGGTGAGCCCAATTGGAGTCGAGTTGGACTTGATGGCATTTAATGAAGCACGGAACCAATAAGACTTTCAATCCTGGGCCTAGAAAGTTTAGAACTAAGACGGCTTAAACAAGATCTAAGTATTGCCCACAGGATCATATGCTGCAACGTCCTGCCTGTCGGCGACTACTTTAGCTTCAACCACAACAACACAAGAGCACACAACAGATTTAAACTTAACATTAACCGCTCCAAACGTGACTGTAAAAAATATGACTTCAGTAACCGAGTTGTCGAAGCGTGGAACTCATTACCGGACTCCATAGTGTCATCCCCAAACCCCCAACACTTTACCTTGGATTATCTACGGTTGACCTATCCAGATTCCTAAGAGGTCAGTAAGGGGCGAGTACAAGTGCACTAGAGTGCCTTCCGTCCCCTGTCCTATTGCTCCCCTATATCTCCTATACCTTTCTTCTATTCCTATATCTCTTCTTTTATTCTTTCATTGATATGTTTCTCTTACTATACCTTCTTTTCTATTATTTCTTAGATATATTTTACTATGAGTATTTCCTCTATAACCTTCATGTATTTTACTATGTGTATATACGATATATACCCACTAAAACCCTCATTGTGTATTGGACAAAATAAATAAATAAATCTTCAAACGCCGTTGGGTAGTGTGAGCGTGTTCTTCCGCCGTCTGTCGCTAGATGGCGCGATACAGAGAAACAACCCTCGGTACAGCGGCGACTGAGCTATTCAAAGCCAAGGGAGAGAGGCTGAGAATGAACGGGTTGAAACGATAGAATAGTAGAGTGCTAGAGCGGGTGTGGAGAGGAGGCGAAGGGCAAAGTATTTTCCTCTTCCGGCTCATCTACGGGAGGAGGAAGGTGTTGGCGGAGCCTCTTGTGCCTTTTCGAGGGTCGGAGCGGCTGCCGGGAGGTGAGTGAAGGGCAGGTCGAAGGAGGAGCCGGGAACAAGTTGGGCCCTTTGGGGTTCCTCCATGGGGGCAAAAGCAGAGGAGGCAACGAGGGAGCAACATGGCCGCTGCTGCAGCATAGTCTTTCCCTCCGTTATGCCGCCTGATTTAAAACGGCTGCCTATAGTTTTCTGCTGGGAATTTTGGGACATTTTAAAAATCCCCGTTTTTCATCTTTCATCTTAACCGCCCACCTCGCTCACGCTCCTTCAGGGAACCTTTGATTCCTTTGAGGTTTCGTTGCTTCGATGACAGGCGAGGAGCTTCATGGGCCAAAGGGAGGCTTTAAATCTTGCATCGTTTACTCTGTTCGTGTCCCCAACTTTCTAAAATGAGATTAAACAAATCTGAGCCAATGCACTTGTGGAACGTTTTGCACACTGAAATGCACATGTGGCTAGATAGGTGTGGCCAATTTGACAGTCCTTTAAATAGGGTGTCCAGCAAATCTGGAAAACAGGAAAATCAGGGAATTATGAGGGAAATCGGTAGTTCGGGAAATATCAGGGAATTAATAAAAAAAAACCAGAATAAATCAGGGGAGAAAAATAAACTATTAAAATGTTTAAAAGTCAGGGGGAAATCATGTATAAAAAACCAGGGATCATGCTGCCTGGCAAAGTCAAGCAAAAATGAGCATAACTGTGGCAACAACGTGCTTCCTCAGCTATCGATATATTTCTCCACAGCTTAGCCATTTGGTATGATATCATCTACAACCACGCCTTAACTAGATCACAAGTTACAGGGAAATGCGTTCCCCCTGGACACCCTGTTTAAACATGCACACAAATTAAACATTTCATTTGATTTGCTCCTGAGGAAGTTTTATTTGCTTTGGTTTGCATGTTGCTCTTTTGGTTGACAATTTCTTTTTATTAGATTTCACCCCCAGCTCTTTAGCAGGCTAGTGGTTCACTTCAGGAAACTCGGCCCCAAGGAGCCTCACAGTCACAGTGAGCTCAAAAATAACTATCATGCTTTTACACACAAACAACACAAAAGCTACACACCTGACTCCTACACAACTGACTCACACACAAAGCAGAAGCAGCTGGACTTCGCCCAAAATGGTCCCTAGAACAAGCAGGAACAGTTCAGTTCAGAGAGTCACAGTTCAGGTGAATAGTTATTAAAAAATGCTTTTAAAAAGTTAAAAAATGGTTCATCAACTTTGACAATCTGTTACTACTGGTTCGGGTGACCCTGGCAGAATCAGTAGCATTTCACCCTGACAGTTTGACCATAACAACAATTAAAATTGAACGGGTCCAAAGACGGGCTACAAGAATGGTGGAAGGTCTTAAGCATAAAACGTATCAGGAAAGACATAATGAACTCAATCTGTATAGTCGGGAGGACAGAAGGAAAAGGGGGGACATGATTGAAACATTTAAATATGTTAAAGGGTTAAATTAGGTCCATGAGGGAAGTGTTTTTAATAGGAAAGTGAACACAAGAACAAGGGGACACAATCTGAAGTTAGTTGGGGGAAAGATCCAAAGCAACGTGAGAAAATATTATTTCATTGAAAGAGTAGTAGATCCTTGGAACAAACTTCCAGCAGACGTGGTTGGTAAATCCACAGTAACTGAATTTAAACATGCCTGGGATAAACATATCCATTGTAAGATAAAATACAGGAAATAGTATAAGGGCAGACTAGATGGACCATGAGGTCTTTTTCTGCCGTCAGTCTTCTATGTTTCTATTATAATTATTACTCATTGTACATTACTATTTTGATCTTATAAACATATCACTTGTCCTCATTTGTATATCTAAGCCTTGTCAGATTTCCATTCTCTAAGTCTTTCTTTCTCCAACTCCTTTTCTTCCTTTCCAACCATTGATAAAATTTGTTCCATATTTCAAAGTATTCTGTCTCATCCTTATTTTTAAGTTCTAATGTTAGTTTGTCCAGTTCTGCGCATGTCAAGATTTTTTTTATTACTGTATTTTTTTTGAATATATGACACCTTTTTACCCGCAAAAAGAGGGTGAATACTTGGCTGTCTCTTATACACCGAATGTAGCCTCCCCTAGCCACCCCCACCCTTTGATCTCTGCCTCCCATCAATTTGCTTCTTTGCAGCCAATAGCGCAGAGCCAGATTAACACAAGCAAGTTTTTATCAGCCTCACGACCCACAGCTGATTCAGCACAGGCAGGCCACCTGCTAGAACTGAAAGTGAAACTAGCTGCAAGGAGGCAAATTGCTGGGAGGTGGACATCTGGCAGTGTTAGACATAGAAACATAGAAAACTGACAGCAGAAAAAGACCTCATGCTCCATCTCGTCTGCCCTTATACTATTTCCTGTATTTTATCTTACAATGGATATATGTTTATCCCAGGCATGTTTAAATTCGGTTACTGTGGATTTACCAACCACGTCTGCTGGAAGTTTGTTCCAAGGATCTACTACTCTCAGTAAAATACTATTTTTTCATGTTGCTTTTGATCTTTCCCCCAACTAACTTCAGATTGTGTCCCCTTGTTCCTGTGTTCACTTTCCTATTAAAAACACTTCCCTCCTGAACCTTATTTAACCTTTTAACATATTTAAATGTTTTGATCATAATTTATAAAATTTATAATTATCATTTTATCTTCCTGTCTAAACATAATCTTATCTAATTCGCTATCTTCTTTTTGGAATCCATATTGTTCTATATCTTTTTTGTACCTAGATTTTATCTTAAGATATGGCCACCAGTCTGTTTCTATACCTTGTTCTCTTAACTCTTCTCGTATAAGAGCAGACTAGATGGACAATGAGGTCTTTTTCTGTCGTCAATCTTCTATATTTCTATAAAATGGACAAAGGAACTGTTGAGGTAGTGGTTAAATGGATCCAAATTTTTGGTTATAACATAGAACTAGAAAAGTGGGAGAATATATGGAATAAAAGTTATAAAATGAATCAGTAGCATATGAAGAGAACATATATAAAATGGTTCATAGATGGACCACCGGCCAGGATTGCAAGAATATATCCCAGTACATCTCCAGATTAAAATAGATCTTGGGTGTTTGCATGCTAATATATGTGGTGTGGTTTTGTTTTTGTTATTTTTGCTTTCACATGTCCTGCTGCCATTTTTCAACAATAATTAAACTAATTCATTGATATTAACCTTACAGACAAAGAGGATGCCAAGAAGAGCGCTCTGGACAACAGAGAATGAGAAGCAGTATTAAAATGCAAAACAACCAATCAATCAAAACCTTTTTCAAGATTTCAAAGTGTAAAAACTCTTCTTCTTCAGTAGATGAGAGACAGCGGAAAGAATAAAAGAACAAAGATTTGTCCTGGAAAAAAAAGAGTATACGGAATTGAAGACAACAATACATGAAAAGCCAAGGAGGATAATGTCTAAGTAAAGAAAAAATGTGGAATAGCTGAAAGGGAGTGGGATGAAATATTTAATTTATTCGACTTATATAATATAAGTTTTGGATAGCCAAAACTGGCAGGCCTTTGAGGAAAGATAAAGTGACTTGAATCAAACAGCCACCAGGTAAGAGATCAGAAATATTTTTTGCCTCAAGAATCCAAGGATATCAGTCTTGGAGAATCCCCCACAAATTGCCTGATGTGTGACAATCACAGATTGCAGAGCACATCTGATTCTGCACAACAGGATCCATTCAGTGAAAAGCCACACAAATGTTTGCAGTGCGGCAAATGCTTTGCTCGGAAAAGCTTCCTTGCAATTCATGGAAGGACCCATACTAGAGAGAAGCTCCATCAGTGCTCCCAGTGTGGCAAAACATTTAGCGTGCATTGGAATCTGATGAGACACAAGAAGATTCACACTGGGGAGAAACTCTTTGAATGCCCTGTTTGTGGGAAACATTTCAGTCAAAATTACCACCTGATGATACACCAGAGGACTCACACAGGAGAAAAACCATATCATTGCCTGGATTGTGGGAAACATTTCAGTCAGAATTCCTGTCTAGTGAAACACCAGAGAACTCACACAGGGGAAAAACCCTACGAGTGCTTGAATTGTGGGAAACGTTTCCGTTGGCATTCCAATCTGATGGAACACCACAGGACCCACACAGGAGAGAAACCGTTTAAGTGTAGTGATTGTGGAAAAAGTTTCAAGCAGAGTTATAAACTTGTGATACACCAGAGAACTCACACGGGAGTAAAACCCTTTCAATGTCTGGATTGTGGGAAAAATTTCAGTCAGAGTTCCCACCTGGTAGAACACCAGACGACACACGCAGGAGAGAAACCATATGAATGTCCTGTTTGTGGGAAAAGTTTCATTCGGAATTCCCAGATGATAATACACCAGAGAACTCACACAGGTGAAAATCTATACCAGTGCCTGGATTGTGGGGAACATTTCAGTCGGAGTTCCTGCCTGATGAAACACCAGAGGACTCACACTGGGGAGAAATTCTTTGACTGTCCTGTTTGTGGGGAAAGTTTCAGTCAAAATTCTCACCTTGTAGAACACCAGACGACACACACAGGGGAGAAACCGTATAAATGCTCTGTTTGTGGGAAATGTTTCAGTCAGAGTTCCTACCTAGTGAAACACCAGAGAACTCACACTGGAGAAAAACCATATCAGTGCCTGGATTGTGGGGAGCGTTTCATTCAGAATTCCTGCCTAGTGAAACACCAGTGGACTCACACAGGAGAAAAACCATATGAGTGCCTGGATTGTGGTAAAAGATTCCGTTGTAATTCCAACCTAGTGGAACACCACAGGACACACACAGGAGAGAAACCATACAAATGTAGTGATTGTGGGAAAGGTTTCAAGCAGAGTTCTAAGCTTGTGATACACCAGAGGACTCACACAGGAGTAAAACCATTTCAGTGTCTGGATTGTGGGAAAAGTTTCAGTCAGAATTCCAACCTGATGATACACCAGAGATCTCACACAGGAGAAAAACCGTACCAGTGTCTGGATTGTGGGAAAAGGTTCCAGCAGAATTCCAAACTTGTGATACATCAGAGAACTCACACAGGAGAGAAGCCATATGAGTGTTCAGATTGTGGGAAAAGATTTAGTCAGAATTCACACCTGGTGATACACCGGAGGACTCACACTGGAGAGAAACCGTATAAGTGTCCGGATTGTGGGAAAGGTTTCAATTGGAATTCCGAGTTGAAAGTACACCAGAGTAGGGGTCACCAATTTTTTGGGACCTTAGGGACCACTAAATTCATAATTTTAAATCCTGTGGACCACTAATATGAATCCAGTGCACTGCTTGCTGAAGCGCCTAGACTCCCAGTGTGGAGGACAGAAGGAAAAGGGGGGACATGATCGAAACATTTAAATATATTAAAGGGTTAAATAAGGTCCAGGAGGGAAGTGTTTTTAATAGGAAAGTGAACACAAGAACAAGGGGACACAATCTGAAGTTAGTTGGGGGAAAGATCAAAAGCAACATGAGAAAATATTATTTTACTGAAAGAGTAGTAGATCCTTGGAACAAACTTCCAGCAGACAGTAACTAAATTTAAACATGCCTGGGATAAACACATATCCATCCTAAGATAAAATACAGAAAATAGTATAAGGGCAGACTAGATGGACCAGGAGGTCTTTTTCTGCCGTCAGACTTCTATGTTTCTATGTTCTATGATATGGGTTCCTTCAGGCACTTAGCTTGCCTGTCTGTTTCTGCAACCTTAAACACTCAAAAGAGCCGACCTGTTTCCCACAAAAAACAAAACACGAGGAGCCACAAAATGTGGGTGGGCCTGGCCAAGTCGACTGCCATTCAGTTACCGCCTCGAGTCTGCGGGGAGTGGCGGCATACAAATCTAATTAATAATAATAATAATAATAATAATAATAATAATAATAATAATAATAATTTTGGATTCGAATTAGGGCATGGATGGAAGAAATATTGGGCTATAAAATTGAGATAAAACCGGAAATGTATTTATGAGGCATAATTAGAGGCAAACATAGCAAAGAAAATTACTACTTAATAAATCACTTACTGCTGCAAGATTAGCATATGCACAAGTCTGGAAACAAGATAAGATTCCAAACAAAGAAACGGTAATTAAAAAAATATTAGACTGCACCAAATTTAGCAAATTAACATATGAGATTCAAAACCAACAAAATAAGGACTATTACAAAGTGTGGGGGAAAAATTACAACTGGGTGGAAATTAAGAAAAAGGTACAGTAAACAGAATTGTTGAAAAATAAATTTTGTAAATATTAAAAAAACCCAAAAAAAACCCCAATAATAATAATAATAATACATAACACTTCTCCTCCAGCCATGCCTACCCTGGGTTGGCGTCTCCCAATGTTTTGTTTTCTACGGGAAACAATTATCTCTGCCTTTCTCTCTCTTTCTCTTTGTCTCTTAATCTCTCTCCCTCTCTCTCATTCTGATTCTCCAGCACTTTCTTGGTCTCACAGGTGCTTCTTCGACCTTTATTGGTACTGCACGCACCTCAGTCGCTCAGGGAGATGCATGCCCTGCCCTCTGCTCCGAGACACTTGCCTGCAGCTGATGCTCCACATTGTAATGGATTCCAAGAGAAGGTGGGGACACCATCTCCTCCATTGTGAAGCGTGCTACATTTAACTGTGCTGCAAGAGCAATGGGCGGGCCATGGTGGTATCGACAGCAACAACAAACAGCCGAGCCGGGTCAGTATCTCCGAACGGAGGGGAAGTCTCACTGAGTGACCGAGGTGCACGCAGCATCAAAAAGGGCCGGAAGAAGTGCCTGAGAGACCCAGCAAGATATGAAGCAACTACAGGGACGTTTCGTTGCCGCTATGGAATATTGAGTAAGTCTCAGCTGCTGTTGCTGTTCTCAAGCCAGGCAGGGAGTGACTAGGAAGGGAGGGTGAGGGGTTGGGCCAGCACTTGTGGGTTCAGTGGATAGGGAGCCACAGCTGGGATTGAAAGAGCTGCAAGTTGCCCACTCCCATTGCTTTGATCCATCTGCGCCACGGTGCCCGTCCCTTTGCCATAACAGCACCTATACCTTATTCTGACCAGCGAGGGCCTCACTATTATTTTGCATATTGCACCACCTGCAAAATTGCAGGTTACAGGTACCGCCTTCTTCGGTGGAGATTTCCAGCCTCGCCATGAGCTGGATGGCCAGTCTCATATTCCAGGGCTCTAGTCACAGGATTGGCCCATTGGTCATCCCTAAGCAGCTACTCCACCCAAGTGCACTGCGGACCACCAAAACTTTCTCACAACACCAGTTGGTGATCTCTGCACCAGAAGACATACAGCAGAAAAACCATATGAGTGCCGGGGGATTGTGGGAAAAGTTTCAGTTGAAATTCCAGCCTGGTGGTACAGCACAGGACACACCCAGCAGAGGAAGAAATGTTTGCAGTGTGGGAAATGTTTCAGTCTGAATTCCCACCTGGAGGAGCACCAGAGGACTCACACAGATGAGAAACCATATGAGTGTCCGGATTGTAGGAAAGGTTTCCAGCAGAATTCAAAGCTGGTGCTACACTGGAAGATTAACACAGAAGAGAAAGCTTACGAATATCCCGATTGTGGGGAGGATTTCAGTAGTAGGTCTACCCTTATAAAGCATGTAAGATTAGACATAGGGGGAGTAATCATTCAAACACCCAGATTGCAGGCAGTTTTCATAAACCTCACACCACTTTTTAAGGCAAGCGATTCCATTGGTTGATTTTATTTATTTATTTATTATTTAGATTTGTATGCCACCCCTCTCCGCAGACTCGAGGCGGCTCACAACAAGATACAGCAATCATAACAAATCCAAATAATTTAAAAGATTTAAGAAGATTTAAAAAGAACCCCATTTACTAACAAACACACACACAAACATACCATGTATAAATTGAACATGCCCGGGGGAGGTGTTTCAGTTCCCCCATGCCTGACGGCAAAGGTGGGTTTTAAGGAGTTTACGGAAGGCAGGAGAGTAGGGGCAGTTCTAATCTCCGGGGGGAGTTGGTTCCAGAGGGTCGGGGCTGCCACAGAGAAGGCTCTTCCCCTGGGGCCCGCCAACCGACATAGTTTAGTTGACGGGACCCGGAGAAGGCTCTGTGGGACCTAATCGGTCGCTGGGATTTCGTGCGGCAGAAGGCGGTCTCGGAGATATTCTGGTCCAGTGCCATGAAGGGCTTTAAAGGTCATAACCAACACTTTGAATTGTGACCGGAAACTGATCGGCAGCCAATGCAGACTGCGGAGTGATGGTGAAACATGGGCATACCTAGGTAAGCCCATGACTGCTCTCGCAGCTGCATTCTGCACGATCTGATAGTTCTGGCTGTCTTAAAATTATCCTTATTTCTAATTTGAACGTTTCCTTGATCATTGCACACCTATAGTTTCTTCTATAGCTTTCAGGTCCTTTGGAAAATTGTTTACCCTCATCCCTTCCTTTGTGACAGCCTCACAAATATTGGAAGACTACTGTCATGTCACACCTGGTTCTTGTCTTCACTGAATACATGATGAATTCTTGTAACCGTTCTCCACATGTTTTAGCCTGTAGGCCTTTGGTCTCGACTTCCTTTCTTATATCTTTTTTTCTCTTTTCTCTGATCTCATATGAGCTTTGTTTCTTCTTCCTTTTTCTCTCTCCTTTCTCTAATCTCATCTGAGTTTCCTTTCTTGGCCCGATGTAGTAGATCCCTTTAACAGAGTCAGGGGAAAGTGCCATTGCTGGGCCAGAGAAAGCGAGTTTAGAGCTTTATTAGGTAGCTTTGCTGCCATGGCTTATCTCTACATATAATACAGGGGATATAAACTATGTATTGATTTTTTTTTTTATGCCACCCTTTCCTTAGACTCAGGGCGGCTTACAACATGTTAGCAATAGCCCTTTTTAACAGAGCCAGCATATTGCCCCCACAATCCGGGCCCTCATTTTACCCACCTCGGAAGGATGGAAGGCTGAGTCAACCTTGAGCCGGTGATGAGATTTGAACCGCTGACCTACAGATCTACAGCCAGCTTCAGTGGCCTGCAATACAGTACTCTACCTGCTGGGCCACCCCGGCTCTTGTATGTATGTATGTATGTATGTATGTATGTATGTATGTATGTATGTATGTATCACAATACTATAGAGTCTCCTGCTTGAGCAGGAGTTTGGACTGGAAGACCTACATGATCCTTTCCAACACTCTAATTCTGTTCTGTTTCGTATTTTTACTTAGCATGAAAATGTATATGGCAGCCCAACTAATGGTGACTGCACAGTTTACAGCAATAAAACCTCAATATTAAAGCCAATAAACGCCATATATTGCAAAAATGCAAAGCGTCCACATTTGACATACAGTTGCCCTGCAAATGCAGTGCACTTCTATCAAGGTTGATGGCATTTGGACCGTCTGGCAATTCCAAAAAAGGTGATTCTTGCCTTTGTTCAAATTAGAAGTTAACCAGGCCTCCTGGCCTTACTAACTGCATTCATTCCCGATGCGATTCCTTCTCCAAACTGGTAATCTTTCTCCTCGAAAAGAATTAAATTGGAGAGGTTAACCACAGGATTAGCGGCAAGTAAATTTGATTATTAAATATGTAGAGTGCCTCAAGCAAGTTGCACAAGGACAGCCAAAATGCAGCCATTTGGGGGATTCATCATTTCCCCCCTCTTATTTAAAATATTTATGTAACAATGTTATAACAAACACTGGCCGGCTCACAATCAATGATTAACTTAAAATCCATATTAAAACCAAATATAGGTAAACAAAAACCAGATACTAAATCAAGCTTCTGATGTGCAGACACCTCTTATCCCAGTGCTTAGGGGAACCGATAGATCTTTCTTGGAAATACTGTGTTCAGTTCTGGAGACCTCACTTACAAAAAGATATTGACAAAATTGAACGGGTCCAAAGTCGGGCTACAAGAATGGTGGAAGGTCTTAAGCATAAAACGTATCAGGAAAGACTTAATGAACTCAATCTGTATAGTCTGGAGGACAGAAGGAAAAGGGGGGACATGATCGAAACATTTAAATATGTCAAAGGGTTAAATAAGGTCCAGGAGGGAAGTGTTTTTAATAGGAAAGTGAACACAAGGACAAGGGGACACAATCTGAAGTTAATTGGGGGAAAGATAAAAAGCAACGTGAGAAAATATTATTTCACTGAAAGAGTAGTAGATCCTTGGAACAAACTTCGGTAAATCAACAGTAACTGAATTTAAACATGCCTGGGATAAACATACAGTAGTCCCTCACCTATCGCTGGTGTTACGTTCCAGACCTGGCTGCAATAGGTGAAATCCGCGATGGGGAATTTATCGACTGATAGTACTTATTTAAGTATTTATATTGTAATTGTTTGGTAAGTTTTCATTGTTTTAAGTGTTTATAAACCCTTCCCACACAGTATTTATTTTAGATACAGTATTTAAATACAGTATTTACAATTTTAGATATATATATTTTTTGAAAAACCTGCCGATTGAGTTCGGCGGGCTGTTTAAATCTGCCGATCGGCTTCCTCAGAAACCCGCGATGAAGTGAAGCCGCAGTAGGTGAAGCGCGGTATAGCGAGGGACTGCTGTATATCCATCCTAAGATAAAATACAGAAAATAGTATAAGGGCAGACTAGATAGACCATGAGGTCTTTTTCTGTCAACAGTCTTCTATGTTTCTATGTTGTTTTATGGAAGTTTAGGAGGATAAAGGCCTCCCAAACTTCAGGGGGAAGAGTGTTTCATAGGGAAGAGTCTGCAATGGAAAAGGCTCATTTTCTAGCTCCTATCACATGGCAATATTTAAAGGAAGTGGCTAGGAGTATACCCACCGTACCTGAGCTGCCCCCCAGTGCAGGGAAGGGAACAATTGATGCACCAGGTGAATCTGCAAAGCCTCTCCCCAACCATGGCCTCCTCAAGCAGGAGGTGTGAGTTCAGGAGGACTCCCAGTTTATGCACCAGCTCAGGTAAATCATATGACCCCAGGACACTGCAACTATCACAAATGTGAGTCAATTGCCAAGCATCCTTATTTTGATCATGTGACAGCGGGAAAACTGCAATGGAGATAAGTTGGGGGAAATGGTCATAGGTCGCCTTTTCAGTGCTGTCCTAACTTCAAATGGTCACTAAACGAAATGTTATGTCCAAGACTATCAATGCCGTTTTGGGGATGCGGCCTAGCCTGAAGCCAGACTGAGAAGGGCCGAGTGTCTTTCCTCCTGCCCTCTTCAGCTGCACTTGTAAGCAATGTTCCCTCTAATTTTTTTTTGGTGTGGGCGGAAAAGTATAGTGTCTGAGCGGCAGTCCCTTCGGGACTGGGCAGCATAGAAGTACTGTATAAATAAATAAATAAATAAATAAGGGGAAAATTTCTTCTTTTTATTAAAAGAAATTAATAATAAAACAAAACCAAAATCTATTACTATTAAAACTAAACATTTCTCTTTTTTCTCCACTTTTTTCTATCATTTCTCTCTTCCTCTCTTATCTCTCTCTCTCTTGCTTTCTTCCTCTCTCTCCCTTCCTCTCTTCTCTCTCTCTTTCTCTCTTTCTCTCTCTCCCTCTTGCTTTCCCTCTCTCCCTCTCCTCTCGCTTTTTCTCTCACTCTTTCTCTCTCTTGCTTTCTTTCCCTCTCGTTCTCTCTCTTGTTCTCTCCCCCCCTCTTTCTCTTTTTCTCACTTTTTCCCTCTCTCTTCCTTTCTATCTCGCTCTGTCTGTTGCTCTCTCTCTTTCTCTGCCTGTCAGCGAAGCGGCTGTGAGAGCACTTTCTCGGAGCGCTTCAGGAATGCCTGTCCAGCCTCCTGCAGCCTCTTCGCTGACAGCCCGGGACAAAAGTGTTCCCAGCACTGCAGGGGGGGGGGTCGTTCCCAAAGCGCTCTCGCAGCCCCCTCGCTGGGCATGCAGATGAGGAGAAGTCGCAGCTGCCGCCACTGCTGCGGGAAGAGCCATGCCCCAAGATGGCAGGCAGAGGAGAAAACCAGACAGAGGGGCAGATCGGGCGGGCGGGGGCAGTGGCGAGAGGCCAGGGGCGTGAGGGGGCCAGAGGCAGCCGAAGGAAGCTCAGCTCGGGGGCGGGTCCGAAGCAGCAGCAGCTGCCACCGCCTACTCCACCCCGCGCTTCAGCCACACCGGGGCCAAGTAAGCCGAGGCTAGGCCCATCGCCCCCGGCTCCAAGGGGCAGTCCCCAGTGCGGGGCCTGGGTGGCGGGCAAGCATCAGGAGAGCCTCGCCGTCACCTGGCTGGGGAAGAGCTCTCCTCCCCTCCCCGCGATCCGGGACGGTGTGGCTTTGCACGCCATCAATGAGTTAGTACGCGGGGCGGGGGGGATGTCCAGATGGCTGCACAGGCACGCACCCGCACAGCTTAGAGGTAACAGTGCTTATAAGTGATCTTCATCTGCAGAAGTGCCTTGAACTGCTCAGCCAGAAAAACCTCATGATTTTCAAACTGCATTGATTGATTGATTTACCTATTGATTTACCTATTTATTTATTTATTTATTTATTGCATTTATATGCCGCTCACTCTGAAACTGACTGAGCAGCTAACAACAGTTACAAATATAATACTTATAAAAAGAACAATAAAAGTATCAATAAAGTCTACAATACAAAAGGTCTTAACAGCTTTCCGGAAGACCAGTAGGGAGGAAATAATGTGAATCCCTAGGGGCGCAATTGATTCCACAGGGTGGGAGCCACCACAGAGAAGGTTCTTCCCCAAGGTCCCGCCAACCGGCATTGTTTGGGGGACAGGACCTGAAGAAAGCCGACTCTTAAACATTATTTTCAAACTGCATTACAAACTTTGTGCTGTTGAAGGCACAAAGGCAACCAGGATGCTAAATGTCCAGAAGGGTGGGAAATTACTCTTCCAGCTCTCTTGATGTTGAAAAAGAAATAAGGGTGGTTCTCAGGTTACAACACCAATTGGCCCTGGAACATCCATTGCTAGGCAAGGATGAGGCACACCAATAAGGAATACCAGGATTTATAGCTAAATTGGGAAGTAAGAGAAAATAAAATCTCAGATGGGACAAGCTACAGCCCTAACAGCTTTGCTGATTTGCAAGGGCACGTTTCCAGGAGTTATCCTGCACATACATCCCAAAAAGAAAAGCTATCAGAAATCAAGGGAGCTGCACTTTCTCTTCTACCCCCATCCTAAAAAGGGCGCTTTCCTTTGGTTTAGTTGCCACTTCTCGTCAAATAAGATTCGGGCTCTGCTCCAGGGACAATGGAGGCAATTAGACCTGAAAGAAAAGATTTGGGAATAGAGCCTCAGGAAGAAAAGCTATGAGTTCAATGGGAGTCAAATAGGACTTGATGACACTTAAAAGAAGCACAGAATCAGTGAGAACATAGAAACATAGAAGACTGATGGCAGAAAAAGACCTCATGGTCCATCTAGTCTGCCCTTATACTATTTCCTGTATTTTATCTTACAATGGATATATGTTTATCCCAGGCATGTTTAAATTCAGTTACTGTGGATTTACCAACCACGTCTGCTGGAAGTTTGTTCCAAGGATCTACTACTCTTTCAGTGAAATAATATTTTCTCACGTTGCTTTTGATCTTTCCCCCAACTAACTTCAGATTGTGTCCCCTTGTTCTTGTGTTCACTTTCCTATTAAAAACACTTCCCTCCTGAACCTTATTTAACCCTTTGACAAATTTAAATGTTTCAATCATGTCCCCCCTTTTCCTTCTGTCTGTTATCACCTATAAACCCCCTACATGGGTTAAGGCCAGGCTACCTACAGGACCGTCTTCTGTCTTATACATCCCAGTGACCAATTAGGGTCCACAGAGTAAGCCTTCTCCAGGTCCCATCAATCAAACAATGTCGACTGGCGGGGCTGTGAGGGAGGGCCTTCTCTGGGGTGGCTCTGGCTCTCTGGATCCAACTACCTCTGGAGATTTGTACCGCCTCCACCTCCTGGCTTTCCAGAAAGCCGTGAAAACCTGGCTTTTTTTTTTTTTGATACATTCTATTACTATATCTTTTTTCTATTATTTCTTAGATATATTTTACTATGAGTATCTCCTCTATAACCTTCATCATGTATTTTACTATGTGTATATAGATATATACCCACTAAAACCCTCATTGTGTATTGGACAAAATAAATAAATAAATAAATAAAATAAAAATAAATAAATAAATAATCTTCAAACGCCTTAGGGCAAAACGAGCATGTTCTTCCGCTTTATTGTCGCTAGATGGCGAGCTATACACAAACAACACTCCATACAGCGGCGAATGAACTATTCTAGGGAAGGGGAGGTAGGCTGAGATTGAAGGCATTGAAACGATAGAGTAGTGGATTGCGAGAGAGGGTGTAGAGAGACGAGCAGCCACAGGAAAGAGGAACTTTATCTTCCGGCTCAGCCACTTGAAGATGAAGGTGTTGGTGGAGCCTCGTGCTGCTTGAAGGGTGGAAGCGGCTCCCGAGAGGTGAGTGGACGGAAAGTCGGCGGGGAAGCCGGGAGCAAGCCGATCCCTTTGGGATTCCTGCACGAGGCAGATGCAGAGGAAGCAACGAGGGTAAAACGTGTTGGTTGCTGCTGCTGCATATTCTTTGCCTTCCCAAATTTTCTTCCTCTGGGGCTGCACCATTTTAAACTGCTGCCTGTGATTTTCTGGTGGGAGATTTAAAAATATATTTGTTTCATATTTCTTAAACAGCAGCTTTCACGTACCTGTCAGGGTGTCCAGCAAACCTAGAAAATAGGGAAACCAGGGAATTATCAGGGAAATCGGAGGTTCGGGAATTATTAGGGAATTCGTGGGGAAAAAAACCAGAATAAATGGGGGGTAAAATAAACTGTATTAAAATGTTTAAAAGTCAGGGGGGAATCATATAAAAAAACCCGGATCCTGCTGCCTAGCAGAGTCAAACAAAAATGAGCATAACTGTGGCAACAATTTGCTTCCTCAGCTACTGATATTTCTCCACGTTTTAGCCATTTGGTATGATGTCATCTACAACCACGCCTTAACTAGATCGCAAGTCGCATGGAAATGTCAGGGAAATATCAGGAAATTTCAAAATGCTTTCCCCACATACACGCCCTGACCTGTGGATTTCTTGTGCTTTTATTGACTTGTTTTCCTGGAAAACGAAGAACTTCATGGGCAAAACTTCCTTCCCCCTAGGCCTATATAATTTATGCAAGGTATGTTTGTGTGTATGTTTGGTTTTTAATAAGGGTTTTTAAATTATTTTAAATATTAGATGTGTTATATGTTGTTTCATTATTGTTGTTAGCCGCCCCGAGTCTACGGAGAAGGGCAGCATACAAATCAATAAAATAAAATAATAAAATAAAATAAAATAAAATAAAATAATGAAAAAATAAATAAAATAATAAAATAAAATAAAATATAAAATAAATAAAATAAAATAAAATAAATAACGTAAAATAAAGTAAAGTAAAATAAAATAAATAAATAAAGTAAAAAATAAAGTAAAATAAATAAATAAAATAAATAAAGTAAAATAATAAATAAAATAAAATAATAAACTATAATAAAATAAAATAAATAAATAATAAAATTAAAATTAAATAAATAAAATAAAATAAAATAAATTAAATTAAATTAAAATTAATAAAATAAAATAAAATAATAAACAAAAATAAAATAAACAATAATAAAATTAAATAAATAAAATTAAATTAAAATAAAATAAAATAAAAATTAAATTTAAACAAATTAAATTGAATTAAATTATTAAATTAAATGAATGCTTTATATCTGGAATAGGAGTTGACCACTATTTCATCTATTAGTTTCCTCCCCCCCCCCTTCTAAACTTAGATCAAACAATTTGAGCAACTGCACTTTGGGACATTTTGCACACCGAGATACACATACACTGTCTACATACAATCTCATATATGCTCATATATGTGCATGCATGTATTTACCCAAGCCAAAAAGTTAAATGTAATATAATGTTTCAAACATCTGCTTGAAGATGGAGCTGTACCTCCAAGATCCCTTTCAATTCTATTCTGATTGATTGATTGTAAAAGAGAATTTTAATGTTTGTTTGTTCATACTAATGTATGGGATGGGGCTTGCTTGTTTTTTACTGCTTCTGCTGTATTGCATCCATTTTTAAACAATAATGAAACTAACCTCTTTATATTCATCTTACAGAGAGAATGCCAAGAAGAGCACTCTGGACGACAGAGAATGAGAAGCAACATTAAAGTGCAAAATAAACCGTCCATCAAAATATTTTTCAATTCTTCTGCAAAGTGTGAAAACTCTTCTTCTTCAGCAGATGAGAGATAAGGGAAAGAATAACAAGAACAAAGTTTTGAGCTGGAAAAATTGGAGCACACAGAACTGAAAAAAGCTATTAAATGGGAAATGAAGGAAGATAATATTTGAATAAATAAAAAGTGAGGAACAAGTAAATCAAACAACCACCAGCCAAGAGGTCAAAAGTAATTTTCAGCTCAATCCAAGCATATGAGTGTTGGAAAAACCCCTCAGACTTCCTAATATGGAAAAACAAAGATTACAAATCACAGCTGATTCTACACAACAGGATCCATCCAGTGAAAAGCCATATAAATGTTTGGAGTGCAGCAAAACCTTTTCTCGGAAAAGCTTCCTCGTGATTCATGGAAGAACCCATACTGGAGAGAAGGCCTACCAGTGCTCCCAATGTGATAAAAGATTTAGCATTAATTCCAATCTGATAAAGCACAAGAAGACCCACACTGGGGAGAAAGTCTTTGAATGTCCTGTTTGTGGGAAACGATTTCAGAAGAATTCTAAGCTTGTGATACACCAGAGGACTCACACAGGGGAAAAACCATATCAGTGCCTGGATTGTGGGAAATGTTTCAGTCGGAGTTCCTATCTAGTGAAACACAAGAGGACTCACACTGGGGAGAAACCCTTTGAATGTCCTGTTTGTGGGAAAGGTTTCAGTCAACATTCCAACCTAGTGGATCACCAGATGACCCACACAGGAGAGAAACCATATAAGTGTCCTTTTTGTGGAAAAAGTTTCAGTCTGAATTCAGCTTTAGTGATACACCAGAGAACTCACACTGGAGAAAAACCATATCAGTGCCTGGATTGTGGGAAATGTTTTATTCAGAGTTCCTACCTAGTATACCACCAGAGGACTCATACAGGAGAAAAACCATTTGAGTGCCTGGATTGTGGGAAACGTTTTAGTCAAAGATCCCAACTGGTGGCACACCAGATAACACACACAGAAGAGAAACCATATAAATGTCCTGTTTGTGGAAAAGGTTTCAAGCACAGTTTTACGCTTGTAACACACCAGAGAACTCACACAGGAGAAAAACCATTTCAATGTCCAGATTGTGGAAAATGTTTCAGTCATAAGTCCCACATGGTGACACACCAGAGAATTCACACTGGAGAAAAACCGTACCAATGTCTGAATTGTGGGAAACGATTTCAGCAGAGTTCTAAGCTTGTGATGCACCATAGGACTCACACGGGAGAGAAACCATATCAGTGCCCGGATTGTGGGAAATGTTTCAGTCGGCGTTCCTATCTAGTGCTACACAAGAGGACTCACACTGGGGAGAAACCCTTTGAATGTCCTGTTTGTGGGAAAGGTTTCAGTCAATATCCCAACCTAGTGGTACACCAGATGACTCACACAGGAGAGAAACCACATAAATGTCCTTTTTGTGGAAAAAGTTTCAGTCTGAATTCAAATTTAGTGATACACCAGAGAATTCACACTGGAGAAAAACCATATCAGTGCCTGGATTGTGGGAAATGTTTTATTCAGAGTTCCTACCTAGTAATGCACCAGAGGACTCATACAGGAGAAAAACCATTTGAGTGCCTGGATTGCGGGAAACGTTTTAGTCAAAGATCCCCTCTGGCTGCACACCAGATGACACACACAGAAGAGAAACCATATAAATGTCCTGTTTGTGGAAAAGGTTTCAAGCGCAGTTCTACGCTTGTAATACACCAGAGAACTCACACAGGAGTAAAACCATTTCAATGTCCAGATTGTGGGAAATGTTTCAGTCGGAAATCCAACATGGTTATACACCAGAGAATTCACACTGGAGAAAAACCGTACGAATGTCTGAATTGTGGGAAACGATTTCGGCAGAATTCTAAGCTTGTGATACACCAGAGAACTCATACTGGAGAGATTGTGGGAACGGTTTCAATTGGAATTCCGAGTTAGAAATACACCAGAGGACTCACACAGGAGAAAAACCACACAAATGTTTGCAGTGTGGGAAAGGTTTCATTCGGAATTTCCACCTGGTGGAAATTGCAACCTGGTGATACACCAGAAAATTCACACAGGAGAAAAACCATATCAGTGCTCAGATTGTGGGAAAAGGTTCAGTCAGAATTCGAACCTAGTGATGCATCAGACGATTCACACTGGAGAAAAACCATATGAGTGTTCAGATTGTGGGAAAAGGTTCAGTCATAATTCTAAGCTTGCGATACACCAGAGAATTGACACTGGAGAGAAACCATATAAGTGTCCAGATTGTAGGAAAAGTTTCAATTGGAATTCTGAGTTGGATGTACACCGAAGGACTCACACTGGAGAAAAACCTCACAAATGTTTGCAGTGTGGGAAAAGTTTCAGTTGGAATTCCCACCTAGTGGAACACCAGAGAATTCACACAGGAGAGAAACCTTATGAATGTCCCGATTGTGGGAAAGATTTCGGTAGTAGGTCTAGCCTTATAAAACATGCAAGGTTACATATAGGGGAGTAATCATTCAAATGTCCAGATTGCGAAAAGTATTTTTAAAGAAAGCTATTCCATTGGTTGATTGTTCTGTCTTAAAATTGTCCTTATTTCTAGTTTGTATCTTTTCTTGATCAGTGTGTACCCATAGTTTCTTCTCTGGCCTTCGGGTCTTTTGGAAAATTATTTACCTTCACTCCTCCCACTGTGACAGCCTCACAATTATTGGAAGATTGCTGTCATGTCACACCTGGTTCTTGTTTTTCCTAGAGTAGCCGTGCCGAATTCTTATAACCATTCTTCATAAGTTTTAGCCTATGAGCCTTAACATCTCGGCTTCCTTTCTTCTACATAGAAGTCTGACGGCAGAAAAAGACCTCATGGTCCATCTAGTCTGCCCTTATACTATTTTCTGTATTTTATCTTAGGATGGATATATGTTTATCCCAGGCATGTTTAAATTCAGTTACTGTGGATTTATCTACCACGTCTGTTGGAAGTTTGTTCCAAGGATCTACTACTCTTTCAGTAAAATAATATTTTCTCATGTTGCTTTTGATCTTTCCCCCAACTAACTTCAGATTGTGTCCCCTTGTTCTTGTGTTCACTTTCCTATTAAAAACACTTCCCTCCTGGACTACCTCTACCTTTTCCTTTCTTTTCTCTGATCTCATCTGAGATTCCTTTCTTTGGCCAAGAGCAGTAGGTCCCTTTCCTGGAGTCAGGGAGGCCAGAAAAAGCGGGTTTGGAGCTGTATTAGGTAGGTTTGCCGCCTTGACTTATTTCTGCATACAGTATAATACAGGGGGATATAAACTATGTATGTATATACCAGGTGTGGGTTGTTACAAATGCGGTCCAGGGCAATTTTGGCATGATGACTCCTGTGCTGTCTTCGCTGGTCCATGCGCACTGCCATTTTGTTTCCTAATTTTGGATGGTTTTTCGGCTCTCTGAGCATGCGCAGAAGGAAAATCGTCCCTCTGTGCATGGGCGGAAGCAAAATTGCATTAGGGGGCTGAACACACATGCGCAAAATATAACAATGCACATGCACTGCATGGGTAGGAAAAGGTAAGAGGAACCCACCCCGGTATAAACCACAATAGCATAGGGCAGTGATGGCAAAACCTTTTTCCCTCAGGCGCCAAAAGAGTGTTTGCATACACGCTGGTGTACATAGGCAAGTGCCCACAGCCATAATTCAATGCCTGGGGTGGGGAAACAGCTTTCCTCACTGAAAGCATTCCGCCCTCCCCCTGTGGGTCGCCCTCTAGGGAGGCACAGCATGCCATGATTGTCACATCAGATTGAAATGACAGAGAGAATGTTTTCTCGATGGGAGGACGACCTCAAATGAATAAAGGTCTCTCCTATTTATTGTGTTTTCACAGTTCTGACATGCGGTACAGAATAACCAATTCGCGAACGCCACATACATTAAAACATCCTCCAGCTATTATTCACTTTTGCACCATAAAAGGCAAACTTCTCCTGACTTCCCTATAGATAATTAACGGAAGCTACATTCTTTGCCTTTTCCCTAGATTGTATGTTTACTGGTGATTAACAAAGGAATGTGTAAGGCATATATTTCCTTATCATGATTCTGCAGGATGCTTACTCAGCCTGGACTTTGCTTCCTGCCTTTCCATAGAGGAAGAATAAAGATTTTATTCAGCAGATAATTTAGGCTTAAAACATCACTCTCCAGCAATATTTTATCCCCAAATTTCAGTGCTTAAAAACCTATGATTACAACATCTCACCCCTTGGAGGCCCTCTGGTCCTCTGTTTCCCAACTTCTAATGGGCCCAGTAGGCTCGTGTTTCACCCTCCTCGGGCTCCAAAGGCTTCCCTGTAGCTAAGGAAGAGTAAAGGCCATTACAAGTTATGCATGGTATGTTTGTGTGTATGTTTGGTTTTATAATAGGGGTTTTAGTTGTTTTTTATTATTGGATTGTACATGTTGTTTTTATTATTGTTAGCCGCCCTGAGTCTACGGAGAGGGGCGGCATACAAATTCAATAAATTACTTAGATACTTAAACAATACTTAGATCTTGTTTAAAGCGTCTTAGTTCTAGGCTTTCTAGGCCCAGGATTGAAAGTCTAGTCTCGTAGGGTATTCTATTTCGAGTGGAGGAGTGAAGGGCTCTTCTGGTGAAGTATCTTTGGACATTTTCAAGGGTGTTAATTCTAAATTCATTCCTATCACCCTTTTCCTCCCACTTAGGACTATGACTGTAGACTGTCACTTCTTGCTTGTATCCTAAAATTTTTATTAATATTGATTGTTTCTTCACTGCTTATTTGATCCCTATGATAATCATTCAGTGTTGTACCACATGATTCTTGACAAATCTATATTTTCTTTTATGTATGTATGTATGTATGTATGTGTGTATATGTGTATATGTGTGTATATATATATATATATATATATATATATATATATATATATATGTGTGTGTTTTCGTAAATTTTCATGGGTATATGTATGTAGATTGTTCTGAGTTCGGGTTTTGCCCTGTGTAATGTTTTGCATGTCTATGCGACGTTTCGGTGAAATCACATTCACCATCTTCAGGCTGGAGTTCCAATCTCTGTGTTGTTGTAACAACAACACAGAGATTGGAACTCCAGCCTGAAGATGGTGAATGTGATTTCACCGAAACGTCGCATAGACATGCAAAACATTACACAGGGCAAAACCCGAACTCAGAACAATCTACATATATATATATATATATATATTTATGTATACAGAGCATATGCACCAAGACAAATTCCTTGTGTGTCCAATCACACTTGGCCAATAAAGAATTCTATGTCTTCTATGTCTATGTCTAAACCAAAGGAAAGCGCCCTTTTTTTGGGGGGGGGGGGAGACGCAAATGGGAAGAGTGTGTGCAGCTCCCTGAGTTCCACACACCCATCCCTGGGTTCCCTCCCCACACACCCACACCCAGGAATGGGGAGTGTGCAGGAGAACTCCTGAAAAGTGGCCTCTGCAAAGTAGCAAACTTGTTAAGCCTGTAGCTTCTCTCTTCTGGGATTTTTGTTTTCTCTTACTTCCCAAGCTACGGTAGTTATTAAACCTGGTACAATGGTACCTCGGTACTCGAACGCTTCCTTTCTCGTACATTTCGGATAACGAACAACATTTTTGGCAAAAATTTGCTTCGGTATCTGAACAAAAATTCAGATACCGAACAGCCAGAGAAAATTTTGTTCATTATCTGAAATGTAATCCCGGCAGCTTCAGGGGGGCTGAGGAGCTCTCTAAGAGCTCCAAGCTGCAGGAAGGGTGGGGGCTGCTGAAATCTTGGCAGCTTCTGGGGGCTCCTTTCCTCATTGCTTCCTCTTATTACCTGTAAGCAGCTTCAAAAACTTTCTCCTTCCCTGTGGCTCCAACACGCGGCGATTTCCCTTCCAGTAGCAAGAGCGCCGGGAAGTCACGTAATGAAGGGAAGCTGCTGGAGCGGCAGCAATTGCTGAGATGGCTCTGTCGGCTTCCCTTCACCATGTGACGTTCCCGGCGCTCTTGCTACTGGAAGGGAAATCGCCGCGTGTTGGAGCCACAGGGAAGGAGAAAGTTTTTGAAGGATAAATAAATTCGGTACTCGACCCAATCGGTTCTCGACCACACTTCTGGAACGAATTGTGGTCGAGTACCGAGGTACCACTGTATTTCTATTGGTGTCCCATCCTTGCTTAGCAAGGGGTATTCCGGGGCCAATTGGTTTTGCAACCTGAGAACCACCCTTATTTCTTTTCCAAGCTCAAGAAAAGGCCGGAAGAGTAAATTCTCCTCCCTTCTGAACAGTTGGCATCCTGGCAGGCTTTATGCCTTCAACAGCAGTTTGTAATGCATAAGAAACTCATAAGAGGCTTTCCTGGCAGAGCAGTTCGAGGCATTTCTGCAGAAGAAGATCACTTATAAATTCAGCTGAAGAGGGCAATGAAAGGTTGGCAGCCTGGGACTTCAACTCAACCTCTGCTTGCAGCTCTGACTTTGCCACCCAGAGAAAGGGCTGTGCAGGAGGAAAGGCACTGGGCCCTTCTCAGTCTGGCTTCAGGTCTGGGGCACATCACCCAAATGGCATTGATTGCAATTCTGATGGAGTTTTGGAGGGCTGTGGATAGAGGTGGTACAGTCACAATGTCCCTCCTAGACCTTTCAGCAGGTTTCTATACCATCGACTCTGACATAATAATAATAATAATAATAATAATAATAATAATATATTAATTATAATTAATATAATTAATAATTATTATATTTATAATTAGTATTAATATAATTAATAATAATTATTATTATTATTAATTAGATTTGTATGCTGCCCCTCTCTGAGGACTTGGAGCAGCTCACAGCAAATAAAACATCATATCTGCTGCACGAATCCCAGCGACCATTTAGGTCCCACAGAGTGGATCTTCTCCGGGTCCCGTCAACTAAGCAATGTCGCCTGGCGGGACCCAGGGGAAGAGCTTCTCTGTGGCGGCCCCAGCCCTCTGGAACCAACTCCCCCCAGAGATTAGAACTGCCCCCACCCTCCTTGCCTTTCGTAAACAACTTAAAACCCACCTCTGCCGCCAGGCATGGGGGAATTGAGATCCTCTTTCCCCCTAGGCCTTTACAATTCTATGCATGGTATGTATGTATGTATGTTTGGTTTTTATATTAATAGATTTTTAATCATCAATACCAAATTACTATTGTACACTGTTTTATTGTCGCTGTTAGCCGCCCCGAGTCTCTGGAGAGGGGCGGCATACAAATCCAATAAATAAATAAATAAATAATAAATATTGTCACCAGGCCTGCCGGCAAAGCCAGGTCTTCATGGCCTTAGAAAAAGCCAATAGGGTGGGAGCAGAACAAACATCGGGGGTGGGGGGGAGTTGATCCCATAGAGCCGGGGGCCGCAACAGAGAAGGCCCCACGGCCCCGCCAACCTGCATTGCTTAGTCAACGGGACCTGGAGGAGGCCAACTCTGTGTGCTCTTATAGGTCTCTGGCAGGTATGCAGCAAGAGACGGTCCCATAAATAGTCTGGACCTGAGCCATATAGGGAGAAGATGTCTGAACATGAGGAGATTGGTTTGTTTTCTGGTGTTTGTTTACAGGGTTCCCTCGATTTCCGCGGGGGATGCGTTCCGAGACTGCCCGCGAAAGTCGAATTTCTGCGAAGTAGAGATGCAGAAGTAAATACACCATTTTTGGCTGTGGACAGTATCACAAGCCATCCCTTAACACTTTAAACCCCTAAATTACCATTTTCCATTCCCCTAGCAACCATTTACTCACCATTATTACTGGTACTCACCATTGAATAATACACTTAGTGATTCTGATATTTATAAACATAATTATTTATTAACAATAATTATTATTTTTATTATTTATTTGCAAAAATTAGTTTGGCGATGACGTATGACTGCTATAGAAAAAAAAACGTGAAGTATTTTTTAATTAATATTTTTTGAAAAACTGGTATAGGCTATTCGCGAAGTTCGAACCCGCGAAAATCGAGGGATCACTGTATTTGGTTTAAATAATGTTTTATGGCAATTATTGATTGAGAGCCGGCCAGTGTTTGTTATAATAGCCGCCCCGAGTCTACGGAGAGGGGCGGCATACAAATCTAATAAATAAATAAATAAATAAATAAATCTAATAAATAAATATGGATGGCTACATAAATATTTTAAATGAATCAAAGGAAAAATAGACGAAACCCAAAAATGGCGGCACTTTGCCTGTCCTTGAGTAAGTTGCTTGAGGCACTCTACACATTTAATAATTGATTTTTTTTGCTGCTAATCCTGCAGTTAACCTCTCCAGTTATGCTGCTTTCAAGGAAAAACATTACCAATTTGGAGAAGGAATAGCATCAAGCATGAATGCAGTTAGCAAGGCCTGGTTAACTTCTAATTTGAACAAAAGCAAGAATCACCTTTCTGGAATTCCCAGATGATCCAAATGCCATTAGCCTTGATAGAAACATGCTGCATTTGCAGGATAAATACATGCTAAGTGTGGAGGTTTTGCATTCCGCAAGATATGCAAAACCTCCACAGGTTTTGGTGGTGCACCAGGCGAACCTTGCCCAGGTTGTCCTGGTGCACCAGTTGCGGCCCTACCTGGACCGGGAGTCACTGCTCATAGTCACTCATGCCCTCATCACCTCGTGGTTTGACTACTGCAATGCTCTCTACATGGGGCTACCTTTGAAGAGTGTTCGGAAACTTCAGATCGTGCAGAATGCAGCTGCGAGAGCAATCATGTGCTTTCCCAGGTATGCCCATGTTACACCAACACTCCGCAGTTTGCATTGGTTGCCGATCAGTTTCCGGTCACAATTCAAAGTGTTGGTTATGACCTATAAAGCCCTTCATGGCATCGGGCCAGAATATCTTCGGGACCGCCTTCTGCCACACAAATCCCAGCGACCGGTTAGGTCCCACAGAGTGGGCCTTCTCCGGGTCCCGTCGATGAAACAATGTTGTCTGGCGGGACCCAGGGGAACAGCCTTCTCTGTGGTGGCCCCCACCCTCTGGAATCAACTTCCCCCAGAGATTAGGATTGCCCCCACCCTCCTTGCCTTTCGTAAACTCCTTAAAACCCAACTCTGTCATCAGACATGGGGAAATTGATTCCCCTTAGCCGTTTCCATTTTATGTATGAGATGTACGATTGTTTTTTATATTAAGGGTTTTAAGATGTTTTCATTATTGGATTTGTACTGTTTTTGTTGTTGCAAGCCGCCCCATCTTCGGAGAGGGGCGGCATACAAATCTAATAAATAATAATAAAATAATAATATAGCGTTTATTGGGTTTTGTATTAAGGTTTTATTGCTGCAAACTATGCAGAGTCACCATTAGTTGGGCTGCCATATACATTTTCATGCTAAACAAAATACAGAAAAGAGTAAAAGTTGGAAGCAGAGGTCAGATTTAGTAGGTTCTGACCAGTTATGGAGATCCAGTAGTTGACATTTTTAGTAGTTCAGAGAACTGGTAAATACTACTTCTGACTTGCCCCATACCCATCTTTTTTATTTAGACTTATATACCACTTCACAGTGCTTTACAGCCCCCTCTAAGACGTTTACAGAGAATCAGCATATTGCCCCCAACAATCTGGATCCTCATTTTACCAACCTCAGAAGGCTGGAAGGTTGAGTCAACCTTGAGCCTGGTGAGATTCGATCTGCCAAACTGCTGGCAGCCGGTGATTTGCAGATGTAACTTGCAGTACTGCCCTCTAACCTGTTCTGTTGGACTTCTCGACACGAGCCCCCAATTAAGTTCAAAAGTAAAAATTCAAACACACACGGTTGTAAAGTAAATAACACTGTTTTATCAAAAGGAAAAATACGAGCCAAACATACTTTTAGTCATTCAAAGTGTTCTCCCACAAAGCAACAGCCTTGAATGCTGTGAAGAACATAAAAGCAAAGCAGATAAAAGGCAGCTGTGAAGACGTCACAGCCACCCCCTTCAAGAGTTTTCAAGGCAAAAACTTAACTATGAATTAGTTCAAAAGTAAAGTAAATAACACTGTTTTATCAAAAGAAAAATACAAGCCAAACATACTTTTAGTCAGTCAAAGTGTTCTCCCACAAAGTAACAGCCTTGAATGCTGTGAAGAACATAAAAGCAAAACAGATAAAAGGCAGCTGTGAAGACGTCACAGCCACCCCCTTCAAGAGTTTTCAAGGCAAAAACTTAACTATGAATTAGTTCAAAAGTCCTGGAAACAGTTCAAAGAATCCTTGTAGAAACCTGATGCAAAGCACACTTCTCTCTTTCACCAAACGGATAAACTCCCACGCCCAGATGCAACAACGCTGGCAATTTAACAGCAGCCCCATTAGCCTAATTACCCCCAGCCACAGGTGATCTCCCTTATTTCCTGTAATATTTACGCAGTTGCTCCTTCCTTGACATTGCCCTGCGTCTGCGCACATCTATGAATGTCTCCCCTTCTGAATCTAATGATGATAATGATGATGAATCACTCACGGGGCAATTATCTAATGGGCTGCCTGTAATTATCTCCTCTGTGGATCCCAATTCACTTTCAGTATCTTCTACAGACGCTTCACTGTCGGAAGAAGTAACACTGGCCTCTAATAATGGGAGGATTCTCGTACATCAGCCCCCACAGTCCTTGGAGCAGGAGCTGGCCAAGAGCCAACCACAACATAACCACTGCACCACCAGGGCTCTTATTTTAGATATCCATCGATCCTCTTCCTCCTGAATTCCAACTGATCTGGAAGAAATGGGGATTTGTCAATAACATTCCCCGGGAGTGGGGAGGGAATGGAGATTTTACAGTATCCTTCCCCTGTCATGCCGGCTAAGCCACACCCACTAAGCCATCCCACAGAACTGGTAGTAAAATGTTTGAATCCCACCACTCGTTGGAAGGGATCTTGGAGGTCTTCTAGTTCAATCCCCTGCTCAAGCGATGGCGAACCTATGATATGGTTGCCACAGGGGGCACGTGGAGCCGTATCTGCTGACACGCGAGCTGTTGCCCTAGCTCAGCTCCGCAGTCTGCATTGGTTGCCAATCAATTTCTAGTCACAATTCAGATTGTTGGTTATGACCTATAAAGCCCTTCATGGCATCGGACCAGAATATCTCCTGGACCGTCTTCTGCCGCAGGAATCCCAGCGACTGATTAGGTCCCACAGAGTTGGCCTTCTCCGGGTCCCGTCGACTAAACAATGTTGTTTGGTGGGGCCCACGAGAAGAGCCTTCTCTGTGGCGGCCTCGACCCTCTGGAACCAACTCCCCCGAGGTTAGAACTGCCCCCACCCTCCTGGCCTTTCGTAAGCTCCTTAAAACCCACCTCTGCTGTCAGGCATGGGGGAACTGAGATAACTTCCCCAGGCCTATACTGTTTATGTATGGTATGCTGTGTGTATGTTTTCTTAAATTATGGGTTTTTAGTTTTAATTATTAGATTTGTATTGTACATTGTTTTTTCTATTACTGTTGTGAGCTGCCCCGAGTCTACGGAGATGGGCGGCATACAAATTTAATAAATAAATAAATGTGCTTGTGTGTGCTGGCCAGTTGATTTTTGGCTCGCACAGAAGTTCTGGGAGGGCAATTTTGGCTTCCAGAGAGCTTCTTTCATTGCTATGTTCTATTACTATATCTTCTTTTCTATTATTTCTTAGATATATTTTACTATGAGTATCTCCTCTATAACCTTCATCATGTATTTTACTATGTGTATATAGATATATACCCACTAAAACCCTCATTGGGTATTGGACAAAATAAATAAATAAATAAATAAATTAGTTGCCGCTTCTCCAAAATAAGCTTCGGGCTCCGCTCCAGGGACAATGGATGTCCTCTTGAGGAACCTGAAAGAAAAGGTTTGGGATGGAGCCTCTGGTAGAAAAGCTATCGATGAGCAAGAAGGAAGCACAGAATCAATGAGAACATCTTCAAACGCCTTAGGGCAGTGTTTTTCAACCAGTGTGCCGTGGCACACTAGTGTGCCGTGAGACATGGTCAGGTGTGCCGGGAAGCTCAGAGAAAGAAAACAAGAGAGAGACAGAGAAAGAAAGCAAGAGAGAGAGAAAGAAAACAAGAGAGAGAGAAAGAGAGAGAGAGTAAGAAAGAAAGAAAGAGAGAAAGAACAAGAGAAAGAAAGCAAGGAAGAGAGCAAGAGAGAAAGAAAGAGAAAGAGAGAGAGAAAGAGGGAGGGAAGGTGGGAGAGAGAAAGACATAGAGGGAGGGAGGGAGGGAGGGAGAAAGAGAGCAAAAAAGAGGAAGGGAGAAAGAGGGATGGAGAGAAAAAAGAAGGGAGAGAGAGGAGGGAGAGAGAATAGAGTGAAAGGGAGGAAGAGAGAAATATTTTTTGTCCAAACTTTTTTTAGCCGCCCCCTCCCCCCACTCAATGTGCCCCAGGGTTTTGTAAATGTAAAAAATGTGCCGTGGCTCAAAAAAGGTTGAAAATCACTGCCTTGGGGTACAGCGAGCATGTTCTCCCGCCATACGTCACTAGATGGCGCGCTACAGAGAACCAACTCTCGGTATAGCGGCAGCTGAGGTATCGTTGGGAAGGCGGAGAGGCTGAGATTGAACGGGTTGAAACGATAGAGTGGTAGATTGCTAGAGCGGAAGTCGTGGGCAGGAGGCACTACCACTTCCGGCTCAGAGGGATGGCGTCGGCGGTCCCTCTTATGCGGTTTCAAGAGTCGAAGCGGCTCTCGGAAGGTGAGTGGAGGGAAGGACGGAGGAGAAGCCGGGAGCGAGTCGGGCCCTTCCACCGGAAGGAAGCCACGAGGGAGAAGCGTGTTGGCGGCTGCTGCATATTCTTTCACTTCCCAAATTTTCTTCCTCTGGGGCTGCACGATTTAAAACTGCTGCCTGGGATTTTCTGCTAGGAGATTTAAAAATACATTTATTTCATATTTCTTAAACACTTTAACATTCGTGTGCGTTTCTTGTGATTTTATTGACGTGGTTTTCCTGCGAAGCGAAGAGCTTCATGGGCAAAACAAAAATATGCGTTGTATCTGGAATAGCAATTGGGTATTATTGTCCCCTCCCCGCCTTTCTAAACTTGGATCAAACAATTTGAACGAATGCCCCTTGGGACCTTTTGCACAATGAGATATGCATAGATTGTCTGCATCCATCCACAGGTGTACACTTCTGTGCTCATGCGTGCATACATGAGGGTATATACTCAAGCCAAAAATTTAAGTAATATACACTTGAGGAGGGAGCTGGACTAGAAGCCCTTCAAGGTTCCTTTCAACTCTACTCTGATTGATTCAAAAATAACATTTTATGACAATATTTGAACTTGGATCTTGTTAGGCTTCTGTATACTATACTACTCAAAAAATAAAAAATAAAGGCAAAACTCAAATAACACATCCTAGATCTGAATGAATGAAATATTCTCACCAAATACTTTGTCCTGTACAAAGTTGAAGGGGCACAACAGCATGTTAAATTGATTGTCAATCACTGTTGCTTCCTGAGTGGACAGTTTGATTTAACAGAAGTTTAATTTACTTGGTGTTGATTAAGTGTTCCCCTTTTTTTTGAGCAGTGTAAATAAATCATATCAGAAGTTAAAACAGAATTTTAGCGTTTGTTTTTTCATGCTAATATATGGGATGGGTTGTTTTATTATTTTTAACTGCTTTTACATGTCCTGCAGCCATATTTTTAAAAATAATGAAACTAACCCCTTTATA
Source organism: Erythrolamprus reginae (assembly GCF_031021105.1). Classification (NCBI taxonomy): domain Eukaryota; kingdom Metazoa; phylum Chordata; class Lepidosauria; order Squamata; family Dipsadidae; genus Erythrolamprus; species Erythrolamprus reginae. Next base: position 28,181,107 of record NC_091951.1, on the reverse strand, counting down.
TTAATCTCACAGAGCAAAAGAATGCCGAGAATGAGAAGCAAAATAATCCATCATTCAAGATATATTACTCTGGAAAGTGTAAAAACTCTTCTTCCTCACCAGATGAGAGATGAGGTAAAGAATAACAAGAAAAACCTTTGAGTTGGAAAAAATAGAGGACACAGAACTGGAAAAAACATTACATTAGAAATCAAGGAGGATAATATTTAAAGAAACAGTAAGGAACAACTTGAAGTCAGTAGCAAGAAAAAGGTTCCATGTATAACCAAAATTGGCAGGCATTAATTAAAGCCTTTGAGAAAGGAAAGAATGGTTTGAACCAAGCAACTATCAGGCAAGAGATCAGAAACATTTGGCCTTCTCAAGAATCCAAGAATATCAGTGTTAGAGAACCCCCACAAACTGCCTAATGTGGGACAAACACAGATTGCAGATCACACGTGATTCTACACAACAGGATCCATCCAATGAAAAGCCATACAAATGTTTGGAGTGTGGCAAAAGCTTTTCTCGGAAAAGCTTCCTCGTGATTCATGCAAGAACCCATACTGGAGAGAAGGCCTACCAGTGCTCCCAATGTGACAAAAGATTTAGCATTCATTCCAATCTGGTGAGACACAACAGAACTCACACTGGGGAGAAACTCTTTGAATGCCCGGTTTGTGGGAAAAGTTTCAGTCAAAATTCCCACCTTGTAGAACACCAGACGACACACACAGGGGAGAAACCATATAAATGTTCTGTTTGTGGGAAAGGTTTCAGTCAGAATTCCTGCCTGGTGATACACAAGAGGACTCACACAGGAGAGAAACCGTATGAGTGCCTGGAATGTGGGAAACGTTTCAATCAGAGTTCCTACCTAGTGAAACACCAAAGGACTCACACAGGAGAAAAACCATACAAGTGCCTGGATTGTGGGAAGTGTTTCAGGGAAAATTACCAGCTGGTGGAACACCAGAGGACACACACAGGAGAGAAACCGTTTAAATGTCCTGTTTGTGGGAAAAGTTTCAGTCTGAATTCCTGCCTGGTGGTACACCAGAGAACTCACACAGGAATAAAACCATTTCAATGTGCAGATTGTGGGAAAAGTTTCAGTCAGAATTCCAACCTGATAATACACCAGAGAACTCACACTGGAGAAAAACCGTATCAGTGTCTGGATTGTGGGAAAAGTTTCAGTCAGAATTCTCACCTGATGAAACACCACAGGACTCACACCGGAGAAAAACCATATGAGTGCCTGCATTGTGGGAAAAGTTTCAGTTGGAATTCCAACTTGGTGGAACACCACAGGACACACACGGGAGAGAAACCGTACAAATGTAGTGATTGTGGGAAAAGTTTCAATCAGAATTCCTGCCTGGTGATACACAAGAGGACTCACACAGGAGAGAAACCGTATGGGTGTTCGGAATGTGGCAAATATTTCAGTTGTAAATCTGAACTTGGGAAGCACCAAAAGACTCATACAGGAGAGAAACCTTATGAGTGTCTGTATTGTGGGAAAACCTTCAGTAAGAATTCCAATTTGGTGATCCACCAGAGAACTCACACAGGGGAAAAACCATATCTGTGTCCGGATTGTGGGAAAGGTTTCAGGCAGAATTCCCATCTGGTGGAACACCAGAGAACTCACACAGCAGAGAAACTGTATGAATGTCCAGATTGTGGGAAAGATTTCAGTAGTAGGACTAGCCTTATAAATCATGTAAGGTTGCACATTGGGGAGTAGTCATTCAAACTCCCAGATTGCAGACAGGGCTTAACACAAAATTCACACTCATAACTTTGTAAGGCAACTTGTTCTGCTGGTTGATCGGTCTGACTGTCTTAAAATTTCTCCTTATTTGTAGTTTGAATCTCTCTTTGATTAGTGCCATTATTTCATCTCTGCCATTTGGGTGTTTTAGAAAATAGTTCCTCCCCCACCTCTTTATCACTGCCTCTCAAATATTGTAAGACTGCTGTCATGTCACCCCTGGCCCTTGTCTTCACTAGACACTCACTTCATATAATTGTGATTTCTGACAGTCTCAAAATGGGTGAACAGTGCAGTCAGGCGGTAGGGAAAGCAAGTAGGATGCTTGGCTGCATAGCTAGAGGTATAACAAGCAGGAAGAGGGAGATTATGATCCCGCTACATAGAATGCTGGTGAGACCACATTTGGAATACTGTGTTCAGTTCTGGAGACCTCACCTACAAAAAGATATTGACAAAATTGAACGGGTCCAAAGACGGGCTACAAGAATGGTGGAAGGTCTTAAGCATAAAACGTATCAGGAAAGACTTAATGAACTCAATCTGTATAGTCTGGAGGACAGAAGGAAAAGGGGGGACATGATCGAAACATTTAAATATATTAAAGGGTTAAATAAGGTCCAGGAGGGAAGTGTTTTTAATAGGAAAGTGAACACAAGAACAAGGGGACACAATCTGAAGTTAGTTGGGGGAAAGATCAAAAGCAACATGAGAAAATATTATTTTACTGAAAGAGTAGTAGATCCTTGGAACAAACTTCCAGCAGACGTGGTAGATAAATCCACAGTAACTGAATTTAAACATGCCTGGGATAAACATATATCCATCCTAAGATAAAGTACAGAAAATAGTATAAGGGCAGACTAGATGGACCATGAGGTCTTTTTCTGCCGTCAGACATCTATGTGTCTGTTCTTCACATGTTTTAGCTGGCAGGCTTCCAATTTGATCTGGGCTTCCTTCCTCTTTGTTTTCTCTTTCCTTTCTGTAATCTCATCTGAGCTTCTTTTGTCTTTCTTTCTTCCTTTCCCTTTCGTTTCTTTGTGAGCCTCCTTTCTCGGGCCCAGTTCTGTCCTTCACTTTTGCGGAGCCAAAGGGAACTGCCATTGCTGGGCCAGAGAAAGCGAGTTTGGATGTCTATCATGTATGTTTATTGCTTTGAGTTATTTCTGCAGATAATACAGGAGGACATAAACATGTATGTGTTATGTATATAGCACAATGGTTTTAAGGTCTCTTCCTTGAGCAGGGATTTGGGCTAGAACAGTGTTTCCCAACCTTGGCAACTTGAAGATATCAGGACTTCAACTCCCAGAATTCCCCAGCCAGCAAATGCTGGCTGGGGAATTCTGGGAGTTCAAGTCCTGATATCTTCAAGTTGCCAAGGTTGGGAAACACTGGACTAGAAGACCTCCAAGGTCCCTTCCAACTCTGTTATTCTGTTCTGTATTTTTACTTAGCATGAAAATGTATATGGCATCCCAACTAATGGTGACTCTGAATGGTTTGCAGCAATAAAACCTTAATACAAAAACCAATAAATTCCATATGTTGCAAAATGCAAAGTCCCCACAGTTAACATATACTTGCCCTGCAAGAACAGGGCACATCTCTCAAGGTTGGTGGCCATTTGATGGTCTGGGAATTCTAAAAAGGTGATTCTTGCCTTTGTTCAAATTGGAAGTCAATCAGTCCTCCTGGCTTTACTAATGATGTCTCTGCCTGATGCCATTCTTGCTCAGACCGGTAATCTTTCTCCTTGCAAAGATGTCCCAAAAGTGCTTTTCAAGAGTTAAAAGATTCTTCGGAGAGGGGCGGCATACAAATCTAATAAATAAATAAATACATATATAAATTGGATAAGTTAATCACAGAAATAGCAGCATATAAATTTGATAATTAAAAGAAATGCGCAGAACAGTGATGAGTAACTTTTTATTATTATTATTATTATTATTATTATTATTATTATTATTATTATTTATTAGATTTGTATGCCGCCCCTCTTCACAGACTCGGGGCGGCTCACAGCAACAATAGAAACAATATATTACAAATCTAATAAATAAAAAATCATTAAAAAACCCCTTATTAAAAAAACAAAACATATACACAAACATACCATGCATAACTTGTATAGCCCTGGGGGGAAAGGAATATCTCAATTCCCCCATGCCTGATGACAGAGGTGGGTTTTAAGGAGCTTGCAAAAGGCAAGGAGGGTGGGGGCAGTTCTAATCTCTGGGGGGAGCTGGTTCCAGAGGGTTGGTGCCACCACAGAGAAGGCTCTTCCCCCGGGTCCCGCTAGACGACATTGTTTAGTCGACGGGACCCGGAGAAGGCCCACTCTGTGGGACCTAACCAGTCGCTGGGATTCGTTTGGCAGAAGACGGTCCCGGAGGTATTCTGGCCCGATGCCATGAAGGGCTTTATAGGTCATAATCAACACTTTGAATTGTGGCCGGAAACTGATTGGCAACCAGTGCAGACTTCAGAGTGTTGGTGTAACATGGGCATACTTAGGGAAGCCCATGATTGCTCTCGCAGCTGCATTCTGCACAATCTGAAGTTTCTGAACACTTTTCAGAGGTAGCCCCATATAGAGAGCATTACAGTAGTCGAACCTCGAGGTGATGAGGGCATGAGTGACTGTGAGTAGTCAGTCCCAGTCCAGGTAGGGCCACAACTGGTGCACCAGGCGAACCTGGGCAAACGCCCCCCCCCATTGTGTGTGCCAGTACCCATAATTCAATGAGCCCCCAACACATGTGACTACCCACATTCCCCACGCTTTTGGTATGCGATGGTAGAGTGGACCCAGTAGGCCTGTTTTTTGCCCTCCCCAGTCTCCAGAGGTTTTATAGGAGCCTGGGGAAACTGAAATCAGCCTTCCCCATCTCCCCGGAGGCCTTCTGGAGGCCAGAAGTAGCCCATTTACCGAGTTCTGGTAGGTCCAGAAAGCCTGAAAACCAGCTGGCTGGCACGCCCATGCGCACTTGGGCTGAGCTAGGGCAACGCTCACATGCCCACAGGGATGGGTCCACATACCACCTGTGGCACACGTGCCATAGGTTCACCATCACAGGCGTAGAAAGTCAATACCTCAAGCAACTTGCACATGGGCACCCTACATGTACGCTGCCCTGAGTCCACATGGAGAAGGGCCACTTATAAATTTAACTAACTAAATCAATAAATAAGTGATGCCATTTTTGGAATCCATCTCTTTTTTCCCTAAATATTTACACTGCTCAAAAAAAGAAAGGGACCACTTACCTGTTGTACCCAGGGGTGGGCTACTCCCCGGAGTGGGGGGGGAACACAGTGGGTGTCATGCTGAATATTGACAGCCTCTCAGAGACATTCAGTAATGAAAGAGTTAACTGTGTGTGCTTTATTAAGATCCTCCTATTATGATGTAATATCCTGGCAGCTCACTTCCTTCTTCTTCATTCCTTTCTCTCTTCTCTTTCTATCCTCCATTATTTAAAGATGTATATTTGAGTTTATTTTCTATTTTTGCAATAAATATATCTTGTTTGAACAAATGACTAAGGCTTTTATCCCTCGACTCCGCGGGGTTAAGGTTCTAACGGACTTTAATCACTCACAAACCGCGACAGTGGGGTAGTGAAAATGGAGCTCCACCCCAGAGCATCCAATTTGCCCTGAAAGATGTTGAAATACGTTGTTTTTAATAGGAAAGTGAACACAAGAACAAGGGGACACAATCTGAAGTTAGTTGGGGAAAAGATCAAAAGCAACGTGAGAAAATATTATTTCACTGAAAGAGTAGTAGATCCTTGGAACAAACTTCCAGCAGACGTGGTTGGTAAATCCACAGTAACTGAATTTAAACATGCCTGGGATAAACATATATCCATCGTAAGAAAAAATACAGGAAATAGTATAAGGGCAGACTAGATGGACCATGAGGTCTTTTTCTGCCGTCAGTCTTCTATGTTTCTATGAAAGAAAATGCAGGGTGTCCTGCATAAGTCACATGCACAGTGTGGTAGTAAAAATGTTTGTAGCCCTTCACTGGCTGTACCTCATGATTCTTGACAAATGTATCTTTTATGTACACTGAGAGCATATGCACCAAGACAAATTCCTTGTGTCCCCCTCCCAATAAAATTCTATTCTATTCTATGGTGGCTAGTATGAAAAAATTATTTGTATTTGTTTGTCAAAGATGTACAAGATAGTAAGTATTATTATAAACAAACATTAGCAAAATAGGTGCAGATAAATTGGGCAGTAGGACAGGGATGGCAGGCACAATGGTGTGCTTATGCACGCCCTTTACCGACCTCTCAGAAATGGCGAGAGGTCGACTATAGACGGTCTGAGACTCAAGCTCAACCCGGATAAGACGGAGTGGCTGTGGGTTTTGCCTCCCAAGGACAATCCCATCTGTCCGTCCATTACCCTGGGGGGGGAATCATTGACCCCCTCAGAGAGGGTCCGCAACTTGGGCGTCCTCCTCGATCCACAGCTCACATTAGAGAACCACCTTTCAGCTGTGGCGAGGGGGGCGTTTGCCCAGGTTCGCCTGGTGCACCAGTTGCGGCCCTATCTGGACCGGGACTCATTACTCACAGTCATTCATGCCCTCATCACCTCGAGGTTCGACTACTGTAATGCTCTCTACATGGGGCTACCTTTGAAAAATGTTCGGAAACTTCAGATCGTGCAGAATGCAGCTGCGAGAGCAGTCATGGGCTTACCCAGGTATGCCCATGTTTCACCATCACTCCGCAGTCTGCATTGGCTGCCGATCAGTTTCCGGTCACAATTCAAAGTGTTGGTTATGACCTTTAAAGCCCTTCATGGCACTGGACCAGAATATCTCCGAGACCGCCTTCTGCCGCACGAATCCCAGCGACCGATTCGGTCCCACAGAGTGGGCCTCCTCCGGGTCCCGTCAACTAAACAATGCCGGTTGGCGGGCCCCAGGGGGAGAGCCTTCTCTGTGGCGGCACCGGCCCTCTGGAACCAACTCCCCCCGGAGATCAGAACTGCCCCTACTCTTCCTGCCTTCCGTAAACTCCTCAAAACCCACCTTTGCCGTCAGGCATGGGGAAACTAAACATCTCCCCTGGGCACGTTGAAGTTATATATGGTATGCCTGTATGTGTGTATGTTAGTATAGGGGATTTTCTTAAACTCATAATATTTTAATTAATTGGATTGTATTGGATTGTCTTTCACTTGTTGTGAGCCGCCCCGAGTCTTCGGAGAGGGGCGGCATACAAATCCAAATAATAAATAAATAAATAAATAAATAAGGTTAAAGGGTCTGAGGAAGAAACCATAGAGTCAGGTAGTGCATTCCAGGCATTGATCCCTCTGTTGCTGAAATTGTATTTTTCTGCAGTCGAGTTTGGAATGGTTTACATTAACATTTAGACTTGTATACTGCTTGAAAGTGCTTTACAGCCCTCTCTAAGCGGTTTACAGAAAGTAAGCATATTGCCCCTAACAATCTGGATCCTCATTTTACCGACCTTGGAAGGATGGAAGGATGATTCAACCCTGAGCCTACTGAGATTTGATGTGCCAAACTGCTGGCAGCCGGTGATCAGCAGAAGTAGCTTGCAGTACTGCACTCTAACCACTGCACCACTGAGCCTCATTAAGTTTGAGTCGATTGTGTGCTCCTGTATTGTTGAGGTTGAAGCTGAAGTAATCACGAAAGAGGTATCTTCTTTAAAAAATGGTCCAAAGTCAGCAATTGCTGCCAAACTTCCCATTGCTAAAGCTGGGATGGGGCACCAATAGGAAATATCAGGTTTTTTGTTGTTGTTGTTGTTATTATTATTATTATTATTATTATTATTCCGTAGTATCATCCCCTAACCCCCAACACTTTACCCTTAGACTATCCATGATTATAGAAACATAGAAGTCTGACGGCAGAAAAAGACCTCATGGTCCATCTAGTCTGCCCTTATACTATTTTCTGTATTTTATCTTAGGGTGGATATATGTTTATCCCAGGCATGTTTAAATTCAGTTACTGTGGATTTATCTACCACATCTGCTGGAAGTTTGTTCCAAGGATCTACTACTCTTTCAGTAAAATAATATTTTCTCATGTTGCTTTTGATCTTTCCCCCAACTAACTTCAGATTTTGTCCCCATGTTCTTGTGTTCACTTTCCTATTAAAAACACTTCCCTCCTGGACCTTATTTAACCCTTTAATATATTTAAATGTTTCGATCATGTCCCCCCTTTTCTACCTTAGAGGTCAGTAAGGGGCGTACATAAGTGCACCAGAGTGCCTACCGTCCCCTGTCCTATAGTCCTATATCTCATATAACTTCTCTACTATCTATCATCTATCTATTATATTTCTTTTATCTCTTATATTTGCTGCTATTCTCTCTAGTTATATTTTACTCCTATATACTGTATTTCTCTTCTATACTCTCTTTGATACATTCTACTTGTATATATTCTCTATAACCTTAATTGTGTATTATTGTGTATTGGACAAAACAAACAAAATAAATAAATAAAATTAAAATAAACAAATAAGCAAACAAACAAATGCTAGGCCCCGAAGGGGTGTGTAAAAGTGCACCTTTGTGCCTACCGTTCCTGTCCTAAATGTCTTTTTTTATCTTTTCTATCTCTACTTTATATCATGTTACACATACTACAATACAATGCTATATTTGTATGACAAATAAAATAAATAAATAAGGAAGCAGGGAATCCTGTGAGAGCATCTTGCAAACAGGTAAAAGAAGCGCGTACCGCCTTTATGTCGCTGTACAAAGAAACAACACTCAGGGCTTAATAAGCAGGTGCTTTATAGCAGTGTTTCCCAACTTTGGCAACTTGAAGCTATTTGGACTTCAACTCCCAGAATTCCCTAGCCAGCATAGCTATTCAAGGGAAGGGAGACAGGCTGAGTTTGAACGGGTTGGAACATTAGAGTAATAGATTGCTAGAGCGGATGTGGAAGAGATGAGGCGAAGTGCAGAGGAACTTCCTCTTCGGGATCACTTCCGGTTAGTTAATGGCGTTGGCGGAGCGTGTTGTGCTGTTTGAAGGGTCGAGGCGGCTCCTGGGAGGTGAGTGGAGGGCAGGTGGGAGGAGAGTCCGGGAGCAAGTCGGGCCTTTTGCTTTCCTCCACGGCCTGGAAGCAGCGAAGCAACGGGGCTGAAGCATGTCAGCTGCTGCTGCTGCTGCATATTCTTTCTTTCCCCGAATTTATTATCCTGATGTTGTTTGTTTTAAAACTGCGATTTTCTGCTGGCAAATTTGGGAGATTTAACATTTATTTTTGTGTTAGAAACATAGAAGATTGACGGCAGAAACATACCTCATGGTCCATCTAGTCTGCCCTTACACTATTTCCTGTATTTTATCTTAGGATTGATCTATGTTTATCCCAGGCATGTTTAAATTCAGTTACTGTGGATTTATCAACCACGTCTGCTGGAAGTTTGTTCCAAGCATCTACTACTCTTTCAGTAAAATAATATTTCCTCATGTTGCTTCTGATCTTTCCCCCAACTAACCTCAGATTGTGTCCCCTTGTTCTTGTGTTCACTTTCCTATTAAAACACCTCCCTCCTGAACCTTATTTAACCCTTTAACATATTTAAATGTTTCGATCATGTCCCCCCTTTCCCTTCTTAGTGAGTGAGTGCCCCCGCCTTTCTGAATTCAAATCAACCAAATTGAGCGAATGTACTTTTCTGAGGCATTCTTCAGACTGAAATACACACGCTTGGATACATAAATAAATTCTTAGCAGTGTGTATATCTGTATCAATAGGCGCACGTATGCAATGCATTTGGACAGTATTCAGTATTCCTCTAGGGCTGCGTGATTTAAAACTACTGCCTCTGATTTTTCTGCTTGGAAATTTGTGACAACTAAAGAAATCTTTATATGTTTTTCCTATTTTCTCACCCCCCTTGAAACACTTGATTCCTTGTGATTTTATTGATACATTGTTTTCTTGGCAAGTCAGGAGTTTCATGGGCAAAATGGTTGTTTTAAATATTGCATAGGATTTGGTCACCATTTCATCTGTTAATGTCCCCACATTTCTGAACTTAGGTAAAAATTATGAGCAAATGCACTTCTGGGGCATTTTGCACATGAAGATAAACATAGATTGTCTACATATGTAAATTTGTAGGTGTGAATTTCTCTGAGTGGTTAATTGCCACAAATTTACTCTGTAATGATATATTCTCCTGCTTGAGCAAAGGGCTGGACTAGAAGACCTCCTTGGTTCCTTCTAGCTCTATTCTGATTGATTGATTGATTTAAAAAAATGTTTGTTTGCTTGTTTACTGATGATTGATTGATTGGTTAGTTGGATTTATATGCCACCCCTCTACGAGGCGGCGGCTAATCTTATATATTTGAACTTGATTCTTGCTAATCTTCTATATGTCAAATTAATCATAATTAATATTAAACTTTAAACTATAATTTTGGTGTTTGTTTTTTCATGCTAATTTATTGTTGTTTTTTTGCTGTCGCAGGTCCTGCAACCATTTTTTAAACAATAATGAAACTAGCCCATTACTGTGACTCTTACAGACAAAAAGGTTGCCAACTACATCACTTTGGACAACAGAGAATGATAAGCAGTATTAAATTTTTTTTTTAAATGAACCATCAGTCAAAACTTTTTTTCAATTTCTCTTGAAAGTGTAAAAAGACTTCTTCCGCAAATGAGAGATATGGGATAAAATAACAAGAACAAAGTTTTGAGTTGGGAAAAGTAGAGTAGCAGTAAAACTTTACTAAGAAGACCTTCCTCATAATTAATAAAAGGACCCATGACAGTGCTTCCAATATCTGCATTGTGGGAAAGGTTTCTCTCAGAATCCTGACCTGGTGGTATATCAGAGAACTCACGTGGGACCATATGAGTGTCTGGATTGTGGGGAAAAATTCAAGAAGAATTTTCATGATACATTGGAGGATTCACACAGGAGAAAAACCACCTGAGTGCCCAGATTGTGGGAAATTGGAATTCTGAGTTGGAAGAACACCAGAGGGCTCACACTGGAGAGAAACCATATGAGTGTTTTGATTGGAAAAGGTTTCTCTCGGAAGTCTAGCCTGGTGAAACATCAGAGGACTCACACAGGAGACAAACAATATGAATGTCATGATTGTGGGAAAAGTTTCAGTCATAATTCTCACCTGCTTATACACCAGAGGACTCACATGGGAGAGAAACCGTTTGAGTGTTCAGATTGTGGAAAAGGATTCAATATGAATTCTGAGCTAGTGATACACCAAAGGATTCACATAAGAGATAAACCATATAAGTGTCTGGAGCGTGGCAAACATTTCATTCAAAATTCTCAACTGATTATACACCAGAGGAATCACACGGGAGAGAAACCATATGAGTGTTTCTATTGTGAGAAAAGTTTCAGTCAGAATTCCTGCCTCATGAGACACCAGAAGACTCACACAAGAGAGAAACCATATAAGTGTACAGATTGTGATGAAAGTTTCCATCGGAATTCTCTACTGGCGGTACACCAGAGGACTCATAAGATCACTGGAGCCGAATCCGTACAGCTGGAAGCAATGCTATATCCCTCTATAGTATTATATTGTAATGTGTCTTTTGAGAAAACTGAACAGAAGTAGCTATTGAAATGGTCACCGATCTCCTTATTCCCATTAATGCATGTATTATTCCCGGTACTAAGCTTCGTGATGCCGCAGTTTTTTGTCTCATTTTATACACCTCTCTATCAGCTATACTTCCAGACTCTTTATACCTCCTATAGGCAGCCTTTTTTGCATTGACTATAGACCAGTAGGATGGGGGCAGTACAGATCTCAGGAGGCAGCTGGTTCCAGAGAGCCGGTGCCACCACAGAGAAGGCCGTCCCCCGCGGCTCCACCAACCAACACTGTTTACCTGACGGGACTCGGAGAAGGCCAATTCTATAAATATATGTAAGGTTACACATAGGAGAGTAACCATTTATATACCCACATTGTAAACAGTGTTTTGTTTAAAATCCCTCCTTTATCACATAAGAAATTCTACTGGCTGCAAAATTTGATGTTTCCAGAGGACTTTTGAATTTCATTTCTTCTCTCATGCAAGCGCAGCTGAACAAATAACCATGTAATTTTTGCATGATTCTTTTTAGTGAAATATGTCTTAGTATCAAACATCAGGGAGGAATAGAATAACAAAAATTGGGAGCCATACCGTTTCTGACACACGACAGTCCCATTCGCTTTTCAGGGACTCCAGTGATGAAGCACTCACAACTTCTGAAGGCGAGCTGTTCTGTTGGGTGATAGTTCTCACAGTCAGAAAATGTCTCCTTATTAGATTTATTGGATTTATATGCCGCCCCTCTCTCCTTGATCAGTTTCTATCCATTGCTGTTTATTATTATTATTATTATTATTATTATTATTATTATTATATTAATTTTACTAATTTATTAATTTAATTTATATGCTGGCATCTAAAAAACAATATAAAAAACAGTTTAAACCCCATAAGAAACCATTCATATCTTTTTGTGGCCAGATCTAGGTGATACCACATGGATCAACAGCCCCAGGCCTGCTGGCAGAGCCATGTGTTCACGGCTTTCCGGAAGGCCAGTAGGGTGGGGGCAGTACAGATCTCAGGAGGCAGCTGGTTCCAGAGAGCCGGTGCCACCACAGAGAAGGCCGTCCCCCGCGGCCCCACCAACCAACACTGTTTACCTGACGGGACTCGGAGAAGGCCAATTCTATGAGCTCTTATTGGTTGCTGGGAGCTGTGCGGCAGATGGTGGTTCCAAAGATAGGCTGGCCCTAAGTCATGTAGGCCCTAAGCCATGTTCTTTCTCTGGCCTTCAGGTGTTTTGGAAAATAGGTCGTCCCCTTCCTCTTTGTGACAGCCTCTCAAATATTGGAAGACTGCTATCATGCTGGACCTGATTCTTGTCTTCCTTAGACTATCCATGCCCAGGCCCTGTAACTGTTCTTCATATATTTTAACATGCTGGCTCCTAATCTGAGCTTCCTTTCTCTGTCCCAGGGAGATAGTTCCCATTCATAGAATCAAAGGGACCTGACATGCTGGGCCAGAGAAAGCAAGCTTGGATCTCTGTTAGGTATGTTTGTCACCTTGAGTTATGTTAGTACAGTGGTACCTCATGATATGAACTTAACTGGTTCCAGGAGGAGGTTCGTAAGGTGAAAAATTCGTAAGACGAAACAATGTTTCCCATAGGAATCAATGTAAAAGCAAATAATGCGTGCAAATCCTTCAGGAAAATCCCAAACTTTAGAAGGGAGGCGAACAGAGGGCAGGGAGGAGCAGCTAAAGGGGGCGGGTGGAAGAAGCAAGGCTAGGCTAAAGGGTGAGTGGGAAGGAAGAAAGGCAAGGGGGGCACCCCTCCCTTTTCTTTCTTCAAAAGACACCGTTTCAGTGCCTGTGCAAGCACGCTGTTCTCTGCAAACTCTTTCCCCCTCCAAGCTGCCCCTCCCTTTTCTTTCTTCAAAAGACACCCTTTCAGTGCCTCTGCAAGCATGCTGTTCTCCTACTTTTGTTAATGCAGTCTTTCCCCCTTCAAGCCGCCCCTCCCTTTTCTTTCTTCAAAAGACACCCTTTCAGTGCCTCTGCAAGCACGCTGTTCTCTGCAAACTCTCCCCCTCCAAGCTACCCCTCCCTTTTCTTTCTTCAAAAAAGGGGAAAAAAAGAAACCCCTTCATCCCAGCAGCAGCGGCTTGGGTTTGTAAGGTGAAAATAGTTCGGAAGAAGAGGCAAAAAAATCTTAAACACCGGGTTCGTATCTCAAAAAGTTTGTTAGAAGAGGCGTTCGTAAGATGAGGTACCACTGTACATGGTACACACCGATATTTGGGGTTGCCATGTATGTTAAACTACCTATCGTAGTTTGTATTTTTACAGTTGTAATATCTCTTTAAGGACTTTGGCTGGTTAGCCATAAGAGGGCGCCAGCACTCTCTCCTGTTCATGACGCTGGATAGCTCTTTCACCTTTTTGCCTTTTTTCTTGTAGGGGGAGTATTTTTGTGCTTCGTACTGCTATGTGCGGTTTGTTGATTATTTCTGCTTTGTGCTTGTAAATATGTATATATGTAAATAATACTTGTTTAGCATACTAAGTCTATGTCGTTACTACACATCCACACTCTTCCTTAAACTCTGCTCTGCATATGTCGGAGGTCTCGCAGCCCAGTGGCAGAGTGAATTGTGTGGTTAACAAATGTGTGGTTTACTTTAGCCAGCAATGTATCACAGTTAGTATTTTTGCTGTAACAGTATTATTGAAAAATGGCAACGTTCCTGTCCTCTAAAGCTTTCTCCATTGCTCAGTTGGATGGAAGCAACTACAGCACATGGGCTGATAAATGTACCGTGTTGTTGCAATGTGAGGGACTATGGGATATTGTTGCTGAACCCACCAATTTGGATGCCTTGGATCCTGATGTGGAGGAGGATGCCAAGAAGATAAAAGATTTTAACCGGGACAATATGAAAGCTCGCAGTTTAATTGGTCTTACACTTGCAGACCAGCAATTAACTCACATGAAAGCTCAGCTGCCAAGTGTTGGGACATTTTGGGAAAGATATACAGTGGTGCCTCGGTTCTCGACCACAGTTCATTCCAGAAGTGTGGTCGAGAACCGATTTGGTCGAGTACCGAATTTATTTATCCCATAGGAAATAATGGAAATGGATTTAATTGGTTCCCAGCCCCTGTTAACTTGCTGTGAACCAATTAAATCTATTTTCTTTATTTCCTATGGGATAAAAAAATCTGAGGAGCTCTATAAGCATTCCAAGCCGCAGGAAGGGTGGGGGTGGCTGCAATCCCGGCAGCTTCGGGGGGCTCCTTCCCTCAGTGCTTCGTCTTCTTACCTGTAGGCAGCTGCCCCAACTTTCTCCTTCCCGGAGGTGACAACGGCGGCGGCTTCCCTTCGAAGAGCAACAGCGCCTGGAACGTCACGTCATGAAGGGAAGTTGCTGGAGCGGCGGCAACTGCTGAGATGACTCCGGCGGCTTCCCTTCATCACGTGACGTTCCCGGCGCTGTTGCTCCTCGAAGGGAAGCCGCCGCCGTTGCCACCGCTGGGAAGGAGAAAGTTTTTGCAGCTGCCAACAGGTATTAAGATGAAGCACTGAGGAAAGGAGCCCCCCGAAGCTTCCAGGATTGCAGCCGCCCCCACCCTTCCTGCAGCTTGGAGCGCTTATAGAGCTCCTCAGCTCCCTGAAGCCACTGGGATTGCAGCTGCCCCCGGCGGTAACATTTCGGATAATGAACAAAATTTTCTCTGGCTGTTCGGTATCCGAATTTTTGTTCAGATACCGAAGCAAATTTTTGCCAAAAATTTTGTTCGGTATCCGAAATGTATGAGAACCAAAGCGTTCGAGAACCGAGGTACCACTGTATATGCGGGACAGTCTGCTACAGAAAGCAAGTCTTCGAAAAACCACAGCAAAAGATTTTTGTATCTAGAAACATTTCTGTTAGAACTTGTTACAAATGGAAACAAAAAGGACATATCGCAAAGTTTTGTTGACGGAAATAAGTCCCCTGGTGATATCTTTGTGGTTACCAGGAATGTAAAACAAACCAAGAATGTTAGAAGTGGTTTGTGTGTTGTTGATAGTGGGTCGACACATTGTTTAATCAATGATAAGAAATGTTTTGAGAAGCTAAATGCCAGTAGGGAAAGTATTTGTTTAGCTAACGGCTGGAAAATTAATGCCTCTGGGGAGGGCAATGCTCGCTGTTTATTTTTTAAAGAAACAGTATTCTCTTTATATATTCCTCAGGCAAAGTATAATCTGCTGTCTGTTAATGTATTAACCAAGGTGGGTTATATTGTTGGCAGCAATTATGGGAGAGAAATGATAAAATGACAATGTCAACTGCATTTAAGGAAAATATGTATAAGATGTTTTATAGATGGCATATATCACCACAAAAGCTAGCAAAAATGTTTCACAATCTGTCGATGAACTGTTGGAAATGCAGCGAGTTACCTGGCTCATTCTATCACATGTTATGGACTTGTCCAGAAGCACGTAAATTTTGGACACGAATTCAACATTGGATTCAGAAGATTTTAAGAAAGACTATTGATCTTAGACCCGAGATATACCTTCTGGGTATTTTACCAGATAATTTTGATAAAGAAGAAACATATTAAATTATACATATAATTACAGCAGCTAGGATTGTATATGCACAATGTTGGAAATTGAATAGGATACCAATGGAAAGGGAAGTTTTGAGAAAAATTATGGATTGTGCAGAGATGAATAGATTGATTTGAAACTTAAAGATAAACAAGATTCGGATTATTATAAAATTTGGGGGGAGTTTTATGATTGGATAGAAAATTAATAGACACATTATGTATGCAGTAGTAATTGGTTAATTTTGGAAAAATTGAAACAAGATAATTTGAATTAAGCTTTGCAAGCCAGATGGCAAAGATGAGAAATGGTGATAACACTATACTGTATAATGATATAACACAAAATTTACGTATTGTTTAGACTTAAACATATAGAACTTTATTTTACGATGTAGGTGATATATTATGAATACTTTCTTTTATTAAAGATACATATATATAGAGAGAATTTTTAATTAGCTATATGGTATAAGATTAAAATTTAGATAAAAGAGATTTTATTATTCTTTACATTGTTGTAACCTTTTGTAGTAAGACGGTGAGGGAAACATTTTAATTTAGAATTTTAAGAATTGCTAATAATGTATAAAATTAACAGAAAATTTTACACAGGGAGAGATAAGACCCTCTATTGAGCGAGTAATGAGAAAATAAAAGTTTGTATATGATTGATTTTAAGCATTTTTGTTGTGTTTATAACTATAGTTTTATGGTGGAGAAAATAAAAAATCTTATACCAAAAACCCCCCAAATTGTTGCTGAGTTTAAAGAAGTTTTTAAGCAGATGTTGGGTAACTAGAGGGGTGGACAAAGAAATGGAAACACCTTGAAAATCCAGATTTGGAATCCAGATTTGTGAAGCTCCCTTCGAACAGTTTTTGTGGAAACTAGGTTCTGTACGTGTCTGTTGAGCTCTGCAGTGATTTTAGGAGCTGTGGTCTTGCGATCCACTCTAACAATTCGCTTTAGAGTCCGACGGTCTCTCTCAGACAACTTCGACTTTCGACCAGACCTGTGCTTGACCCCTTCTCTTTCAAAAGCATAATTACTTTTGAGACATTTCCTCTTGAAACGGCAAACATTCGGCCACTTTCTGTTACGCTAGCGCCTGCCATTCGAGCACCAACAATTTGGCCTCTTTGAAAGTCTGAAGTCTGCCATTTCTAGAAGGTTATAACCAATTTCCTTAAATTTCTGTTAAAAAAAGGTAGTTCAAAAAAACATATCAAATAATAGAATTTAAAAAACATTAAAATATATCAAGTTTTGATTGATTTGAACATGTTCAAACATTATGATGCCAAAAAGTCAAGTGTTCCCATTTTTTTGTCGACCCCCTGTATCTGTGTGAAGTAGTGTAGGGTTTCCTACCTAAGCAGGGGGTTGGCCTAGGAGACCTCCAAAGTCCCTTCCAACTCTGTTGTTATTATTATTATTATTATAGTCATAATTGGGAAAAAATAAGTACTAGGAAGGAATCCCAGCGACCAGCACAAATCCCAGCAATCAGGTCCCACAGAGTTGGCCTTCTCCGGGTCCTGTCAACAAAACAATGTTGATTGGCGGGACCCAGGGGAAAAGCCTTATCTGTGGCGGCCCCGGACCTCGGGAACCAGCTCCCCCCAGAGATCAGAATTGCCCCCACCCTCCTCGGCTTTCATAAGCTCCTTAAAACCCACCTCTGTCATCAGGCATGGGGGAACTGAGATATCCTTTCCCTCTGGGCCTATACAATTTATACATGGTATGTTTGTGTGTGTGTGCTTGTTTGGTTTTTAATATGGTTTTTTTTAGTTATTTTAAATATTAGATTTGTTATATGCTGTTTTTATTATTGTTGTGAGCCGCCCCAAGTCTACGGAGAGGGGCGGCATACAAATCTAATAAATAAATAAATAAGTAAGTAAGTAAGTAATAAAAGTCTTAATAAATAATTTGACAATGTTGTAAAAAATAAAATTCCAGAAGAGACAAGAGGTCAAGCTTCAGTTTTACAGCTTCAGTTAAATTGCAAAGGCAAGTTTGAAGGGGTTATCCTGCACACACACACACACACACACACACCAAGAGAAACAACTGGAGCTAAGGAACTTTCCCCTTCCTATTCACCATTTCTACTCCAAAATGCCCTCAAACGGCGCTTTCCTTTGCTTTACTTGCTGCTTCTTGCAAGCGAAGCTTCGGGCTCAGCCCCTAAGAATAAGGAGTGCCTTCTGGGGAAACTGGGAAAAAAAAAGGTTTGGGAATAGAGCCTCATGGGGGGAAAAGTGATAAATGAGCTTGTTGTGAGTCGAATAGGACTTGATGGCGTTTAAGGAACCTATATATAACTCACACTGCATAACAGACATTAATACAATTGAAGGAGTCCAGAAATACTTCACAAGAAGAGCCCTCCACTCCTCACAC
This sequence comes from Erythrolamprus reginae, assembly GCF_031021105.1. NCBI lineage: Eukaryota > Metazoa > Chordata > Lepidosauria > Squamata > Dipsadidae > Erythrolamprus > Erythrolamprus reginae. The sequence goes on along the minus strand of NC_091951.1, from coordinate 28,162,749 downwards.
AAATTACCCTACTCCTCCAGACTTCAATTACTACCTTTAGAAAATTTGCAGCTACACCGCCTCCTCAACGATTTAACTGTTGGTCATAAAATCATACATCATAATGTACTCCCTTAGTGGCTACTTCACCTTTAACAACAACAACACAAGAGCACGCAATAGATACAAACTAAATGTAAATAATAATAATAATAATTATTATTATTATTATTTATTAGATTTGTATGTCGCCCCTCTCCGAAAACTCGGGGCAGCTGCTTAAAAACTCCAAACTAGACTGCAGAAAATACGATTTCAGCAATAGGGTGGTCAACGCCTGGAATTCACTACCGGACTCTGTTGTGTTGTGTCCTCCCCCAATCCCAAAATCGTCAACCTTACACTATCTACAAAAGAAACATAGAAACATAGAAGACTGATGGCAGAAAAAGACCTCATGATCCATCTAGTCTGCCCTTATACTATTTCCTGTATTTTATCTTACAATGGATCTATGTTTATCCCAGGCATGTTTAAATTCAGTTACTGTGGATTTACCAACCACGTCTGCTGGAAGTTTGTTCCAAGGATCTACTACTACTCTTTCAGTGAAATAATATTTTCTTACGTTGCTTTTGATCTTTCCCCCAACTAACTTCAGATTGTGTCCCCTTGTTCTTGTGTTCACTTTCCTATGAAAAACACTTCCCTCCTGGACCTTATTTAATCCTTTAACATATTTAAATGTTTCGATCATGTCCCCCCTTTTCCTTCTGTCCTCCAGACTATACAGATTGAGTTCATTAAGTCTTTCCTGATATGTTTTATGCTTAAGACCTTCCACCATTCTTGTAGCCCGTCTTTGGACCCGTTCAATTTTGTCAATATCTTTTTGTAGGTGAGGTCTCCAGAACTGAACACAGTATTCCAAATGTGGTCTCACCAGCGCTCTATATAAGGGGATCACAATCTCCCTCTTCCTGCTTGTTATACCTCTAGCTATGCAGCCAAGCATCCTACTTGCTTTTCCTACTGCCCGACCACACTGCTCACCCATTTTGAGACTGTCAGAAATCACTACCCCTAAATCCTTCTCTTCTGAAGTCTTTGCTAACACAAAACTGTCAATGCAATACTCAGATTGAGGATTCCTTTTCCCCAAGTGCATTATTTTACATTTGGAAACATTAAACTGCAGTTTTCATTGCTTTGACCATTTATCTAGTAAAGCTAAATCATTTACCATATTACAGACCCCTCCAGGAATATCAACCCTCTTGCACACTTTAGAGTCATCGGCAAATAGGCAAACCTTCCCTACCAAACCTTCCCCTATGTCACTCACAAACATATTAAAAAGAATAGGACCCAGAACAGACCCTTGTGGCAATAAAGAGGCCTCTCCCCTTTTCTAAGAGGTCTGTAAGGGGCGTGCATAAGTGCACCTTCGTGCCTACCGTCCTTGTCCTACTGTCTTTTTTTATCCTTTCTATCTCTACTTTATACTTGTGTTATGTTAAGCCATACTACAATACTATACTTGTATGACAAATAAGTAAGTAAGTAAGTAAGTAAGTAAGTAAGTAAGGAAGGAAGGAAGGAAGGAAGGAAGGAAGGAAGGAAGGAAGGAAGGAAGGAAGGAAGGAAGGAAGGAAGGAAGGAAGGAAGGAAAATAAGTAAATAAGGATAAGGATAATAAATAAAAAAAACAATTTTAAACGCCTTAGGGTAGAGCAAGTACTGTATGTTCTTCCGCCTTATGTCGCTAGATGGCGCGTTACAGAGAAGCAACCCTCGCGCCTAGAAAGCAAATACCGTACAAGTTGCTATTCCAGGGAAGGGAGACAGACCTTATTACAGTACAGTATTAGAGAGGACATAGAGGACAGGAAGCGAAGGACAGAGGAGAACTTCCTCTTCCGGCTCACCCATGGAAGGATGATGGTGTCGGCGGACCCTCTTGTGTAGTTCGAAGGGTCGAAGCGGCTCCTGGGAGGTGAGCGGAGGGCAGGTCGGAGGAGAAACCGGGAGCAAGTCCGGCCCTATGAAGCAGCGAAGGGACAACATCTGGGCTGCTGCTGCTGCTGCTGTTGCATATTCTTTCCCCGAATTTATTATCCTGATGCTGTTTGGTTTTCTACGATTTTCTGCGGGCAAATTTGGGAGATTTAACAATTATTTATTTATGTTTCATGTTTCTTAAACCGCCCAAATCGCTCAGCTTTCAGGTAACACTGGATTATTTGATTGACAAGTTGTTCTCTTTGGCAAGCGAAGAGTTTTATGTGCAAAACAGATGCTTTAAATCTTGCCTAGGATTTGGGCACCATTTTTTTGTGTTAGGGCCCTCACCTTTCTAATTTTAGATCAACCAAAATTGAGCCAATGCATTTCTGAGCAATTGTGCAAACAAATAATTTTTTAGGAGTGTGTATCAGTAGGTGCACATAGACAATGTATTCGGACAGTGTTCAGTATTCCTCTGGGGCTGCATGATTTAAAACTGATGCATATGATTTTCTGCTTGCAAATTTGAGACATTTAAAGAAACATATTTTTCCTATTACTCACCCTTCACATAACACTCCATTCCTTTTGATTTTATTGATACGTTGTTTTCCTGACGAGCGAGGAGTTTCATGGGCAAACGATTGAGCAAATGCACTTCGGGGACATTTTACACATGAAGATACATATAGATGGTCTAGGACCCTCGGTAAATAAATTGATGCCGCAGATTTGTATTTTGGTGCAAATATGCATGCATATAAGAGTGATTTACTCAAGCCAAAAAGAATCTTATTATTATTATTATTTATTTATTGGATTTGTATGCCGCCCCTCTCCGCAGACTCGGGGCGGCTAACAATGATAAAAACAGCATGTAACAATCCAATTAATAAAACAACTAAAAACCCTTATTATAAAACCAAACATACACACAAACATACCACACATAACTTGTAATGGCCTAGGGGGAAGGAATATCTTAACTCCCCCATGCCTGGCGGCATAAGTGAGTCTTGAGTAGTTTACAAAAGACAGGGAGGGTGGGGGCAGTTCTAATCTCCGGGGGGGCGTTGGTTCCACAGGGCTGGGGCCGCCACAGTGAAGGCTCTTCCCCTGGGGCCCGCCAAACGACATTGTTTAGTGGACGGGACCCGGAGAAGGCCAACTCTGTGGGACCTTATCAGTCGCTGGGATTCGTGCGGTAGCAGGCGGTTCCGGAGTTAATCTGGTCCAATGCCATGTAGGGCATTATGATTTAGTCGATATTGAATTTGGATCTTGCTAGCCTATATGCCAAATATATCATAATTAATGTTAGAGATTAAACTAGAAAGGAGAAAATGCACCTCCCTTGGTTTTGCCTCTGTGGTTGGGATGTAGAAGAACTCTTCAGAACTTTTCTCTATAACTTAGCAAAGCTGTTAAGACTGAACTTTGACCTCTTATTCTTTTCTGGGATTTTAGTTTCATAAATTTATTTACATAAATCCATAATTGTCTATGTGTCAAATGATCGTTAATTAATGTTATGGGTTGAATTAGAATTTTGGTGTTTGTTTATTCATGGTATATGGGAGATTTATTTTTATTTTGTTCCTTTCACGTGTTCTTCAGCCATTCTTTAAACAATAATGAATTGTTATTCTCTTAAATATGAATCTTGCAGAAAAAAGAGAATGCTAAGAAGAGCCCTCTGGACAACAGAATGAAAAGCTGCATTAAAATGCAAAAAAAAAACCCCATCAATCAAAATATTTTCCATTTTCTCCAGAAATTATAAAAGCACTTCTCCTTCTTCAACAGAGAGACAAACGAAAGAATAACAAGTTTTGAGCTGGAAGATAGAACACGTAGAACATAAAATGTCAAGGTGGATAAATTTCCAAATTCAGAAAAAGTTGGAAGTTGCTGGAAGTCGGTCTTGGGTGGTCAAAAAGGGCAAGCATTATTGAAAGCCTTTGAGGAAGGAAAGAGTGACTTGAATCAAACAAACACCAGATCAGAAATATTTTTGGCCTTCTTAAGAATCCAAGCATATCAGTGTTGGTAAAACTCCACCGTTTGCCTAATGTGGGGAAAACACAGATTGCAGACCACATCTGATTTATGCATGTCAATACATCCTGTGAAAAAGCATAGAAATATTTGGAGTGTGGCAAAAGCTTTACTGGGAGCAGGTCACTCATTCATGGAATATTCATATTGAAGAGAACTTCTGCCAGTGGGGCCCATGTGGCCAAAAAATTAGCAGGCTAATCAATTTGGTGAGGCACAAGATGACTCACACTGGAGAAAAAACATATGATTGTCTGTATTGTGGGAAACATTTCCAGCATAATTCCAAGCTGGTGATACACCAGAGGACTCACACGGGAGAAAAACCTTATGAGTGTCTATATTGTGGGAAATGTTTCAGTCAGAATTGCAACTTGGTGAAACATCAGAGAACTCATACAGGAGAAAAACCTTACGAGTGTGTGGATTGTGGGAAGAGTTTCAAACAGAACTCCAACCGGCTTGTACACCAGCAAACCCACACAGGAGAGAAATCCTTTGAATGTCCTGATTGTGGGAAAAGTTTCAGTTATAATTCCAACCTTTTGAAACACCAGAGAACTCACGTAGGAGATAAACCATATGAGTGTCCTGATTGTGAGAAAGATTTCAGTTGGCGCTCCGACTTGGTGAAACATCAGATGACTCACACAGGAATAAAACCATATGAATGCCTAGATTGTGGGAAAAGTTTCAGTCGGAATTCCCACCTGGTGGAACACCAAAGAATTCACACAGGAGAGAAACCATATGAGTGTCCTGATTGTGGGAAAGGTTTCTCTCGAAATTCCTATCTATTGGTACACCAGAGAAATCATACAGGAGAGAAAATGTATGAGTGTCGAGTGTGCGGGAAAAGTTTCACTTGGAAGTCTGAACTGGTGAAGCACCAGAAGCTACATAGAGGGGAGAAACCATTTCAGTGTCTGGATTGTGGTAAAAATTTCAATTGGAATTCTGCTCTGTTGATACACCAGAGGACTCACACAGGAGAAAAACCCTATGAGTGTCTCGAATGTGGGAAAAGTTTCAATCGAAATTCTGACTTGGTGATACACCAGAGGATTCACACAGGAGAGAAGCTGTATGAGTGTCCCGATTGTGGGAAAAGTTTCAGTCAGAATTCTCACCTGATGTTACACCAGAGGACTCACACGGGAGAGAAACCATATGACTGTATGTATTGTGGGAAATGTTTCAGTCATAATTCCAACCGGGTGAAACACCAGAGGACTCACATAGGAGAGAAAACATACGAATGTCTTGAGTGTGGGAAATGTTTCAGTCAGAATTCGTACCTGGTGAAGCACCAGAGGATTCACACAGGAGATAAACCGTACGAGTGTCTTGAGTGTGGGAAATGTTTCTATCGGAATTACGACTTGATGGTACACTGCAGGACTCACACAGGGGAGAAACCATATGAATGTCCAGATTGTGGGAAAGATTTCAGTATTAGGTCTAACCTTATAAATCATGTTAGGTTACACACAGGGGAGAAGCCATTCAAATGCCCTGATTGTGAACAGTGTTTCACACGGAATTCTTCTCTTATCGCACACAAGAAATTCCACATGAGGGAAAGTTTGATGTGTGTAGAGGAATCTTGAACTTCGTTTATTATTGATGCCCAGCTGAGAAATTAACAATTTTATTTCTTGCATGATTCTTTTTAGCCAAACATGTCTTAGTATCAAACATGAGGAAGATGTGAGCTTCCTTTCTCTGACTCAGTGCGGTGGTTCCCTTGGATTCGAGGGGAACTGCCATGCTGGGCCAGAGTGAGTGAGGTTGGACCTGTATTAGTTGTGTTTGTCGCCTAGAATTATTTCTTCATATCATAAAAGGACATATATGTATGCGTGTATTTATTTTTATTAAGAAAATCTTTATGGCAGCCCAACTCATGCTGACTTATTTAATATCTACATGAAACCGCTGGGTGAGATCATCCAAGGGCGTGGGGTGAGGTATCATCAGTACGCTGATGATACCCAGTTATACATCTCCACCCCATGTCCAGTCCACGAAGCAGTGGAAGTGATGTGCTGGTGCCTGGAGGCTGTTGGGGTCTGGATGGGTGTCAACAAGCTCAAACTCAACCCAGACAAGACGGAGTGGCTGTGGGTTTTACCTCCCAAGGACAATTCCATCTGTCCATCCATTACCCTGGGGGGGGGGGAATTATTGACCCCCTCAGAGAGGGTTCATAACTTGGGCGTCCTCCTCGATCCACAGCTAACATTGGAACACCATCTCTCGGCTGTGGCGAGGAAGGCATTTGCCCAGGTTTGCCTGGTGCACCAGTTGCGGCCCTATTTGGACAGGGTCATTGCTCACAGTCGCTCATGCCCTTATCACCTCAAGATTCGATTACTGCAACGCTCTCTATATGGGGCTACCTTTGAAAAGTGTTCGGAAACTTCAGATTGTGCAGAATGCGGCCGCGAGAGCTATCGTGGGGCTTCCTAGATTCGCCCACGTTTCTACAACACTCCGTGGCCTGCACTGGCTGCCGATCAGTTTCCGGTCACGATTCAAAGTGTTGCTAATGACCTTTAAAGCCCTACATGGCACTGGACCAGAATATCTCCGGAACCGCCTTCTACCGCACGAATCCCAGCAGCTGATAAGCTCCAACAGAGTTGGCCTTCTCCGGGTCCCGTCGACTAAACAATGTCGTTTGGCGGGCCCCAGGGGAAGAGCCTTTTCTGTGGCGGCCCCAGCCCTCTGGAATCAACATCCCCCAGAGATTTAGAACGGCCCCCACCCTCCTTGTCTTTTGCAAGTTACTTAAGACCCACCTATATCACCAGGCATGGGAGAACTAAGACATCTCCCCCAGGCTTATTATATTTCATGTTTGATGTGTATGTGCTGTATGGTTTTTAATTGTTGAGGTTTTTATATATTTTATTATTATATTTGTTCCATTGTTATACTGTTTTTATTACTGTTGTGAGCCGCCCCGAGTCTTCGGAGAGGGGCGGCATACAAATCTAATAAATTGAATTGAATTGAATTCACTTGACTTGACATAGTTTACAGCAATAAAATCTTAATACAGAAAACAAAAAATCCCATATATTGTAAAATGCAAAGTCTCCACATTTAACGTTTACTTGGCTTATAAATACAGGACACTTTTAGAAAGGTTGATGGCGTTTTTATAGTTTAGGGAGTCTCAAAAAGCTGATTCTTGCTTTTGTTCAATTTAGAAGTTTATTTATTATTATTTTATTTCGTTAGAATTGTATGCCGCCCTTCTCCGAAGACTCAGGGGCAGCTCACAACAGTAATAAAAACAATATAGTAGTGGAACAAATCTAATATTAAAAAACATATAAAACCCTGTCATTATTTAAAACAAAAAACAAAAAAAAAACCCAAACAGCACATTCATACCATACATAAAACAAAGTATAAAAAAGCCTGGGGGAAAGGTGTCTCAACTCCCCCATGCCTGGCGGTATAAGTGAGTCTTGAGTAGTTTACGAAAGACAGGGAGGGTGGGGGCAGTTCTAATCTCCGGGGAGAGTTGGTTCCAGAGGGCTGGGGCTGCCACAGAGAAGGCTCTTCCCCTGGGGCCCGCCAAATAACATTGTTTAGTGGATGGGACCCTGAGAAGGCCAACTCTGTGGGACCTTATCGGTCGCTGGGATTCATGCAGTAGCAGGCGGTTCCGGAGGCTAACCAGGTTAACGAGGTCTCCTGGTCTTACTAACTATATTCATGCCTGGTGCCACCTTTACCCTAAACTGCTTATCTTTCTCCTTGCAGGGAGTTAAAACTGGAGAAGTTACCGTATTTTTCAGTGTAAGATGAACTTTTTTCCTCCTTAAAAGAGGCTGAAAATGTGTCTTATACTCTGTAGCTTTTTCAAAGCTCCCCCCCCCCCCCAGCCTTAACCAGGTGCTAACAATCTCACCAGCTTGCAGGCTTTTTCATTGTTACTCTCTGCAAAAATATTTTTCCCAGCCCTAAGTCTTTTTTTCATTCATTGCTACTTTCCCCAAATAAGTTTTTTTCCAGCCCTAATGAGGGGATAAAATAATGTCCTGATCCTGACCAGGCTAAGAACGCTAGCTAGATGAATGCCTGGTAGGCAGATTTTTCCCCCTCTGTTTTCCTCCCTCAAAACTAAGGTGCCTTATATTATGGTGTGTCTTATACTCTGAAACAGGGGTCCCCAAACTTTTTACACAGGGGGCCAGTTCACTGTCCCTCGGACTGTTGGAGGGCCGGATGATTAAAAAAAAACTATGAACAAATCCCTATGCACACTGCACATACCTTGTTTTAAAGGAAAAAACAAAATGGGAACGTACTATTTAGAGGGGGGAGAAGATCTGAAATTCATATATGTTTATGTTTTGTTTTTAGTTTTCTTTTGTTGACATCTGATTGGCTATACAAGGTTTTCTTGGCTTATGAAAAATGTATAAAGAAAGAAGGAAGCACTTTGGCATAATGGTTAATAAGTTAGAAATATAATTGGTGTTGCACTTTTTGAAGGAACATTAAGGAGGGAATTTAATTAAAAGAAAATGAATGTAACTGGATTACAAAATTAGAAAAAAAACCTTTTGCAACTTTTTTGATGATTGATATTAGTTACTAACAAAATACCACATTTTATTCATGGAAAATTAGATGGTACACTGTGTTGTTTGAATGTATGTTGAGAGAAAGATTTTAAAAAATTACCCCCCAAAAAAACAGTCCTTCCTTCCTCTGTCCCTCCATTTCATTCTTCCTTCCTTCCTTTCTTCCTTGTTCCCTCCATTTCTCCTTCTTTCCTTCCTTCCTTCCTTCCCTCCTTCATTCCTCTCCACTTCTCCTTCCCTCCCTCTCTTTCCCTTTTCTTTCTTTCTCTCTCTCTTTTCCCTGTGCTCTTGTCACTCACTGGTGGGCCGGATAAATGGCCTAAGTGGGCCACATGTGGCCCACGGGCCGTAGTTTGGGGACCACTGCTCTGAAAAATACGGTAACCATAACATTAGTGTTTCAAGGGTGGGCTTTGCAATGAAAAATTGGTACAGTAAATGAATCTGCGTAAAAGCCTCTCCCAGCCTCAAGCAGGAGCCACGAGTCTAGGAGGAAACCCAGGTTGTGCACCAATTCAGTTCAGTGGAACAAGTTGATCACATGACACACACACACCCCCGCGGGGCACCAACCATCAAAAATATAAATCAATTTCCAAGTGTCCGGATTTTGATCATATGACAATGGAGAAGGTGCAGTGGTTGTAAATGTAAAACATGGTCATAAGCCCCTTTTTTCAGTGGCAGTGTAACTAAATGGTTGCTGAACAAAACGTAGGTTGAAGGTATATAATGGGGTATTGTAGGATGGGTGGCCTCTACATGTAGCTGTTAAAAAGGGGTGGTGAAAGGCTTGGACTGTGGGGCACCCCAAAATTCTAGGCCCAAGATTAGGCCTCTCATATCTACTGGAACCCGCCATGGAGATTGAAGTAAAATCACCATAATACAGTGGTATACCTACAAACACCTCTGCTTACGAACTTTTCTAGATAAGAACCGGGTGTTCAAGATTTTTTTGCCTCTTCTCAAGAAAAGGCAAAACCCAAGCCTCCAAAACTATAACCGGAAAAGGCAGGGAGAAGCCTCCGTGGGGCTTCTAGGAGTCTCCTGGGAGGAAACAGGGCCAGAAAAGGCAGGGAGACGCCTCTGGAGCCTCTCTAGGAATCTCCTGGGAGAAACGGCCAGAAAAGGCAGGGAGAAGCCTCTGTGGAGCCTCTCTAGGAATCTCCTGGGAGGAAACGGCCAGAAAAGGGGAGAAGCCTCCGTGGGGCCTCTCTAGGAATCTCCTGGAAGGAAACTGGGCCAGAAAAGGCAGAGAGAAGCCTTTGTGGGGCCTCTCTAGGAATCTCCTGGGAGGAAACGGCCAGAAAAGGCAGGGAGAAGCCTCTGTGGAGCCTCTCTAGGAATCTCCTGGGAGGAAACGGCCAGAAAAGGTGGGGAGAAGCCTCCGTGTGGCCTCTAGGAATCTCCTGGGAGGAAACGGCCAGAAAAGGCAGAGAGAAGCCTTCGTGGGGCCTCTAGGAATCTCCTGGGAGGAAACGGCCAGAAAAGGCGGGGAGAAGCCTCTGTGGAGCCTCTCTAGGAATCTCCTGGGAGGAAACAGGGCCAGAAAAGGTGGGGAGAAGCCTCCGTGGGGCCTCTCTGGGAATCTCCTGGGAGGAAACAGCCTCCACCATCCCTGTGGTTTCCCCAATCACACGCATTATTTGCTTTTACTGTACATTGATTCCTATGGGAAAAATTGCTTCTTATAAACTTTTCTACTTAAGAACTGGGTCATGGAATGAATTAAGTTCGTAAATAGAGGTACCACTGTACAGTCCCCAAAGCCAGTCCGGAAGGATATCACATCAGTGATATTGGAACCTGATGAGATGTCTTAGGAGGGCCACTAAATGAAATGTTGTAAGTCATGGAATGTATTGGGTTAAATTTGCTCTTAAAAAAAGAACAGCCTCAGGATATTCTTACAGGTAACAGACTGCTGTTGTAAGTATAAAGCTGGCCAGGATGCTGTTCTGCCAGCGTGTCTCAACCACCCTTAATTACAGGGTAATTAGTCAAGGAAGACACACACCACACGACAAAAAGAAAACCCAAAAGTTTTTATAAACAGAAAAACAGAAACGGCTCCCTTTTTAAATGTCAAAGGGATTTTCTGGTACACACAAGGCACAGGTTAAATGCAGTCCAATTGCTCATCCAATAACTGGGAAATTGAGTCCAATTCTAAAGTCCAGAGAGTCCACACACACAATCATGAACAGCAAAAACCACGATCTTGACGAAACAATAAATCAGATAAACTGCCAGGAGGCTAAAACACCAGGCTGCACTTTTATCTGTAGCACTAATTACAGCAGCCCCACCCAACTACAGGTGGCCTCATTTTCTCTTGTAATAATTCTTCAGTTGTTGTCTCCTATGCATCACTGTACGCATGTGTGGATGTGTCATTAATTGTTGTTCAGAATCCAAGGATGATACAGATGATTGATCTCCTCCTGGGCTCTCTGCCAAACTCCCCTCTTCCCTGTCACTCACGCTTCCTTGGTCAGAGGAGACTTCGTCGGCAGATTCTACTGGGAGCAAAACAGGCCTGCGGCATGTGGATGTCTCCCCCACTTCCACCTCCACATTCCTTGGGGCAGGAGCTGGGCCAGAGCTAACCACAACAGATGCCAACTGTTCAGAAGGAGGGGAATTACTCTCCTGAACTTGTAAAAGAAATATGGGCAGTTTTCAGGTTGCAACAGCAATTGCCATCAGAGTTTCCATTGCTAAGCAATGGTGTTATACAACGTGATGCCATGTGAACATATTGCTTAGCTAGGGCCATCCTGGCTGTTCCAGTTGCCGTTACAACTCCAGGACCTCGTGGGTCATTAAGCGAGGACCTCATTGGGACTGTGATATGGGAAGAGGTAGGAATCCCAGGCAAGCAGACCAGCAAATGAGAGTTGCAGGTGGGTGACCAGACCTCATTCTTTCTGGGGCTGAGAGGGGAATTGGCCCAAAGATCCCCAAATGACTTTATGGGGATAGAGGTTCCCTCTTGGGTGTTCTCTAGGGCTCTCTGGTAGACTCCTCCCAAAAATTCACAGGTACAAATTTCAGAAACACACACGTTTGAAAATTCAAAACAATGTTCTTTATAATGAAAATTCACTTAACCTAAGCCCTCTTTTGGTATAGCAAAGAGCACTCGTCTCCAAACAAACTGGTAATTTGTACAAGTCCCTTATCAGTTCTGAGATACTTAGCTTGCAGCTGTGAGGCAATTCACAGTCCTTCTTTCACAAAGTGAAACACACTTTGCTCTGGTTTAGTTTCAAAGCGGGGAAAATCAGCACACAAAAGGTCAAAGTCAGTAAAGCAGTCACGAAACACAAGGATCAGATAATCCTCCACAATGGCCAAACCCACAGGCTGCTATTTATAGCAGCCTCCCTAATTACCACAGCCCTACCCAACCACAGGTGGCCTCATTTTCTTTGATAATAATATCTCAGTTGTTGTTGCCTATGCATTGCTCTCCGCATGTGTGGCTGTATCATTAACTCTTGTTCCGAATCCAAGGAGGAGCTAGATAATTGATCTCCTTCTGAGCTGTCTGCCACACTCTCCTCCTCCCTGTCACTCATGTCTTCTTGGTCAGAGGAGCCTTCATCAGCAGATTCCACTGGGGGCAAAACAGGCCTGCAGCATGTGGATGTCTCCCCCACATCCACAGTCCTTGGGGCAGGAGCTGGGCCAGAGCTAACCACAACACCATCCCTGGCACCCAGTCACATGAAACTGGCTACTGTTTGATGGAGGACACCCCAAATGTTGCCATTGTTCTTTGCAACACCAAACTCCCAGAGCTGGTACCGCTCTTGTCTATCACCTTGTTGTGAATCCCATTGATGCAACAATACAAATTAGGCTGGGGAATGAATCAAGTTTGAGGCAATCACCAAGTAGACCCAACTGCCTCTTTTAAAACCATATTCGGATCACAGAAATCGGTTTGAGATCCCAGATCCAAGCAAAATGATAGGGTTTCTATTTATTTTTGTGTTTGTTTGCTGCGTTTTCCACAACAAGAATCTTGTTTTGCAACTGTACCTGGAAAGCAAAAGGTGCCGTGAGCAATGTACCTTCTAATTTTTTTTCGGTGTGGGCGGAAAAGTATAGTGTCTGAGCGACAGTCCCTTTGGGACTGGGCGGCATAGAATAATAAATGAATGAATGAATGAATGAATGAATGAATGAATGAATGAATGAATGAATAAATAAATAAATAAATAAGAAAAAAATCCCTTTTATTAAAAGAAATTAATAATTTAAAAAAACCAAAATCCATTACAATTAAAACTAAATCAACCAGCAAAACCAAAAACATAACTATTAATAAAAACAGGTGAGGGCTGGTTTTTTTTTCTCTGTTATTATTTAAGTGCTTTTACCATATGCTTTAAATCAAGTCACTTCTCTCTCCTGTCATTCTCTGCCTCAATCATTTTCTCATTTCTCTTTTCTCCCCTTTTTTCTATCATTTCTCTCTATCTCTTCCTTCCACTCTTCTCTCTCTTGCTTTCTCTGTCTCTCTCTCTCACTCTCTTCCTTCCTCTCTCATCTCTCTCTCTCTTTCTTTCTTTCTTTCTTTCTTTCTTTCTCTTTCTCTCTCTTTCCCCCTCTTGGTCTCTTTCTTTTTCTCACTTTCTCCCTCTCTTGCTTTCTCTCTCTCTCTCTCTCTCTCACTCTTTCTTGTTTTCTTTCTCACACTCTTTCTCTCTCTTGTTCTCTCTCTTGCTATCTCTTTCTCTCCCCCCTTTCTCTCTCTCTCTTTCTCACTTTCTCTCTATCTTGCTGTCTGTTGCTCTCACTCACTCTCGTTCTCTCTCCATTCTTCTCAGCGGAGGCTGGTAATATTCAATGTCGGGGGGGGCGCGCCGTTGCGCGCGCTCCCTATCTCCATACCAGGCCACTCGGAACATTCAAAATAAGAAAAGCCTTCGCCGGCAGGCGTTCTCTCATCAGAGGCCGGCGAAGGTGATATTCAATGTCGGGGACGTGCGCGCGGTTGCGCACGCTCCGTATCTCCATACCAGGCAACTCGGAACATTCAAAATAAGAAAAGCCTTCGCTGGCGAAAGTTTTTCTTATTTTGAATGTTCCGAGTGGCCTGGTATGGAGATAGGGAGCGTGCGCAACCTGCCCCGCCTCTCCTGCAACCCCCTTGCTGAGAGCCCGGGATGAAAGTGCTCTCAGCAAAGGGACTGAGACGGGCAAGGCGTGCGTTCCGGGTGTGGAGGAGCCGCGCCCAAAGGTAGGAGGCGGCGGCGGAGCAGAGGGGGCGGATTGGGCGGGGGGCAGTGACGAAAGGCCGAGGGGGCCGGAAGCAACATGGGGAGGCAGGGGCAACTGCGCCTCCCTTCCCTTCTGCTGCCGGCGCCTCCCTGCCCCCGCCCCGTGGGACTGCGTGCCCATGGAAAATGGGGACTGCACGCCCATGGAAAAGGGCGCGCGACCCGGTATTTTGGAGAGAGCGCACGCGCACATGCGCAGCCTACAGGGAACGGTGGCCGTGAGAGTGCAATGGAGACAGAGATTGCACAGCTGCCCCCCTTCCTTTCTCTCCTTTTCTCTTCTCTCTTTTTATTTCTCTTTTTTCTCCCCCCTCTCTCCTCCCTCTTCTAGGTGGCACTGCAGCCTCACTGCCTCCTCCTGATCCTGGAGTCCACTCTAGGAGGTTTAGCTCTATGGCTTTTACACTATTGTGCTTCACTTGGGCAATCCAGTTCTCAAGGATGGAATTACATCTTTACGGAGTAACAGAGTTTCAAGGGACCATGTATAGGTCATCTAGTCCAACCCCATCGCCCAAGCTGGCCTATGTCATTTCTGACAAGTGGCTGCCCAGTCTTTTCTTGAAAACCTCCAGTGATAAAGCTGCCACAACGTCTGAGAGCAAGTTGTTGTTATTATTATTATTTATTATTATTTATTAGATTTGTATGCCGCCCCTCTCCGAAGACTTGGGGTGGCTCACAACAGTAATAAAAAACACAATAGTAATGGAACAAATCTAATATTAAAAAACATATAAAACCCTGTCATTATTTTAAACAACCAAACAGCACATTCATACCAAACATAAAACAAAGTATAAAAAAAGCCTGGGGGAAAGGTGTCTCAACTCCCCCATGCCTGGCAGTATAAGTGAGTCTTGAGTAGTTTATGAAAGACAAGGAGGGTGGGGGCAGTTCTAATCTCTGGAGGGAGTTGGTTCCAGAGGGCCGGGGCCGCCACAGAGAAGGCTCTTCCCCTGAGGCCCACCAAATGACATTGTTTAGTCGACAGGACCCGGAGATGGCCAACTCTGTGGGACCTTATTAGTTGCTGGGATTTGTGCGGTAGCAGGCGGTTCCGAAGGTACTCTGGTCCACTGTTATTGTTCTCACTGTCAGAAAGTTTCTCCTTGTTTCTAGATTGAATATCTCCATCATCAGTTTCCATCCATTATTCCTTGCCTGATTTTCTGGTGCTTTGGAAAATAGGTTGACCCCATCGTCTCTGTGGCAGCCCCTCAAATATTGGAAGGTTGCTATCCTGTCTCCTTTGGTCCTTCTCTTCCCTAGACGAGCCATGTCCAGTTCCTGCAACCGTTCTTTATATGTTGATGCCTCCAGGCTACTAATCATCTTTGTTGCTCATCTCTGCACTTGAGACTCAACTTTTTTATATGGTAGCGAGCAAAACTGGATGCAGCATTCTTGGTGTGGTCTTACTGAGGCTTTATAGAGTGGTATTAGTACCTCACTTGATCTTGAAAGAATTCCTGTTAATGCAATTTAGGTTTGCATTGGCTGTTTTGGCTGCTGCCAAACTATTATTATTATTATTATTATTATTATTATTATTATTATTATTATTATTATTATCATCATCATCATCATCATCATCAGTACAATACAGCAAATGAGATCACTATGCTGGATTTCGTATTTCATCACCAGTCAGGCACTTCCCAAGCACCTAGGACTGTGTGATGTAGTGGCGAATTATGTTTGCCGATCCCAGTAAAGCGGCCTTTTGCAATTGACAGATGGAGATTTTGTCAATTCCGATGGTTTTCAAATGTCCACTGAGATCCTTTGGCACTGCGCCCAGCGTGCCAAGTACCACTGGGACCACTTTCACTGGCTTATGCCAGAGTCATTGCAGCTCGATTTTTAGATCTTCGTATTTCACTCATTTCTCTAGCTGCTTCTCCTCAATTCTGCTGTCTCTTTGGATTGCGATGTCGATGATCCATACTTTCTTTTTCTCCACAATCACAATGTCTGGTGTGTTATGCTTCAGAATTTGGTCGGTCTGAAGTCAGAAGTCCCACAGTAGTTTTGCTTGCTCATTTTGCTTGCTTATTATTATTATTATTATTATTATTATTATTATTATTATTAATAATAATAATAATAATTTATTTATTAGATTTCTATGCCGCCCTTCTCTGTAGACTCAGGGTGTCTCACAGCACAAATCTAATATTTAAAAATATCTAAAAACCACTTATTTTAAAACAAGATATACACACAGACATACCGTACATAAAATATAAAGGCCAGGAGTGACATCGCAATTCCCCCATGCCTGACGGCAGAGATTGGTTTTAAAGAGTTTACGAAAGGCAAGGAGGATGGGGGCAATCCTAATCTCCGGGGGGAGCTGGTTCCAGAGGGTCGGGACCGCCACAGAGAAGGCTCTTCCCCTGGGTCCCGCCAGACGACATTGTTTAGTCGACGGGACCCGGAGAAGGCCAACTCTGTGGGACCTAATCGGTCGCTGGGATTCGTGCGGCAGAGGGCGATCCCAGAGATATTCTGGTCCGATGCCATGAAGGGCTTTATAGGTCCTAACCAACACTTTGAATTGTGACCGGAAACTGATCAGCAACCAATGCAGACTGCGGAGTGTTGGTATAACATGGGCATACCTGGGGAAGCCGATGATTGCTCTGGCAGCTGCATTCTGCACGATTTGAAGTTTCCAAACACTCTTCAAAGGTAGCCCCATGTAGAGAGCATTACAGTAGTCGAACCAAACTGTTGTGTGCGGCGGCAGCTAAAATCTTAAGCTTGGGAGTTTTGTTGCAGCGTGTTATGAAAAATCCACAGCCCTCCCTTATTATTTTCCCACTACTAGTCAATATTCAGAGATACAGTACCTAGCTGCTTGGCAGATTCACTTTTGTTTCTTTCCTGCAAAGTTAAGTCTGCCTGTAAAAGCACTGTGAAGCAGTATACAGTAGAACAAGTCTATCCCAACCTTGGCAACTTGAAGATATTTGGACTTCAACTCCCAGACTTGCCAAGTTTGGGAAACACTGCAGTAGAACCCCTGGTCACGACCATAATTTGGTCCATAACTTTGGTCGCAACCCAATTTGGTCTGACCCAAATCTAATTTTGGAAATTTGACGCTTACCAAAAAAAAAAAAATGGCCCAAGGGGGAAAAAATTATGATTTTTTAAAATTAGAACCAGATTTGGTCATAGTAAGAATCTAAATCGGACAATGCAAAATTGGTATAGGTACATGGTGGACCATATTCAATTTGAAATTATGGATAAAAGGATACATTCGGAAAATGAAACTGAGTTGGGACAGCTGATGGGACGGTGGGACAAGGTAAGACGATATATGACGAGCAGAATCCGAGACCAAGCTACAAGAAATAAATTGGAATCACTCTATAATATGTAAATAGATATATTGCTCTTGGGTCAAGTGGATTATATAAGAAACACCCCCCGATTTGGTGGTGGGGAATGTGTGTGTGTCTGGGTGGTGGGCACATTTCACTATGCACTGTTTTATGTTGTGTGTATATTAAACTTGTTAAAAATTAATAAAAATATTTTTTTTAAAAAATGGTAAGAATCTAAATGCTATTGCTATTGGTTCCCTCCATAATGTTGTGGTTGGCTCTGGGCCAGCTGTTGCCCCAAGGACTGTGGGGGTGGATGTGGGTGAATCCTCCCAGTGTCAGAGACCTTTTTTACTGCCGACTGCTTCGGGCAGCGAAGTATCGTCGGAAGCAGGGAGTGACTGTGAGATGGAAGCCATTCCTCCTCCTCATCTTCACTGGACTCTGATGAGGAAGCAGTTATAGACCCACGCATGCAAAGAGCAATGAATAAAAGAGAGAGCAGCTACGTAGGTATTACAAGAGGTAAGAGAGTTCACCTGCGGTTGGGTATGGTTCAACTAATTAGGGCTGCTGTTAAATGGGCAGTGTGCAGGCAGTGTGGAAGATTATCTGTTTGTGATTGTGAATTTGCCCTGACTCTTTGGATTCTCCAAGGACCCTGTGCTTTGATATCTGGACTCTGAATTTAAATCATAGTTAACCGTGTGAGTTAAACAAAGTCTGAAGGAGAGTAGCTGTGACGACATTCACAGCTTTTATTTTATTTATTTATTGGATTTGTATGCTGCCCCTCTCCGTAGACTCGGGGTGGCTAACAACGATAAAAACAGCATGTGACAATCCAATAATAAAACAACTAAAAACCCTTATTATAAAACCAAACATACACACAAACATACCATGCATAACTTGTAATGGTCTAGGGGGAAGGAATATCTCAACTCCCCCATGCCTGGCGGTATAAATGAGTCTTGAGTAGTTTACGAAAGACAGGGAGAGTGGGGGAAATTCTAATCTCCGGGGGGGAGTTGGTTCCAGAGGGCCGGGGCCGCCACAGAAAAGGCTCTTCCCCTGGGGCCCGCCAAATGACATTGTTTAGTCAACGGGACCCGGAGAAGGCCAACTCTGTGGGACCTTATCGGTCGCTGGGATTCATGTGGTAGCAGGCGGTTCTGGAGGTAATCTGGTCCAATGCCATGTAGGGCTTTAAAGGTCATTACCAACACTTTGAATTGTGACCGGAAACTGATCGGCAACCAATGCAAGCCACGGAGTGTTGAGGAAACGTGGGCGAATCTTGGAAGCCCCGCGATGGCTCTCGCGGCCGTGTTCTGCACGATCTGAAGTTTCCGAACACTTTTCAAAGGTAGCCCCATGTAGAGAATGTTGCAGTAATCGAACCTCGAGGTGATGAGGGCATGAATGACTGTGAGCAATGACTCCCTGTCCAAATAGGGTCGCAACTGGTGCACCAGGCGAACCTGGGCAAACGCCCTCCTTGCCACAGCCGAAAGATGCTGTTCCAATGTCAGCTGTGGATCGAGGATGCCCAAGTTGCGAACTGTCTCTGAGGGGGTCAATAGTTCCCCCCCCCCAGGGTAATGGACGGACAGATGGAATTGTCCTTGGAGGCAAGACCCACAACCACTCCGTCTTGTCTGGGTTGAGTTTGTTGACACCCATCCAGGCCCCAACAGCCTCCAGGCACCGGCACATCACTTCCACTGCTTCGTTGACTGGACATGGGGTGGAGATGTATAACTGGGTATCATTGGCGTATTGATGATACCTCACCCCATGCCCTTGGATGATCTCACCCAGCGGTTAATTGCTTTGAGGTTTTTTTTTTTTTTGCTATTTCACTGCCTTCAAGTCTGGTTTACCCGTGAGCCCTTTGACTACAAAAAGAGGGGTTTGCTTCTATTTTTCTGTGGATAAAGAAAGTATTGTTGACTTTTCCTGTGTGTGTGTCTGTTTTGGCTACTCTTGCATTTAATTAGAGCCTTGTGCCAAGAGCCGGAAGAACACATAATGCCCCTTCTAAAGGTTTTCTTGGTGGTCTCCCATCCCAATACTAAGCAATATCTCAGTATGGTTAGCTTCCTAACCCAGCCAAAATCAACCTGAGCTTGCATCTGTGAAGAAGTCACAAATTGAAACATTCAGAGCAGACCCAGATGAAGAAAATGAATGCAACTGTGGAGGAAGAGAATGAAAGTGTGCATTTTACATCGGCAATAACAATTTTATTTCTATACATTCTTTTCCCCCCCTGCAAATAAGTGCAAAAATATTTTCCCAGGACTACATTATGGTTCTGGGTCTGTTTCCAACATGTTTAAACATTTAGCAAGTTTTGCTTTTCAAACAAGCCCTTTAAAAACATTTCAGTATATTAGTATTACTTATTTTCCCCCCGATGAAAAACAAGACCGTCCATAAATAGTAGGGGGGAAAAAGAGACAAGATTGCAGGCACAACAGTGCAGTCCATGTCCTGCCTGGTTTGTAGTTGCATCTCCTATTTGTTAAGACTCTTCCTGCGGGTCAAGACCAGCCCTGACAGCAGCAAAAATCTTGTGGGCAAAGGAACCTTTTTAAAAAAAAAGTAATCAGGAAGTAGCATGACTAACGTCTGGTCCCAGTTCTCCTCTCATTTTGCCTGCACAGCCAAGGGCTGCCTGGGGAATTCTGGGAATTGAAGTCCACGAATCTTCCACTTGTCAAGGTTGAGAACCCCCCCAATACAGTTTATTGATTTTAAATTGTTTTTATTCATTTCTTGTCGACCGGTTGTTATTTCTTTTGAGAAAAGCCGCCATGCAAATTACGTAAACATAAAATATCACCAAAGAAAATTACTATGTTGGTGTTTTTGTGCCACCTCTCTCTCTCAATGGCCCTGGATGGTATTTTAACCACAGGATTATCTAACCACAGGAGAGATAATCAAGCAGGGCTCGATGAAATTGTGAGGGTGAGGAATGAGTGGGGGCCTATGAGGGCAATTCTACGGGGGGGCGGAATCCCCCTTTGACACTCCACATATTTCCTACTAAATAGATTTTGCTGTGTTAGATTGCAGCTCCTTGCCCAGAGCCTATACATCCCTTATGGAGATCAACCTCCTGATCTATTTTATTTATTTGTTTTATTAGTATCCTGTTAAGTCCTCAACTTCTGACCTCGCCAGAAAAGCCAAGCCGGCATCTTGCGTTCTCGCTAAGTCCTTGACTTATGACCCATCTGGAAGGCTGCGGCTACAACCTAATTGGCTAAATCACAAGAAGCCGAGGAGCATGAAATTAAAGCATTCAGCTGTGGCGAGGGGGGCGTTTGCCCAGGTTCGCCTGGTGCGCCAGTTGCGGCCCTATTTGGACCGGGAGTCATTGCTCACAGTCACTCATGCCCTCATCACCTCGAGGCTCGACTACTGTAATGCTCTCTACATGGGGCTACCTTTGAAAAGTGTTCGGAAACTTCAGATCGTGCAGAATGCAGCTGCGAGAGCAATTATGGGCTTCTCTAAGTATGCCCATATTACTCCAACACTCCGCAGTCTGCATTGGTTGCCGATCAGTTTCCGGTCACAATTCAAAGTGTTGGTTATGACCTATAAAGCCCTTCATGGCACTGGACCAGAATATCTTCGGGACCACCTCCTGCCGCACGAATCCCAGCGACCGGTTAGGTCCCACAGAGTCGACCTTCTTCGGGTCCCGTCGACTAAACAATGTCGTCTGGCGGGACCAAGGGGAAGAGCCTTCTCTGTGGGGGCCCCGACCCTCTGGAACCAGCTCCCCTCTGAAATTAGGATTACCCCACCCTCCCTGCCTTTCGTAAACTCCTTAAGACACACCACTGCCGTCAGGCATGGGGGAACTAAAACATCTCCCCCTTGCCCATGTTGTTTTGCCGTTGATTGATTGACTGTGTGCCTGTTTTTTTATATATATTGGGATTGTTTTATGAAATTACTAATTTTAAATCATAATTAGATTGGTGGGCATTGGATTTGTTATTATGTACTGTGTTTTTATTATTGTTGTGAGCCGCCCCGAGTTTGCGGAGAGGGGCGGCATATAAATCCAATAAATCTAAATCTATTGGTGGGCTGTTTGACAGCTCCACTATACAAGGAGCTGTCAAAGCCAGGTTGCTGTCCGTTTTACTGAGTTGAAGCTGTGGTGCTGAAATAGAGAAATAATGGATCCTGTTTAAACAGAAGCCTTGTCTGTGTCCCTCAGCCGGACTAACCTCTAATCTAACATATCCCATCTTTATTACATTTACAAACAACTCAAGGTGGTAAACATATCTAATACACACCTTCCTCCTCCTATTTTCCCCACAATAACAAGCCTGTGAGTTGAGAGGGTGACACTGGCCCAAGATCACCAAACTAGCTTTCATGGCTAAGGTGGGACTACGATTCATGGTCTTCTGTACCAAGATTTGAGAGGAGTGTCCTTTCTCACCTGCCTGCTATCCCAAAGGTTGAACAAATTACTTCAGTGTGAAATAAAATGCTTCTTTATTACACTTCAATGTATCAATCTTTTTCAAAGCCACCATACTTGTTCTTTACGCTGCCTCTCTGCTGTCTGATGCTTCACCCAAAATGGTAGAATCGTTTTTCAGTATCTCCGAGACTGATGGTAGGCCCAAACACCAACCCCCTGTCCTCCTGCAGCAGTGTTTCCCAACCTTGGCAACTTGAAGATATTTGGACTTCAACTCCCAGAATTCCCCAGCCAGCGAATGCTGGCTGGGGAATTCTGGGAGTTGAAGTCCAAATATCTTCAAGTTGCCAAGGTTGGGAAACACTGCTCCAGGACATTATGGAATGGCTTTTCCTATGTTTACGAAGCAAGGATGAATTTCGGAATATTTCTCTCTCACTGAGCATCTTTTATGGTTTCTCTCCGGGATGAATCCCCTGGCGGGCCACCATTTTCTAATGGATGTTTTCCCACCATGGAAGAAATTTATGGGGCTTCCTGTGCACTACGCTTCCTGAAAGGTGAGCTAGGAACAAAGTCTTTTTGTGTTGTGGGCACCCCTGTGGCCTCTTCTGTGTGGGCTCCTGTGTAGAAACACAAGTTGTGATTCTCTCTAAGCGCTGATACGACTCAATCATCATTTCACCAAGCGTCCTCTCTCCTTGAAGCTTTTCACCAAGATCTAAACAAATGCTTGCGCAAGTTTCTCGCCCTCGTGTGTTTAAAAGATGGTCGATGATCCGGAAACTTGGGAGCATCGGTACCACTTCTCTCCTTCGCATCTTACCCGATGAAACTTTTGCTGCACTTGAGAATAATTTTTCCCGAACGCCTTTTTCCCCGAACGGTTTTTCCACATTCAGTGCATCTGTACAGCTGCAATCGCGCGCAGAACTTCTTGTGTTTAATTGGAGCTGATTTTGTGTTGAAACTTCCCCTGCAGTTCGAAGGTTTCTGCATCTTCCTTCCAGTTTGGATGGTCTGCTTCAAAACCAAACCTTTTCCCGCGTTCTGAACAAACATGATCTTTTCCCCCCTTCCTGAGGGGTTTCCTGCGGAATAAATGTTCTCAAAGAGTATATAATTTATGCAGTTATCCTTTACTTGCATATTCGAACACTGATAGCTCTACGCCATCTCTGATGCCTCTTAATTCCAGGCTTTGGGCCCCGAGGAAAGTTGGCTTCGTTTTAAACTTTGATCGCCATCTTCAAACAGGGACGTTTCCTATCTGGCTTTCTTTGCTGCGTGCCTTTGTGTTCCTGGTGGATCAACTGGCTTATCCTTAATCCTGGAACCCCAGAGAAGTGATCGTTTGACTCCTTGTTAATGGAATCTTCCAAAATCTATTTCTTCAGATCTTCCCACCTGGAAGGTCTTCTCCTTATGAGTTGTCCCGTATCCATCATATTCTGAGAGAAACAGAAAAAGTGTCACAACGAATGTCATAAACCCCCCAAAAAACTCCGTTATAAATTCCAGTGCTGATGGGTCACCTTAAGCAACTAGTCTTCTCTCTTCCATTTGACCTTGTCTCTAAAACAATGATGGCCAACTGGTGGTTCCTGGACCACCGGTGGTCTGTGAGAAAACTTTGCTGGTCCGCAAAAACGTTATTTGCATTTTTTATTGCACTAAATACTATTTACCTTTTTAAAAAAAATCATATTAGTGGTCTGCGGAATTTAAAAATTATGAATTTAGTGGTCCCTAAGGTCCGAAAGGTTGATGACCCCTTCTCTAAAAGACCAGCTTGTCTTCTCCCTCCTGTTTGACTTAGGAAATTCCTAATTCAAACAGAATAAGAGAGTTGGAAGGGACCTTGGAGGTCTTCTAGTCCAACCCCCTTGCTCAAGCAGGAGACCATATATTAGCGATGGCGAGCCTTTTTCCCCTCAGATGCCGAAAACAAATGTATGTGCGCTTCTACCACATGAATCCCAGTGGCCGATAAGGTCCCACAGAGTTGGCCTTCTCCGGGCCCCGTCGACCAAACAATGTTGTTTGGCGGGCCCCAGGGGAAGAGCCTTCTCTGTGGTGGCCCCGGCCCTCTGGAATCAACTCTCCCCAGAGATTAGAACGGCCCCCACCCTCCTTTATCTTTCGCAAATTACTCAAGACCCACCTTTATCGCCAGGCATGGGGGAACTGAGACATCCTCCCCCAGGCTTTTATATTTTATGTTTGGTATGTATGTGTTGTATGGTTTTAAATTGTTGGGGTTTTAGATATGTTTTAGTTTAATATTAGATTTGTCTCGCTCTTATATTGTTTTTGTATTACTGTTGTGAGCCGCCCCGAGTCTTCGGAGAGGGGCGGCATACAAATCTAATAAATAATAATAATAATAATAATTATGCATGTGTGAGTGCCCACACCCATAATTCAATGCTGGGGAGGGCAAAAACTGCCTCCCTCGCCTCCTCCGAGGCCCTCTGGAGGCCGGAAGCGGCCTATTTCCTGACTTCTCGTGGGCCTGGTAGGCCCATTTCTCACCCTCCCCAGGCTCCAGAGGCTTCCCCTGCCCCCTCGGAGGCCCCCAGGAAACCTAAAAGAGCCTCTTCACAAGCAGAAATCAGCTGGCTGGCACACACATGCGGGCAATGGCTCGTGTGCCAACAGATATGGCTCTGCATGCCACCTGTGCCATAGGTTCGCCATCCCTGTCATATATCGCAGTGTTTTTCAACCAGTGTGCCGCGAGACATGGTCAGGTGTGCCGCGGAGAAGGAAGCTCAGGTTCCGGTCTCACAACTTTTTGCTGAGGGCGCGAAGAGCAAAAAGTTGCAAGACCGGAAGCTGAGCTTCCTTCTTCGCGCCTTCCAAGTTTTCTGGCAGCTGCAGCACCCCGCCCGGTTGGAGTTTCCCTGGCGGTGGCGGCAGGTGAGCTTTGGGGGCTGGTGGGAGGGTGCCGGCAGCGGGAGCAGGAGGGTGCCGGCAGCAGTGGCACCGGGCAGTACACCATGCCGGTGGCTGGACGTGTTGCTGGATGCCGTATATGCTGGTGCTGCGGGGCTGGGACATGCCCGCTGGCTGGGCTGGGACAGAGTTGCCAGCCGCACACCCGTGGCCAGTGCAGCGCCACCATATACGACGTCCAACAACACAAGGGGGGGGAATTATTGACCCCCTCGGAGAGGGTCCGCAACTTGGGCGTCCTCCTCGACCCACAGCTCACATTAGAGAACCATCTTTCAGGTGTGGCGAGGGGGGCGTTTGCCCAGGTTCGCCTGGTGCACCAGTTGCGGCCCTATTTGGATAGGGACTCACTGCTCACAGCCACTCATGCCCTCATCACCTCGAGGCTCGACTACTGTAATGCTCTCTACATGGGGCTACCTTTGAAGAGTGTTCGGAAACCAGATCGTGCAGAATGCAGCTGCGAGAGCAGTCATGGGCTTCCCTAGGTATGCCCATGTTACTCCAACACTCCGCAGTCTGCATTGGTTGCCGATCAATTTCCGGTCACAATTCAAAGTGTTGGTTATGACCTTTAAAGCCCTTCATGGCATTGGACCAGAATATCTCCGAGACCGCCTTCTGCCGCACGAATCCCAGCGACCGATTAGTTCCCACAGAGTGGGCCTTCTCCAGGTCCCGTCAACTAAACAATGTTGGTTGGCGGGCCCCAGGGGAAGAGCCTTCTCTGTGGTGGCTGGAACCAGCTCCCCCCTGAGATTAGAACTGCCCCTACCCTCTTATTTATTTATTTATTTATTTATCTATCTATCTATCTATCTATCTATTTATAAAATAAAATAATGAACGAACAAACAAACAAACAAACAAACAAACAAACAAACAAAACACAACCAGCCACCGCCGTCGGTGCCTCCACCCTGGAGCTCCCTCTCGCAGCTGACCACCCTTCCACCACCCCATGGTTACTGCTGCTGTTGCCGACGTGGTGTACGAGAGAGAAAGAGAGAGATAGCAAGATAGAGAGAGAAAGAGAGAGCGAGACACAGAGAGATATAGAGCAAGAGAGAGAGAGAGCAAGAGAGAGGGGAGAGAGAGAGAAAGAAAGAGAGAGAGAGAAAGTAAGAGAGAGAGAGAAAGAAAGCAAGAGAGAGAGTGTGTGAAGGAGAGGAAGGGAGAGAGAGAGAGAAATAAGAGAAAAAGGGGGAGAAAAAGAGAAATGAGAAAATGATTGAGGCAGAGAATGAGAGGAAAGAGAGAGAAACAAAAGAGAGGTGACTCTTGATTTAAAGCACATGATAAAAAGCAACCAAAGAGAGAAAAACCCCCCAGCCCTCACCTGTTTTTGGAAATGGTTCAAGAATGTGAACACACACACACACACACAAGGGTGGGGAGGAGACAGGGATGGAAAAAGAGAGGAGAGCGTCTTAGAGTGTCATTGTGTGTCATTTTGGTTGGTGGTGTGCCCCAGGATTTTGTAAATATAAAAAAAATGTGCCGCAGCTCAAAAAAGGTTGAAAATCACTGATATATCGTTTCAGGCAAGTGGGTGTCCATTCTCTCAAGCATCCTCATTTAATGGTTTTCAGCATCTATCTCCTCATCAAGAAGACTCTTTTTGGAGCTGGCCAAGTTCACATATCACTAAGCAGCCACTGATTTACTTAAAACATTCATTTAAAGCATTCGTTTAATGGGCTCCTTCACCAGCATTTTACATACCAGGGTCATATGGTCCATGCAATGTTCTAAGACAGTAGTTCTCAACCATGTCTTCACCATGCCACGCCTTTAAGTACCTTTTGTAGCCATGGACCACGGTGCGTGGTGAAGACATGGTTGAACACCACTGTCTTAGAATATGGCATCGACCATTTATTTAGCCGCCCCGAGTCTACGGAGAGGGGCAGCATACAAATCAAATAAACAAACAAACAAATAAATAATGTAAAATTTATTTAAAATGTTTAACGTTTATTCGAGCCTTTGCAGACTCCCTTGTGATGACCACAGGACCACAGGTTGAAACCCCCCCCCCCCCCACTGTTCTTTGCTAATCAAACCCACCTTATAACTATGTTCACCTTCCCTAGATGGCCACACTACAGTTCCCAGAATCCTTCATTCTTGATCTGTGCAATACAATAGCAATACAAGAGCTGCAGTGGCGCAGTAGTTAGAGTGCAGCACTGCAGGCAACTTCAGCTAACTGCTTAGCTGTAGTTCAGCGGTTCAAATCTCACCACCGGCTCAAGGTTGACTCAGCCTTCCATCCTTCCGAGGTGGGTAAAATGAGGACCCAGATTGTTGGGGGCTATATGTTGATTTCTGTAAACTGCTTTAGAGAGGGCTATAAAAGTACTACGGAGCGCTATTTAATTCTAAATGCTAATGCTATTGCTATGGGCCAGAAGGCGAAAAGCTCCCCTATCTATAGTAAAGTGGTATTAAGACCAGGGAAGTCTTAATACCACTCTACTACATCCTGGTCAGACCACACCTGGAGTACTGTGTTCAGTTCTGGTCACACTTCAAAAAAGAAATTGAAACTCTGGAGAAGGTGCAGAAAAGAGCAACCAATATGATCAAGGGTCTAGAAACCAAGACTTACGAAGAGAGACTGCGGCAACTGGGCATGGATAGCCTAGAGAAAAGGAGGGCCAGAGCGGACATGATAGCAGTCTACAGGTATACGAGGGGATGTCACAGAGAGGAGGGGATCACTTTATTCTCCAGGGCACCGGACGAGGAACAATGGCTGGAAGCTGACCAAGGAGAGATTCAACCTGGAAATAAGGAAGAACTTCCTGACGGTCAGAGCGATCAACCAGTGGAACAACCTACCAGCGGACGTTGTGAACTCCAATACTCTGGACATTTTAAAGAGGAAATTGGACTGTCATTTGGCTAGGATGCTATAGGGTTCCTGCTTAGGCAGGGGGTTGGACTTGATGACCTGCATGGTCCCTTCCAACTCTAACGATAAATAAATCTTATGCCCGGGTGGAAACTAAATAGCTATGTTGGCGATGGCTGAATGTGGATCCACACCCAAAACAATAATGAGCCGGGGTGGCGCAGCAGGTAGAGTGCTGTACTGCAGGCCACTGAAGCTGACTGTAGATCTGTAGGTCAGTGGTTCAAATCTCATCACCGTCTCAAGGTTGACTCAGCCTTCCATCCTTCCAAGGTGGGTAAATGAGGACCCGGATTGTGGGGGCAATAGGCTGGCTCTGTTTAAAAAAGTGCTATTGCTAACATGTTGTGAGCCGCCCTGAGTCTGAGGAGAAGGGCGGCATAAAAATCGAATGAATGAATGAATGAATAAATAAATAAATAGTTTGGTGGGCCATGAGAAGGACTGCACAATCAACTTGTTCTTACAAAATTTTGGCATTTCCTGGGGATTTCAAAATAAAAGAGCAGAAAACCAGCTTGAATGAAAGCGCTCCATATTTACAATGACTGACAGTCTACAGTCAGAGGTGTCAAACTCGTGGCCCGCGAGCCAGATGCGTCACGCGCCGGCCACACCCACTTCCGGTTTAGCCAAGTCATCATACGTCATGTGATAACATAGTGACAACAAACCGCTCCAAACTTGACTGTAAAAAATATGATTTCAACAATCGAGTTATCGAAGCGTGGAACTCATTGCCGGACTCAATTGTGTCAACCCTTAACCCCCAACACTTCTCCCTTAGACTCTCCACGATTGAGGCCAGTAAGGGGCGTACATAAGTGCACTGGTGTGCCTTTCGTCCCCTGTCCAATTGTCTTTCCCTTCTCTCACTTATCATATATATTTTCTTCCTTTCATATATCCTCTCCTCTAAGTTCCCTTTTACCCTTATATATATTACTACATGTCTATTTTTCCTCCTATGTATTTGTGTATTGGACAAATGAATAAATAAAATAAATAAAATAAAATGTGAGTGTGATTGACACGCCTTACCTAGTCAGTTGGCTTCCTCTTCATTCACTTGCTTTATCTCCAGGGAACCCTTCGCCTTCCCAACCTCCAAGGCCTCTCCCTCCAATTTGGGAGATATTAGTATCGTATAATGCTGGGATTGGGATGCCTGGAATCAAAACACAAGGGAAAGTTGATTTGGTTCAAAGAAGTCCTGCACAAAGCTTCCTCTAGAACAGTGGTTCTCAACCTGGGGGTCGGGACCCCTTTGGGGGTCGAATGACCATTTCCTGGGGGTCGCCTGAGACCTTGGGAAAAGACAAATTTCCCCTGGTATTAGGAACTAAAGCTTCTATTCTGGCATCTTGGAACATATTTTTACAATCCGACCAATCAGGCATTTACAGTGGGGGCGTCTCTCTGACCTTCCAGAGAGCCTCCAAGGGGTGGGGAGGGCGTTTTTACCCTCCTCTGGCTTCAGAGAAGCCTTTGGAGCCTGGGGAGGGAGAAACATGAGCCTACTGGGCCCACTAGAAGTTGGAAAACAGACTTTTTCCGGACTCCAGAGGGAAGCTGTTTTCACCCTCCCCAGGCATTGAATTATGGGTGTGGGCACTCCTGCAAGCGTGATAGCGCACAGGCACGCTCTTTCGGCACCCGAAGAAAAAAAGGTTCGCCATCACTGCCCTATACTTCATATTTTCTTTATAAAAATGTGGTGGTTGTAAATGGGAGGATTTGTCCTACAGTCACTTTTTCACTAATACAGTGATACCTCGTCTTACAAACGCCTCGTCATACAAACTTTTCGAGATACAAACCTGGGGTTTAAGATTTTTTTGTCTCTTCTTACAAACTATTTTCACCTTACAAACCTGCCGCCACCGCTGGGATGCCCCACCTCCGGACTTCCGTTGCCAGCGAACCACACGTTTTTGCGCTGCTGGGATTCCCCTGAGGCTCCCCTCCATGGGAAACCCCACCTCCGGACTTCCGTGTTTTTGTGATGCTGCAGGGGAATTCCCAGCAGCACAAAAATGGGCGCTTCACTGGCAACGGAAGTCCAGAGATGGGGTTTCCCAGCGAGGGGAGCCTCAGTGAAATCGCAGCATTGCAAAAACACAGAGGTCCGGAGGTGGGGTTTCAAGGACTTCGGTGTTTTTGCGATGCTGGGATTCCCCTGCAGCATTGCAAAAACACAGAAGTCCAGAGGTGGTGTTTCCCATGAAGGGGAACCTCAGGGGAATCCCAGCAGCACAAAAACAGCTGGCAAAAGGGGTGAATTTTGGGCTTGCACGCATTAATCGCTTTTCGATTGATTCCTATGGGAAACATTGTTTCGTCTTACAAACTTTTCACCTTAAGAACCTCGTCCCAGAACCAATTAAGTTTGTAAGACAAGGTATCACTGTACTGTTTACTAACTCTGGTTACTAAAAAAGAAGCAGTGACTAAACCAAAGCCACCTCCTCCCAATGGCTTTTGAAATGACCGTACCTGTAAGCATCAGATTGGATATAAACCCTTGAAAATATTCATAGTTGTCTGTGTTTTCAGGAACATCGGCTCCACCGGCGTAGCTGGTTGACGGCTGAGAATCTTGCGGGTTTTGTGTTCCTGTGGATGGGAAGGGCGGAAGGAAAGGAAGCGGAGCAGGGGGAGGAGTAACTTCCTTCAGCAACCCGCTCTGTTTGTTTTCTTTATCATTCCTTTCTTTCTTTTTTCCTTCATATATTTCCCGGTAACATTTTAGGATTTCACACATTTCCCAATGCACCCTTCTAAAACGTTCCTCATCCGGATCCATGCTCTCCAATTCGGATAAAATTTTGTTCACGCTCGAGAAGACACTGGCCAGCCTCCTCAGGCTGAACGCTTTGGGCCGCACCTCGACGACTTTCCTTTCTTCCTTCCTTTCTTCCTTCCTTTCTTCTTTCTCCACCTCTTCTTCCACGATCTTTTGGGCTTCCAGTTCTTCCTTCAGTTCAATTAAATCCTCATTGGACAGCTCCCCTTCCGTATAAGCCACCAGGTTTTTCACGTCCTCGGCGTTGACCTCTAAATTGAGGAATCTCGTGAGCGTCAAGATTTTCCGATTTATTTCATCCAAGCTTGGGATGCGGTGGAATAGCTCAAAATTGTTTGTGAGAGCAACAAAACGTTTCAAACACCTTCTCCAAAACTCTTGCATACTTTTCCCGCTCACGTCCTGCCAGGCAATTGCAACGTTTTCGATACAATGCAGGATATTGTAGTTTTTCCAAAACTCGCGCACCGTCACACCATCATATTCCATCGTGGCTAAGGCTTTGGCAAACACCGCGTGCAGATAGTACATCTTGAATGCCGAGATCATCCCCACTCCCACAGGCTGCAGGAGAGCTGAGGTGTTTTGGGGTAGGTAAACTACCTTTACATCGGGGTGGAGGCTGTCGGAATGTGGGGGATACCCAGGTGATTTATCTAAGACAAGGAGAATTTTAAAAGGAATGCCCCTTTGTTCACAATATTCCTTTACTTGGGGTATGAAACAATTCGTCAACCAATCCTCAAAGAGGACAGGCGTCATCCAGGCCTTCCAATCAAATCGGTAATAAACGGGCAGCGCGTCGTTGCTTATGTTTTCAAACATACAGGCGTGATCTGATTTGAGGATCAGGAATGGCGTTAGTTTGAATCCGGTGACGTTTCCACCCAATAGTAAAGTTACTCTGTCCTTAAATGCTTTACACCCAGGCATTGCTTGGGCTTCTCGATGTATGTAAGTCCGCTCCGGCATTCTTTTCCAATACAACCCGGTCTCATCCACTCGGAATATCTGTTCGGCGAAATAGTTCCCTTCCGCGATGATCCCGTCAAGTTCATTCAGAAAGAGTTTGGCAGCGTCTTCGTCAGCCCTCGCGGCGTCACCTGACGGGTGCGTTTTCTGGTAGTGAAACCTTTGCTGGAACCGCATAAACCAGCCGTGGCTGGCCGTGAATATTTCGGTGCACTCGTCGCCGGTTTGTTCCTTCAGCATTGCAAAAATGCTGCGGGCCTTATTCTGGATGAGGAGGAGGCTCACCGGCAGCCGCTTTTGTATCCGGTCTTCGATCCAGAGGATGAGGAGTTTTTCCATTTCGTGGATGAGGCCTTTCCGCTGCCTTGTTATACTTGTGTTCATGCCCGCCGCGCCCTTTAATGCCTCTCTGATCCTCGCTTTATCTTTCAAAATGGTGGAGATGGTGGAGTGGGCCAAGCCTACCTCTCGTGCTATTTTAGTCACCTTCTTCCCAGCCTCGTACGCTTTGATGATCTTCATCTTCAAATTGAGGTCGATGGCTTTCCTTTGCTTCTTGCTACTCACTTCGGCTGAACCCGGGTGCTTTCTCTTGGAAGGTGCCTTGGTATAAACACAGATTTTTTAAAAAGTGAAAATAAGAGCAGTATATTGTATACTGGATACTAACTTTACAAATACAGTGGTACCTCTACCTAATAACTTTTTTTGCCTCTTCTCAAGAACCATTTTCCACTTACAAACCCGAGCCTCTGAAACTATAACGCAAAAAGGCAGGGAGAAGTCTCCGTGGGGCCTCTCTAGGAATCTCCTGGGAGGAAACAGGGATTGAAAAGGCAGGGAGAAGCCTCAGTGGGGCGTCTCTAGGAATCTCCTGGGAGGAAATAGGGACAGAAAAGGCAGGGAGAAGCCTCTGTGGGGCGTCTCTAGGAATCTCCTGGGAGGAAATAGGGACGGAAAAGGCAGAGAGAAGCCTCTTTGGGGCCTCTCTAGGAATCTCCTGAGAGGAAACAGGGCTGGAAAAGGCGGGGAGAAGCCTCTGTGGGGCCTGTCTAGGAATCTCCTAGGAGGAAACAGGGACGGAAAAGGCAGGGAGAAGTCTCCGTGGGGCCTCTCTAGGAATCTCCTGGGAGGAAACAGGGACGGAAAAGGCAGGGAGAAGCCTCTGTGGGGCCTGTCTAGGAATCTCCTGGGAGGAAACAGGTCTGGAAAAGGTGGGGAGAAGACTCTGTGGGGCCCATCTAGGAATCTCCTGGGAGGAAAGGGCCAGAAAAGGCGAGGAGAAGTCTAAATGGTGCCTCTCTAGGAATCTCCTGGGAGGAAACAGGGCCTCCACCCTCCCTGTGGTTTCCCCAATTGCACGCATTATTTGCTTTTACATTGATTCCTATGGGAAAAATTGCTTCTTCTTACAAACTTTTCTACTTAAGAACCTGATCACGGAATGAATTTATTCGTAAGTAGAGGTTCCACTATAGTCCTTGGCTTACAACCATAATTGAGCCAAAAATTCCTGTCGATAAACGAGACAGTTAAGTGAGTTTTGCCCATTTTACGACCTTTCTTTCCACAGATGTTAAGCGAGTCACTGCAGTGGTTAAGTTAGTAACGCAACTGTTAAAGTGATTCTGGTTTCCCCCATTGACTTTACTTGTCTCAAGGTCACAAAAGGGGATCACATTATTATTATTATTATTATTATTATTATTATTATTATTATTATTTATTAAATTTATATGCCGCCCCACTCCAAAAATTCAGGGCAGCTTACAACATATAAAAACAGTATACATTGAGAATATGAGGAATTAAAATTAAAATTAAGAATTATATTAAAAAAACTAAAAAAGCCTATTGGCATACACACATGTCCATTCAAACAAGCCCACTATACACTCATTGGCCAGGGGGTAGAATCTAATGACCCCAAGCTTGGCGGCATAAATGAGTTTTTAGACTCTTACAGAAAGCGGGATGGGTGGGGGCAACAAGAAACTCAGGGGGGAGCTGATTGCAGAGGGTCGGGCCCCCCACAGAGAAGGCTCTTCCCCTGAGTCCCACCGAGTGACATTGTCTAGTTGATGGGACCTGGAGAAGGCTGACTCTGTGGGACCTAACCAGTCGCTGGGATTCATGTCGTAGGAAGCGGTCCCATAAGTAATCTGGTCCCATACCATGTAGGGCTTTATAGGTCACATGACCCTGGAACACCTCAACCGTCATAAATATGAACCAATTGCCAAGCATTTGAATTTTGAACAGGTGACCATGGTGATTCTGTAACAGTTTTTAGTGTGATTTCCCCCCCCCCCCAGTAGCTTCGAATGGAGACTATACAAATGGTTGTAAGTTGAGGACTACCTGTAGAAGTGACTACCTGTAGAAGGGAAGATGTGATTGGCAGAGATGCTTTGAAATTCATAAATGCACATTTGGATATAATTTTTTTTTAAAAAAAATTAGTGTTGTATTTGTGAACAGTCACTAATTGATGTGGTTGTTAAATGAGGATTAGCTGTACCTAAATCTGGGCATTTTGGTTAAGCCGGTTTGGTCTAATCGTGGTAAAGGCACCAGGAAACTCTGAGTTCTAGCCCTGCCTTTGGCATCAAAAAATTAGCCAGGTGACTTTGGGTAGGTAGGTAGATAAATAGGTAAATAAAGAGAGAGAGAGAGAGATAGAAAGATAGATAGATAGATATGGAGTGAGAGATAGAAAGAAAGAAAGATAGAAAAATAGAAAAATAGATAGATAGATAGATAGATAGATAGATGTTAGATAGTTAGATAGATAGATAGATAGAGAGATAGATAGAGAGATAGAAAGATAGAAAAATAGATAAAGATAGATAGATCGATGTTAGATAGTTAGATAGTTAGATAGATAGAGAGAGAGAGAGAGAGAAAGAAAGAAAGATATAAAAATAGATATAGATAGATAGATAGATAGATAGATAGATAGAGAGATAGAGATAGATAGATAGATAGGGAGAGAGAGATAGAAAGAAAGAAAGAAAGAAAGATAGAAAAATAGATAAAGATAGATAGATAGATGTTAGATAGTTAGATAGTTAGATAGATAGATAGATAGATAGATAGATAGATAGATAGATAGATAGATAGGGAGAGAGAGAAAGAAAGAAAGAAAGAAAGATAGAAAAATAGATAAAGATAGATAGATAGATGTTAGATAGTTAGATAGATAGATAGATAGATAGATAGATAGATAGATAGATAGATAGAGAGAGAGAGAGAAAGATAGAAAAATAGATAGATAGATAGATAGATAGATAGGGAGAGAGAGAGAGATAGAAAGAAAGGTAGGTAGGTAGGTAGGTAGATAGATAGATAGATAGATAGATAGTGAGAGATAGAAAGAAAGAAAGATAGATAGAAAAATAGATAAAGATAGATAGATAGATAGATAGATAGATAGACAGATACATAGGGAGAGAGAGAGAGAGATAGAAAGAAAGATAGATAGATAGATTGATAGGGAGAGAGATAGATAGACAGACAGACAGATAGATAGGGAGAGAGATAGATAGAAAGAAAGGTAGGTAGGTAGGTAGGTAGGTTGACAGACAGACAGACAGACAGACAGACAGACAGACACGGGTGGAGGGAGTCGAAATGCCCATGTGGTTGTAAGCATGGGGAGGCTGCCAAGCCTTGAAGTTTAGATCATGTGATGGCAGGGGACTTAACTTCATGGACAGTTGCAACACTCATTTTTTTCAGCACTGTTGCAACTGGATGATGGGCCCCTGGACGAATGGTTGTCAATCAAGAAATATCTCTTTTAGGCTAATCATTGCCTTTTCACAGGTACAATCCACACTGAAACATAAACTGTCAGGCCGAAGCCATCGTTTGAGTTGTCTAGCCACTGTTGGCTAGTAACCCATTGCATTTCACAACCTTTCACCCTCCGCGTTGCCTCCTCCCCCCACCCTTTTTTTTCCGGCCTTTGGGGATTGGATACCTCCTGGCGGTGCTCAGCATCCTGCGGGCCGAACTGCCTGAACTGCAGGGGCCACTGGCTCCTCAGGTCAGCTTCCTCCATAGATTCCTCCACCTTCACTTTCATGCAGAAATCCAGCTTCTCCCGGTCCATCCAAGCTTTCCCGCTGATGTTCGGATCCCGTTGGAGCACGGATTCCCCTCTGGCTTCCCCAGAAGTCTCCTCTGGAGGGTTTTCCTTAATTCTGCCCCAGGGCACCTGGAAACCTTTGGCATCGTCGTCCAACGGAGGCAGAGCTGCGGGAAGCGCTGCCACCCGTTTCAAGAACTCCTGCCATTGAAAATCCCAGCGCTGGTGGATTTCCTCCTGCGACTCCATCTTGATGTGGGAGGGGCCAACCCCGGCCAGAGAGTCTCCAATGGTCCTGACATGGACAATGAAAGGGTCTCTTCCCCCATTCTCCGTCCTTTCTTCTTCTTTGATCACCACTTGCCTCTGTTCCTCCATCGTTTGTTCCTCCCTGCAGGTTCCAGGAGAGAGAAAAATGGAAAGGAAGAAGGAAATAGTAATAAGGGCCACAGAATGCACCAAGGACAAAAGGAACACTCAATCTGTATAGTCTGGAGGACAGAAGGGAAAGGGGGGACAAGATCGAAACATTTAAATATGTTAAAGGGTTACATAAGGTTCAGGAGGGAAGTGTTTTTAATAGGAAAGTGAACACAAGAACAAGGGGACACAATCTGAGGTTAGTTGGAGGAAAGACAAGAAGCAACGTGAGGAAATATTATTTGACTGAAAGAGTAGTAGATCCTTGGAACAAACTTCCAGCAGACGTGGTAGATTAATCCACAGTAACTGAATTTAAACATGCCTGGGATGAACATATATCCATCCTAAGATAAAATACAGAAAATAGTATAAGGGCAGACTAGATGGACCATGAGGTCTTTTTCTGCCGTCAGACTTCTATGTTTCTATGTAATATTTATTTGTTTGTTTGTTTGTTTGTTTGTTTAGTTAGTTAGTTAGTTAGTTAGTTAGTTAGTTAGTTAGTTAGTTAGTTAGTTAGTTAGTTAGTTAGTTAGTTATTGGACTTTTATTCCACTCCTCTCCGTGAACTTGGGGTGGCTCATAGCATCTACCAAAAACATAACAATACAGTTTGTCCAATTAATATGCTAAAAAGATTCTTTAAAATTCAAACTTTAAAACATTCATTTGCATTCATTCAATAATCACATTAACGACATTTGTTGGTCATGGGGAAGGTCTAATGTCTCCAGGCCTGGTGGCAAAGATGTGTTTTTAAACTCTTTCGGAAGGCAAGGAGGGGGGGCAGTGTGAATCTCCAAGGGGAGCTGATTCCAGAGGGTCAGGGCCTCCACAGAGAAGGCTCTTCCCCTAGGTCCCACAAGCCGACATTGTTTGGTCGACGGGACTCTAAGGAGACCAACTCTGTGGGACCTCACTGGACGTTGGGATTCGTGCGTCAGTACGCGGTCTCGGAGATAATCTGGTCCTATGCCATGTAGGGCTTTATAGGTCATAACCAACCAATATGCACGACTTCTTTAAAATTTGCAAAGATATCCTCTCACTGGAATAAAGATACAATACCAACCACCTTAAACTTTATAAATAAAGTACATGAGTGTGCGGAATTGACCAAGATGACCTATGAACTCCAAGACAGAGACAAAACAGACTTTTATAATGCATGGGATGGATGGTATAATTGGCTAAAGCAATATCAATACATTAAAAGGTAAAAGAAATGAACAAATAATTCAAAATTCTATACAATTTACTCCAAAAAGAAAAATAATTATATTTCAGATAAGAAGAATAGTAAACCCCTTGGTAGATAACTATCCGACAGTTGCAAAATGTAAATATAGCAAAAACAAGTAGAATTTCTTGATGGTATCTAATTTGGAAAGTCTTTATAGTCGACAAATTTGTTGTTTATGTCTGTGTGAAATGTTTTATCAGTCTTTGCTCCTATAATGTTGTTTCTTTTTTTTCTCACGATACCTTGCTATTTTTTTCTTTGTTGTTTTTAATACATTTAATCAATAAAAACTATTTTTTTTAAAAAAAAAAGAACATTTCCCTGCCTGAATAAATGAATGAATTCCATGCCTGAGCCCAGTTGAAGCCACGGGGACTGGTCTTTCAATTCTCCCAGTCTGTTCCAGGGTCCCTCGCAATTTCTCTCTCTCCAAGTTTGGGTGCCTTGACTTACAAAATTCTGTGGACCTGGAATCAACTCCCTGGGGGAAACCGACCTTTCAAAGGGCTAATAGAAGCTTCTTTATTTGATTAGCGATTGAGTGGAGGGCCTGCTCGTTCCACCCTGCCCTTGTTTTAAGTGGTGAGCGAGCAGCCAAGCTAATTTATTTCCTAGAGAGATCGGATAGGGATACGCAGATAGTCCTCTCTTAGCAACCACAGTTCAGGCTGGGAAACTCAGTTGCTAGGCAGCATGGTCGCTAAGCAGAAAAGCAGAAAAGAAAGAGTTTATGATGTCACTTCCCCTTCAATTGTTCAGCCAAGTGGCATGGTTGCTAAGCAGAAAAACCATGTGACTGCTCCTTCTGATTTGACTGCCAGCTTCCCTTATTGACTCTGCGTGTCGCAATGCAATTGTGAAGGGAAGGAATGACTAACATGTGACTCCAAGCACACTGCCACAGTCATAAATGTGGGAATGGGTCACAAAGCACTTCTTTTTTTTTTTCTTCTTCTTCGTTGCAACAAGCTCAAATGGCTGCGGCAGAAGTCATTAAACCCGCCCCCCCCAACCCAGCCCCAGACTTTTCATTGGCCTCAGTCCAATCATTTATGCCTTGGGGGGGGGGGGGGGGGCTCTTGACAATAGTGTGGAGTTCTTACCGAGCTGTATTGAGATGCTCCAGAGTGAATTCTGCTGCTGGCCGGCTGCGATTTTAATGTTGTTAAATTCATTGACCGGTAAGTCCTCAATTTACAACCAGTTTCTTTGTGCCTTTACAATGGATCTTTACAACCTCCATTCACAGCTCCACATCTGCTCCCTCCCCACGATCACATGATCAGCCCAACATTTACAGCATCCCGCAGTCACATGATTGTGATTTATGCTTTTTTTTTGGCCGGAAACCTACGTTTACTTCTTGTTTCCAGCCCCCAAAAAACCCTCACCACCCATTACAGACAATAGATTCCTTTAATGAGTGTTGTAAAAGAAAAAGGTTGTAAAATCCAGTGCAGTTATGCGACGACCCACTTAACAACCAGCATGACATATGACCATAATTCCAGGGTCAATTGCAGTCACACATTTTCTGCTACCTGTATGGATAGTTTTTACATATTAGCCTCTTTTTTGTTTTTTTATTTACTATCAAATGTCTCTAGGCTGCCCAAGTTGCTGAGGCGGCTCTAGGTTTAACATCTTTTTTTAATTATTATTTTTACTTTCTGACAGTCACCAAGGTTGATTAGATGAGATCAGGGCCCCTACAAATCAAATATTGAATAATCACATCATTTTCAGAAGAGCAATTTTGTGAGAGTCGCCGCACAGGTGGGAAAAGGTTATTAAAAATAGTTTGCTTTTTCAAAATAGCTGCTGCACGAATTGGTTGGTAAATGAGGCATAGATAGATTAGAAATAGATAATGATAGATAGGTAGGTAGATAGGTAGATATGTAGATAGATGATAGATAGATAGATAGATAGATAGATGATAGATAGATAGATGTGTAGATAGATGATAGATAGATGATAGATAGATATGTAGATAGATGGATAGATAGATGATAGATAGATGGATAGATAGATAGATAGATAGATAGATGTGTAGATAGATGATAGATGGATAGATAGATCGATCGATAGATAATGTGGGTAGATGATAGATGGATAGATGGGTAGATAGATAGATGGGTAGATAGATAGATAGATAGATAGATAGATAGATAGATAGATAGATAGATAGATAGATAATGTGGGTAGATGATAGATGGAGATAGATAGATAGATAGATAGATAGATAGATAGATAGATAGATAGATAGATAGATAATGTGGGTAGATGATAGATGGATAGATAGATAGATAGATAGATAGATAGATAATGTGGGTAGATGATAGATAGATAGATAGATAGATAGATAGATAGATAGATAGATAGATAGATAGAAAGAAAGGCAGGCAGGCAGACAGACAGACAGACAGACAGACAGACAGACAGATAGATAATATGGGTAGATGATAGATGGATAGATGGGTAGATAGATAGATGGGTAGACAGACAGACAGACAGACAGACAGACAGAGACAGTTAGATAGATGTAGATAGATGGATAGAGGTAGGTAGGTAGGTAGATAGATATGTAGATAGATAAATGTATAGATAGATGGATGGACAGACAGACGGACGGATGGATATCAATCAGTTACACTCAAACATTTCAAACAAAGCTATGAAAATAAAAACTCTTAGCAAACTGACACATTACCATAGTGATACAATAATTGATTTAATTCATTTGGGGACGGGCGGGCGGTCTCCTCCACTCGACACAACCTCGTTGCACGAAATGCAACTATCCCAAACTGAATGAGCGCAAACGGGCACCAGAGACAAGACAAATCGCCACAAGTCCCAGCCGCCTCCTTCAAAAGCCACAACCGGATCAAAACAGCCAAGGGATCCGAGATCTCAGACCCAGGAGGGATTTCCCCCCGCCCTTCTACACCCCCCCTCCCTAATTAAAGTGCTAAAGTGCCGCACCTGCAGCGGGGCAAAGCGTTCAGCCTCGGGGCTGCCCTGCAGGAGTGAATGGGAGCCGAGGGAGAGAAATAAACATAAAGGGACCCCTCGCGGCTCCCCGCTCCACCCTACCTTCTTCCCCGGGAAGCCCCGCGCGCCTCTCCTGCTTTGCCTTCCTCGCTCCCAGGCAGCCGCCTCTCCTCTCAAGCCGGCGCTCCCCCCTCCTCCTCGCCCCGACCTGCCGGCCACACCCCTCCCTTCCAGCTGGGGCTCCAGCCTCGCCGCCCATTCGCGGTCCTCTCCGGACCGGAAGGGGGGGCAAAGACCAGAGCGCCTTCCTCGGCGCTGCCTCTCTGGCCGGCGCAGCTTTGTGGCGTTAACTCTGTCGCGCTTCTCAGCGGGCAGTGCGCACCCCCCCCCTCCCCAGGATGGGTTTTAACTTTACGCCTTGGGGGGGGGGGGGCATTGTTTTCGAGTGGGTGGGACGCCCGCAGTCCTCCTTTGGATCCCTCGCTACCAGCCGAGGTTCCGAGATGCCTGGCTGCCGTGAAGGTCCCCTACTTAGCTAATTCCACCTTCAACGACTACTTCACCTTCAACACATAGAAACATAGAAGATTGACGGCAGAAAAAAGACCTCGTGGTCCATCTAGTATACTATTTCCTGTATTTTATCTTTATTTATTTATTTATTCTTTGTCCAATATACAATACCTATGGAAGAGAATAGACATTAAGTAATATATATAACGATAGAAAGTAAAAAGAAGAGAAGTAGATGGGAGGGAGAGAATATATATGATATATATATATAATACTGTATATATATAGATATAGATATAGATAAGGGAGAGAATATATATGATATATATATATATATAATACTGTATATATATAGATATAGATAAGGAGAGAATATATATGATAAATGAGATAAGGAAAGGACAATTGGACAGGGGAAGATAGGCACATCAGTGCACTTATATACGCCCCTTAGCATGTGTTTCTGCCGGGCTCGCAGCACGAGCCCCTAATTAAATGCAAAGGTAGAAAAAGCAGACGCACACACACACACACACGTGAAAAGTCAAGAATACTGTCTTTATCCAAACAAAAATAGAAGCAAAACACCCTTTTGGTAGTCAAGGGGCTCACCTTCAAAGCAAACAGACTTGAATGCAGGAAAAAAAACAAGAACCAAACTCAAAGCAATTAACAAGTAGCTGTGAAGTCGTCACAGCTGCTCTCCTTCAAAGGTTTTCCAACTCACAGGTTTGCCTATGGTTTCAGAGTCCTGATAGCAAAGCACAGAGTCCTTGGAGAATGCGGAGAGTCAAGCCACATCCACTATCACCAACAAATCATCTTCCACACTGAGAGGCCGCCACACTGCCCATTTAACAGCAGCCCTAATTAGTTTGAACCACACCCAACCACAGGTGAACTCTCTTATCTCTTGTAATACCTAGGTAGCTGCTTTTTTTCTATTCATGGCCCTTCGCCTGCAAAGGTCAATAAATGCTTCTTCATCAGAGTCCAGCGAAGATGAGGAGGGTGAATTGCTTCCTAATGGGCTGTCAGCCATGTCAGTTGGCTGGCATGCACAGGCACATTGGAGCTCAGCTAGGGCAATGGCTTACGTGCCAGCATAAGGGGGGTTGGACTAGAAGGCCTCCAAGGTCCCTTTCTAGCTCTATTCCTGGAGGGGTCTGTAATATGGTAAATGATTTAGCTTTACTAGATAAATGGTCAAAGCAATGGAAACTGCAGTTTAATGTTTCCCAAATGTAAAATAATGCACTTGGGGAAAAGGAATCCTTAATCTGAGTATTGCATTGGCAGTTCTGTGTTAGCAAAAAACTTCAGAAGAGAAGGATTTAGGGGTAGTGATTTCTGACAGTCTCAAAATGGGTGAGCAGTGTGGTCGGGCTGTAGGAAAAGCAAGTAGGATGCTTGCCTGCATAGCTAGAGGTATAACAAGCAGGAAGAGGGAGATTGTGATCCCCTTATATAGAGCGCTGGTGAGACCACATTTGGAGTACTGTGTTCAGTTCTGGAGACCTCACCTACAAAAAGATATTGACAAAATTGAACAGGTCCAAAGACGGGCTACAAGAATGGTGGAAGGTCTTAAGCATAAAACGTATCAGGAAAGACTTAATGAACTCAATCTGTATAGTCTGGAAGACAGAAGGAAAAGGGGGGGACATGATCGAAACATTTAAATATGTTAAAGGGTTAAATAGGGTTCAGGAGGGAAAGTGTTATTATTTGACTGAAAAGAGTAGTAGATCCTTGGAACAAACTTCCAGCAGACGTGGTTGGTACCGTAAAATCCACAGTAACTGAATTTAAACCTGCCTGGGATAAACATATATCCATTGTAAGATAAAATACAGGAAATAGTATAAGGGCAGACTAGATGGACCATGAGGTCCTTTTTCTGCCGTCAGTCTTCTATGTTTCTATTCCAAAGGTGCTCCCCCCCCCCAGAGGCGACTAGACTTTCTTGTCTTTCTTTGAAGATGTTTCGCTTCCCCAACCAGGCAGCTTCTTCAGCCTCGACTGGGTGGTGGGGGAATGGAAGGAATCATCCATCCAGAACTGAAGAAGCTTCTTGGATGAGAATCAAAACGTCTTCAAAGCAAAACAAGTTGGCACTTGAAGAAAAGCACCTTTGGGACGACCATGACCTGGATGACTGACAATCTTTACTTCCAGTTCTATTCTGATTGGGTGGGGTTTTTTTTGACAATACAAAAGAAGAGTTGTTGTTATTGGCTTTCCCCTATAATGGATTCTTCTAAGAGACCAAGCTTTCTGAGACCGCCTTCTGCCGCACGAATCCCAGCGACCGGTTTCGGTCCCCCCAGAGTTGGCCTTCTTCGGGTCCCGTCGACTAAACAATGTCGTCTGGCGGGACCCAGGGGAAGAGCCTTCTCTGTGGCGGCTCCGACCCTCTGGAATCAGCTCCCCCCTGAGATTAGGATTGCCCCCCACCCTCCTTGCCTTTCGCAAACTCCTTAAAAACCCACCTGCCGTCAGGCATGGGGGGAACTGAAACATCTCCCCCTTGCCCATATTGTTTTGGTGTTAGATTGATTGTGTGCTTGTTTTTTTTAATATTCTGGGGTTGTTTTTTTATGAATTTTTTAGCTTAAAATTGTAATTGGATTGGTGGGTATTGGATTTGCTATTATGTATTGTTTTTTACTTTGTTGTGAGCCACCCCAAGTTTGCGGAGAGGGGCGGCATATAAATCCAATAAATCTAATCTAATCTAATCTAACCCAAGAAAGGGATCTTGGGGTTTTTGGTGGACAGCTCAATGAAGATGTCAACCCAGTGCGCAGCAGCAGTTAACAAAGTAAATTCCATGCTTGGCATGATTAGGAAGGGAATTGAAAATATGTCGGCAAGTGTTGTAGTGCCTCTGTACAAATCAATGGTGAGGCCACACTTGGTTCTGGTCACTGCACCTGAAGAAGGATATAATGGAAATGGAAAAGGTGCAAAAAAGGGCAACAAGTACGATCAAGGGGAATGGGGCACCACCCTTATGAAACCAGGTTGCAACGCCTTGGTCTCTTCAGCCCTGAAAAAACGGCGTTTAAAGGGTGACTTGATCAAAGTGTATAAAAATCATGCACGGGATAGAAAAGGTGGATAGAGAAAAAATATTTTCTCTACCACACAATACTAGGACGAGGGGGGCACTCCCTAAAGTTCATAGGTAAGAAAGTGAGGACAAATCAAGGGAAATATTTCTTCACCCAGAGGGTCCTTGGTTTATGGAATTCACTTCCAGAAGAGGTTGTGACAGCTGTCAGCCTTGATAGCTTCGAGGCAGGATTAGACAGATTCATGGATGCCCAGTGTATCGGTGGTTATTGAAACGGATGTCCATGTGCTGCCTCTATGTTGGTTGAGGCAGACAGGATTCCATTGGGTACCATTTGTTGGGGGTCAAGGGAAAAGGAGGGTTTTGCCTTCTCTTTCTGCTCAACATCCCCATGTATTGGTGGGCCACTGTGGAACACAGAATGCTGGACTCAATGGGCGTTGGCCCGATTCAGCATGGCTCTTTTTTATGTTCTTATGTTCTTAAAGGGTTGCTTGGTGGTCTCCCATCCCAATATTAAGCCTAATCACTATGGTTATCTTCTCAGTCCAG
Organism: Erythrolamprus reginae; assembly: GCF_031021105.1. Classification (NCBI taxonomy): domain Eukaryota; kingdom Metazoa; phylum Chordata; class Lepidosauria; order Squamata; family Dipsadidae; genus Erythrolamprus; species Erythrolamprus reginae. The sequence goes on along the minus strand of NC_091951.1, from coordinate 28,118,439 downwards.
CCAAAATGAGCTTGAGCTTTCATCTGCAAGGAATTTGCAGGTTCAGGCATCCAGAAGGGATTTGGAGGACATTGCCAGAAACAACCAAATGAGAACTGAGTGGGAACAGAATTAAAATCTGCATTTGTCGACTAGCACTAACGATCATTTTTATTTTTATATCTTCTTTTTTCCTACAGACTCAGTGCATCAAGAGCAAAATATTTTTTCCGGCCAATAAAAAAAAATATTTTCCTATATTCATTGTCCCAAATCTCAGAAGTTTATTTAGGACTTTTTTCTATCAAAGAAACCTAGAGGATTGACGGCAGAAAAAGACCTCATGATCCATCTAGTCTGCCCTTATACTATTTCTTGTATTTTATCTTAGGATGGATAGATGTTTATCCCAGGCATGTTTTAAATTCAGCTACTGTGGATTTATCAACTACGCCTGCTGGAAGTTTGTTCCAAGGATCTACTACTCTTTCAGTAAAAATATTTTCTCATGTTGCCTTTGATCTTTCCCCCAACTAACTTCAGATTGTGTCCCCTTGTTCTTGTGTTCACTTTCCTATTAAAAAACACTTCCCTCCTGAACCTTATTTAACCCTTTAATATATTTAAATGTTTCGATCATGTCCCCCCCTTTTCCTTCTGTCCTCCAGACTATACAGATTGAGTTCATCTGTTTTTGAATGTTTTTGAATGTTTTAAATGTTTTGATCATGTCTCCCAGGACAGGGATGTCCACAGAGTGTGATCAACAAAGTCAAGATGGCAAGCACAGCAGTGAAGTCAAAGTCCTGCCTATTTTGTAGGTCCATTATTTGTTCAGACTCTTCCTGTCAATCAAGATCAGCCTAAAATTTGCAAGGAACTTGGAGGGGTGTGTGTGCAGGGAATCCAATTTTTAAGAATCTAATCAGGCAGAAGGGAAACATGATGAAAATTTAGTCTCGGTTCACCTCTCATTTTACCTGCACAAACAAATTCTGGGGAATTCTGGGAGTTAAGTCTACACATCTTCAACTTGCCAGGATTAAGAAATACTGATGTACTTTATCAATTAAAATTGTTTTTAGGGTTTTTTTTCTTGTCATCCGGAGTTTTTTTTTTATGAGAAGAGCAATCATATAAATTCTTAAAAATAAAATATATGTCAGCAAATAAAAGAGAATTGTTATCTATTAAATTTCTATGTCATTTGTATGCCACCTGACTCTCAATGATTCTGGAGGGCGCAGTGGTTAGAGTGCAGTACTACAGGCAACTTCTGTTGATCACCGGCTGCCAGCAGTTTGGCAGATCGAATCTCACCAGGCTCAAGGTTGACTCAGCCTTCTATCCTTCTGAGGCCTGACGTAAAATGAAGACCAAGATCATTGAAGACAATATGCTGACTGTATAAACTGCTTAGAGAGGATGCCCTTCATGGCATCGGACCAGAATATCTCCGAGACCGCCTCCTGCCGCACGAATCCCAGCGACCGGCTAGGTCCCAGAGTTGGCCTTCTCCAGGTCCCGTCGACTAAACAATGTCGTTTGGTGAGACCCAGAAGAGCCTTCTCTGTGGCGGCCCCGACCCACTGGAACCAGCTCCCCCCGGAGATCAGAACTGCCCCCACCCTCCTTGCCTTTCGTAAATTTCTTAAGACCCATCTCTGCCGTCAGGCATGGGGGAACTGAGACATCTCCCCCGGGCCTATACAGTTTATACATGGTATGTTTGTGTGTTTGCTTTTAATAATGGGTTTTTTAGTGTTTTTTAAATTATTAGATTTGTTCTTACATTGTCGTTATTGTTGTGAGCCACCCCGAGTCTATGGAGAGGGGCGGCATACAAATCTAATTAATAATAATAATAATAACAATAACAATAATAATAATAATTTTCAAGCACTATGAAGTGGTATGTAAGTCTAAGTGCTATTGCTATTTTAATCACAGGAATTTCTAATCACAGGAGAAATAATCAAGCAGGCCTTAGTAAAACTGTGAAGCTGCTGCACGAATCCCAGCGACCAGTTAGGTCCCACAGAGTGGGCCTTCTCCGGGTCCCGTCAACCAAACAATGTCGTTTGGCGAGACCTAGGTGAATAGCCTTCTCTGTGGCGGCCCCGGCCCTCTGGAACCAACTCCCCCCAGAGATTAGAATTGCCCCCACCCTCCTTGCCTTTCGTAAGCTGCTTAAAACCCACCTCTGCCGCCAGGCATGGGGCAATTGAGATACACTTTCCCCCTAGGCCTTTAAAATTTTATGCATGGAATGTCTGTATGTATGATTGCTTTTTATATACAGTGTTCCCTCGATTTTCGCGGGGGATGCGTTCCGAGACCGCCCGCGAAAGTTGAATTTCCGCGAAGTAGAGATGTGGAAGTAAATACACTATTTTGGGCTATGAACAGTATCAAAGCCATCCCTTAACACTTTAAACCCCTAAATTGCAATTTCCCACTTCCTTAGCAACCATTTATATTATTACTCACCATGTTTATTAAAGTTTATTAAAAAAAATATTTATTAAAGGTAGATGAAAGTTTGGTGATGACATATGACGTCATCGGGTGAGGAAAACCATGGTATAGGGGGGAAAAACCACAAAGTATTTTTTAATTAATATTTTTGAAAAACCGTGGTATAGACTTTTCGCAAAGTTTGAACCCGCGAAAATCGAAGGAACACTGTAATGGGTTTTAACTGTTTTTAGTATTGGATTATACTGTTTTGTTACTGTTGTTAGCCGCCCCGAGTCTGCGGAGAGGGGCGGCATACAAATCCAATAAATAATAATAATAATAATAATAATAATAATAATAATAATAATAGACAATCCTGGGGGAAAAAATTATTTGCTACTCAAATGTTCCCTATTGAATGAGTTTACTGTAATGTGTCAGGTTGCACCTCCACTCCCAAAACTCTATGGAGACCAAATGTAAGAAGGAATCATACTGCCCAGAGCAATGCCCCTTACAGATATCAACCCATTGATCTATTCGGTTCCACCCATCCCAGATGACAAGAACGACCAAGATTATGGGAAAGGGCCGTTTCTAACCTGCCTGCGATCCCAGGGCTTGAACAAAGAACATCAATGAGAAACAAGTCCATTCTAAAAACATTTTAATGTGTCACTATTTTTTAAAAAACCACCGATGTCCCTTACGTTCGTCTCTCAACTGTCTGCTAATATTATCCCTCTGAAACTACTTGTTATGTGTGAGCACCGACCCTGGCTGTCTAGGACAGGGGTCTCCAAACTTAACAACTTTAAACCTGGAGGACTTCAACTCCCAGAATTCCCCAGTCAGCAAAGCTGGCTGGGGAATTCTGGGAGTTGAAGTCCTCCTGAAGTTGCCAAGGTTGGAGACCCCTGGTCTAGGGTGGATGGATTTTCGCGTGTTTATGAAACAGGGAAAAACTACAGAAACTTTTTTTTCACGCACTGAGCGTGTGTGTGACTGTATGGATCTGTTAGCGGACCACCATGTTGGATTTGGCATTCATGCGGCTTCTCTTCGGTTATGTGCCCCTCTCGTGTTTGACGAGGGTGTCTTGACCAATGCAGCTTTTGCCACAGCCAGAAAGCATTTATGTGGCTTTTCTCTTATGTGTATCGAATCCCCCGTTCCCTTAAAAGCGTTTCCACCTTCACTGCATTTGTATGGCTTTTCTCCTACATGGGACGTCTTACGTTCAATCGGATTTTGTGCCGAAGCCTTTGATGCAATTTGAATGTCTGCGACTTCTCTGCTGTGTGGATTCTCGTGGGCTTCATAAGCTTTTGTGTCCCAAGCAAAATTCCCCACGCTCTGAGCAAATATGGTTTTCCTCTTGCTGTGATAATGTGCTTCCCCTGTGGAATAAAAGAGGTTTTGATGAGCATTTCCTCACAGGGAAAATTATGCAGATTGTCCTTTTGGTTGCACATGTAGAGTATCTGGAACATCTCTGGCTCCTCTTAATCACGGCCTTCTTCCCAAACTGAAAATTGGCTTCGTTTAAGTTTTGATCACCTTCGGCAGACAGGAAAGCATCACTGGCATTGTTTCGTGAGTGCCTTTATCCTCCCACTGGATTTATTGGTTTTCCTATAATCTCAGAACCCAGAAAAATAATCTTTTGACTCATCCCAAATTCTTGCAAACGTCTATTTCTTCTGATCTTCCTACTTTTATCTTCCCACAAGGTCTTCTCTTTGGGCATCTGTCATATGTCATATTCTGAGAGAAAGAGAAAAACATTAATTATCCCCAACAATAAATTCTATTTCTGTTCTGTCGGGCTCTCTGGTAGAATCTCAGGTACAAATTTCAGACACGCACACGTTTAAAAATTCAAAACAATGTTCTTTATAATGAAAATTCACTTAAACCAAGCCCTCTTTTGGTATAGCAAAGAGCACTCGTCTCCAAACAAACTGGTAATTTGTACAAGTCCCTTATCAGTTCTGTGATACTTAGCTTGCAGCTGTGAGGCAATTCACAGTCCTTCTTTCACAAAGTGAAACACACTTTGCTCTGGTTTAGTTTCAAAGCGGGGAAAAATCAGCACACAAAAAGTCAAAGTCAGTAAAGCAGTCACGAAACACAATGATCAGATAATCCTCCACAATGGCCAAACCCACAGGCTGCTATTTATAGCAGTCTCACTAATTACCACAGCCCCACCCAACCACAGGTGGCATCATTTTCTTTGATAATAATCTCTCAGTTGTTGCTGCCTATGCATCGCTCTCCGCATGGGTGGCTGTATCATTAACTCTTGTTCTGAATCTAAGGAGGAGCTAGATAATTGATCTCCTTCTGAGCTGTCTGCCACACTCTCCTCCTACCTGTCACTCATGTCTTCTTGGTCAGAGGAGCCTTCATCAGCAGATTCCACCGGGGGCAAAACAGGCCTGCAGCATGTGGATGTCTCCCCCACATCCATAGTCCTTGGGGCAGGAGCTGGGCCAGAGCTAACCACAACAATTTCAAACAATTTCTGTGATGAGTTCCAGTGTTGATGGGTTTCCCCACATGTCTAACCTTTGCCCCTCCCTTTTGACATAAGAAATCCCAAATTCAAGCATCGGACCAGAATATCTCCGAGACTGCCTTCTGCCGCACGAATCCCAGCGACCGATTAGGTCCCATAGAGTTGGCCTTCTCCGGGTCCCGTCGACTAAACAATGTCGTTTGGCGGGTCCCAGGGGAAGTTCTAATCTCCGGGGGGAGTTGATTCCAGAGGGCTGGGGCCGCCACAGAGAAGGCTCTTCCCCTGGGCCCCGCCAAACGACATTGTTTAGTCGACGGGACTCGGAGAAGGCCAACTCTGTGGGACCTTATTGGTCGCTGGGATTCGTGCAGTAGCAGGCGGTTCCGGAGGTACTCTGGTCCAATGCCATGTAGGGCTTTAAAGGTCATAACCAACAACTCAACTGGGACAGGTTTTCAGGTTTTCTTATCCAGTGCAACCTAATCTTTTCAACCAACAATTTTTAGGACTCGAAAATTCTGCAATGGAGACTGGAACCGTTTCTTTCATCAGCTTTCTGGATCATCCGATGTCAAGGACCATACCACCAACTAGTTATGCAAGATGCTGGCACTTCCCTGGTTTCCAAAAGGATCCCACTGGCTCAAAGCACCCAGGAAATGTTTGCAATGATCGACACTTTGGATCCTTACCTGGTGAACTGGCCTCTGCATCAATCTCTTGCTTTATGTCCAGGGGGATCTTTACCTTCCTTATCTCAAAGGCCTCTTCTTCCAATTTGGGAGATTTTAGTACTGTATCCTTTGGGACTCCTGGGGGTGAGTGGGAAAGGAAAATTGGTTCAATTTTGAGAATTCCTGCACCAGGCATTGCTTTCATTCTCTCAGTGATTCATAGCACTCAAAACATGTTGAGGGAGAGGGATCGGTTCTCGACATTTAACACACAAAACCTACTTTTTTGAGCCAACCCCGAAATCTGGATTGACTTTCATGCAAAGTCAGATTCAAAGTAGGTGCAATTTGCCTGCCCCCAATTAAAATATTTTTCTTCCTCCACACTAATAAATATAGAAGTAGCTTCTGGCAGCTCTATCCAAATGGTTGGAGACTCCAGATTCTTTGGGGCTACAATTTTGAACTGAGAGGTGGATGGAGCCCAAAGTAGCCCCCCAAAAGTCGGTTGCAACACTGAAGCATAGCGATGGAGACTCTTCTCTACTGAAACATCTCTAGGATGGAATAGAGCTGGAAGGGACCCTAGAGGTCTTTTTTTAAAATTATTATTATTATTATTATTATTATTATTATTATTATTATTATTATTATTATTATTATTATTTAGATTTGTATGCCGCCCCTCTCTGAAGACTCGGGGCAGCTCACAACAGTAATACAAAAACAATATAACAGTGAGACAAATCTAATATTAAAATAAAAACATATCTAAAACCCCAACAATTTAAAACCATACAACACATACATACCAAACATAAAATATAAAAGCCTGGGGGAGGATGTCTCAGTTCCCCCATGCCTGGCAATAAAGGTGGGTCTTGAGTAATTTGCGAAAGACAAGGAGGGTGGGGGCCGTTCTAATCTCTGGGGGGAGTTGATTCCAGAGGGCCGGGACCACCACAGAGAAGGCTCTTCCACTGGGGCCCGCCAAACGACATTGTTTGGTCGACGGGACCCGGGAAGGCCAACTCTGTGGGACCTTATCGGCCGCTGGGATTCGTGCGGTAGAGGGTGGTTCCGGATGTATTCTAGTCCAGCCCCCTGCTGAAGCAGGAGACCCTACATCATTTCAGACAAGTGTCCATCCTGTCTCTTCTTAAAAACCTTCAGTGATGAAGCACTTATAATTTCTGAAGGCAAACTCTTTCACTTGGTTGATTGTCCTCACTGTTAAGTTTCTCCTTAATTTTATGTTGTTTCTTTCCTTGATGTTGTTTCTCTCCTTGATGAGTTTCCATCCATTGTTTCCTGCCCTACTACCCTTTGGTGCTTTGGAGAATAATTTGACCCCATCCTCTTTATGGCAGCCTCTCAAATATTGGAACATTCTCCAGGTTGTACGACTCACAAGCAGTGTTCCCTCTAATTTATTTGGGGGGTGGGCGGAAAAGTATAGTGTCTGAGCGGCAGTCCCTTCGGGACTGGGCGGCACAGAAATAATAAATAAATAAATAAATAAATAAATAAATAAATAAATAAATAAATGAATGAATGAATGAATGAATGAACGAACAAACAAACAAACAAACAAACAAATCAGAGAATTTCAAAATAAAATACTGTACTGTGTGTCTATAACAGTGAGCTCATAATAGGGCAACTCTATCAATATCAAAATGCCACTTAAATAGTTGAGCTAGTTTCAAACTAGATTTTGATTTTCTTTCTCTCTTCCTTACTCCCATTCTTTTTCTTTCTCTTTTCCTTCCTCTCTTTTTTCTATCTGTTTCTCTCTCTTCCTCTCTCTCTCCTTCCCTCTCACTCTTTCCCTCTCGGCTTCTGGGCAGGTTTGGAAAACTCTGAGTTGGTGATGATTTTTAAGTGAGTGATTGCTCACTGCTCAGCTTAGAGGGAACTATGCTCACAAGGCGCAAATCCTTAACAGCTGCCTCATCTAAAACCTTTGTGGTTTACTGAGTGTTCCCACTCCACATTCTTTTTCAAGGACCAGGTCATTAAGCAAGGGAGTGAGAGTCTGGGCGAGAATAATAGTAGTTTAGGCCTGCCAGTTACTGTGCTTTGCAATTTTAATTCATCTTTCATGTTCCATTTTTAAATCCTTCCCAAAGAGGACGTTTTAAACAACGTTTTACTTAACATCTAAATGTTATATGCAGTTTTTATCCTGCGTGGGAGCTGGGCGATTTCTAAAATTGATACATAAATAAAATAAACATTGTGCGTTCTGCTTCCCAGATCTCTTTAAGGCTAAGATATTAATCAATCAATCAATCAATCAATTAATTAATTAATTAATTAGCGATTAAGATAGAGGCAGTGCTCAGCCTACAACCACAATGGAGCTCAAAATTTCTGCTGTTAAGTGAGACATTTCTAAGATGAGCTTTGCCCCATTTTACGACCTGCAGTTAAGTTAGTAACACGGTTGTTAAGTAAACCTGGTTTCCCGATTGACTTTGAAACATAGAAACATAGAAGTCTGACGGCAGAAAAAGACCTCATGGTCCATCTAGTCTGCCCTTATACTATTTCCTGTATTTTATCTTACAATGGATATATGTTTATCCCAGGCATGTTTAAATTCAGTTACTGTGGATTTACCAACCACGTCTGCTGGAAGTTTGTTCCAAGGATCTACTACTCTTTCAGTAAAATAATATTTTCTCATGTTGCTTTTGATCTTTCCCCCAACTAACTTCAGATTGTGTCCCCTTGTTCTTGTGTTCACTTTCCTATTAAAAACACTTCCCTCCTGAACCTTATTAACATATTTAAATGTTTCGATCATGTCCCCCCTTTTCCTTCTGTCCTCCAGACTATACAGATTGAGTTCATTAAGTCTTTCCTGATACGTTTTATGCTTAAGACCTCCCACCATTCTTGTAGCCCGTCTTTGGACCCGTTCAATTTTGTCAATATCTTTTTGTAGGTGAGGTCTCCAGAACTGAACACAGTACTCCAAATGTGGTCTCACCAGCGCTCTATGTAAGGGGATCACAATCTCCCTCTTCCTGCTAGTTATACCTCTAGCTATGCAGCCAAGCATCCTACTTGCTTTTCCTACCCCCCGACCACACTGCTCACCCATTTTGAGACTAAGAAATCACTACCCCTAAATCCTTCTCTTCCGAAGTTTTTGCTAACACTTTGCTTGCCAGAAGGTCATAACAGGGGATTACATGACCGTGAGTCACTGTAACCATCATAAATATGAATCAGCTGCCAGGCATCTAAATTTCAGTCATGTAATCCTGGGGATGCTGCAATGGTCATAACTGTGAAAAACTGTCACAAGTCACTTTTTTCAGTGCCATGGTTAACTTCAAATGGTCATTAAACAAACGGTTGTAAGTTGAGGACTACCTGTACAGTAAAATAATTGATTACCTTTTTAAAAATCTTTGATTATCATTCTGACAATTTAAAAGGCCGGAATATTTCTTTTAAAGCTTTTGTTTCATTCTATATGCAGATTTACAAATAATGTAACTAGAAAGGTTAAACAGATAAACATTTGGTTTAAATCAGTGCTTTTCAAATAGCGCCGTGCGCCCCCCTCATCATGGAGCGATGCCAGAGCGGTGCGTTTCTTAACTGACACTTATACCGGTACTTCCGTTGTGTTCCTCAGCGTTGTGTCCAGAGCAGCCCGTTCTAAAAGAAAACGTCTCACAAGTTCAATCAAACTTCTCAAATTCACAAGACGTTTTCGCCCTGGACACGACGCCGAAAAACGTGACGGACGTGCCAGTACAAGTGTCAGGTAGGATACACATCTCGTGGTGGGGCGCAATTTGGGGCCTTCTGCCGCACGAATCCCAGCGACCGGTCAGGTCCCACAGAGTTGGTCTTCTCCGGGTCCCGTCGACTAAACAATGTCGTTTGGCGGGACCCAGGGGAAGAGCCTTCTCTGTGGCGGCCCCGACCCTCTGGAACCAGTTCCCCACGGAGATTAGAATTGCCCCCACCCTCCTCGCCTTTCGTAAACTCCTTAAAACCCACCTCTGCTGTCGGGCATGGGGGAATTGAGACATCTCCCCTGGGCCTATACAGTTTATGCATGGTATGTTTGTGTGTATGTTTGGTTTTTTAATAAAGGTTTTTAAAAATTATTTTAAATATTAGATTTGTCATATGCTGTTTTATTATTGTTGTGAACCGCCCCGAGTCTACGGAGAGGGGCGGCATACAAATCTAATAAATAAATAAATAAAAGGGGCGGCATACAAATCTAATAAATAAATAAATAAATAAATAAAAATAAATAAATTTACAGTTGTGGTGGAGAGTTTGGGGGGGGCACAAAATGTTTACTTCTTAATGGGAGGGACGTAACAGGAAATAACCTATAAAGCCCGTCGACTAAACAATGCCGTCTGGCGGGACCCAGGGGAAGAGCCTTCTCTGTGGCGGCACCGACCCTCTGGAATCAGCTCCCCCCGGAGATTAGGACTGCCCCCACCCTCCTTGCCTTTCGTAAACTCCTCAAAATCCATCTCTGTCGTCAAGCTTGGGGGAACTGAGACACTTTCCCCTTGCCTATGTAGTTTCTGTGCATAATATGGCTGTATGTATGTTTTTATATACTGGGGTTTCTTTTTTAGATTTTATATGTATAATTGTTATGTTAGATTGTAATGATTAGATTTGTCATTGTGTATTGTTTTCATTGCTGTTGTGAGCCGCCCCGAGTCTACGGGGAGGGGCGGCATACAAATCTAATAAATAATAAATAATAATAATAATAATTGAGAAGCACTGGTTTAAGGGGAGTCCTCAAACAGTGGATCAGGGTGTCCAGCGAGAAAGCTTTTTGGAATTCCCTGATATTTCCCTGACATTTCCCTGTAACTTTCGATCTAGTTATGGCGCAGTTGTAGATGACATAATACCAAAGAGCTAAGCCATGGAGAAATATTGGTAGCTGAGAAAGCAAATTGTTGCCATAGTTATGCTCATTTTTGCTCCTAGGCAGCGCGATCCGGTTTTTTTCTTTACATGATTTTTCCCTGACTTTTAAACATTTTAATAGTTTGGTTTTTCACAAATTCCCTGGTAATTCCCTGATATTTCCCGAACCGCCAATTTCCCTGATAATTTCCCCGTTTTCCAGGTTTGCTGGACACCCTGTATGATGTTGGTGAATGAGAGCGGATTTACAACCCTACTCAAAAGTTCAAGGTGCCACAGTGTTCGTGCAGTTAGAAGATCATGATCTGCGCAACTTTACCTGAGGTCTTTCTGTAAGCCAGCGCTGCTCAAATACCGGGGAGGGGGGCATGTCTTACCTGACATTTATATCAGTACCTCCATCTCGTTCTTCGGGGTTGTATCCAGGGCAGCCAATTTAAAAAAAAAACGTCTTGCGAGTTCAATCAAACTTCTGGAACTCATGAGATGTTTTCGTTTAGACTATTATTATTATTATTATTATTATTATTATTATTATTATTATTATTATTATTATTATTATTATTATTACAGTGGTACCTCAAGATACGAACCCCTCGTCTTACGAACAACTCGTGATACGAACCCGGGGTTCAGAAAAATTTTGCCTCTTCTTACGAACTTTTTTCGAGTTACGAACCGGCGTTCGGAGACTGCTGGGAAGCCGCACGGCTGTTTTAAAAGGTGACAGCCAGGCGGCGGGGCTTCCCAGAAGCCTCCCGAACGCCGGTTCGTAACTCGAACAAAGTTCGTAAGAAGAGGCAAAATTTTTCTGAACCCCGGGTTCGGTTCGGGAGGTTGCTGGGAAGCCCACCAGCCCGGCTGTCACCTTTTAAAACAGCCACGCGGCTTCCCAGCAGTCGCCGAAAGCCGAACGCGGAAGTTCGGCTTTGGTGTTCGGCTTCAGGAGACAGCTGGGAAGCGGCGCGGCTGTTTTAAAAGGTCGCAGCCGGCCTGGGGGGCTTCCCAGCACCCCCCCGAACCCGGGTTCGGGGTTCGGGGTGGTGCTGGGAAGCCCCCCAGGCCGGCTGTCACCTTTTAAAACAGCCGCGCGGCTTCCCAGCAGTCGCCGAAAGCCGTTTTTTTTACGGGGGGTTTTTTGGTTGCACGGATTAATTGACTTTACATTGTTTCCTATGGGAAACAATGTTTCGTCTTACGAACCTTTCGTCATACGAACCTCCTCCTTGCACCAATTAAGTTCGTATCATGAGGTATTACTGTATTATTATTATTATTATTATTATTATTATTATTATTATTATTACTATTATTATTACTATTATTATTATTTATAAGATTTGTATGCCGCCCCTCTCCAAAGATCGGAGCGGCTCACAACAGCAAAGCACAGTATAAATCCAATTATTAAAACAGTTTAAACCCTTAATATAAAAACAGTCATACATCCCAAACAAACTACACATAAAACGGGACAGCCAGGGGGAATCAATTTCCCCATGCCTGGCGGCAGAGGTGGGTGTTTAGCAGTTTGTGAAGGGCAAGGAGGGTGGGGGCAGTCCTGATCTCCGAGGGGAGTTGATTCCAGAGGGTCGGGGCCACCACAGAGAAGGCTCTTCCCCTGGGTCCCGCCAGACGGCATTGCCGAGGAATGCAACGGAGGTACCAGTATAAGTGGCAGGTAGGGCGCGCGTCTCGCGGTCCGTCCAACCTGCCACCCACAAATTGCACCCTACTACAAGATGTGTGTTCTACCTGACACTTGTACCAGTACCTCTGTCGGGTTCTTCAGCATTGTATCCAGGGCAGCCCATTCTAAAAGAAAACATCTTGTGAGTTTGAGAAGTTTGATTGAACTCGTTTTCTTTTAGAATGGGCTGCCCTGGACACAACGGCGAGGAACGCGATGGAAGTACCGGTACAAGTGTCAGGTAGGATGTGCGTCTTGTGGTGGGGCGCAATTTGGGGACTATTTACAGTCGTGGTGGAGAGTTGGAAGGGCATGAAATGTTCACTTCCTCCTGGGGGGGGGGGGCGCGTAACAGAAAATAAGAATAAAAATTGGGAAGCACCGCTGTAAGCAAAGCCAGTAAGGAAGTTGGCAGGAAATTTCCCGCCAATTTTCTTCTGAGGAACCCTACTACGGCTAGTCCTCAATTTACAACAGTTCATTTCATGACCGTTCAGTTAAAATGGAACGGGGAAAAAAGGAACCTAGGGCCATCTTTCATGCGTCGCATGATCCCCCGTGATCAAAATTCAGATGCTTGGCAAATGACCCATAAAGATAGTCCTCGACTTATTACCACAATTGAGCCCAAAACTTCCGTCATTAAGTTAGACATTTAAGTGAGTTTTGCCCCATTTTACGACCTTTCTTCCCTCAGTTGTTAAACTGAATCACTACTGTGGATTATGTTAGTAACCGGGTTGTTGTTAAACTGACTTCCCAATGGACTTTTCTTGTCGGAAGGTCGCAATGACCCTGGAACACAGTAACAGTCATACATATGAACCAGTTGTGCCAAGCATCGGGATTTTGATCACCTGACCATGGGGATGTGGCAAAGGTTGTAACTGTGAAAAATGGTCAAAAGTCACTTTTCATATGTGGTGGTTATGTCTTGAAGCGAGAAGATATTGGCCCAAAATACATAAATGGCTACAGGAAATAACTAAAGTAACAACAGAATTCACACCGGAGCTCCTTTCTTTGGGAATATTTAAAAATAACCACAATAAGAACACTAAATACAGCGGTACCTCGGTTCTCTTCCCAGGGGAAGAGCCTTCTCTGTGGCAGCCCCGGCCCTCTGGAACCAACTCCCCCCCAGAGATCAGAACTGCCCCCACCCTCCTTCCCTTTCGTAAATTGCTCAAGACCCACCTATATCGCCAGGCATGGGGGAATTGAGACATCTCCCCCGGGCTTATATAGTTTATGCATGGTATGCTTGTGTTGTATGATTTTTAAATGATGAGGTTTTTAGATAATTTTTAATATTAGATTTGTTACATTGTATACTGTTATTATTATTGTTGTGAGCCGCCCCGAGTCTGTGGAGAGGGGCAGCATACAAATCTAATAAAACTTATAAACTTAAACTTATTCTGCAATGGCTGTAAGTGTGAAAAAATCCATCCATCCATCCATCCATCCATCCATCCATCCATCCATCCATCCATCCATCCATCCATCCATCCAATCATCTATCTATCTATCTATCTATCTATCTATCTATCTATCTATCTATCTATCTATCTATCTATCTATCTATCTATCTATCTATCTATTAGATTTGTATGCCGCCCCTCTCCATAGACTCAGGGCATCTAACAACAATAATAAAACATCATATGACAAATCTAATATTTAAAATAACTAAAAAACCCTTATTAAAAATCAAACATACACACAAACGTACCATGCATAAATTGTACAGGCCTAGGGGGAAAGGAATATCTCAATTCCCCCATGCCTGACGACAGAGGCGGGTTTTAAGGAGCTTACGAAAGGCAAGGAGGGTGGGGGCAATTCTGATCTCTGGGGGGAGCTGGTTCCAGAGGGTCGGGGCCGCCACAGAGAAGGTTCTTCTCCTGGGTCCCACCAAATGACATTGTTCAGTCGACGGGACCCAGAGAAGGTCAACTCTGTGGGACCTAACCTGTCGCTGGGATTCGTGCGGCAGAAGGCGGTCCCGGAGATATTCTGGTCCGATGCCATGAAGGGCTTTATAAGTCAGGGTTTTTTTCAATGGCGTAGTAACTTCAAACAATCCCTAAAATTATAAGTCGAGGAACACCTGTAGTCCTTGTTTTGGGGCAACTTCATTTAGCAACCATTCACACTATCATGGTAATGAAAGCATAATCTTACTTTATATTAATAAATCCTTGTATTTATGACCTTTGGATCTCTGTAAAGGCAAAGAAAAGCTGGAGTAGGATGGTAAGCACATTACCTATCCTAAAGATTTCCTTTGCTTTACAGATCCGTGAATCTGTAAATACATTGAATACAAGAATTGGTTGCAAAACTATTTTTTTTCATCTTCGCTGTAACTGCGGTTGTTAAGCGAGGCAGTTGCTAAGTGAAGACCACCACCTGAGCAAATCAGATTTTACAGTTACAGTACCTGCATACATAATATTGGATATAAATCCCTGAAAATATTCACACTTTTCTGCCTTTTCGGGAAGAGCGGATCGGCTGGCATAGCTGGTTGACGGCTGCGGATCTTCCGGGTTTTGTATTCCTGTAGACGCGGCGGGTAAAAGGAAGGGAGGTGGAGCCGGAGAAGGAGTAACTTCCTTCCGGAAGCCCCTCTGTTTGGTTTCTTTATCATTCCTTTCTTTCTTTTTCCCTTCATATATTTCACGGTAACATTTCAAGATCTCACTCATTTCCCAATGGACCTTACTAAAACGCTCTGCGTCTGGGTCCATGCGTTTCAATTCCGATAAAACTTTGTTAACACCCGAAAAAACACCTGCCAATCTTTTTAGACTGAACGTTTTGGGCTGGACTTCTACAACTTTTTCTTTCTCCTTCTTCTCTTTCTCTTTCTCCTTCTCTTCCTTTTCTTTCTCTTCTTTTTCTTTTTCTTTTTCTACTTCTTCTTCCACCACCTTTTGGGCTTCCAGTTCTTCTTTCAGTTCAATTAACTCGTCGTTCGAAAGCTCTCCCTCCGCGTACGCGATCCATTTTTTAATATCTTTAGCATCAACCTCCAAGTCAAGGAATTTGGCGAGTGTCAAAATTTTCTTATTCATTTCATCCACGTTTTGGTTTTGGTCAAACCCTACCGAATTATTGACAAGGAGAGGAAAACATTTCAAGCACTTTCTCCAAAACCCTTGCAAGCATTTCACATTAACGTCCTGCCACGCTGTTAGGAGGTTTTCGGTACAATGCAGGATATTGTAGCTTTGCCAAAACTCGCTCAGCGTCACGCTGTCGTCTCCCACCGAGGCGAAGGCTTTGGCAAGCACGGCGTGCAAGTAGTAGGCCTTGAACGCCGAGATAACTCCCTGGCCCACCGGCTGTACGAGAGCGGTGGTGTTTTGGGGTAGATAAACCACCTTTACATTAGGGTGGAGACTGTCGAGATGGAGGGGGTGCCCAGGTGCTTTGTCTATCAACAGCAGGATTTTAAACGTTATTCCCTCTTGCCAACAATATTCCTTTACTTGGGGTATGAAACAATTCGTAAACCAGTCCTCAAAGAGGACCTGCGTCATCCAAGCTTTACAATCAAACCGGTAATAAATGGGCAGCGTCTCTTTGCTTACGTTTTCGAACATATAGGCATGGTCTGATTTGAGGATCAGGAATGGCGTCAGCTTGAATCCGGCGACGTTTCCACCCAGGAGTAAAGTTACTCTGTCCTTAAATGCTTTACACCCAGGCATTGCTTGGGCTTCTGTGTGTATGTAGGTCCGTTCCGGCATTCTTTTCCAATACAACCCGGTCTCGTCCACTCGGAAGATCTGTTCGGCGAAATAGTTCCCTTCCGCTATAACGTTATCCAGTTCATCTGGGAAGTGTTTGCCGGCTTCTTTGTCAGCTTTACCTAATCTCTGTGTTTTCTGGTAATGGAACCGTAGCTGGAATCGCATAAACCAGCCGCGGCTGGCGGTGAACGTTTCGGTGCATTCGTCGCCTGCTCGTTCCTTCAGCGTCGAAAAAATGCTGCGGGCCTTATTCTGGATGAGGAAAAGGCTCACCGGAAGCCTCTTCTGTATCTGGTCTTCGATCCAGAGGATGAGGAGTTTTTCCATTTCGTGGACGAGGTGTTTTTGCTTCCGTATTATGCTGGTGGTCATTCCCGACGAGCCTTTCGTGGCCTCTTTGATCCGTTCCTTGTCCTTCAAAATGGCGGAGATGGTGGAGTGGGCCAGGCCTTCCTCCTGAGCTATGTTCGTCACTTTCTTCCCGGCCTCGTACGCTTTGATGATCTTCATCTTCAAATTGAGGCTGATGACTTTCCTTTGCTTCTTTTTACTTCCTTCGGTGGTACCGGAGCTCTTCCTCTTTGAAGACATCTTGGGAAATAACAAATGCAGAGAAACAATTAAAATAAACAAAGTCACATTAAGAGCAGGTTAACATACATAATAACGGATAAGTGATTACGAAACGAAGGCCGCAACAGATGCATCGGTTGCTAAATTAATTTTCAGATGCAGAAGTTTGATCGTAAAAATATGTTTTTATACTGCTTATTCCTGATATCTTTGCAAATACAGTGGTACCTTGGTTCTCGAACGCCTTGGTTCTCGTGCATTTTGGATACCAAACAAAATTTTCGGCAAAAATTTGCTTCGGTATCTGAACAAAAATTCGGATACCGAACAGCCACAGAAAATTTTATTTATTATCCGAAATGCTACAAGATCTGAGGGGACAGGGTGAGACGGAATGGGAGTTGGAATCCGACACGCCCATCCTGGCCGCCCATTTAACAGCCTCACAGTCTCTAGTCTAAGCGCTCCAAGCTGTAGGAAGAGTGGGGGCGGCTGCAATACCAGCAGCTTGGGGGGGGGGGGGGCTCCTTTCCTCAGTGGTTCATCTTGTTACCTGTAGGCAGCTGCACCAACTTTCTCCGCGACGGCGGCGGCGGCTTTCCTTCGAGCAGCAGCAGCGCCGGGAACGTCAGCGGCTTCCCTTCCTCATGTGACGTTCCCGGCGCTGCTGCTGCTTGAAGGAAAGCCACCGCCGCCGGGAAGGAGAAAGTTGGTGCAGCTGCCTAAAGGTACAAGACAAACCACTGAGGAAAGGAGCCCCCCCGAAACTGCCGGTATTGCAGCCGCCCCCACCCTTCTACAGTTTGGAGTGCTTAGACTATCGAGCTCCTCAGATCTTTATCCCATAGGAAATAAAGGAAATAGGGGCTAAGAACCAATTAAATCCCTTTCCATTATTTCCTATGGGATAAATGACTTCGGTACTCGACCAAATCGGTTCTCGACCACACTTCTGGAACGGATTGTGGCCGAGAACCGAGGTACCACTGTAGTTGCTCGCCTAGGTAGAAGTCAAATGAAGAGCAACTATATTGTGGCTTGTGCAACTGGAGTTAGTTGTGAGAAGTCAGCCAATGATTTATAAGCAAGGGGAACCACTCACAAATGGAACAGTAATAAACAAAACGAATCATTTTACAATCGATGTATGCAGGTTTCTGGGCCTGATGACATCCACCAGAGAAAGAGTAATTGTTTGTATTGTTGCCAGAGAAAAGTTTATCTGAACGAAACAGCAGCTACCAGAGATCTTTGCAGCATCTCTTGATCACATGTTTGTTTAGCAACCATTTCACTTCCTATTTAAGGGAGCGATTGCAGTTACTAAACAGGAAAGGGTGTTTGCGTAACTTATTAAACCCAATCATTTGAACCATATACTGATGGCTGAATGTGATGACTTGCCTTGGGCAAGTTGCCAGATAAAAGTGGGGCTCGTACAATATGCTCAATCAAGGAGGAGGAGGAGGAGAGGAAGAAAGAACATAAGAAGATAAGAAGAGCCATGCTGAATCAAGCCAAAGTCCATCGAGTCCAGCATTCTGTCCCCCACAGTGGCCCACCAAATGTCCATGGGGATCTTGAGCAGAAAGAAAAGGCAAGACCCTCCCTTTCCTTTGACCCCCAACAAATGGTACTCAAGGGAATCCTGCCTGCCTCAACCAACATAGAGGCGGCACATGGACATCCGTTTCAATAACCACTGATACACTTGGCATCCATGAATCTGTCTAATCCTGCCTTGAAGCTATCCAGGCTGACAGCTGTCACGACCTCTTCTGGAAGTGAGTTCCATAAACCAACAACCCTCTGGGTGAAGAAATATTTCCCTTGATTTGTCCTCACTTTCTTACCTATGAGCTTTAGGGAGTGCCCCCTCGTCCTAGTATTGTGTGGCAGAGAAAATATTTTTTCTCTACCCACCTTTTCTATCCCCTGCATGATTTTATACACTTCGATCAAGTCACCCATTAAACGCCGTCTTTCAAGGCTGAAGAGACCAAGGCGTTGCAACCTGGTTTCGTAAGGGAGATGCTCCATTCCCTTGATCATTCTTGTTGCCCTTTTTTGCACCTTTTCCAGTTCCAGTTCAGTCCAGTTCCAGTCCAAGAAGATGAAGAAGAAAAACAAGGAGGGAAAGAAGAAGGAGAAGAGGTAGTTGCTAACAATGCATCAATGAAACGATAGAAGTCACAGAATAACAGGGAGGGACCTTGGATGTCTTCTAGTTCAAGCTCTTGCTCAAGCAGGAAGCCCTATACTATTTCATACAAATGACTATCCAATCTCTTCTTAAAAACCTCCTATATTGAAGCATTCTGTAACTTGACTACTATAACGCTCTCTACATGGGGCTACCTTTGGAGAATGTTTGGAAACTTCAGATCGTGCAGAATGCAGCTGCGAGAGTAATCATGGGCTTTTCCAAATATGCCCATGTTACTCCAACACTCTGCAGTCTGCATTGGTTGCCGATCAGTTTCCGGTCACAATTCAAAGTGTTGGTTATGACCGATAAAGCCCTTCATGGCACCGGACCAGGATATCTGCAAGACCACCTTCTGCCGCACGAATCCCAGCGACCGGCAAGGTCCCACAGAGTTGGTCTTCTCCGGGTCCCGTCGACTAAACAATGTCGTCTGGCGGGACCCAGGGGAAGAGCCTTCTCTGTGGCGGCCCCGACCCTCTGGAATCAGCTCCCTCCAGAGATTAGAACTGCCCCTACCCTCCTTGCCTTTCGTAAACTCCTCAAAACCCACCTCTGTCGTCAAGCGTGGGGGAACTGAGACATCTCCCCCTGCCTATGTAGTTTTAGTGCATGATATGACTGTATGTATGTTTTTTATATTGGGGTTCTTTGCTTTTAGATTTTTAAATGTACAAGTGTTATTTTAGATTTTGAATTATTAGATTTGTCAATGTATATTGTTTTTGTCACTGCTGTGAGCCGCCCCGAGTCTGCGGAGAGGGGCGGCATACAAATCTAATTAATAATAATAATAATAATAATAATAGTAATAATAATAATAATAATAATAATAATAATAATAATAATTATTATTATTATTATTATTATTATTATTATTATTATTATTATTATTATTCTGACCTCTGGAGACAGTAAATTAGTCAACACCTGACAAAGTGAAACTATGGGTGCAGATATGGGAAATATAACAAAAATACAGCTTGGCTAAAAAAGATGGATAAAACAAAAAAAGAAGCTGAAATGAAAGAACTTTTAATAACAACAGTAATGGTGGAGAAAAAACAAGGAAGGTCCGGGATTGGTCAGCACCTGTTGAAGACCTCACCTACAAAAAGATATGGACAAAATTGAACGGGTCCAAAGACGGGCTACAAGAATGGTGGAAGGTCTTAAGCATAAAACGTATCAGGAAAGACTTCATGAACTCAATCTGTATAGTCTGGAGGACAGAAGGGAAAGGGGGGACATGATCGAAACATTTAAATATGTTAAAGGGTTAAATAAGGTTCAGGAGGGAAGTGTTTTTAATAGGAAAGTGAACACAAGAACAAGGGGACACCATCTGAAGTTAGTTGGGGGAAAGATCAAAAGCAACGTGAGAAAATATTATTTCACTGAAAGAGTAGTAGATCCTTGGAACAAACTTCCAGCAGACGTGGTTGATAAATCCACAGTAACTGAATTTAAACATGCCTGGGATAAACATATATCCATTGTAAGATAAAATACAGAAATAGTATAAGGGCAGACTAGATGGACCATGAGGTCTTTTTCTGCCGTCAGTCTTCTATGTTTCTAAGATGAACTAACTGCATGGGGTTTGGCTTAAACATGTGACTGGCCTATACCCACTCATTGTTAAACAATTTAACAACAAACTGCAAAGCAGTAAGTTGAAGATTGGTTAATTGGGAAAATTGTTAATTGGTTATTAGGTAAAGCCTACCTAATAATAAAAGATCCAATAAAAGGGCAGTGCTAGGCAATTACAGGCCAATTATCTGTTTGCCGAGAACTGGGACAAGTATAAAAAAGTGGAAAGAAGGGAAAATAACTAAAGCAGAATACCAACAAATAGCCCGAGCCTGTAAAGAAGAAGTAAGACCCTAAGAAGAGCCATGCTGAATCAGGCCAAAGCCCATGGAGTCCAGCATTCTGTGTCACACAGTGGCCCACCAATTGTACATGGGGATCTTGAGCAAAAGGAGAAGCCAAATCCCTCCCTTTCCCTTGACCCACAACAAACGGTACTCAAGGGAATCCTGCCTGCCTTAACCAACATAGAAGCAGCACATGGACATCCGTTTCAATAACCACCAATACAGTTGGCATCCATGAATCTGTCTCATCCTGCCTTGAAGCTATCCAGGCTCACAATGAACAAAAGCTTGCGACAGAAGTAAGAAGTAACAGAAAAGGCTTCTTCCAACATATTAAAAACAAGAAAAAAGTCAAGGTCCATTGCAGGGAAAAAGTGGCAAAAGGGTGACAAACAACAGGGAGAAGGCAGAGCTACTTAACTTTTTTTTTTGCATCTGTCTTTACACAAAGGGAAAAAGCAACCTATCAAAATCAACATCACAAAATACATATCAGGAACACAAGCTAAAATAGGGGAGAGAATGGTAAGTGAACATCTGTCTACCCTATACAAATTTAAATCATCAGGACTAGATGCTTTACACTCCAAAGTTCTGAAGGAACTGGCAGAAGAAACATAGAAACATAGAAGTCTGACGGCAGAAAAAGACCTCATGGTCCATCTAGTCTGCCCTTATACTATTTTCTGTATTTTATCTTAGGATGGATATATGTTTATCCCAGGCATGTTTAAATTCAGTTACTGTGGATTTATCTACCACATCTGCTGGAAGTTTGTTCCAAGGATCTACTACTCTTTCAGTAAAATAATATTTTCTCATGTTGCTTTTGATCTTTCCCCCAACTAACTTCAGATTGTGTCCCCTTGTTCTTGTGTTCACTTTCCTATTAAAAACACTTCCCTCCTGGACCTTATTTAACCCTTTAATATATTTAAATGTTTCGATCATGTCCCCCCTTTTCCTTCTGTCCTCCAGACTATACAGATTGAGTTCATTAAGTCTTTCCTGATACGTTTTATGCTTAAGACCTTCCACCATTCTTGTAGCCCGTCTTTGGACCCGTTCAATTTTGTCAATATCTTTTTGTAGGTGAGGTCTCCAGAACTGAACACAGTATTCCAAATGTGGTCTCACCAGCATTCTATATAGTGGGATCATAATCTCCCTCTTCCTGCTTGTTATACCTCTAGCTATGCAGCCAAGCATCCTACTTGCTTTCCCTACCGCCTGACTGCACTGTTCACCCATTTTGAGACTGTCAGAAATCACTACCCCTAAATCCTTTTCTTTTGAAGTATTTGCCAACACTGAACTGCCAATACAATACTCAGATTGAGGATTCAGAAATATTGAACTATATCTTTCAAAGATCCTGGAGGACTGGGGAACTGCCAGAGAACTGGAAAAGAGCTGATGTAGTTGGGTTTGTAAGGTGAAAATAATTTGAAGAAAGAGGCAAAAAAAATCTTAAACCCCAGGTTTGTATCTCGAAAAGTTTGTATGACGAGGGGTTTGTAAGACAAGGTATCACTGTAACACAATTCACAATTTTGATGGCTTTTTGCAAATCCCATGTATTTCCCCCACCCCCACCTTTCCCTCTTTTTCAGCCTTTGGGGAGTGTATACCTCCTGGTGCTGCTCAGCATCCTGAGGACCGAACTGCCTGAGCTGCAGTGGCCACTGGCTCCCGAGGTCAACTTCCTTCAAAGTTTCTTTCACCTTCACCTTCATGCAGAAATCCAGCTTTTCCCTGCCCGTCCAAGCTTTTGCACTGACATTCGGATCTCTCTGGAGCACAGGTTCCCCCCTGGACCACCCAGAATTATCCTCCTGCGGGTTCTCCTTGTCTGTCCCTGTGGTGGCCTGGGAGTCTGTGGCGTTTTCCTCCAAGGGAGGCAATGCTGCGGGAAGCACAGCCACGCTTTTCAGGAATTTCTGCAAGTGGAAGTCCCAGCATTGGTGGATTTCCTCCTGAGGCTGCAGATTAATATAGGATGGGCCGTTGCTGGTCAAGGAGTCCCCTGTGGTCTTGACTTGAACAACAAGGGGGTCTCTTCCCTCGTTCTCAGTTCCTGCTTCTTTGGGTCCCGCAAGCTTCTGTTCCGCCATCGTTGTTTCTCCCTGCAGATTTCAGGAGGAAAAAAAGAAAGTAAGAAGCAAACATAGGGGTAGTGATTTCTGACAGTCTCAAAATGGGTGAACAGTGCAGTCAGGCGGTAGGGAAAGCAAGTAGGATGCTTGGCTGCATAGCTAGTTGGGGGAAAGATCAAAAGCAACATGAGAAAATATTATTTTACTGAAAGAGTAGTAGATCCTTGGAACAAACTTCCAGCAGACGTGGTAGATAAATCCACAGTAACTGAATTTAAACATGCCTGGGATAAACATATATCCATCCTAAGATAAAATACAGAAAATAGTATAAGGGCAGACTAGATGGACCATGAGGTCTTTTTCTGCCGCCAGACTTCTATGTTTCTATGTTTCTATAATAAGCAGAACGAGGGAAATTATGATCCCGCTATATAGAGTTCTGGTGAGACCACATTTGGAATACTTTGTTCAGTTCTGGAGATCTCACCTACGAAAAGATATTGACAGAGTTGAACGGGTCCAAAGACGGGCTACAAGAATGGTGGAAGGTCTTAAGCTTAAAACGTATCAGGAAAGACTTAATGAACTCAATCTGTATAGTCTGGAGGACAGAAGGAAAAGGGGGGACATGATCGAAACATTTAAATATGTTAAAGGGTTAAATAAGGTCCAGGAGGGAAGTGTTTTTAATAGGAAAATGAACACAAGAACAAGGGGACACAATCTGAAGTTAGTTGGGGGAAAGATCAAAAGCAACATGAGAAAATATTATTTTACTGAAAGAGTAGTAGATCCTTGGAACAAACTTCCAGCAGACGTGGTTGGTAAATCCACAGTAACTGAATTTAAACATGCCTGGGATAAACATAGATCCATCCTAAGATAAGGTACAGAAAATAGTATAAGGGCAGACTAGATGGATCATGAGGTCTTTTTCTGCCGTCAGTCTTCTATGTTTCTATGTTTCTATTAATAAGGGCCATGAAATGTGCAAGGAACAAAGGGATGTTTTTCTATATCTCTTAACATCCATCACTTAATAATAATTTAATAATAATAATTTATTTGATTTGTATGCCGCCCCTCTTCTTTAAAACTTGCAGAATATTCTCTCATTCAGAACAAAGATTCTAATTTTTATTTTTAAAATAAGCTTTATTGCCCATGTTACACCAACACTCCGCAGTCTGCATTGGTTGCCGATCAATTTCCGGTCACAATTCAAAGTGTTGGTTATGACCTATAAAGCCCTTCATGGCATCGGACCAGAATACCTCCGGGACCGCTTTCTGCCGCACGAATCCCAGCGACCGGTTAGGTCCCACAGAGTTGGCCTTCTCCGGGTCCCGTCGACTAAACAATGTCGTTTGGCGGGTCCCAGGAGAAGAGCCTTCTCTGTGGCGGCCCCGACCCTCTGGAACCAACTCCCCCCGGAGATTAGAACTGCCCCCACCCTCCTTGCCTTTCGTAAAGTTCTTAAGACCCATCTCTGCCGTCAGGCATGGGGCAACTGAGACATCTCCCCCGGACCTATAGAGTTTATACATGGTATGTTTGTGTGTATGTTTGCTTTTAATAATGGGGTTTTTAGCGTTTTTTAAATTATTAGATTTGTTCTTACATTGTTCTTGTTATTGTTGTGAGCAGGGGCGGCATACAAATCTAATAAATAATAATAATAATAATAATAATATACATTAAAAAAGACAAACAGAACATATATAACAAAGAAAAAAGAAAGAAAAGGGGGGGGAAAGTAATAAACAATTTCCATAATGTAATTATACGTGGTACACATCATAAAAGAAAGAGTAATGCGACTATATGGTTATTTTTGCAATACATCGAGTTTGATGTGGTGACTTATCACTGTATAGTCAGTATACGTATAAATATAAATTTATATAATTTTTAATTTTAAAAGGATGCTAGGATGTAATAAATAAATAACCTGGTGCCTGGGCTCAGTTGAAGCCACGGAGGGTGGTGCTTCCATTATCCTCCGCTAATCTCACTTGGCTTTTCCCCTCTCCCCACAGTTTTGGAGCCACTCTTGCTCGGGGATGAGGCTCTGCAAATTTATATCCTTGATATCTTCTGAGCCTAAAATAAAATCCTTTCCCCCCCCCCCCTCTGGGGAAAACTGGCCTTTCAAAGGGGTATCAAAAAAACCTCTTTCTTTTGATTAGCAGGTTTAGCCATCCCATCCTATTCTCCCTTAGCTGCAAGTGAACATTTACAATCATTTCATGCTGAGAAAGATATACTGTAGATCCTGCAGGGAGTCCTTGCTTAGCAACCGGAGTTCGGCCTGGAAGCTCAGTTGCTAAGCAACCGGGGGCACTAAGCAGGAAAAAAAAAAGAGAGACAGCAACCCACCACATGACCTTGACAGCGTTATGATGTCACTTCCCTTCAATTGTTAAAGAGCAGAGGCAGGTTGCTAAGCGCAAGATCACAATTTGAGCGCCAGCTCCATGTTGGCTGGTTTGAGAAGACAGAAGGGGCTATTGTGTGATTGCGATAAAAAAACTTTGCAAATTGAGAGGATTGGGGACAAAAATGCAAGGCCCCGTGGCAAAACTGGTTTTATTTTCCCATGGTCGTAACTTTGAATGGGGATTGCCCTGGGCATTATGCCCCCACCCACCCACCCAGATCTTCAATTGGTCCTGATTATCTCTGGAAATTTAGGAAAGTCCTGTTTATTATTTATTTATTAATCAAATTTGTATGCCGCCCCTCTCCGCAGACTCGGGGCGGCTAACAACAGTAATAAAACAATATAAACAAATCTGATATTTAAGTTAATTTTAAAAGAAACCCCAATTTAACAGACCAATCATACATACAGACATACCATGCATAATTTTTTTTTATAAGCCGAGGGGAAGGGAATATCTCAATTCCCCCATGCCTGACAACAGAGGTGGGTTTTAAGGAGCTTACGAAAGGCAAGGAGGGTGGGGGCAACTCTGATATCTGGGGGGAGTTGGTTCCAGAGGGCCGGGGCCGCCACAGAGAAGGCTCTTCTCCTGAGTTCCGCCAAACGGCGGTCCCGGAGATATTCTGGTTGCACTCCCATTCTTCCTGGGGGGGGGGGTGTTCGGAAATTGATGGGGGCTATATTGCATATTCTGCTGCCAAGACTGTGATTTCTTCGGAGAAGGGCAGCATACAAATCTAATTATTATTATTATTATTATTATTATTATTATTATTATTATTATATTTTAATTTTTTTAATGATGATGGATGGATGAAATGGGGGCTACAAATCAAAACCATTAAGGTTTTTTAAAAATGGTTTTAGGTTTTTAGATTGATTAATTTAAGCTACAATGTTCCCTCGATTTTCACGGGGCATGCGTTCCGAGACCACCCGCAAAAGTTGAATTTCCGCAAAGTACAGATGCGGAATTAAATACACCATCTTTGACTATGAACAAGCCATCCCTTAACACTTTAAACCCCTAAATTACCATTTCCCATTCCCTTAACAATCATTTACCATTATTACTGGTACTCACCATTGAATAAGACACTTAGTGATCCTGATATTTATAAACATAATTATTTATTAATAATATGATCTCATCGGGTGAGAAAAACGTGGTATAGAAAAAGTATATTTTAATTAATATTTTTTATTAATAGGTATAGGCTATTCGCAAAGTTCGGACCCGCGAAAATCGAGGGAACATTGTAATTGGATTTGGTATGTTATATTGTTCCTTTATATACTGTAAGCCAGCCTGAGTCCTCGGAGAGGGGTGGCATATAAATCCAATCAATCAGAGAAACATAGAAACATAGAAGACTGACGGCAGAAAAAGACCTCATGGTCCATCTAGTCTGCCCTTATACTATTTCCTGTATTTTATCTTAGGATGGATATATATCTATCCCAGGCATGTTTAAATTCAGTTACTGTGGGTTTACCAACGTCTGCTGGAAGTTTGTTCCAAGCATCTACTACTATTTCAGTGAAATAATATTTTCTCACGTTGCTTCTGATCTTTCCCCCAACTAACCTCAGATTATGCCCCCTTGTTCTTGTGTTCATTTTCCTATTAAAAACACTTCCCTCCTGAACCCTTTAACATATTTAAATGTTTTGATCATGTCCCCCCTTTCCCTTCGATCCTTCAGACTATACAGATTGAGATCATCAAATCTTTCCAGATAGGTTTTATGCTTAAGACCTTCCACCATTCTTGTAGCCCGTCTTTGGACACGTTCAATTTTATCCATATCTTTTTGAAGGTGAGGTCTCCAGAACTGAACACAGCATTCCAAATGTGGTCTCAACAGCGCTCTATACAGCGGGATCACAATCTCCCTCTTCCTGCTTGTTATACATCTAGCTATGCAGCCAAGCATCAATCAATCAATCAATAAAATATACAAAATAAAAATCAAATATATACACACCAATGCAAAGATGGTATAAAATGATCAAAAAAAAATATTTTTTTCCAGAATGATCACTGCATGAGGCAGTCGGTAAAGGAGGCATGTCATTTAAGGTGCCTTAAACATGATCTAAGTACTGCCCACAAGATCATATGCTGCAATGTCCTGCCTGTCGGCGACTACTTCAGCTTTAACCACAACAACACAGATTTAAACTTAATATTAACCGCTCCAAACTTGACTGTAAAAAATATGACTTCAGTAACCGAGTTGTCGAAGCGTGGAACTCATTACCGGACTCCATTGTGTCATCCCCAAACCCCCAACACTTTACCCTTAGATTATCTATGGTTAACCTATCCAGATTCCTAAGAGGTCAGTAAGGGGCGAGTACAAGTGCACTGGAGTGCCTTCCGTCCCCTGTCCAATTGTCTCTCCTATATTTTATATATCTTTTCCCCCATTCATATATCCTTTCCTCTACTCTTCATTGATGTACAGTATTCTATTCTCATATGTCTTCTTCTATCCCTTCCCTGATATTTGCTACTACACGTTTTTATTCTCTTCAACTTTCAATTTGTATTGGACAAAATAAATAAATAAACTGAACACAGTAATTCCAAATGTGGTTTCCCCAGCAGGATCACAATTTTCCTCTTCCTGCTTGTTATACCTCTAGCTATGCAGCCAAGCATCGATCAATCAAATATACAAAATAAAAATCAAATATATACACACCAATGCAAAGATGATATAAAATGACCAAAAAAAAATTTTTCCCCAGAATAATCACTGCACGAGGCAGTCGGTAAAGGAGGCATGTCATTCTCTGGGGGAAACTCCAGTCAGGGACTCAATTAAAAATCCGGCAAATCGATATATTTGATAGGGCTTGAATGATTGGTTTTAATCAATGGGGGAAGAAGCGGGGGGGGGGGAGATATTTCCAGACAACAAAGGTCCCCGTGGCTTGTGTCTCAGCTACCAACCAACTGGGCTGCCTCAGCTGCTGCCCCCTCCGGCATCTCCCCACTTTGCCCCGAATTGCGGCTCCCCCAAATTGGATTGGTTGAAAAGGGGCAAGAGACCAAGACGATCGCCAGAAGATACAAGCGGATCAAAGCAATCGGGGAGAGGGAATAAAGAACCCGAGAGCTCAGATCCAGGAGGGGTTTCCCTCCTCGCCCCCCCCCCCCGGGCCCCGATCCCGAATATAAGTGCAAAAATGCCCCTCGAACTGCACCTGCAGGGCAAAGGTTCAGCCTCCGGGTTGCCATGCATGTGTCTGCGGGGGGGGGTGCGGGCAAAACAAAACGAGATCCCTCCCCCGGCTGCTCCAGAGGCCTCCCGGATCCGGAGGGGGGGCCCTACCTTCTTTCTTCCCCGGGAATCCCCGAGCCCGCCTGCTTTTCCTTCCTTCCAGGCAGCCACCCTCTGCCGCGGGAAGAGCCGCCCCCTCGCCTCGCGGCCTGCGCTCCTCGTCGCCCGGATCTGCCGGCTGCAGCCTCGCCGCCCATCTCCGGACGGGAGGCGGGGGGAAGAGGCCTCGGCGTCTCTTTGGAGGAGGAGCTCAGGTTGCCTTTTGCCCAGGTTGAGCTGGGGATCCGTCGCTGGTTGGAGGCAGAGAGGGCGATGCCTGGCTGCGAAAGGGCCGGATCTTACCTACAGGAGGAGATCCTGCCTATCTAAGGGCCTGGACTCATCATCATCACCATCATTTCGACTCTTCGGAGAGGGGCGGCATACAAGTCTAATAAATTATTATTGTTGTTGTTGTTATTGTTATTTTTGTTATTATTATTATTATTATTATTATGTCAATACAACACAGCAAACGAGATCACTATGCTGGATTTCGTATTATTATTATTATTATTATTATTATTATTATTATTATTATTATTATTATTATTATTATTATGTCAATACAACACAGCAAACGAGATCACTATGCTGGATTTCGTATCATCATCATCATCATCATCATCATCATCATCATCATTATTATTATTATTATTAACATAGAAACATAGAAGACTGACGGTAGAAAAAGACCTCATGGTCCATCTAGTCTGCCCTTATAGTATTTTCTGTATTTTATCTTAGGATGGATATATGTTTATCCCAGGCATGTTTAAATTCAGTTACTGTGGATTTACCAACCACGTCTGCTGGAAGTTTGTTCCAAGGATCTACTACTCTTTCAGTAAAATAATATTTTCTATTTTTAATATTATTATTATTATTATTATTATTATTATTATTATTATTATTATTATTATTATTATTATATCAATACACACAGCAAACGAGATCGCTATGCTGGATTTCGTATTTCATCACCAGTCGGGCGCTTCCCAAGCACCTAGGACTATGTGATGTAGCGGCGAATTATGTTTGCCGATCCCAGTAAAGCGGCCTTTTGCAATTGACAGATGGAGATTTTGTCAATTCCGATGGTTTTCAAATGTCTGCTGAGATCCTTTGGCCCTGCGCCCAGCGTGCCAAGTACCACTGGGGCCACTTTCACTGGCTTATGCCAGAGTTGTTGCAGCTCGATTTTTAGATCTTCATATTTCACTAATTTCTCTAGCTGCTTCTCCTCCATTCTGCCATCCCCTGGGATTGCGATGTCGATGATCTATACTTTCTTTTTCTTCACAATCAGGATGTCTGGTGTGTTATGCTTCAGAATTCGGTCAGTCTGAAGTCGGAAGTCCCACAGTAGTTTTGCTTGCTCATTGACCACTTTTTCGGGCTTATGATCCCACCAGTTCTTTGCCACTGGTAAATGGTAGTTCCAGCACAAGTTCCAGTGGATCATCTGTGCCACAACATCATGTCTATGCTTGTAGTCAGTCTGTTCGACCTTTTTGCAGTAGCTGAGTATGTGATCGATTGTTTCATCTGTTTATTATTATTATTATTATTATTATTATTATTATTATTATTATTTTAGCCTTTGTCTACCCACTTATTTATTATTTTATTGTTTTGCCAAGTACATATGGATGGTATACAAAAATATAACGATGTTTATATACATGATACTAGTAAAAGAGAAACATTAGGATGGGATGGAAGGAACTCTGGTGTACTTATGCACACCTCTTGTGGACAGCCGTGGGCTTCTAGCCGGAACGCTAAATTGGGCTCGCCACAGCAGCTAGTGAGTGCTTGCGAGGCCAGCACGATTTTGCTTCTGTACCTGTGGAAGTAGCAAAATCACGCATGGAGACACAGGTGAGATATTTTTTGCTTCTGCGCATGCCGAAACACGGGCGCACCTACGGATCCGTGCACGATTTTGATACCTCCACAGGTGCAGGAACAAAATCGCGCTGGTCCCGCAAGTACTCATGAGCCGCTGCGGCGAGCCCAATTTAGCGTTCCGGCTAGAAGCCCACCACTGCTTACGGACCTCTTAGGAATCGGGATCGGTCAAGAGTGGACAATCTAAAGGTAAAATTTTGGGGGTTAGGTGATGAAATTACAGAGTCTGGTAGTGAGTTCCATGCATCAACTACTCGGTTACGAAAGTATTTCCTGCAGTGGAGTTTAGAGCGGTTTACTTTAAACTTGTATCTGTTGTGTGCTCGTGTGTTGTGGTTGAAGCTGAAGTACTCATTGACAGGAAGGACATTGTAGCAGATGATTTTATGGGCTATGCTTAGGTCGTGTTTAAGACGACATAGTTCTAAGCTTTCTAAACCTAGGATTGTAAGTCTAGTTGTGTAGGGTATTCTGTTGCGAGTGGAAGAGTGGAGGGCTTTACTTTTAGTAAAGTAGCTCTGGGCATTTTCTAGAGTGTTCATGTCTGAAATGCGGTGTGGGTTCCAGACAGATGAGCTGTATTCAAGGATTGGTCTGGCGAAAGTTCTGTATGCTCTGGTTAGTAGTGTGAGATTACCGGAGCAGAAGCTACGTAGGATTGAAGCATTTTGGGTTATTGCAGTGCATAACCAAAACCAAAACATTATTATATTGTAATACAGTATTATAATAATATTGCAATAACATTATTATTATTATTAGCCACCTCGAGTCTACAGAGAGGGGCAGCATACAAATCTAATAAATAATTATTATGTTATTGCAGTGGGCTTTGGCCAGAAGCATCACGGTTCAGTTCTTTGCTATTTCAACACCAGCCCTGCTGGTGAAATTTAACTACCCCTCAGGCCGAACCTGAATCTGGCCCATGGGCTTTGAGTTTGACATCCCTGCATTAGACCAATATCCAAGAGGACAGATTGGTTTCTTATTGAAACAACTGAGCCAGCCACCCTGATTATCTCTACATCATTCAAAACATTTTATATACTGAAACAAAAGCCATGGTTGCCTTCTTCATTCATTCCTTATCAAGCAATACTAACCTAAAGTGACTGCTCAAAATTACATGGCACTGAAAAAACGTAACATAACTGTTTTTCACATTTAGGACTGCTGCGGCATTCCAATGGTCATGGGATCAAAATCCAGACACTTTGCAACCGATTCATATTTATAGAAACATAGAAACATAGAAGACTGACCCCAGAAAAAGACCTCATGATCCATCTGGTCTGCCCTTATACTATTTTCTGTATTTTATCTTAGGGTGGATCTATGTTTATCCCAGGCATGTTTAAATTCAGTTACTGTGGATTTACCAACCATGTCTGCTGGAAGTTTGTTCCAAGCAT
Organism: Erythrolamprus reginae; assembly: GCF_031021105.1. Lineage (NCBI taxonomy): Eukaryota > Metazoa > Chordata > Lepidosauria > Squamata > Dipsadidae > Erythrolamprus > Erythrolamprus reginae. The sequence goes on along the minus strand of NC_091951.1, from coordinate 28,086,545 downwards.
CTACTACTCTTTCAGTAAAATAATATTTTCTCATGTTGCTTTTGATCTTTCCCCCAACTAACTCCAGATTGTGTCCCCTTGTTCTTGTGTTCACTTTCCTATTAAAAACACTTCCATCCTGGACCTTATTTAACCCTTATTTATGATGGTTGCAATGTTTTTGAAGCCAAATTCATTTAGCAACTGCCCTGCTAACTTTTTAAAAATGCAGTGATTCACTTAACAAAAGTGTCAAGAAAAGTGTCAGACTAATCTCATTGATTTCTTTGACTATGTCACAAAGGTGTTGGATGAAGGTGGTGCCGTGGATATTGCCTACCTGGACTTCAGCAAAGCCTTTGATACGGTTCCACATACAGAGCTGATAGATAAATTAGTGAAGATTGGACTTAATCCCTGGATAGTTCAATGGATTTCAGCTGGCTGAAGCGTAGATATCAGAGAGTTATTGTTAATGGCGAGTATTCTGAGCAGAGTCAGGTTACAAGCGGTGTGCCACAAGGGTCTGTTCTGGGTCCTATTCTTTTTAATATGTTTGTGAGTGACATAGGGGAAGGTTTGGTAGGGAAGGTTTGCCTATTTGCCGACCACTCTAAAGTGTGCAATAGGGTTGATATTCCTGGAGGCGTCTGTAATATGGTAAATGATTTAGCTTTACTAGATAAATGGTCAAAGCAATGGAAACTGCAGTTTAATGTTTCCAAATGTAAAATAATGCACTTGGGGAAAAGGAATCCTCAATCTGAGTATTGCATTGGCAGTTCTGTGTTAGCAAATCCTTCGAAAGAAAAGGATTTAGGGGTAGTGATTTCTGACAGTCTCAAAATGGGTGAACAGTGCAGTCAGGCAGTAGGGAAAGCAAGTAGGATGCTTGGCTGCATAGCTAGAGGTATAACAAGCAGGAAGAGGGAGATTATGATCCCGCTATATAGAGTGCTGGTGAGACCACATTTGGAATACTGTGTTCAGTTCTGGAGGCCTCACCTACAAAAAGATATTGACAAAATTGAACGGGTCCAAAAACGGGCTGCAAGAATGGTGGAAGGTCTTAAGAATAAAACGTATCAGGAAAGACTTAATGAACTCAATCTGTATAGTCTGGAGGACAGAAGGAAAAGGGGGGACATGATCGAAACATTTAAATATGTTAAAGGGTTAAATAAGGTCCAGGAGGGAAGTGTTTTTAATAGGAAAGTGAACACAAGAACAAGGGGACACAATCTGAAGTTAGTTGGGGGAAAGATAAAAAGCAACATGAGAAAATATTATTTTACTGAAAGAGTAGTAGATCCTTGGAAAAAACTTCCAGCAGACGTGGTGTATAAATCCACAGTAACTGAATTTAAACATGTCTGGGATAAACATATATCCATCCTAAGATAAAATACAGAAAATAGTATAAGGGCAGACTAGATGGACCATGAGGTCTTTTTCTGTCGTCAGACTTCTATGTTTCTATGTTTCTAAGGTTGGAGAATGGGGCAAAATGCACTTTACAAATATCTCGCTTAACAGTTGGGCTCAATTGAGGTCGTACGTCTACCTGTGTCTGAAAACTCTACCATTCTTTTCCACCTTTCTAAATAGTCTCTTTTAGGCCACTGTGTCATCGCCACACAAATAGAATAGAATTCTCCTCAATCTCCAGGTTTTAATAATTAAGAGAATCCCAATAATAATAATAATAATAATAATAATAATAATAATAATAATAATAATTTATTAGATTTGTATGCCGTCCCTCTCTGAAGACTCGGGGTGGCTCACAACAATAATAAAAAACAATATTATAGCGAAACAAATCTAATATTAAAAAAGAAGCATATAAAACCCTATCATATTTAAAAACCAAACAACACATACGTACCAAACATAAAATATAAAGAGCCGTATAGGTGGGTCTTGAGTAGTTTACGAAAGACAAGGAGGGTGGGGGCAGTTCTAATCTCTGGAGGGGAGTTGATTCTAGAGGGCGGGGGCCGCCATAGAGAAGGCTCTTCCCCTGGGTCCCGCCAAACGACATTGTTTAGTCAACGGGACCCAGAGAAGGCCAACTCTGTGGGACCTTATCGGTTGCTGGGATTTCTGCGGTAACAGGTGGTTCCGGAGGTATTCTGGTCCAATGCCATGTAGGGTTTTAAAGGTCATAACCAACACTTTGAATTGTGACCAGAAACTGATCGGCAGCCAATGCAGGCCATGGAGTGTTGTAGAAACGTGGGCGAATCTGGGAAGCCCCACGATGGCTCTCGCGGCGGCATTCTGCACGATCTGAAGTTTCCGAACACTTTTCAGAGGTAGCCCCATGTAGAGAGCGTTGCAGTAATCGAACCTCGAGGTGATGAGGGCATGAGCGACTGTGAGCAATGACTCCCGGTCCAAATAGGGCCGCAACTGGTGCACCAGGTGAACCTGGGCAACAATCTAACAATCTAACAATCCTGGGCCTAGAAAGCCTAGAACTACGGCGCCTAAAACACGATTTGAGTATTGCCCACAAGATCATATGCTGCAATGTCCTACCGGTCAATGACTACTTCAGCTTCAACCACAATAACACAACAGCATGCAACAGATTCAAACTTAATACAAACCGCTCCAAACTTGACTGTAAAAAATATGATTTCAACAATCGAGTTATCGAAGCGTGGAACTCATTACCGGACTCAATTGTGTCAACCCCTAACCCCCAACATTTATCCCTTAAACTATCCACGATTGACCTCTCCAGGTTCCTAAGAGGCCAGTAAGGGGCGTACATAAGTGCACTGGTGTGCCTTTCGTCCCCTGTCCAATTGTCTTTCCTTTCTCTCACTTATCGTATATATTTTCTTTCTTTCATATTTCCTCTCCTCTAAGTTCACTTTTACCCTTATATATATTACCACATGTCTATTTTCTTCCTATGTATTTGTGTATTGGACAAATGAATAATAATTAAAAAAAAAAACGCCCTCCTCGTCACAGCCGAAAGATGATGTTCCAATGTGAGCTGTGAAAATGATTCCTGTACCTGTGCAGCTGTCTAGCCACTAGTTACTGTTAGTTGCAACACTTTTCACAGGCTAGTACTGTATTTTATGGCTTTTTTTGAATGCCTTCATATTGCCTCCCACCTCCTTTCTGCCTTTTTCAGCCTTGGCCCCCTTGCTGAAGGTTGGGCTCTGCAAATTTTGGGCCTTTTAGGTACAAAGTGCTGTGAGATTGCAATGTGCTCCTATTGTCCCTAGAGAAATCTGACCTTTCCTAAAGTCATAAAAATCTTTCTTCCACCGATTATTTCAGTTTAGGGCCTGGTCATTCCACCTTCCTCTGCTTAGCAGACAGTTTCAAGGGAAGACCCTGTTTTGTATAGGGAATTATAATAAGATAGAAAGATGGAGGACAGAAGGAAAAGGGGGGACATGATCGAAACATTTAAATATGTTAAAGGGTTAAATAACGTTCAGGAGGGAAGTGTTTTTAATAGGAAAGTGAAAACAAGAACAAGGGGACACAATCTGAAGTTAGTTGGGGGGGAAATCAAAAGCAACATGAGAAAATATTATTTTACTGAAAGAGTAGTAGATCCTTGGAACAAACTTCCAGCAGACGTGGTTGGTAAATCCACAGTAACTGAATTTAAACATGCCTGGGATAAACATAGATCCATCCTAAGATAAAATACAGGAAATAGTATAAGGGCAGACTAGATGGACCATGAGGTCTTTTTCTGCCGTCAGTCTTCTATGTTTCTATGTTTCTATATAGCTCCATGTGCCACCTGTGCCATAGGTTCACCATCACTGGGTGAGACTGTCTGGCAATTTCCTATAAAAGGGCTGGCTGTCAGGGGGTTGTAAATAGTTGCCAAATAAAGACCTGCTGTTTTGAAGCCACTTTTTTCTGCCTCTTCCACTCACCCTATCTAACAATAACAATTGGAGGGAGGGAACAGCTTGTGGTAAATGCTTCCATTTATGACTGTCACAACACCCCACAGTCACTTCATTGTGCCCAAACCAGGGAAAAAAACCCCTGTGGTAGATGGTTGCATTTATGACAGTCCCTGCACCTAACGGTCACCTAATTTTCCCCAATGCGGTCAGTGGAGAAGCCTGCAATAAAATTGGGACAATTGTATAATTTTCCTCTTAGCAACCAAGGGGAAGTAAACTCCTAACTATGTCACAGTTATGTGATTTTTCTCTCTAGCATGCAGTTTCTGATTGTTATTATTTTATTTAATTTATTTATTTATTTATTCATTTCATCCAATACACAATGAGGGTTTTAGTGGGTATATATCTATATACACATAGTAAAATACATGATGAAGGTTATAGAGGAGATACTCATAGTAAAATATATCTAAGAAAGAATAGAAAAGAAGATATAATAATAGAACATATCAATGAAAGAATAGAAGAAGAGATATAGGAATAGAAGAAAGGTATAGGAGATATAGGAGAGCAATAGGACAGGGGACGGAAGGCACTCTAGTGCACTTGTACTCGCCCCTTACTGACCTCTTAGGAATCTGGATATGTCAACCGTGGATAATCTAAGGGTAAAGTGTTGGGGGTTTGGGGATGACACTATGGAGTCCGGTAATGAGTTCCACGCTTCCACAACTCGGTTACTGAAGTCATATTTTTTGCAGTCAAGTTTGGAGCGGTTAATATTAAGTTTAAATCTTTTGTGTGCTCTTGTGTTGTTGTGGTTGAAGCTGAAGTAGTCAGTTTCAGATCGTGTCCCCTTGTTCTTGTGTTCACTTTCCTATTAAAAACAGTTCCCTCCTGAACCTTATTTAACCCTTTAACATATTTAAATGTTTCGATCATGTCCTCCCTTTTCCTTCTGTCCTCCATGATGTGGCTTTGTACAGATTCGGACACGTAATTGCGGCTTTGCTTGAACTGCTTAACGTTAATACAACAGTCAGTATTCAACTGTCAAACCTCCTCGGGGTTTCCCTATTTAACTACCAGCTGGCTGAGGAACGAACCAATGATTGTCCCTTATTTTCCCCGGTCGCTAGGTTACCGCCCCTCTCCCGGTGCCCTTTCCTGTTCTCATAACACTTCCTGTATGGAGCCTCTCTAGGCATCTCCTGTCGTTGGTACTCCCGGACATAACACTCCTCCCCCCTTACTCTGGAACATACATAATCCTTTAAGTAGGTTGGCTTCCGAACTATTCTACCCGAATGACGTAGTCCGTCTTCCCCTGCTACCTGACCTCGCGGAGGTTCGTGGATTTCTGGCTCTGCACTTAAAGGAACGGTAAACTGGGACAGAAGGTGAGTATCTACGTTACTGTCCAAGACCCCTGGATCTGCCATTTCCAAACGTACTTCATTATCCTCTCGCGGAATGGAACTATTATCTTCCATGAGTTTCTCTGCTTTGCGGAGACGGACCTGATCTAAATGTCTACGCCATACCCTGCCATCCTCTAATTCGACTTCATAAGAACGAGGACCCAACATTTTCACTATGGTGGCCGGAACCCAGGTTGGACCTTCCCCATAAGCTCGGGCAAAAACCTGAGATCCTACTTCCAAGTTTCTAGGAGGAGCCTCCAGCCACGGAGAATTGTTTTCATACCATGGGTGTAACCTGTCCAAAATTATTCTTAATTTTCGACCCATAAGCAGCTCCGCTGGGGTTTTTTGAGTGGCCACACATGGAGTGGAATGCTGGGCCAATAACATCTCTGATAATTTCTTCGACCAAGACCCTTGTGGGAGTTTCTTAAGTGAATCTTTCGCTGACCGTACCATTCGCTCCGCCTGTCCATTACTAGCCGGGTGCCACGGTGACATAAGGGCATGACGGATTCCCGCAGCCGCTAAGTAATTTTCAAATAGGACCGAAGTGAACTGTGGTCCGTTATCCGACACCACAATATCTGGGTACCCGTGGGTTGCAAACAATGCATTCAACGCATTGATAACTGCAATTGATTGGGTAGAATGTAAATGCACCACTTCCAACCATTTTGAATGGGCGTCCACAACTATTAAAAAATTTTGACCCAGGAAAGGCCCAGCTAGATCAATATGGAGGCGAGCCCATGGGCCTGCAGGGGGTTCCCATACTAGTGGTGGTGCTCTAGGAGGTGAGGGCCTGTTTTCTTGACACCTTAGACATGCCTCTACACACTCTTCTATCTCGTGATCTATTCCCGGCCACCACACGTAGTCTCGGGCCAGGCCTTTCATCCTTACAATTCCGGGGTGCCCCTTGTGGAGAAGACTTAGAACTTGGCGCCTAAGAGAGGGTGGAATAATTACTCTGGACCCCCTTAATAAAGAGCCCTTTTCCACTGATAATTCCGAACGGCACCTCCCATAACAGGAATATTCAGGTGCTTGCTCCTTTTTAGGCCACCCCCGGAGCACCCACTGTCTTACTATAGCCAACGTTGGGTCACGGCTTGTCTGTTTCGCTACCTCCGATGCGACTAAAACTAATGGACTCTCCTCAATGGCTAACACAGAGGACACTGGCACCGGGTCATCCAAGATATCTGGAAGAGGACATCTACTTAGCGCATCGGCATGGGCAATGTGCTTTCCCGGCCGGTACACCAACCGGTAAGTATAGTTTGCTAAGAATATAATCCATCTCGCCATGCGGGGTGACAGAACTACGGGACTTTGGCGATTTCTTGCTAAAATTCCTAGTAGGGGTTGATGATCAATTACAAGTTCAAATTTTCTTCCGTACAAATAATCGTGAAATCTTTGCACCCCTGCCACTAAGGCCAATGCTTCTTTGTCTATTTGCCCAAAGTTTCGCTCAGCCTAGCAAGAGTTCCCGGTGCCCTTTCCAGTTCTCATAACACTTCCTGTATGGAGCCTCTCTAGGCATCTCCTGTCGTTGGTACTCCCGGACATAACACTCCAGACTACAGATTGAGTTCATTAAGTCTTTCCTGATACGTTTTATGTTTAAGACCTCCCACCATTCTTGTAGCCTGTCTTTGCTGTGCAAGCAAGCTGTTCCCCTAGCTCAGCTCCAATATGCATGCATGTACCGGCCAGCCGATTTTTGGTTCACACAGAGGCTCTGGGAGGGTGTTTTTGGCTGCCAATTACCCTCTCCCAACTCCAGGGAAGCTGTTGGAGCCTGGGGAGGGCGAAGCACGAGCCTACTGAGCCCACCAGAAGTTGGGAAACAGGAAATTTTCGGCTTTCTCTGGGGTGGGGAAATAATAATGATGATAATGATAATGATGATGATGATGATGATGATGATGATAATAATAATAATAATAATAATAATAATAATTTATTAGATTTGTATGCCGCCCCTCTCCAAAAACTTGGGGCGGCTCACAACAACAATAATAACAATGTTACAATGGAAACAAATCTAATATTAAAAAACATCTAAAAACCCCATCATTTAAAAACCATGCAACACATGCATACCATACATAAAATATAAAAGACTGGGGGAAAGGTGTCTCAGTTCTCCCATGCCTGGCGATACAGGTGGGTTTTAAGTAATTTGCGAAAGACAAGGAGGGTGGGGGCGGTTCTAATCTCTGGGGGGAGTTGATTCCAGAGGGCCGGGGCCGCCACAGAAAAGGCTCTTCACCTGGGGTCTGCCAAACAACATTGTTTAGTCGACAGGACCCGGAGAAGGCCAACTCTGTGGGACCTTATCGGCCGCTGTGATTTGTGTGGTAGAAGGCGGTTCCGAAGCTGTTCTCGCCCTTCCTAGGCATTGAATTATGGGTGTGGGCACTTGTGAATTTATTTATTTATTTATTTATTTATTTATTCATTCATTCATTCATTCATTCATTCATTCATTCATTTATTAGATTTGTATGCCGCCCCTCTCCGTAGAGTCGCATGCGTAATAGCGCACACGTACACTCTTTCGGCAACAGAGGAAAAAAAGGTTCACTATCTCTGATCTAGCCAATCAACAATCAGTATTTTCCCTCCAGAATGGAGGACCTGATTGAAGCCTACGTGCTTCAGTCTGAGAATGTAGCAGTGATAACTTTGAATGGTCCATGCCCAAGGTATTATTCTTCTACTCCACGTTCAATTAGCCTTGATTTTTTTTGGCCATTATGAAGGTGCTGTAAGTAAGTAAGTAAGTAAAACATTTATTACAATCAAAGGCCATCAATATAATAAAAACAGAACATTCTGTGTCACACAGTGGTCCACCAATTGTACATGGGGATCTTGAGTAGAAAGAGAAGGCAAAACCCTCCCTTTCTCTTGACCCTCAACAAATGGTACTCAAGGGAATCCTGTCTGCCTCAACCAACATAGAGGCGGCACTTGGACATCCGTTTCAATAACCGCCGATACACTTGGCATCCATGAATATGTCTAATCCTGCCTTGAAGCTATCCAGGCTGACAGCTGTCACGACCTCTTCTGGAAGTGAATTCCAAAAACCAATGACTCTGGGTGAAGAAATATTTCCCTTGATTTGTCCTCAGTTTCTTACCTATGAGCTTTAGGGAGTGCCCCCTCGTCCTAGTATTGTGTGTTAGAGAAAATATTTTTTCTCTATCCACCTTTTCCATCCCATGCATGATTTTATACACTTCGATGAAGTCATCCCTTAAACGCCATCTTTCAAGGCTGAAGAGACCGAATCTACGGAGAGGGGCGGCATACAAATCCAATAAATTATTATTATTATTTATTATTATTATTTTTATTATTATTATTATTATTATTATTATTATTATTATTATTATTATTATGAGACCAAGAGACCTAGTTTTGTAAGGGAGATGCTCCATTCCCTTGATCATACTTGTTGCCCTTTTTTGCACATTTTATTTTATTTATTAGTTTGTAAAACATACCGTATTTTTCGCTCCATAAGACGCAGTTTTTTTCCTCCCAAACTGGGAAGAAAAATCAGCCCCGTCTTATGGAGCGAAGATGCAGGCAGGGAGGGGGGGGGAGGCTGCGAACTCGGAAGCGCCATCCCGCCGGCTGGCTGGCTGCTGCCTGGCCCCCTCCCTCCTGGAGGAGGGTCTCCCTCCGCACCACCAGCGGCGCTCCCCCCGCCAGCCAGCCAGCCAAGCCCCGCGCCCGCCGGAACCGGCTCCTCGCTCTCCCCTTGCCGCCCGCCGCGTTTGCAGGAGGTGGGGAGGGTCGGGCGGCCCGCCAAGGCCAGGAGGGACGCCGCTGCCCCCCTTCCCTCTCTCCGCCCGCTGCTCCTTGACGCCGAGAGGAAATGCCGGCAAAGGCTTTTCTCAGCGGAGGCCGGCGAAGGCGATATTCAATGTCGGGGGCGCACGGGCGGTTGCACGCGCTCCCTATCTCCCTGCTAGACCACTCGGAATATTCAAAATAAGAAAATCCTTTGCCGGTGAAGGTTTTTCTTATTTTGATTATTCCAAGTGGGCTAGCAGGGAGATAGGGAGCGCGTGCAACCGCCCGTGCGCCCCCAACATTGAATATCGCCTTTGCCGCCGGCCCCGCCTCTCCTACAACCCCCTTGCTGAGAGCTCTCGGCAAAGGTGAGGCAGGCAGGGCGTGCGCACCTCACCGCTGAGAAGAACGGAGAGAGAACGAGAGTGAGTGAGAGCAACAGACAGCAAGATAGTGAGAAAGAGAGAGTGAGAGAGAGGGGGGAGAGAGAGAAAGAGAGAGGGGGAGAGAGAGAAAGAGAGGGAGAGGGAGAAAGAGAGTGGGAGAGGGGGGAGAGATAGCAAGAGAGGGAGAGAGAGAAAGAGAGAGGGAAAGGGGGAGAGGGGGGAGAGAAAGAGAGAGGGAGGGAGAGAGAGGAGATAAAGGAAGAGGAGAGAGAGAAAGGAAGAGAAAGAAAGAAAGAGGGATAGAAAGAGAGAGAGAGTGAGAGATGCTCAGTGAGCCTTTCTTTGAAGTTGCCTTTCTTTCTTTCTTTCTTTCTTTCTTTCTTTTTCTCTCTTGCTCTCTTGCTCTTTCATTCTTTTTTCTTTCTCTTGCTTTCTTTCTTTCTCTTGCTTTCTCTCCTTCCTTCCCTCCTTCCATTTCTTTCATTCCCCCTCTCTATTTTTATTTCTCTTTCATTTTCTTTCTTTCTCTCTTTCTTGCTTTCTTTCTTGCTCTTTTTCTTTCTCTCTTTTCCCTTCCCTTCCTCTATTTCTTCTTTTCTTTCTCCTTCCTACCTTCTTCCCTCCCTCCCTCCCTTCAGTCCTTTCTCTCTTACTCTCCCCTTTCATAAGTTTCCTTGCTTCCTTCCTCTGTTCCTGTTCCTTCCCCCTTTCTTTCTTTCTTTCTTTCTTTCTTTCTTTCTTTCTTTCTTTCTTTCTTTCCTTCCTTCCTTTCCTCCCTTCATTTCTTGCTTTCCTTTTCCTTCCTCCCTTCTTTCCTCCCTCACTCCCTTCTTTCACTCCTTCCTCTCTTCCTCTCCCCTTTTTGGCTCAAAATATTTTTTTTCTATTTTCCTCCTCTAAAATCTAGGTGCGTCTTATCAGCAGGTGCGTCTTATAGAGCGAAAAATACGGTATATGCGATAGCAGGTATGAATATGAACATGAATGAAAGAAATTAATACAAATAAATTTGGACAATAGGACAGCGACGGTAGGCACACTGCTGTGCTTATGCACGACCCCTTTAAGGACATCTTAGGAATGGGATAATATCAGGTAGAACCAGCGACGTCAGTCCAACAATGGGAAGAATTGCATTTGGCGTCTGCAAGTTATGGTTTTCTTCCAGGCCCCAACTTGAATTGATAGCATTCCTGTTTCAAGCTAGAATTTATGGCAGGGTATTTATTTGCACTGTTTCCTGTGGCCCCTTCTTCAAATAGATTCCTCTTTGTCACCCCCCCATAAAGGATTTGAGCCAATGTTTTTTTAGCCCCACAAAGTTTTACAGCTGCAAGGACTAATTGTCCCCTGCTAGTGTAAAAGAAACATTTGATGTCATTCATCAAGGCACAGGTTAAATATTTTTTTCGGTGTGGTTTTTTTGCCTCCAGCAAAACAGTAGAGGGGCTCAAACTACAGCAGGTCAATGTAATGAAATTACCTTGAAGTGGTTTTTCACTTGAAAAATATGTGGAACGCACACCAGAACCGTGTGGTGTACTGCTTTGTCTAATTTGAGGGTACAAACAGACAAGCCAATATTCTCAATGAGAATTTGAATAGTACACTAGTCAGGCCATAATTCATTGGGTCAGCCTTCCAGAAATATGAACAACAGTCACTTGTTGAAAAGGGTGGGCTGTAGCAGAGGTGGGTTTCTAACTAGTTCTAGACACAACTAGACACAAGAACAGTTTTTTCCTGAACGCCATCACTCTGCTAAACAAATAATGCCCTCAAACTTTGTACTAAGTCTGTACTTCTATTTCTACTAGTTTTTTCTTATCATTCCTATCATCCATTTCCTCCCACTTAGGGCTGTATGACTGTAACTTGTTGCTTGTATTCAAAGATTTGTATTAATATTGATTGTTTCTTCATTGCTTATTTGACCCCAATGACAATCGTTAAGAGTTGTACTACATGATTCTTGAAAAATCTATCTTTTCTTTTATGTACACTGAGAGCATATGCACCAAGACAAATTCCTTGTGTGTCCAATCACACTTGGCCAATAAAGAATTCTGTTCTGTTCTGTTCTGTTCTATTCTATTCTATTCTATTCTATAACAATAGCATTTCCGGAAAATGAAGGCCAAGCCATAACAGTTCATCACTAATGGTTCTAAAGCAGGGGTAGGCAAATTTGGCTCTTCTATGACTTGTGGACTTCAATTCCCAGAATTCCTGAGTCAATTTTTCTAGCTGAGGAATTCTGGGAGTTGAAATCCACCTGTCATAGAAGAGCCAACTTTGCCTACCCCTGCTTTAGAACCATTAGTGATGACGTTATGATGCAAGTTCTGTCAGTATCTCTGTGGATGCCGCCATCTTGGATTTTGCTTCTGTTCATGCACAAAAGTTCATTTGGCTTCTGTACATGCGCAGAAGCTTTTTTTAACTGCTGCGGGTGTGCGTGCACAAAGCGCGGACATGCGCATGACACAACGTTGAGCAAACCAGCAGCAAAAGGATCCAGAACCCACCCCATGGGCTGCAGAAAAAATTAAAAATATAGAAGTAGTCCTCGATTTACAACCAAAACTGAGCCCAAAATTTATGTTGTTATCTTTACATTTGTAAAATGAATTTTGCCCCGTTTTATGACCTTTCCATTTTATGACCTTTCCTGCCACAGTTGATCAGTGAAACATTGTCGTTGTTAAGTTAGTAACACAATTGTTAAGAGACTCTGGCTTCCCACATTGACTTTGCTTGTCAGGTTACAAAAGGGGATCACATGGAGATTGCAACCGTCATAAATACAAATCAGTTGCTAAAGCATCCAAATTTTGATCATGTAACAGTTGAATGCTGCAACAGTCGCAAGTGTGAAAAACTGTAATAAATCACCTTTTTTTTGGTGCTGTTGTAACTTTGAACAGTCACTAAACGAACTGTTGTAAGTCTTGGACTACCTGTAAATAAATTTACTTATCTATTACGCATCCTGACCATTCAAACATAGAAATACACGAACCAAAATGACAGCAACCAAATGTCATAATATTTACACAGGGTATACAATTTATTTACTGAAAGAAAATGGGGAAAAGCAACTGACAAAAGATATTTTGGGTACAAATTAGAGGTTCATTTAACAGTTGTTTTCTATGCTTTTCAGCTTAATTAAAGTTTATATGAAATATATACTGTATATATATAGAAACGTAGAAACATAGAAGACTGACGACAGAAAAAGACCTCATGATCCATCTAGTCTGCCCTTATACTATTTCCTGTATTTTAGCTTACAATGGATATATGTTTATCCCAAGCATGTTTAAATTCAGTTACTGTGGATTTACCAACCACGTCTGCTGGAAGTTTGTTCCAAGGATCTACTACTCTTTCAGTAAAATAATATTTTCTCATGTTGCTTTTGATCTTTCCCCCAACTAACTTCAGATTGTGTCCCCTTCCCTGAGTGGTTTTAATTCTAATACATATTACATTTAACAAATATAATATTTTCTCATACTTCTTTAAATTGTCGGTCACTTCTTATTTTTTATATATTGTTGGTTTTTTATTTGAGGCATATATTATTAATCTAATATATATATATAAACATAAAAATATAGAAAACTGATGCAGGAAAAAAATACAGTAGTCCCTCGCTATACCGCGCTTCACCTACTGCGGCTTCACTTCATCGAGGGTTTCTGAGGATGCCGATCGGCAGATTTAAACAGCCCGCCGAACTCGATCGGCAGGTTGTTCAAAAAAAAGTATATATCTAAAATTGTAAATACTGTATTTAAATACTGTATCTAAAATAAATACTGTGTGGGAAGGGTTTATAAACACTTAAAACAATGAAAACTTACCAAACAATTACAATATAAATACTTAAGTAAGTACTATCAGTCGATAAATTCCCCATCGCGGATTTCACCTATCGCGGCCAGGTCTGGAACGTAACACCAGCGATAGGTGAGGGACTACTGTAGTGATCCATTGAGTCCGCCCTCTGAATTATTTGTTTTCCTTTAAATTAATGTATTAATTAATTAATTTTAATTATTTGTTATTTTATTTTTAAATTTTAATTGATGGGCATGTGTTTATCCCACACGTTTAAACTCAGTTACTGATGATTGACCCACTACCTCTGCTGGAAGTGGGTTCCAACCTTCCGTTACTCTTCTTGTGAAGCAATATTTTTCTAGCCTTACTTTTGATCTTTCCTCCTGTCAGTTTGAGGTTAACAGAATAACGGAATTAACGGAATAACAATGCAGTTGGAAGGGATCTTGGAAGTCTTGTGATACAAACCCCTGCTCGAACAGGAAACAAATGGCACCATTCCAAACAAGTGGTTGTCCAGTTTCTTCTTAAAATTTGCCTTCAGTGTTGGAGCACTCACAACCTTTTTTTAATTAAAAAAATCATTTTTTCTCCACAGTTTCCATACATACATCAATAGATATACTTTAAGAACATGTCAGTAGTACACACGTTTTCCAACCAATCAAAATCCAACCGCCTGTTTTAACACCTAGTCTTGCTGTTACTGATCAATTTCGTTCTTTTCTCCACATTCCCCTCTCTCTCCCTCTCTCTCCCCACCTTCTTACTCTTTCTCTCCCCCTCCCTCCCTCCCTCTCCTCCTTCCCTTCCCTTCTCTCCTTCCTTTCCATAGTTCCCTCTAAGCTGAGCAGTGAGCAATCGCTCACTTAAAAATCATCATCAACTCAGAGTTTTCCAAACCTGCCCAGAAGCCAAGAGGGAAAGAGTGAGAGGGAAGGAGAGAGAGAGGAAGAGAGAGAAACAGAGAGAAAAAAGAGAGGAAGGAAAAGAGAAAGAAAAAGAATGGGAGTAAGGAAGAGAGAAAGAAAATCAAAATCTAGTTTGAAACTAGCTCAACTATTTAAGTGGCATTTTGATATTGATAGAGTTGCCCTATTATGAGCTCACTGTTATAGACACACAGTACAGTATTTTATTTTGAAATTCTCTGATTTATTTGTTTGTTTGTTTGTTTGTTTGTTTGTTTGTTCGTTCGTTCGTTCGTTCGTTCATTCATTCATTCATTCATTCATTCATTCATTTATTTATTTATTTATTTATTTATTTATTTATTTATTTATTTATTTATTTATTTATTATTTCTGTGCCGCCCAGTCCCGAAGGGACTGCCGCTCAGACACTATACTTTTCCGCCCACCCCCCAAATAAATTAGAGGGAACACTTTTCCTTTCTACTTCCTTTCTCCCTCTAAACCAGTGTTTCCCAACCTTGGCAACTTGAAGATATCTGGACTTCAACTCCCAGAAGTCCCCAGCCAGCATTATGAATGGATAGAAAAGGAATATAGATAGAGATTAAGCTATCATGATTAAAAGAAAATGGAAAAGAAATTGAGGTAAGCCAGATGACACAATTAAACTAAGGAGGTAGGATTAGATTAATAACATATACCGAAAACAAAAAATCAACAATATATGAAAAATAAGAAGTGACCGACAATTTAAAGAAGTATGAGAAAATGTTATATTTGTTAAATGTAATATGTATTAGAATTAAAACCACTCAGGGAAGGGTTTAGAGCAGTGTTTCCAATGGGCAGAGCTTTGAAGTCACGAAGACGTCCTTCCTGGCCGGCCGAAACATCAAAGCTCCGCCCATGGAATTCCCTATTGGGATTCCCCACCTCCGTTTGAGCCTCCCGACCGGCCCGACAGCTCCGTGGCTCTTTTGAAAAGCTGACAGCCGGGCGGTGGGGCTTCTCAGCGGCCTCCTGAACTCGAACGCTGACCCCGAACTTTTACCGAACTTCCGGGTTCAACGTTCGGGAGAACGCCGAGAAGTCCCCCGACTGTTTCAAAAGGCGACAGCCGGGTGGCGGGGCTTCTCGGTGGCCTCCCGAACGCCGAACCTGGAAGTTCGGCAAAAGTTCGGGTTTGGCGTTCGGATTCGGGAGGACGCCGAGAAGCCCCCCCGGCTGTTTCAAAAGAGACAATATAGTTCCTTGTTGTAATAATGGAGTCTGGGTAGGATGCATTAAGCCATGTTTCACAGACAAAGATAATATCAAAGACTAAGGAGTCAAGGAGGAGGAGGAATTCTGACACCTTATTGACTATACATCTAGCATTTAATAATTTGCATTTGAGATTGCTTTTGCGTTGGGAGTAGGTTTTGGGTTGCTTGGAGGTAGTAAGGGGAGCGTATTTTTCTGTTAAAAATAAATTGCAATCATTTATTACTTTTTAAATCTTTGGATATCATTCTTAGAACTTATAACATAGGAATATGAGGCCAGGAAGGAGGAAAGAGGAAAAAAGCAAGGAGCACGCAGCAGCAGCAGGGGGAAAAAAGGAGAGCTGAGCCGAGCCGAGCCAAAGCGGTCTGGGCTGCGGTCGTTTTCCGCTCGCGAAGTCCTCACTCCGCCCGCAGCTGAAGTGTCATGCGGCAATAATAACCTTGCAACTCTCCCTCAGCTTTCCGATATTTTTAAATCCCTCCCTCCCGTCCTCCTCCTCCTCGGAAAGCGGCAGGGAGACCAGCACCAGCAGGAGTTGCCATCAGGCATGGGGAAATTGATTCCCCTGGGCCGTTTCCAATTTTATGCAAGGTTTGTCTGAGATGTATGACTGTTTTTTTATACTAAGGGTTTTTAATTGCTTTTTATTATTGGATTTGTACAGGTAGTCCCCGGGTTACGTCGTCCACGACGTACGACGTTTCATCGTTACGGTGACCCGGGGACAGCTTTGAAGCCACCGCTGCCGCCTCCGCCTCCATTCGGGCGAAGGGATCTCCGTGGTGGGTGGCGGCTTTGGAGACCCCGCAGACACCCCTCGCCCGAACAGAGGTGGTGGCTTCTTCAGGGAACCAACAGCCGGTCCTTCTTGGCGCTGCATTGCTGCAGCCTCCGAGGCTGCCGCCGCCGCCACCTCCGTTTGTGCAAGGGGATCTCCGTGGTGGGCAGCCTCAGAGTCTACAGTAACGCAGCGCCGAGAAGGACCAGCTGTTGGTTCCTTGAAGAAGCTGCTGCTGCCGCCGCCGTGTAAGTCGGAATATTCATGTAAATCGGAATATTCCGACTTACACCAAACTCGGCTTACAACGGGCCGTGGGAACGGATCCCCGTCATAAGTCGGGGACTATCTGTACCGTGTTTTGTGTTGTGAGCCGCTCCGAGTCTCTGGAGAGGGGCGGCATACAAATCTAATTAATAATAACAATAATAACAATAATAATAATAATACTAATAATAATAATAATAATAATAATAATAATAGTTGTGGGAGTGGGGGGGCTTTACCTCCCTCCTCTTTTCTCAACAGCTGATCAGCCCGTTTGCCTAGGTACCCAGCCTGAGGGTGTGTGTGTGAGACCCAGGAAGGAGAGCACGGGAACGCAAGACAAATTGTCACCCCAATTAGCAACTTAACAGTTCACTTGAACGATGGTAATCGTTCAAGCCACTCCCACCTGGTCATATGGCCGGCAAGCCACTCCTACCCACTCCTAACCAGTCACATGACCATCAAGCCACATCCACAGTGTGGCAGTAAACATTTTGGCTGCCCATTACTGCATGGACCTATACTATTTCAGATAAGTGAGTGTCCAGTCTCTTCTTAAAAACTCCAATGATGAAGCACCCACAGTTTCTGATGGCAAGCTGTTCCACTGGTTAATTGGAAGTTTCTCTTAATTACAGGCTGCTTCTTTCTTTGAATAATTTCCAATTACTGTATAGTTTCTTGTCCTGCCCTCTGGTGATTCGGAAAATAATTAGACTCCGTCTCCTTTATGGCGGTCCCTCAAATACTGGAATATTAGATTAGATTAGATTAGATTTATTGGATTTATATGCCGCCCCTCTCCGCAGACTCGGGGCGGCACACAACAATGGTGAAGAACAATACATAGTAACAAATCTAATATTTAAAAATCTAGGTTACAGTTTTAGATTAAAAGTCCAAAAAAAGAAACCCCAATATATAAAAAACAACACACAATCGAATCATACACAAAAACTATATGGGCAAAGGGGAGATGTTTCAATTCCCTCATGCCTGACGGTAGAGGTGGGTTTTAAGAAGTTTACGAAAGGCAAGGAGGGTGGGGGCAATCCTGATCTCTGGGGGGAGCTGGTTCCAGAGGGTCGGAGCCACCACAGAGAAGGCTCTTCCCCTGGGTCCCGCCAGTCGACATTATTGCTATCATGTTGGGTAATGTGGTGGAGGGAGGGACAGTTATAGCCATAATTTTGTGAATAAAACTAATTTGAGCATCCTGGAAATTTCAATTTTGCAGAAATAATTGGTCCTGGATTTTCAAGGCATTCTTTAAGCCAGCAGTGCCTTGGTTTAGAAATAGTTGTGGTATAATGCAACGTTTTGAACCGTTGCTGCTCCAGGAATTATCCTTCCTAAACCTTCAACTGCCATTTAGGAAGTTTGGCTCCAACACTCAGCCAGGTGGCTTGTTGGCAGTGGAGGGCGGTTTTGAAATTAATTGTGCATAGTTTCTATATTGCTTTTTAACTTGGTTTTTTTTTTTAAAAAAATAATACTTAAGAGCCATAGAGTTGCTTAGATGAGATGAGAGGCTCTACAAATCAAATACAGGGGTACCTCTATTTAAGAACTTAATTCATTCTGTGACCAGGTTCTTAAGTAGAAACGTTTGTAAGTAGAAGCAATTTTTCTCATGGGAATCAATGTAAAAGCAAATAATGCCTGCAAAACTATTAGGAAAGAAATAAAAGCTCGGAATTTGGGTGGGAGGAGGAGGAGGAAGAAGAAGAGGACAGTCGCTGCCGAAGGAAGAAGGTGAGGTGAGGGGAATCAAAAAAAATCCAAAACTTTAAGTCTTTAAAAAAAATAGAGGGACCCTGAGGTGGCAAGGAGGAGCACGCGCCTCCCATACACCCAGCAGGAGGCTGCCCCCCATACACTGCGTCAGAGAGAGAAACCCAGGGGGAATGGCAGGAAACTGGCCGGGCCTTCGTGACGCTCTCAAATTTCCTGGGAAATTTTTCTGGGCTCGGATTCTTAAGTAGAACATAGTTCTTAAGAAGAGGCAAAAAAGTCTTGAACACCCGGTTCTTATCTAGAAAAGTTCTTAAGTAGAGGAGTTCTTAAGTAGAGAAGTTCTTAAGTAGAGGAGTTCTTAAGTAAAGGAGTTCTTAAGTAGAGGAGTTCTTAAGTAGAGGAGTTCTTAAGTAGAGGAGTTCTTAAGTAGAGGAGTTCTTAAGTAGAGGAGTTCTTAAGTAGAGGAGTTCTTAAGTAGAGGAGTTCTTAAGTAGAGGAGTTCTTAAGTAGAGGAGTTCTTAAGTAGAGGAGTTCTTAAGTAGAGGAGTTCTTAAGTAGAGGAGTTCTTAAGTAGAGGCACCACTGTATACAATAATAACAATATTATCCATGAGGTGGAAGGATGCTGCAAAGATTGCAAATTTTATTTATTTGTTTGTTTGCCAAACATGTACAAGATATCAGGTATGGGAATAAGCATAAACATAAACAAAGGAAATACAGATAAATGAAGGCAATAGGGCAGTAGGGCAGGGACAGTAGGCATGCTGGCGCTCTTATGCACGCCCTTACAGATCTATTTAATTTATTAGATTTATAAGCTGCCCAACTCCTTGCAGACTCCAGGTGGCGCACAGCAATAGAAAATGTTAGTTTTGTTTTGTTTATGTATTCATTCATTCATTCATTCATTCATTCATTCATTCATTCATTCATTCGCTTGTTTGTTCATGTATTATTTTTTTCAACCTTGATTCTGCCCAATCCTGAAGGACTCAGGACTCATATAATATTATATTTATATTCCTAAATAATATATAATATATTTAGGAATGGGTTTAGGAATGGGTTGAGGTTAAAAAACATTTTTTTAAAGTTTGTATTTTTATTTTTAACTTGATTTTTTCATTATTGATAATCTTTTGAGAGCTGACCAGACTTGTCTGCATAAGTTAAGGGCCCCTTACACTTCCTTCCTTCCTTCCTTCCTTCCTTCCTTCCTTTTGTTTGTTTGTTCGTTCGTTCGTTAGTTAGTCCAATACACAATGAGGGTTTTAGTGGGTATATATACATACATACATACATACATACATACATACATACATACATACATACACATAGTAAAATGCATGATGAAGGTTATAGAGGAGATACTCATAGTAAACTATAATAATAATAATAATAATAATAATAATAATAATAATAATAATAATAATAATATTTATTAGATTTGTATGCCGCCCCTCTCCGAAGACTAAAATATATCTAAGAAAGAATAGAAAAGAAGGTATAGTAATAGAACATATCAATGAAAGAATAGAAGAAGAGATATAGGAATAGAAGAAAGGTATAGGAGATATAGGAGAGCAATAGGACAGGGGACAGAAGGCACTCTAGTGCACTTGTACTCGCCCCTTACTGACCTCTTAGGAGTCTGGATAGGTCAACCGTAGATAATCTAAGGGTAAAGTGTTGGGAGTTTGGGGATGACACTATGGAGTCCGGTAATGAGTTCCACGCTTCAACAACTCGGTTACTGAAGTCATATTTTTTACAGTCAAGTTTGGAGCAGTTAATATTAAGTTTAAATCTGTTGTGTGCTCTTGTGTTGTTGTGGCTGAAGCTGAAGTACTCGCCGACAGGCAGGACGTTGAAGCATATGATCTTGTGGGCAATACTTAGATCTTGTTTAAGGCGTCTTAGTTCTAGGCTTTCTAGACCCAGGATTGAAAGTCTAGTCTCGTAGGGTATTCTGTTTCGAGTGGAGGAGTGAAGGGCTCTTCTGGTGAAGTATCTTTGGACATTTTCAAGGGTGTTAATGTCTGAGATGCGATATGGGTTCCAAACAGATGAGCTGTATTCGAGGATGGGTCTGGCGAAAGTTTTGTAAGCTCTGTTAAGTAGTATGAGATTGCCAGAGCAGAAGCTACGTAGGATTAGGTTTACAACTCTTGAAGCCTTCTTGGCTATGTTGTTGTTTTTTTTGTTTTTGTCCATCCGCACACCCACATCCTGTCCGAATGGGAAACGGGGGAGGAAGTGTCCGGGGCACCTTGGGAGGCAGAGCTCAAGCTGCATTTAACAGATTTAACAGATGGAAGGAACCTTAAAGGTCATCTAGTCCAGGGATAGGTAAAGTTGGCTCTTCTATGACTTGGGGACTTCAACTCCCAGAATTCCTCAGCCAATCATGCTAGCTCAGGAATTCTGGTAGTTGAAGTCCATATGTCATAGAAGAGCCAACTTTGCCTGCCCCGATCTAGTCCAACCCCCTGCCCAAGCAGGACACCCTACTCACAACCTGCTGATTGTGAGGCAACAGCTAAGCCACCGCAGAGGAACCATTTGCACAGGTTAAGCAGGGAAAGTCAGGCTATTGTATTATATTGTGTTTTTATCTTGGTGTTTTTATATTGTTATGAATTGCCCTGAGTCCCAAGGGATTGGGTGGCATAGAAGTCAAAAAAATAAGTAAGTAAGTAAGTAAGTAAGTAAGTAAGTAAGTAAGTAAGTAAGTAAGTAAGTAAGTAAGTAAGTAAGTAATAAATAAATAAATAAATAAAAATTTTGGGAAAGCGCCAATAGCTGGTTTACAAATCTGTTACAAGTTGGTTCGACTTACAACCAAAATGAGCCTGAATTGGTTAAGTGAAACATTTATTCATGGAGTTGTGTCCCCTTTCGTACGATCTTTCTTGCCAGTTGTTAAGTGAATCTGGCTTCACAGTCGGCTTTATTTATTTAATTAGATTTCTAGGCTGCCCTTCTCCTGAGGCTCACGAAAGAAGATCACATGACCGTGGGCTGCTGCAACCCTCATAGACATGAACCTAGATAGATAGGATAGATGTATGGATGGCTAGATAGATGATAGATAGATAGATAGATAGATAGATAGATAGATAGATAGATAGATAGATAGATAGATGATAGATGGATGGATGGATAGATAGATGATAGATGATATAGATAGATATAGATGGATGGATGGATGGATAGATAGGATAGATAGAAAGAATATAGTTTTTGATTGATTGAATTAAAATGTATAAATATATGTTACTATTATACTTAAAGGTATGTATGAAGTGACATTTGAACGGAAAGAGAGAAAGAGATGTTGCAATCGGCTTCTTCTCCGATGCCTTTTCTAAAGGGTTTCATGATGGTCACTCATCCCAACACTTAGCCAAACCCCAGGAAAAATAAATAGAACCCAGGAGAAAAAGAATGGAAGTGTGTACTGCATATCTCAATCAGCAGTAATGGTAATTCTAATTCCTGTGCATTCTTTTTTTCCTCTGGAGCTACTGCAGGAAAAGAACAAAATATCAAAGACCAGCCTGGTTTGCAACACTTCTTATTTGTTAAGATTTATTGATTTAAATTCATTGTTAAAATCTCCACCACCCAGAGTCATTGTTATGACAAGGGCAGCCATATAATTTAAAATACAATAAAGTTATCACCAAATAAAATTATTTTTCTATTGAAGACAAATTGGATGGATGGATGGATGGAGGAATGGATGGACGGACGGACGGAGAGTAAGTTACTGGTAGATGCAGGCTACCTGACATTCAATGGCACTGGATATATTTTAATCACGTTCAATTAATAAAATTACAAGAGATACTGTGTAAGCCACTGCCTTACAGATAACAACCTGCTGACCTATTCAGTTCTATCCATCCCAGATGAAAGCAACTACCAAGATCAGGTATCAATGTATTGAAAAGCCAACAGCCTTGTGCTCAATTCTTGGTCATCTGCTGTTTCATTCAAATGGTATTGTCATTTCCATAATCTTTGAGTCCGCAGGTTAGATCTGAACTCCAACCCTGCCCTCGAGAATCTGCTTGTGAGTTGTCAAGTTGGATATCCCTCCTTGATGGATGTTTATATGTTTACTGTATACAGTAACACAGAAAAGAACCGTGGGATCTTTTAAATACACTGAGCATTTGTGTGCTTTTATCTGGTACAAATCTGCTTGTGAGTCGTCAAGTGGGACTTGGCATTCATATTGCTTCTCTTCTGTATGGTCCTCTCGTATTTGATAAAGGGAATCTCACCCAATGAAGCTTTCGCTAGTATTTACAGTTTGTCAGTAGCAATGGGATTTAGAACCCATCATTGGAGTATAATGGGATGGGGGAGGGGTTGGGGAGGGTATCTGGAACATTAAAATAGCACATCATGAAATATTTGTACAAAGTTCTTAGAAATTAAGCACAAGAATTATATAATTACGATTATGTTCCAAAATAACGATGTAAAACAATATATACCTGCTCTTCCTTTTTAATCATTGTAATATAATAAAAAATATTTTTTTAAAAAATAAAATAAACTAGCACATCATCTAATGCTTCTCTTAATTCCGTCATTTTCCCTCAAACTGAAAATTGGCTTCATTTATTTTTTTGATCATCATCATCATCAGGCAGAAAAAATTCACTGGCTTTCTTTCCTGGGTCCTTTGGTTTTGCTTTAATCCCAGACTCCAGAAAATAATTTCTGACTCATTCCGAACTCTTGCAAATGTCTCTTTTTATGTCATCTAAATAAAATGCTCCTACGATCGCACTCTTATAAAATGTTACAAAGCCTGCCAGGTTAATTCATCTGTTCCTAAACAGTACTGAATGGCCTGGGCCATTGTATTTGAAAGAAGGGGAGAAGTAAGATTTTGGGGTGTTTTTTGCACGATAGGTGGCTGCTGCTTGAAGCTTGTATGTTCTTCTCTTACTTCATAGCTTCCAACATGGAAGGTCTTCTCCTTATGTGTTTGCCATATGTCACATTCTGAGAGAAACAGAAAAGCAGTTATATCATTACCGCCAATAATAAATTCCATTTCAAACAACTTCTATTATGAATTCTAGTTTTGGTGGGTGTTGTCATATGCTTAGTCTTCCCCTCCTGTTGAACTAAGAAATCCCAAATTCAAGCATCCTCATTTGGAGACTTTCCAGCATTACCTATAGCAGTGATGGCGAACCTATGGCACGGGTGCCAGAGTTGGCACACGGAACCATATCTGCTAGTACGCAAGCCATAGCCCTAGCTCAGCTCCAATGTGCATGTGTGTGCCAGCCAGCATGATTTTTGGCTCCTACAGAAGCTCAGGGAGAGCATTTTTGGCTTCCTGAGAGTCTCCCGGGGGGTGAGGGAGGGCATTTTTACCTTGCCTGGCACCAGGGAAGCTTTTGGAGCCTGGGGAGGGCAAAACATGAGGCGACTGGTAAGAAAAGCAAGTAGGATGCTTGGCTGCATAGCTAGAGGTATAACAAGCAGGAAGAGGGAGATTGTGATCCCGCTATATAGAGCGCTGGTGAGACCACATTTGGAATACTGTGTTCAGTTCTGGAAACCTCACCTACAAAAAGATATTGACAAAATTGAACGGGTCCAAAGACGGGCTGTAAGAATGGTGGAAGGTCTTAAGCATAAAACTTATCAGGAAAGACTTCAAGAACTCAATCTGTATAGTCTGGAGGACAGAAGGAAAAGGGGGGACATGATCGAAACATTTAAATATGTCAAAGGGTTAAATAAGGTCCAGGAGGAAAGTGTTTTTAATAGGAAAGTGAACACAAGAACAAGGGGACACAATCTGAAGTTAGTTGGGGGAAAGATCAAAGGCAACATGAGAAAATATTATTTGACTGAAAGAGTAGTAGATCCTTGGAACAAACTTCCAGCAGACGTGGTTGGTAAATCCACAGTAACTGAATTTAAACATGCCTGGGATAAACATGTATCCATCCTAAGATAAAATACAAAATATAGTATAAGGGCAGACTAGATGGACCATGAGGTCTTTTTCTGCCGTCAGTCTTCTATGTTTCTGTTACTGGGCCCACCAGAAGTTGGGAAACAGGCCATTTCCGGCCTCCAGAGGGCCTTGGGAGTGGGGGTGCAGGAAGCTATCTTCGTCTTCCCCAGGCATTGAATTATGGGTGTGGGCACTCACACATGTACAATAGTGTATGCACACGCTCTTTTGGCACCTGAGGAAAAAAAGGTTCGCCATCACTGACCTATAGACTTCCTGTTGGGTAGAACATCTTCATCAAGAAAACTCTCTTCTAGAAATGTTTGCAATCATTGACAGTCTGCAGCCTTACCTAATGAGTTGGCCTCCCCATCAGTCCCTTGGGAAGCTTCACCGACACAACGTCCCAGGCCTCTTTCTCTAATTTGGGAGATGTGAGCATCATATCCTCCAGAATTGGGGATGACTGAAGACAAAAAAAAACCCCTGTCAGTTCTGAAGTCTAGATTCCCGAAATCAAATAATATGCTAAGTCAAAATTTGAGTAAGAGCCAATTTGCATACTGTTCTGGTTTCTGGTAGAAGTTTAGTAATTACAAATAACTCTCATTAAATGCATCATTTCATGAATAAAGCAATTCCATTTATTTCTCTGCTCTCTTGTACCTTCAACACATTTCCGACATCAATCGGTCCGTTATCTCTCTTCTAGCCGCATTCCTCACATTCTTCTTCCTGCTTAACTTAGACAAGATTTATTTCCTAACTACATAGCTATAAAAAACAGCAGCACTGACTAAATACAATACAAAATACTTTGGCTTACTTTATTGTGGCGAAACAATTCAGCAACGTTGAAACTCCACCCTTCTTCTCCACTAACCCCCTGACGTGCCAATTACCTCACTACAATATTTAACCCATTCCTCTCCTTAATATCTTCTTCCAGAGCTTTGCTCTCTACATTTCTGAATTCTTCTGAATTTAGGATTAACCCAGTGAGCATCTGATTCTCCCTCGCTAGATCCTGAACTCATAGCCCCATCCTGTGGCTGGCCTCCCACCTGTTCTACTACCTGTAACCCAGGGCCCCCCACTACTTCATAAACACTATCTGAATCTGAGTCCTCAATATCTTCATCATCCTCCAACTGATCAAGAGTATGTACAACACATACCGATAATAAATAGACTTTATTTCCTCCACATCTAAGATGTGCCAATATTTTTAATATTTTTAAATATTTTTTCGCCAATATTTTTGCTTCTGCAAATGCAACTGAAGCCAAATGTTGTGTGAGGATGCGCGCACAAGAGAGATTTCAGCGATTTTTGTTTATTTTTTCGGCACATGCGCTGAAGGAAAAGTATTGATGAAAATTGCCAAAAACTGGTTGCCGATTGGTTTCTGGTCACAATTCAAAGTGTTGGTTATGACCTATAAAGCCCTTCATGGCATTGGACCAGAATATCTCTGGGACTGTCCTCTGCCGCACGAATCGCAGCGACCAGTTAGGTCCCACAGAGTTGGCCTTCCCCGGGTCCCATCGACTAAACAATGTCATTTGGTGGGACCCAGGGGAAGAGCCTTCTCTGTGGCGGCCCTGACCCTCTGGAACCAACTCCCCCCAGATATCAGAGTTGCCCCTACCCTCCTTGCCTTTTGTAAGCTCCTTAAAACCTACATCTGTCATCAGGCATGGGGGAATTGAGATATTCCCTTCCCCCTAGGCTTATAAAATTTATGCATGGTATGTCTGTATGTATGATTGGTTTCTTAAATTGGGGTCTTTTACATTACTTTTAATATTAGATTTGTTCATATTTTATTTATTTATTTATTTATTAGTTGGACTTGTATGCCACCCCTCTCCGAAGACTCGGGGCGGCTCACAACAAGTAAAACAGTAACAACAATCCAATTAATTAAAATATTTAACGATTTAAGAAAAACCCCATGTAATAACAGACACACACACAACCATACCACGCATAAATTAACGTGCCCAGGGGAGATGTTTAGTTTCCCCATGCCTGACGGCAAAGGTGGGTCTTAAGGAGTTTTCGGAAGGCAGGAAGAGTAGGGGCAGTTCTAATCTCCGGGGGGAGTTGGTTCCAGAGAGCCGGTGCCGCCACAGAGAAGGCTCTTCGCCTGGGACCCGTCAACCGGCATTGTTTAGTTGACGGGACCCGGAGAAGGCCCACTCTGTGGGACCTAATCGGTCGCTGGGATTCCTGCGGCAGGAGGCGGTCTTGTCTTTTTACTGTTGTTAGCCGCCCCGAGTCTGCGGAGAGGGGCGGCATACAAATCTAATAACTCTAATAAAATCTAATAAATAAATAAATAAATCTGGCTTCTGGTCATACACAGAAGCTGAATTTTGTGCCAACATGCACCTGCCCGCCTGCTGGACATGCGTACAACCACTCCGGTCACCGGGAACGTTCCGGTAGCGCCAGCGAGAGAGGAACCCCTGTGCTGGCACAAGTGCTGCAAGGTCCTAGTGGGGTGGGGTGGGGGGGAGAGGCAAAGGAGGCCCTGCAACATCCCTTTGATGGGTTGTAAGGTTGAATGACCGCAGGGTTGCTGCAGTTTTTGCAATTTTAAAATGGTGTCATTTGTAGCTTTTGGGGGCTTTTGTCATAATTTTGGGGGCTTTTGTCATAATTTTGAACGGTAGCTAAATGGCCTATCTCAAGGACCACTGTTAAACAGATTATTTTTATTTACAAAGTTATATTTTCATCATGCTGTAGGCTGGGATCTTGAATGGGCGCTATCTGAGTCTGGATGTAACAGATATAGAAAAAAGCTAAAGGAAAACTGAGTTGTATAAAGTCGTCACTCATTCAGCGACTATTCAAGTACAGTGGTGCTAATTGAGGACTCAAGATTCCTCAGAGTTCCAAGTGTTGCAGTATCCTCACCTTTGTGTGATTACAGCCTATACAAATTATGATGTTGCAGGGAGCTGTGATCATGTTATCGCCATTTCGACCTACGAAGTTCCCATAATGAGCCTTGGTGGCACAGTGGTTAGAGTGCAGTAACATAGAAACATAGAAGACTGACGGCAGAAAAAGACCTCATGGTCCATCTATTATTATTATTATTTATTTAGATTTGTATGCCGCCCCTCTCCGCAGACTCTGTCTGCCCTTATATTATTTTCTGTATTTTATCTTAGGATGGATATATGTTTATCCCAGGCATGTTTAAATTCAGTTACTGTGGATTTATCAACCATGTCTGCTGGAAGCTTGTTCCAAGGATCTACTACTATTTCAGTAAAATAATATTGTCTCATGTTGCTTTGGATCTTTCCCCCAACTAACTTCAGATTGTGTCCCCTTGTTCTTGTGTTCACTTTCCTATTAAAAACACTTCCCTCCTGAACCTTATTTAACCCTTTAACATATTTAAATGTTTCAATCATGTCTCCCCTTTTCCTTCTGTCCTCCAGACTATACAGATTGGGTTTATGAAGTCTTTCTTGATACGTTTTATGCTTAAGACCTTCCACCATTCTTGTAGCCCGTCTTTGGACCTGTTCAATTTTGTCAATATCTTTTTGTAGGTGAGGTCTCCAGAACTGAACACAGTATTCCAAATGTGGTCTCACCAGCACTCTATATAGCGGGATCACAATCTCCCTCTTCCTGCTTGTTATACCTCTAGCTATGCAGCCAAGCATCCTACTTGCTTTCCCTACCACCTGACTGCATTGTTCACCCATTTTGAGACTGTCAGAAATCATTATCCCTAAATCCTTTTCTTTTGAAGTATTTGCTAACACAGAACTGCCAAAGCAATACTCAGATGGAGGATTCCTTTTCCCCAAGTGCATTATTTTACATTTGGAAACATTAAACTGCAGTTTCCATTGCTTTGACCATTTATTGTACTGCAAACTGCTTCTGCTGACTGCTGGCTGTAGTTCACTAATTGAAATCTCACCAGGCTCAAGGTTGACTCAGCCTTCCATCTTTCCAAGGTGGGTAGAATGAGGACCCAGAATGCTTAACTGCTTAGAGAAGGCTGTAAAGCACTGCGAAGTGGTATATAAGTGCTACAAGTGCTATTGCTATAACCAACGTTAGTATGGAAGGTTGCAAGGAAAATTCCCCCATAATTCCCTCCAACTTCTTTTTCTTCCAAGAAGCCCATTATAGTATAGGATCCAGGTTCTCATACTCCATAGGGCCTCCCTGCCTAGCACCTACTTGAAGGTCCCAGCCTACAGCATGATGAAAACAAAACTTTACAATTAATCTTTGCAGTTACGACTTTCGTATCTCTGCAAATCAAAATAATTCAAAGTATCATAAGTATCTCTGCTTCAGATTTCCTTTGCTTTACAAATCCGTGAAGGTCTTTACAAATCTGTGATTGGTTATAAAGTTGTTTTTATCTCACTACTGTTAACTGCGGTTGTGAAATGAAGACCACCTGTGGAAAAGGAGAATTTACAATTACACTCCCACCTGGTCATATGGCCGGCAAGCCACTCCTACCCACTCCTAACCAGTCACATGACCATCAAGCCACACCCACAGTGTGGCAGTAAACATTTTGGCTGCCCATTACTGCATGGACCTATACTATTTCAGATAAGTGAGTGTCCAGTCTCTTCTTAAAAACTCCAATGATGAAGCACCCACAGTTTCTGATGGCAAGCTGTTCCACTGGTTAATTGGAAGTTTCTCTTAATTACAGGCTGCTTCTTTCTTTGAATAATTTCCAATTATAGTTTCTTGTCCTGCCCTCTGGTGATTTGGAAAATAATTAGACTCCGTCTCCTTTATGGCAGTCCCTCAAATACTGGAATATTAGATTAGATTAGATTAGATTAGATTTATTGGATTTATATGCCGCCCCTCTCCGCAGACTCGGGGCGGCACACAACAATGGTGAAGAACAATACATAGTAACAAATCTAATATTTAAAAATCTAGGTTACAGTTTTAGATTAAAAGTCCAAAAAAAGAAACCCCAATATATAAAAAACAACACACAATCGAATCATACACAAAAACTATATGGGCAAAGGGGAGATGTTTCAATTCCCTCATGCCTGACGGTAGAGGTGGGTTTTAAGAAGTTTACGAAAGGCAAGGAGGGTGGGGGCAATCCTGATCTCTGGGGGGAGCTGGTTCCAGAGGGTCGGAGCCACCACAGAGAAGGCTCTTCCCCTGGGTCCCGCCAGTCGACATTATTGCTATCATGTTGGGTAATGTGGCGGAGGGAGGGACAGTTATAGCCATAATTTTGTGAATAAAACTAATTTGAGCATCCTGGAAATTTCAATTTTGCAGAAATAATTGGTCCTGGATTTTCAAGGCATTCTTTAAGCCAGCAGTGCCTTGGTTTAGAAATAGTTGTGGTATAATGCAACGTTTTGAACCGTTGCTGCTCCAGGAATTATCCTTCCTAAACCTTCAACTGCCATTTAGGAAGTTTGGCTCCAACACTCAGCCAGGTGGCTTGTTGGCAGTGGTGGGCGGTTTTTAAATTAATTGTGCATAGTTTCTATATTGCTTTTTAACTTGGTTTTTTTAAAAAAAAAAATACTTAAGAGCCATAGAGTTGCTTAGATGAGATGAGAGGCTCTACAAATCAAATACCGTGGTAGCTCTACTTAAGAACTTAATTCGTTCTGTGACCAGGTTCTTAAGTAGAAACGTTTGTAAGTAGAAGCAATTTTTCTCATGGGAATCAATGTAAAAGCAAATAATGCGTGCAAAACTATTAGGAAAGAAATAAAAGCTCGGAATTTGGGTGGGAGGAGGAGGAGGAAGAAGAAGAGGACAGTCGCTGCCGAAGGAAGAAGGTGAGGTGAGGGGAATCAAAAAAATTCCAAAACTTTAAGTCTTAAAAAAAAATAGAGGGACTCTGAGGTGGCAAGGAGGAGCACGCGCCTCCCATACACCCAGCAGGAGGCTGCCCCCCATACACTGCGTCAGAGAGAGAAACCCAGGGGGAATGGCAGGAAACTGGCCGGGCCTTCGTGACGCTCTCAAATTTCCTGGGAAATTTTTCTGGGCTCGGGTTCTTAAGTAGAACATAGTTCTTAAGAAGAGGCAAAAAAGTCTTGAACACCCGGTTCTTATCTAGAAAAGTTCTTAAGTAGAGGAGTTCTTAAGTAGAGAAGTTCTTAAGTAGAGGAGTTCTTAAGTAGAGGAGTTCTTAAGTAGAGGAGTTCTTAAGTAGAGGAGTTCTTAAGTAGAGGAGTTCTTAAGTAGAGGAGTTCTTAAGTAGAGGAGTTCTTAAGTAGAGGAGTTCTTAAGTAGAGGAGTTCTTAAGTAGAGGAGTTCTTAAGTAGAGGAGTTCTTAAGTAGAGGCACCACTGTATACAATAATAACAATATTATCCATGAGGTGGAAGGATGCTGCAAAGATTGCAAATTTTATTTATTTGTTTGTTTGCCAAACATGTACAAGATATCAGGTATGGGAATAAGCATAAACATAAACAAAGGAAATACAGATAAATGAAGGCAATAGGGCAGTAGGGCAGGGACAGTAGGCATGCTGGCGCTCTTATGCACGCCCTTACAGATCTATTTAATTTATTAGATTTATAAGCTGCCCAACTCCTTGCAGACTCTAGGTGGCGCACAGCAATAGAAAATGTTAGTTTTGTTTTGTTTATGTATTCATTCATTCATTCATTCATTCATTCATTCATTCATTCATTCGCTTGTTTGTTCGTGTATTATTTTTTTCAACCTTGATTCTGCCCAATCCTGAAGGACTCAGGACTCATATAATATTATATTTATATTCCTAAATAATATATAATATATTTAGGAATGGGTTGAGGTTAAAAAACATTTTTTTAAAAGTTTGTATTTTTGTTTTTAACTTGATTTTTTCATTATGGATAACCTTTTGAGAGCTGACCAGACTTGTCTGCATAAGTTAAGGGCCCCTTACACTTCCTTCCTTCCTTCCTTCCTTCCTTCCTTCCTTCCTTCCTTCCTTCCTTCCTTTTGTTTGTTCGTTCGTTAGTTAGTTAGTCCAATACACAATGAGGGTTTTAGTGGGTATATATACATACATACATACATACATACATACATACATACATACATACACATACATACATACATACATACACATAGTAAAATGCATGATGAAGGTTATAGAGGAGATACTCATAGTAAAATATAATAATAATAATAATAATAATAATAATAATAATAATAATAATATTTATTAGATTTGTATGCCGCCCCTCTCCGAAGACTAAAATATATCTAAGAAAGAATAGAAAAGAAGGTATAGTAATAGAACATATCAATGAAAGAATAGAAGAAGAGATATAGGAATAGAAGAAAGGTATAGGAGATATAGGAGAGCAATAGGACAGGGGACAGAAGGCACTCTAGTGCACTTGTACTCGCCCCTTACTGACCTCTTAGGAATCTGGATAGGTCAACCGTAGATAATCTAAGGGTAAAGTGTTGGGAGTTTGGGGATGACACTATGGAGTCCGGTAATGAGTTCCACGCTTCGACAACTCGGTTACTGAAGTCATATTTTTTACAGTCAAGTTTGGAGCAGTTAATATTAAGTTTAAATCTGTTGTGTGCTCTTGTGTTGTTGTGGCTGAAGCTGAAGTACTCGCCGACAGGCAGGATGTTGCAGCATATGATCTTGTGGGCAATACTTAGATCTTGTTTAAGGCGTCTTAGTTCTAAACTTTCTAGACCCAGGATTGAAAGTCTAGTCTTGTATGGTATTCTGTTTCTAGTGGAGGAGTGAAGGGCTCTTCTGGTGAAGTATCTTTGGACATTTTCAAGGGTGTTAATGTCTGAGATGCGATATAGGTTCCAAACAGATGAGCTGTATTCGAGGATGGGTCTGGCGAAAGTTTTGTAAGCTCTGGTAAGTAGTATGAGATTGCCAGAGCAGAAGCTATGTAGGATTAGGTTTACAACTCTTGAAGCCTTCTTGGCTATGTTGTTGTTGTTTTTGTTTTTGTCCGTCCGCACACACACGTCCTGTCCAGACGGGAAAAGTGGGGGGAAGTGTCCGGGGCGCCTTGGGAGGTGGAGCTCAAGCTGCATTTAACAGATTTAACAGATGGAAGGGACCTTGAAGGTCATGTAGTCCAGGGTTAGGCAAAGTTGGCTCTTCTATGACTGGGGGACTTCAACTCCCAGAATTCCTCAGCCAATCATGCTAGTTCAGGAATTCTGGGAGTTGAAGTCCATATGTCATAGAAGAGCCAACTTTGCCTACCCCGATCTAGTCCAACCCCCTGCCCAAGCAGGACACCCTACTCACAACCTGCTGATTGTGAGGCAACAGCTAAGCCAGTGTTTCCCAACCTTTTTTGAGCCGCGGCACATTATTCACACTTACAAAATCCTGGGGAACACTGAGCAGGGGGGGGGGGGCGCGAGCGGGGGGGAGGGGCTAAAAATGTTTGGACAAAAAAACCCTCTCTACCGCCCTTTCGCCCTATTTCTCCCCTATCTCTTTCTTTCCCTCTCTCTCCATCCCTCTTTCTTTCTTCTTTCCTTCCTCTTTTTTGCTTTCTCTCGCCCTCCTTCCTTCCTTCTTTCTCGCTTTCTCTCTCTTGCATTCTTTCTCTCTCTTTCTGTCTCTCTTGCTATCACTTTGATTCATTCTTTCTCTCTCCCTTGCTTTCTCTCTCTCATTCTCTCTCTCGCTTTCCTTCTCTCTTCCTCTTTCTGTCTTGCTTTCTCTCTAACCCTCCTTTTTCTTTCTCTTTCTTTCTCTCTCGTGCACCACGCCGGCAACATAGAGAGAAAGAGAGAGCGGAGAGAGAGTGGAGGGCGGCTTGCCAGTCTGCCGCTCCCTGGATCAGCGGCCCCGCATGGCCCCAGCGCAAACTCCGCCGTTGCCTTCACCTCCGCCTAAGAGGCAGCAGCCACATCCAACCCTTTGCCCTCCCAGGTGTTTATGGCGCTCAGCGCCTGGCCATGGACCGCCTCCACCTCCCGGTACCCCGCCCGACTTCTACCTGCAGGAACGGGTGGTGGGGCGCCACGAAGGGTGGCACTTGGAGGCCACCACGGCACCGTTGTCATCACGGCGCAAAGCCATGCAGTCCTGGATCGCTCGCTTCTCCGGCCAGCAAGCCGGCTGCCTGGGAAAACCGCTCGCTTTTTAAACGCACACTTTTCAAAGGCGGCATTTCCCGGGCAGCGATTCGGACTGCGTGGCTTTGCGCCACTTCAAAAATTTCTGCGGGGGGGTTCCTAATGACTGTGCGGGCGCACGCCCACGCAGCTTAGAAACAACAGTGGCCGGCGCCCTCCCACCGAGCCCCAAAAGGTCACTTCCTGTCACCGCCAGGTAAGCTCCAGCCAGGCTGGGCTCGCGGCACACCTGACCATGTCCCGCGGCACACTAGTGTGCCGCGGCACACTGGTTGGGAAACACTGAGCTAAGCCACCGCAGAGGAACCATTTGCACAGGTTAAACAGGGAAAGTCAAGCTATTGTATTATATTGTGTTTTTATATAGTCCCAAGGGTTTGGGTGGCATAGAAGTCAAAAAAATAAATAAGTAAATAAGTAAGTTAGTAAGTAAGTAAGTAAGTGGCATCGGACCAGAATATCTCCAGGACCGCCTTCTACCGCACGAATCCCAGCGACCGATTAGGTCCCACAGAGTTGGCCTTCCCCAGGTCCCGTCGACTAAACAATGTTGTTTGGCGGGTCCCAGAGGAAGAGCCTTCTCTGTGGCAGCCCCGACTCTCTGGAACCAGCTCCCCCCCGGAGATTAGAACTGCCCCCACCCTCCTTGCCTTCAGTAAACTCCTTAAAACCCACCTTTGCCACCAGGCATGGGGGAATTGAGATATCTCCCCCGGGCCTATACAATTTATGTATGGTATGTTTGTATGTATGTATGTCTGATTAATAATGGGGTTTTTAAAATGTTTTTTAAATTATTAGATTTGTTATGAATTGTTCTATTGCTGTTGTGAGCCGCCCCGAGTCTACGGAGAGGGGCGGCATACAAATCTAATAAATAATAATAAGTAAGTAAGTAAGTAAGTAAGTAAGTAAGTAAGTAAGTAAGTAAATAAATAAATAAATTTTGGAAAAGAGCCAATAGCTGGTTTAGAAATCTATTACAAGTTGGTTCGACTTACAACCAAAACGAGCCCAAATTTTCTGTGGTTAAGTGAAACATTTATTCATGGAGTTGTGTCCCCTTTCGTACGATCTTTCTTGCCACGGTTGTTAAGTGAATCTGGCTTCACAGTCGGCTTTATTTATTTAATTAGATTTCTATGCTGCCCTTCTCCCGAGGCTCACAAAAGGAGATCGCACGACCTTGGGATGCTGCAACCCTCATAGACATGAACCTTGTTGCTAAACATCTGAATTTTGGTCACAGGATTATGATGGGGGGTCGTAACTGAAAAACAATGTCACTTTTTTTTTCAGTGTCGTAACTTGGAATATTGTTGTAAGTCGAGGACTACTTGTAATCGCTACCAGCTGGTATTTAACAATGCCTGGCTACTCATATGAGCCACACCTAAGCAAGTTCTCCCAGGACTTGTCAATTTCACTTTTGAGATCCATTCAAAAGGAGTGGAAAGAAGTAGATGGGAGAGAAGAAGGTAGAAAGAAGAAGGTAGAAAGAAGAGATAGAGATAGAGGGAGGGGAGTGTAATAGAAAGAAAGAAAACAGGCCGATGAATAGGAGTCGAAAGTATGTGTAACTAGGCACCTCCTGCCACATAGCTCCCAGCGACCAACAAGGGTCCACAGAGTTGGCCTTCTCCAGGTCCAGTCAGTCAAACAATGTTGCCTGGCAGGGCTGCAGGAGAGCCTTCTCTGTGGTGGCTCCAGCTCTCTGGAACCAGCTCCCTCCATAGATCCATAACCTCCCCACCCTACAGGCTCTTCGCAAAGCTGTTAAGACCTGGCTCATCCGGCAGGCCTGAGGCCTTGATCGAATATCAGTGAGTGATACTGAAAGATATGTATGGTTTTATTAGGGTTTTCATTAAGTACTTTAAATTGTTTTTAATATTTTTTGTTGGAAGCCACCCAGAGTCCTTTCGCAATTCTGTGGCATATACGTTCGATAGATAGATAGATAGATAGATAGAGAGATAGATAGAGAGATGATAAAGAGATGATAGATAGATAGAATATAGTTTTTGATTGATTGAATTAAAATGTATAAATATATATGTTACTGTTATACTTAAAGGTATATATGAAGTGGCATTTGAACGGAAAGATAGAAAGAAAGAGACATTGCAATCGGCTTCTTCTCCTATTCCTTTTCTAAAGGGTTTCATGATGGTCACTCATCCCAACACTTAGCCAAGCCCCAGGAAAAATAAATAGAACCCAGGAGAAAAAGAATGGAAGTGTGTACTGCATATCTCAATCAGCAGTAATGGTAATTCTAATTCCTGTGCATTCTTTTTTTCCTCTGGAGCTACTGCAGGAAAAGAACAAAATATCAAAGACCAGCCTGGTTTGCAACACTTCTTATTTGTTAAGATTTATTGATTTAAATTCATTGTTAAAATCTCCACCACCCAGAGTCATTGTTATGACAAGGGCAGCCATATAATTTAAAATACAATAAAGTTATCACCAAATAAAATTATTTTTCTATTGAAGACAAATTGGATGGATGGATGGATGGATGGATGGATGGAGGAATGGATGGACGGACGGACGGACGGACGGAGAGTTAGTTTCTGGTAGATGCAGGCTACCTGACATTCAATGGCACTGGATATACAGTATTTTAATCACAAGTTCAATTAATAAAATTACAAGAGATACTGTGTAAGCCACTGCCTTACAGATAACAACCTGCTGACCTATTCAGTTCTATCCATCCCAGATGAAAGCAACTACCAAGATCAGGTATCAATGTATTGAAAAGCCAACAGCCTTGTGCTCAATTCTTGGTCATCTGCTGTTTCATTCAAATGGTATTGTCATTTCCATAATCTTTGAGTCCGCAGGTTAGATCTGAACTCCAACCCTGCCCTCGAGAATCTGCTTGTGAGTTGTCAAGTTGGATATCCCTCCTTGATGGATGTTTATATGTTTACTGTATAACACAGAAAAGAACCGTGGGATCTTTTAAATACACTGAGCATTTGTGTGCTTTTATCTGGTACAAATCTGCTTGTGAGTCGTCAAGTGGGACTTGGCATTCATATTGCTTCTCTTCTGTATGGTCCTCTCGTATTTGATAAAGGGAATCTCACCCAATGAAGCTTTCGCTAGTATTTACAGTTTGTCAGTAGCAATGGGATTTAGAACCCATCATTGGAGTATAATGGGATAGGGGAGGGGTTGGGGAGGGTATCTGGAACATTAAAATAGCACATCATGAAATATTTGTACAAAGTTCTTAGAAATTAAGCACAAGAATTATATAATTACGATTATGTTCCAAAATAACGATGTAAAACAATATATACCTGCTCTTCCTTTTTAATCATTGTAATATAATAAAAAATATTTTTTTAAAAAATAAAATAAACTAGCACATCATCTAATGCTTCTCTTAATTCCGTCATTTTCCCTCAAACTGAAAATTGGCTTCATTTATTTTTTTGATCATCATCATCATGAGGCAGAAAAAATTCACTGGCTTTCTTTCCTGGGTGCTTTGGTTTTGCTTTAATCCCAGACTCCAGAAAATAATTTCTGACTCATTCCGAACTCTTGCAAATGTCTCTTTTTATGTCATCTAAATAAAATGCTCCTACGATCGCACTCTTATAAAATGTTACAAAGCCTGCCAGGTTAATTCATCTGTTCCTAAACAGTACTGAATGGCCTGGGCCATTGTATTTGAAAGAAGGGGAGAAGTAAGATTTTGGGGTGTTTTTTGCACGATAGGTGGCTGCTGCTTGAAGCTTGTATGTTCTTCTTCTCTTACTTCACAGCTTCCAACATGGAAGGTCTTCTCCTTATGTGTTTGCCATATATCACATTCTGAGAGAAACAGAAAAGCATTTATATCATTACCGCCAATAATAAATTCCATTTCAAACAACTTCTATTATGAATTCTAGTTTTGGTGGGTGTTGTCATATGCTTAGTCTTCCACCTCCTGTTGAACTAAGAAATCCCAAATTCAAGCATCCTCATTTGGAGACTTTCCAGCATCACCTATAGCAGTGATGGCGAACCTATGGCACGGGTGCCACACGGAACCATATCTGTTGGTACGCAAGCCATAGCAATGGCTCAGCTCCAATGTGCATGTGTGTGCCAGCCAACACGATTTTTGGCTCCCACAGAAGCTCAGGGAGGGCATTTTTGGCTTCCTGAGAGCCTCCCGGGGGTGTGTGTGAGGGAGGGCATTTTTACCTTGCCTGGCACCAGGGAAGCTTTTGGAGCCTGGGGAGGGCAAAACATGAGGCTACTGGTAGGAAAAGCAAGTAGGATGCTTGGCTGCATAGCTAGAGGTATAACAAGCAGGAAGAGGGAGATTGTGATCCCGCTATATAGAGCGCTGGTGAAACCACATTTGGAATACTGTGTTCAGTTCTGGAGACCTCACCTACAAAAAGATATTGACAAAATTGAACGGGTCCAAAGACGGGCTGTAAGAATGGTGGAAGGTCTTAAGCATAAAACGTATCAGGAAAGACTTAATGAACTCAATCTGTATAGTCTGGAGGACAGAAGGGAAAGGGGGGACATGATCGAAACATTTAAATATGTCAAAGGGTTAAATAAGGTCCAGGAGGGAAGTGTTTTTAATAGGAAAGTGAACACAAGAACAAGGGGACACAATCTGAAGTTAGTTGGGGGGAAAGATTAAAAGCAACATGAGAAAATATTATTTGACTGAAAGAGTAGTAGATCCTTGGAACAAACTTCCAGCAGACGTGGTTGGTAAATCCACAGTAACTGAATTTAAACATGCCTGGGATAAACATATATACATTCTAAGATAAAATACAAAAAATAGTATAAGGGCAGACTAGATGGACCATGAGGTCTTTTTCTGCCGTCAGTCTTCTATGTTTCTGTTACTGGGCCCACCAGAAGTTGGGAAACAGGCCATTTCCGGCCTCCAGAGGGCCTCGGGAGTGGGGGTGCAGGAAGCTATCTTCGTCTTCCCCAGGCATTGAATTATGGGTGTGGGCACTCACACATGTATAATAGTGTACGCACACGCTCTTTTGGCACCTGAGGGAAAAAAGGCTCGCCATCACTGACCTATAGACTTCCTGTTGGGTAGAACATCTTCATCAAGAAAACTCTCTTCTAGAAATGTTTGCAATCATTGACAGTCTGCAGCCTTACCTAATGAGTTGTCCTCCCCATCATTCCCTTGGGAAGCTTCGCCGACACAACGTCCCAGGCCTCTTTCTCTAATTTGGGAGATGTTAGCATCATATCCTCCAGAATTGGGGATGCCTGAAGACAAAAAAAAACCCCTGTCAGTTCTGAAGTCTAGATTCCCGAAATCAAATAATATGCTAAGTCAAAATTTGAGTAAGAGCCAATTTGCATACTGTTCTGGTTTCTGGTAGAAGTTTAGTAATTACAAATAACTCCCATTAAATGCATCATTTCATGAATAAAGCAATTCCATTTATTTCTCTGCTCTCTTGTACCTTCAACACATTTCCGACATCAACCGGTCCGTTATCTCTCTTCTAGCCGCATTCCTCACATTCTTCTTCCTGCTTAACTTAGACAAGATTTATTTCCTAACTACATAGCTATAAAAAACAGCCACTCTGACTAAATACAATACAAAATACTTCGGCTTACTTTATCTTGGCGAACAAACCCCTCCATATTTCTTGACGGCAACGTTGAAACTCCACCCTTCTTCTCCACTAGCCCCCTAACGTGCCAATTACCTCACTACAATATTTAACCCATTCCTCTCCTTAATATCTTCTTCCAGAGCTTTGCTCTCTACGTTTCTGAATTCTTCTGAATTTAGGATTAACCCAGCGAGCATCTGATTCTCCCTCGCTAGATCCTGAACTCATAGCCCCATCCTGTGGCTGGCCTCCCACCTGTTCTACTACCTGTAACCCAGGGCCCCCCCCCACTACTTCATAAACACTATCTGAATCTGAGTCCTCAATATCTTCATCATCCTCCAACTGATCAAGAGTATGTACAACACATACCGATAATAAATAGACTTTATTTCCTCCACATCTAAGATGTGCCAATATTTTTAATATTTTTAAATATTTTTTCGCCAATATTTTTGCTTCTGCAAATGCAACTGAAGCCAAATGTTGTGTGAGGATGCGCGCACAAGAGAGATTTCAGCGATTTTTGTTTATTTTTTCGGCACATGCGCTGAAGGAAAAGTATTGATGAAAATTGCCAAAAACTGGTTGCCGATTGGTTTCTGGTCACAATTCAAAGTGTTGGTTATGACCTATAAAGCCCTTCATGGCATCGGACCAGATTATCTCTGGGACTGTCCTCTGCCGCAAGAATCGCAGCGACCAGTTAGGTCCCACAGAGTTGGCCTTCCCCGGGTCCCATTGACTAAACAATGTCATTTGGTGGGACCCAGGGGAAGAGCCTTCTCTGTGGCGGCCCCGACCCTCTGGAACCAACTCCCCCCAGATATCAGAGTTGCCCCCACCCTCCTCGCCTTTTATAAGCTCCTTAAAACCTACATCTGTCATCAGGCATGGGGGAATTGAGATATTCCCTTCCCCCTAGGCTTATAAAATTTATGCATGGTATGTCTGTATGTATGATTGGTTTCTTAAATTGGGGTCTTTTACATTACTTTTAATATTAGATTTGTTCATATTTTATTTATTTATTTATTTATTAGTTGGACTTGTATGCCGCCCCTCTCCGAAGACTCGGGGCGGCTCACAACAAGTAAAACAGTAACAACAATCCAATTAATTAAAATATTTAACTATTTAAGAAAAACCCCATGTAATAACAGACACACACACAATCATACCATGCATAAATTAACGTGCCCAGGGGAGATGTTTAGTTTCCCCATGCCTTACGGCAAAGGTGGGTCTTAAGGAGTTTACGGAAGGCAGGAAGAGTAGGGGCAGTTCTAATCTCCGGGGGGAGTTGGTTCCAGAGAGCCGGTGCTGCCACAGAGAAGGCTCTTCCCCTGGGACCCGCCAACCGGCATTGTTTAGTTGACGGGACCCGGAGAAGGCCCACTCTGTGGGACCAAATCGGTCGCTGGGATTCGTGCAGCAGGAGGCGGTCTTGTCTTTTTACTGTTGTTAGCCGCCCCGAGTCTGCGGAGAGGGGCGGCATACAAATCTAATAAATCTAATAAAATCTAATAAATAAATAAATAAATAAATAAATCTGGCTTCTGGTCATACACAGAAGCTGAATTTTGTGCCAACATGCACCTGCCCGCTTTTGGGGGCTTTTGTCATAATTTTGGGGGCTTTTGTCATAATTTTGAACGGTAGCTAAATGGCCTATCTCAAGGACCACCGTTAAACAGATTATTTTTATTTACAAAGTTATATTTTCATCATGCTGTAGGCTGGGATCTTGAATGGGCGCTATCTGAGTCTGGATATAACAGATATAGAAAAAAGCTAAAGGAAAACTGAGTTGTATAAAGTCGTTACTCATTCAGCGACTATTCAAGTACAGTGGTGCTAATTGAGGACTCAAGGTTCCTCAGAGTTCCAAGTGTTGCAGTATCCTCACCTTTGTGTGATTACAGCCTATACAAATTATGATGTTGCAGGGAGCTGTGATCATGTTATCGCCATTTCGACCTACGAAGTTCCCATAATGAGCCTTGGTGGCACAGTGGTTAGAGTGCAGTAACATAGAAACATAGAAGACTGACGGCAGAAAAAGACCTCATGGTCCATCTATTATTATTATTATTTATTTAGATTTGTATGCCGCCCCTCTCCGCAGACTCGGTCTGCCCTTATATTATTTTCTGTATTTTATCTTAGGATGGATATATGTTTATCCCAGGCATGTTTAAATTCAGTTACTGTGGATTTATCAACCATGTCTGCTGGAAGTTTGTTCCAAGGATCTACTACTATTTCAGTAAAATAATATTGTCTCATGTTGCTTTGGATCTTTCCCCCAACTAACTTCAGATTGTGTCCCCTTGTTCTTGTGTTCACTTTCCTATTAAAAACACTTCCCTCCTGGACCCTTTAACATATTTAAATGTTTCAATCATGTCTCCCCTTTTCCTTCTGTCCTCCAGACTATACAGATTGGGTTCATGAAGTCTTTCCTGATACGTTTTATGCTTAAGACCTTCCACCATTCTTGTAGCCCGTCTTTGGACCTGTTCAATTTTGTCAATATCTTTTTGTAGGTGAGGTCTCCAGAACTGAACACAGTATTTCAAATGTGGTCTCACCAGCGCTCTATATAGCGGGATCACAATCTCCCTCTTCCTGCTTGTTATACCTCTAGCTATGCAGCCAAGCATCCTACTTGCTTTCCCTACCACCTGACTGCATTGTTCACCCATTTTGAGACTGTCAGAAATCACTACCCCTAAATCCTTTTCTTCTGAAGTTTTTGTTAACACAGAACTGCCAATGCAATACTCAGATGGAGGATTCCTTTTCCCCAAGTGCATTATTTTACATTTGGAAACATTAAACTGCAGTTTCCATTGCTGTGACCATTTATTGTACTGCAAACTGCTTCTGCTGACTGCTGGCTGTAGTTCACTAATTGAAATCTCACCAGGCTCAAGGTTGACTCAGCCTTCCATCTTTCCAAGGTGGGTAGAATGAGGACCCAGAATGCTTAACTGCTTAGAGAAGGCTGTAAAGCACTGCGAAGTGGTATATAAGTGCTACAAGTGCTATTGCTATAACCAACATTAGTATGGAAGGTTGCAAGGAAAATTCCCCCATAATTCCCTCCAACTTCTTTTTCTTCCAAGAAGCCCATTATAGTATAGGATCCTGGTTCTCATACTCCATAGGGCCTCCCTGCCTAGCACCTACTTGAAGGTCCCAGCCTACAACAGGATGAAAACGAAACTTTACAATTAATCTTTGCAGTTACGACTTTCGTATCTCTGCAAATCAAAATAATTCAAAGTATCATAAGTATCTCTGCTTCAGATTTCCTTTGCTTTACAAATCCGTGAAGGTCTTTACAAATCTGTGATTGGTTATAAAGTTGTTTTTATCTCACTACTGTTAACTGCGGTTGTGAAATGAAGACCATCTGTGGAAAATGAGAATTTACAATTACAGTACCTGTAAACATCAAATCGGATACAGCATCTGTGAAAGGTTCATGCTTTTTAATGTTTTCAGAAACATCGGATCTGCTGGCATAGCTGGTTGATGGCTGAAGATTGTTTGGGTGTTTTAGTCCTGTGAATGGCAAGTGGGAAGGAAGTTTGGTTTCTTTACCTTCATTTTCCTTCTTTTTTCTTTCATATATTTTGTGGTAACATTTTAAGTTTTCACACATTTCCAAATTTACATTTCTAAAACGTTCTTCATCTGGATCCACACTTCCTAAGTCTGATAATATTGGTTTAACTCCTGAGAAAATACCAGCCAATCCTTCCTCAGTGAATGTTTTCAATTCAACGTCTACAGCCTGTTCTTCTTCCCTAACCTTTTGTGCTTCCAGTTCTTTTTCCAGCTCAATTAAATCTTCGTATGAAAGCTCTCCCTCAGTGTAAGCTATCAAAATGTTCACGTCTTTGACCTCAAGCTCTAAATCAAGGGATTTTGTGAGTGTCAAAATTTTCATATACATTTCATCCAAATTTTGTTTAGGGCTAAATCCTTCAAAATTATTTGCAAAAGAATTATAACATTTCAAGCATTTCAAAAATTCTTGCATGCTTTTCAAACTAAAATCCTCCCACGCTGCTACAATGTTTTCCATACAATGCAGAATATTATAGCTTTTCCAAAACTTGGCCAAGGTTATTTTGTCATCTTCTGTTGTGGCTAAGGCTTTGGCAAACACTGCATGCAAATAGTGTGCCCTAAACAACAAGATAGCTCTCTGGCACATTGGTTGCAGGATTGTGGTGACGGTTTGGGGTAGATAAACTACTTTGACATCAGGGTGGATACTATCGAGATCCAAGACATGTCCAGGTACTTTGTCCAGAAGCAGGAGAATTTTAAAAGGAATCCCCTTTTGCCCACAATATTCCTTCACCTGAGGTATGAAACAATTCGTAAACCAATCCTTAAAGAAGATGTCTGTCATCCAGGTCTCACAACCAAATCGGTAATAAACAGGCAGTGTGTCCTTGTTTCTTTTTAGAATCATACTGGCATGATGTGATTTGAGGATCAGAAATGGGTTCAGCTTGAATCCGGCAACATTTCCCCCCAATAACAAGGTTACTCTCTCCTTAAATGTTTTACAACTGGGTATTTCTTGAGCCTCTTTGTGTATATATGTCTGCTTCAGAATTCTTCCCCAGTATAACCCAATTTCATCCAGTCTGAATATCTGATCAGAAGAATAATTTCCCTCTGCTACGAGATCATCAATTTCATCCAGAAAATGTGTGGTAGTTTGTTTTTCAGCCTTTAAATCTTGATGTGATGGAATCTGATAGTGAAATTTTTGCTGAAATCGCACAAACCAATCTCGGCTAGCACTAAATTTTTCAGTACATTTCTTCCCTGCTTGTTCCTTCAGTATTCTGAAAATGCTGCGTGCCTTAATCTGAATGAGGGGAAAGCTAACCGGAAGCCTCTTTTGTATCCGATCTTTGATCCAAAGTATCAACAGGAGTTCCATTTTGCGGGGGGCTTTTGTATTTGTGTTCATTCCTATTGCTCCTTTCAATGCCTCTTTGAACCTTTTCCTGTTCTTCACAATATACTTAATGGTGGCATAACCCAGGCCTTCTTCTTTCACTAGTTCTTGTATCTTCTTCCCGGCTTCATATGCTTTGATGATCTTCATCTTCAAATTGAGATCAATGCATTTGCCATGCTGCTTTCTCCTTGTTTCTGTCGAATTGGGCTTCTTTCTCTTTGAAGACATCTTGATATGGGATATAAATGCATGTAAACAAGTAAATAAGCAAGTGAAAATAAGAACAGGTGACATGCAATGCTGACTATAATGTGAATATGTTACTGAGAAAGAAATGTGCAAAAACCGAAAACGCACTCATTTGTTACGTAATTATTTTTTGAATTACTGTTGCATTTGCAAACGGTCATTAAGTGAAGTAGTTAATGAATGAGC
This sequence comes from Erythrolamprus reginae, assembly GCF_031021105.1. NCBI lineage: Eukaryota > Metazoa > Chordata > Lepidosauria > Squamata > Dipsadidae > Erythrolamprus > Erythrolamprus reginae. Next base: position 28,042,015 of record NC_091951.1, on the reverse strand, counting down.
AATGGTTGCATCACATTCTGAGCCTTTTACTACAGAGGAAGGAGGTAACTTCCTTGCTTACAAACCGTTGATTGGATTCTCAGGACTTCAGCCTAACCCAAGTTTCATGAGCCACAACTTGGTTAGCAACCATTTGTAAATACAGCAGTAATTAAATAATAAAAATTCCGACCAATGCATGCACTTACAAACATAGAAACATAGAAGACTGATGGCAGAAAAAGACCTCATGGTCCATCTAGTCTGCCCTTATACTATTTTCTGTATTTTATCTTAGGATGGATATATGTTTATCCCAGGCATGTTTAAATTCAGTTACTGTGGATTTATCTACCACGTCTGCTGGAAGGTTTTAATTAGGGTTTTATAGTTTTAATTAGGGTTTTATAGTTTTAGATTGCACGTTTGACTTATTTTTATTGTTTTGTATTTTATATTGTTGTAAGATGCCCTAAGTCCTTTGGGATTGGGCAGCAGTTAAGTCAAAGCTATTAATTAATTAATTGATTAATTAATTAAGATTGTGAGGGATTTAATTAAATAATTAGTTAGTTAGTTAGTTAAATCCCTCACAATCTCCTTAAAATAATCCCAGTATTTATGTTCTGAGACCATTACTTTTCCTTAAATTGCCATGAGCAAATGGGTGGCAGTATAATTTTTCCAAATAAATAAATTACACTAATTGTAATATTTCTCACAAGGACCAAAACTGAAACAATCTACAACACCTGTGACTGCGTAGTCACCTAGTACCGTATTTCTTCGGAAATATGACAGGGTCTTATTTTCTTTTGACACACAAAAAATGGCTAAACCTTCATTTCAAAGGAGGTCCTAATCCCCCCCCCCCCTCCATGCCTTGACTGGCTGCCAGCGACCAGTTAGGTCCCACAGAGTTGGCCTTCTCCGGGTCCCATCGACTAAACAATGTCGTTTGGCCGGACCCAGGGGAAGAGCCTTCTCTGTGGTGGCCCCGACCCTGTGGAACCAACCCCCCCCCCAGATATCAGAGTTGCCCCCACCCTCCTTGCCTTTCGCAAGCTCCTTAAGACCCACCTCTGTCGTCAGGCATGGAGGAATTGAGATATACACTTCCCCCTAGGCTTATAAAATTTATGCATGGTATGTCTGTATGTATGATTGGTTTCTTAAATTGGGTTTTTTTACATTACTTTTAATGTTAGATTTGTTCATATTGCCTTTTTACTGTTGTTAGCCGCCCCGTGTCTACGGAGAGGGGCGGCATACTAATCTAATAAATAAATGAATGAATGAATGAATGAATGAATGAATGAATGAATAAATAAATAAATAATTTCTTTCACATCTGAAAGGAGCGCCCCATGCACCTCGTCTGGCCGCTTCTTTCATGGCTGATAACTTTCTTGTTTGAGTGAGTCGTGTTTTAGGCGAAGCACAGCAACATTTTGATGGCTGTTTTCAACCCCCTCAAACTGCCTCCCAACCCACCTCCTTCCCCCTTTTTTCAGTTTTTGTGGGATGGATTACCTCCTGGGGACCCTCAGCATCCTGGGAGCTGAGGGGTAGGAGCAGCAGGTTCTCCAGATTGATTTCTCCCTGAGTCTTCATCTTCATGGAGGAATCCAGCTGTTCTCTGCCCATCCAGGCTTTCCCTCCAATGTTTGGATCCCCTTGGAGCACAGATTCCTTTCTGGCTTCCCCAGAACTTTCCTGCTGTGGATCCGCTTTGTCTCTTCCCCAGGAGGCCTGGGAGTCTGTGCCATTTCCCCATAAGGGAGGTGGTGGTATGGGAAACCATGCCATAGGTTCCACAAATTCTTGCCATTGAGAGTCCCAGCATTGGTGCATTAATTCAGAATTAAGAATGGATGTTCTGTCCCAGGTCAAGTCCTCAAGTGTCCTCATTTGGTCGATGAAAAGGTCTCCACTCCCACTCTCAGTGCCCTCTTTTTTTTCTTCTTCTCTAGTTACCTCAAGCCACTGTTCCTCCATAGTTGTCGCTCTCTGCAGTTCCAGGAGGGAAATAGAAAAGGAAGAGAGTATTAATTAGGGCTAAATGGTGTGAAAGGAATAAAAATGTCCTCTCCCATGTCTCTGATATTCATCATTTCTCCAAAGTTTATAAGATAGTCTCACTGGAATTAAAGACAATTCTCAGCTGTAGGATTTTTAGTAATAGCTGTCATACGAGTTGAATAAGTAAAATAAAGATGTAAGCAAAGAAAGCTTGGAGCAGTTAACTAACTAACTAACTAACTAACTAACTAACTAACTAACTAACTAACTATTTATTTCCAATCCCCTAGGACTCAGGGTGACTTACAAAAATATAAAAAGAATAATATATAGTAAGAAGTCAATATTAAAATTAAACACTCTAAAATTATAATCAATAAAATCCCATAACTAGAAACATAGAAGTCTGATGGCAGAAAAAGACCTCCTGGTCCATCTAGTCTGCCCTTATACTATTTTCTGTATTTTATCTTAGGATGGATATATGTTTATCCCAGGTATGTTTAAATTCAGTTACTGTGGATTTATCTACCACGTCTGCTGGACGTTTGTTCCAAGGCTCTACTACTCTTTCAGTAAAATAATATTTTCTCATGTTGCTTTTGATCTTTCCCCAAACTAGATTTCCTCAGATTGTGCCCCCTTGTTCTTGTGTTCACTTTCCTATTAAAAACACTTCCCTCCTGGACCTTATTTAACCCTTTAATATATTTAAATGTTTCGATCATGTCCCCCCTTTTCCTTCTGTCCTAACTAACTAAGTAACTAAGTATCTAAGTATCTAAGTAACTAACTAACTAACTAACTAACTAACTAACTAACTAACTAACTCTAATAAAGTGTTACAAAGCTCCTTCCATCACTTCTGTCTGCCACAAACAGGGCCCTGCCATCAAACTCTGGCATCTTCTCACCACATTTGCCAGCAAAGCTACTCCCAAAACGGGGTAGGTGAAAACAGGGCCAAGTGGCAAGGCAGCCGCCAAGCAGGTTTTCTCAGGATTAAGCGGCACATAAATCAATTTAATTAATGATAATAGTAATAACAGAGTTGGAAGGGATCTTGGAGGTCTTCTAGTCCAACCCCTGCTAAGGCAGGAGACCCTATACTACTTCAGACAAATGGCTGTCCAACTTCTTATTTAAAACTTCCAGTGTTGGAGCATTCACAACTTCTGGAGGCAAGGTGTTCCACTGGTTAACTGTCAGGAAATTTCTCCTTAGTTCTAAGTTACTTCTCTCCTTGTTTAGTTTCCACCCATTGCTTCTTCTTCTACCCTCAGGTGCTTTGGAGAATAGGTTGACTCATTCTGTGTGGCAACCCCTGAGAAATTGGAACACTGCTATCATGTCTCCCCTGGTCCTTCTTTTCATTAAATTGGACATACCCAGTTCCTGCAAATGTTCTTCATATGTTTTAGCCTCCAGTCTCCTAATCAGCTCTGTTGCTCTTCTCTGCACTTTTTCTAGAGTCTCCACATCCTTTTGGCATCGTAGTAACCAAAACTAAATGCAATATCCCAAGTGTGGCCTTACGAAGGCCTTATAAAGTGGTATTAACACTTCACAATGATCTTGATTCTATCCCTTTTTCAATATAGCCTAGAACTGTGTTGGCTTTTTTGGCAGCAACTGCACAATTAAATTAAATTAAAGTTAATTAAAATTAAATTCCCCAGTAATCAGGGAGCCGGGATAAAAATCCGAGATCGCAGATGCGGGGCAAATGGAGAGGGTCCCCCCCCCCCTTTTTTTCACACCCCAAACAAAAAAAACAAAAAAAGCAAATGGATTTTTTTTTCTCGACCCGTCCCTGCGGAGCAAAGGGCTCAGTTTCTGGGTAGCCTTACTCGAGGGGGAGGTGAGTATAAGGGAAAAGGGGGCCCGCGCGGCTGATCCAGCGACACTCCGACCAGAAGGGGAACCGATTTTCTTCCCGCGTTTTCTTACCACGCCACCCGCTGCAGGAAGAGCCGTCGCCGTTTCCTCCCCTCCCGCCCGCGCTGTTCCTCGCTCCGACCCACCTCCCTTTAATGTGGGACAGCAGCCTGGGGGCTCCTCCCCCCCAACCCCGGTCCGGATTGGAGGAGGGGAGAAGGCAAGGACGGCTCTTGGGAGGCGAAGCTCAGGCTGCTTTTGCACCGGTTAAACTTTTGTTGGGGTTTTTGCCGATATTCAGAGCTGCCTGCTTGCCGGAGGTCCATCGGGGCCATTGCTAGCTACTTAAAAGGATCGACCCCCCCCCCAATTAAAAAAAATAACCCGTTAAATGTACTTTTTAGTTTGCCTACTGGCTTATAGTACATGTACTGCTTGGTTCCAGTCACCTTGATTCGGCCACGAATGATTGAGAGGGTTATTAATGTATTTTGTATCTTGTTTTTAAGTGCTGTTGTTATTATTAGAAACATAGAAACATAGAAGACTGACGGCAGGAAAAGACCCCATGGTCCATCTAGTCTGCCCTTATACTATTTTTTGTATTTTATCTTAGGATGGATATATGTTTATCCCAGGCATGTTTAAATTCAGTTACTGTGGATTTACCAACCACGGCTGCTGGAAGTTTGTTCCAAGGATCTACTACTCTTTCAGTAAAATAATATCTTCTCATGTTGCTTTTGATCTTTCCCCCAACTAACTTCAGATTGTGTCCCCTTGTTCTTGTGTTCACTTTCCTATTAAAAACACTTCCCTCCTGAACCTTATTTAACCCTTTGACATATTTAGATGTTTCGATCATGTCCCCCCTTTTCCTTCTGTCCTCCAGACTATACAGATTGAGTTCATTAAGTCTTTCCTGATACGTTTTATGCTTAAGACCTTCCACCATTCTTGTAGCCCGTCTTTGGAACCGTTCAATTTTGTCCATATCTTTTTGTAGGTGAGGTCTCCAGAACTGAACACAGTATTCCAAATGTGGTCTCACCAGCGCTCTATACAGCGGGATCACAATCTCCCTCTTCCTGCTTGTTATACCTCTAGCTATGCAGCCAAGCATCCTACTTGCTTTTCCTACTGCCCAACCACACTGCTCACCCATTTTGAGACTGTCAGAAATCACTACCCCTAAATCCTTCTCTTCTGAAGCTTTTGCTAACACAGAACTGCCAATACAATGCTCAGATTGAGGATTCCTGTTCTCCAAGTGCATTATTTTACATTTGGAAACATTAAACTGCAGTTTCCATTGCTTTGACCATTTATCTAGTAAAGCTAAATCATTTATTGTAGGTGGTACATTTACATTGCCTTTTAACTGTTGATATTTTGTAAGCTGCCCAGAGTCCGATTGGAGTTGGGTGGCATAGAAATCTTACAAATAAATAAATAATAGGATAGAACATAATTCTTTATTGGCCAAGTGTGATTGGACAAACAAGGAATTTGTCTTTGGTGCATATGCTCTCAGTGTACATAAATCAATAAGTAAATAAATAAATCCTGAGGGTATGACCCAAATGTGAAAAAAAACAGCAGGTAAAGCCATCATACAGCTAACCCAGAGTGCCCAAGCTGAGGGCAGTTGTACTTCTGTTGTGAATTTCTGTAAGGCAGTTGGTGTGGATTTCTGAAGAGTAAGTACGCCTGGGGCCTCAAAAGAAAAACTAACAAAAAATAATAAAAATACAAAAATAGAAGGTAAGTAATTGTTTAATCTTACAAAGCCTGCATTGTGGGAAGTTGAGAAGTGATTTTATTATTGAGAATTCTAGTGATTTTTTGATTAAAATTAAATAACCGAAAGAAAGCCATGCGTATATTTCTTCCCCAATCTCGCTCTACTTATGATCATTAATTTTTATTCAAAAGGGGATATGCCATTCATGCATTCCGTTTAATTTGTTCATTTGATTAAGACAACTGCCCATCTCCAAATATGTCACAGTTTAAGAATGAATGAATACAAGGCCAAAACAACTGTGTGAAATAATAAACATGGTCCAAACCAAGATAAAAATCCAACCAACAGTATTAAGGTAACCACAATTTGGGCTTAGCCACACAATCAGTGTTTTCAGGCTCAGTAACAAAAGGATTTCCATGAGAATCCGCTGCTGGGTTTTTTTCCTCGCCTCCCTTCCAGAACGAGGCTCCAGCCCATCCGCCCATCCACGTCCTCTCCGGACGGGAGGGGGAAAATGTCCAGGGTGCCTTAGGACAGTATTTTTCAACCAGGTGTGCCGCGAAGCTCAGAGAGAAAGAAAGCAAGAGAGAGAGAGAGAAAGAGAGAAAGCAAGAGAGAGAGAAAAAAGAGAAAGAAAGCAAGAGAGAGAGAGAAAGAAAGAAAGAAAGAAAGAGAAAGAGCGAGAGAGAGAAAGAGAACAAGAGAAAGAGAAAGAGAGAGAGAGAAAGAGGGAGGGAGGGAAGGAGGGAGAGAAAGACATAGAGGGAGGTATGGAGGGAGAGAGAAAGAGAGCAAAAAAAGAAGAAAGGAAGAGAAAGAAAGAGGGATGGAGAGAGAGAGAAAGAGGGAGGAAGGAAGGGAGGGAAAGCGGGAGAAAGAAATAGAGCGAAGGGGAGGAAGAGAGAGAGAGAGAATTTTTTTGTCCAAACTTTTTTTAGCCGCCCCCCCCCCCCCCCGGCTCAATGTGCCCCAGGGTTTCGTAAATGTAAAAAATGTGCCACGGCTCAAAAAAGGTTGAAAATCACTGCCTTAGGAGATGGTACTCAGGCTGCATTTAACAGATGGAAGGGACCTTGAAGGTCATCTAGTCCAACCCCCTGCCCAAGCAGGACACCCTACTCTCAACCTGCTGATTGTGAGGCAACAGCTATGTCAGCACAAAGGAACCATTTGCACAGGTTAAGCGGGTAAGTCAGACTATAGTATTATAATGTGTTTTTATATTGTTGTAAGCCACTCTGAGTTCCAAGGGATTGGGTGGCATAAACGTCAATGCATGCATGCATGCATGAATGAATGAATGAATGAATGAATGAGCAAACAAACAATTTCTGGAAAAGCACCGATAGTTGGTTGAGAAATCCGTTACAGGTAGTCCTCGACTTAGGACCAAAATGAGCCCAAATTTTCTGTGGTTAAGTGAAACATTTGTTCAGTAATGGAGTTGTGCACCGTTTACAATTTTTCTTGCCAGTTTTTAAGTGAATCTGGCTTCCCCATCGTATGTGTGTGTGTGTGTGTGTGTGTGTGTGTTTGTTTATTTATGTATCTATGCCGCCCTTCTGTTGAGGCTCCCAAGAGAAGATCACATGATCTTGGGACACTGCAACCCTCCTAGAGGTAAACCTTGTTGCCAAACATCTGAATTTCGGTCACAGAGTCATGATGGGGGTTGTAACTGAAAAACGACGTCACTTTTTTTCAATGCCGTAACTTGAAATGGTCACTAAGTAGTTGTAATCGCTACCGGCTGGTATTTAACCTGTAATCGCTACCGGCTGGTATTTAACAATGCCTAGCAGCTCAAGACTCATATGAGCCATAACTAAGCAAGTTCTCCCAGGACTTGTCAAATTCACTTTTCACATTCAAAAGGAGTGGAAAGAAGTAGATGGGGGAAAGAAGGAGTAAGAAGGCTAGAGATAGAGGGAGGGAAGTGTAATAGAAAGAAGGAAAACAGGCTGATGAATAGGAGTAGAAAGTAGGTGTAACTAGGCACCTTCTGCCACATAGCTCCCAGCGACCGATAAGGGTCCACGGAGTTGGCCTTCTCCAGATCCAGCCAGTCAGCGGGGCGGCAGAAGGGCCTTCTCTGGTGGCTCCGGCTCTCTGGAACCAGCCCCCTCCAGAGATCCATAACCTTCCCACCCTACTGGCTTTTGGCTCTTTCCGCAGGCATGAGGCCTTGATCAAATATCAGTGAGTGAGTGAGTGATATTGAAAGATATGTATTGGGTGGGCTACTGCCTGGATGGGGGTAGTGAAATGGAGCTCCACCCCAGTTGCCCTGAAAGATGTTATAAGAAAATTCAAGGTGTCCTGCATAAGCCACACCCACAGTGTGGTTGTAAAATTGTGATAGCCCTTCACTGTATGTATGGTTTTATTAGGGTTTTCATTAAGTATTTTAAATTATTTTTCATGTTGGTTTTTGTTGAAAGACACCCAGAGTCCTTCTGGAGTTGTGAGGCATATAAGTTCAATCAATCAATCAATTAAAAAAATTAGTTTTTTGATTGATTAAATTAAAATGTTAAAAGATGTTAAATTAAAAGAGCCTACTCTGTGGTGGCCCTGGCCCAACACTTAGCAAGCCCCAGGAAAAATAAATAGAACCTAGGAGAAAAAGAATGGAAGTGTATACTGCATTTCTCAATCAGCAGTAATGGTAATTCTAATTTCTTTTTTCCTCTAGAGCTAATGCAGGAAAACAACAAAATATCAAAGACCAGCCTGGTTTCCAACACGTCTTATTTGTGAAAATTTATTGTTTCATTACCATAAATTTATAGTTAAAATCCCCACCACCCAGAGTCATTGTTATGACAAGGGCAGCCATACAATTAAAAATACAATAAAGTTATCACCAAATAAAATTATTTTTCAATTGAAGAAAAATTGGATGGGTGGATGGAGAAACGCAGAGTTACTGGTAGATGCATGCTTCTTGACATTCAATAGCACTGGATATATTTTATTATATCTATTATATATATATTAATAAAATTACAAGAGATAGGTGTAGGACCAAGATTAAATTGGGTGGGTAAAAGGGGGTTTGGGTCTGTGAGAGCACATCTAGAAAATTCTCCTTTTTGCTACTCCAATATTCAATGTTTATGTTTTAATATATTAGGATGTAGCTCCTCTCCCAAAATCTCTATGGCAGGGTGGTCAAACGCAGTTTAAAACTCAATTAAACTCCTGGGTGTCAGCACAGTTTGTCTGTAACAATGAGATTTAGAATCATTGGAGCATAATGGGTTGTGAGGAGGGTACCTGGAACATTAAAATTGCACATCACACCAGGTTAATTCATCTGTTTCTAAACTGTACTGAATGGCCTGGGGCATTGCATTAAAAAAGGAGGGAGTAAGATTTTGGGGTGTCATTTGCACGATAGATGGCTGAATGCCCTGCTGCTTGAAGCTTGTATGTTCTTCTTCTCTTACTTCAGAGCTTCCAACATGGAAGGTCTTCTCCTTATGTGTTTGCCATATGTCACATTCTGAGACAAACAGAAAAGCATTTATATAATTACCTCCAATAATAAATTCCATTTCAAATAACTTCTATTTTGAATTATTTATTTATTTATTTATTTTATTTATTTATTAGATTTGTATGCCGCCCCTTTCCATAGACTCGGGGCGGCTCACAACAATATTAAAAAAGTATATAATAAACAAATCTAATATTTAAAAAGTATCTAAAAACCCATTAATTTAAAACCATTCAACACAAACATACCATACATAAAACTATATGAGCCAGGAGGAAATGTCTCAATTCAATGACGGCAGAGATGAGTTTTAAGAAGTTTGCAAAAGGCAAGGAGGGTGGGGGCAGTCCTAATCTCTGGGGGGAGCTGGTTCCAGAGGGTCGGGGCCACCACAGAGAAGGCTTTTCCCCTGGGTCCCGCCAAATGACATTATTTAGTCGACGGGACACGGAGAATTATAGTTTTGGTGGGTGTTGTCACATGTTTAGTCTCCCCCCCCCTCCGTTGAACTAAGAAATCCCAAATTCAAGCCTCCTCATTTGATGGCTTTCCAGCATCACCTATAGACTTCCTGTTGGGTAGAACATCTTCATCAAGAAAACTCTCTTCTAGAAGAAATGTTTGCAATCATTGACAGTCTGCAGCCTTACCTAATGAGTTGGCCTCAGCATCATTCTCTTGGAAAGCTTCGCCTATGCAACGTCCCAGGCCTCTTTCTCTAATTTGGGAGATGTTAGCATCATATCCTCCAGAATTGGGGAAGCCTGAAAACAAAAAAACCCTTGATGTTAATGTACAGGTAAATTCTCAGTATATCAGGGTAATAGAGCCTGCCTGTTATGGTCATAGTCAGGTGAAGCATCTCAGCTAATGGCTAATCATTAAACAAATACCTGGGTTGTTAAGTGGAGTGTGGGTGCCTCCAGGACGGGGGAGGCCTGTCCTGGCCCTCTCAAGGCTTCTCCCAATCCTGAGACACCATCATGCTCCATTCCCCTCACTTTGGGCCCTAACAGGCCTGTTCTCACTCCTACCAGATCATCCGAGGCCTTAAAGGCCTGATTCCACCCCACCAGGCCGAACACCCTTCTTTCTCCTCAGTTACTGTAACTTTTGAAGAGCTCCACAGTCTTCCAGAGCACTAGAATGACTTATTTGTTTGAGTGGCTGTGTGGTGCTATTTTGAAAGCAGCCACCATTTTGTCTTGCCTACCAAATGGCGCCTACATTCAACACTTTCCCCCATCCTGCTTCCTAGAGCTGAGAGGACTGGACAACGTTGAATAGAGGTTTTTGAGCTTCAGGAAGCACTGGAACTGAGCGTTTCTCTGACTCTAACCTGGTGCCTTCACCACTACACCAAACTGGATCTTGTTTCTCCCCACAAAATTAACACAGACATTAACACCCTTGAAAATGTCCAAAGATACTTCACCAGAAGAGCCCTTCACTCCTCCACTCGAAATAGAATGCCCTACGAGACTAGACTTTCAATCCTGGGCCTAGAAAGTTTAGAACTAAGACCCCTTAAACAAGATCTAAGTATTGCCCACAAGATCATATGCTGCAACGTTCTGCCTGCCGACGACTACTTCAGCTTCAACCACAACAACACAAGAGCACATAACAGGTTTAAACTTAATATTAACAGCTCCAAACTTGACTGTAAAAAATATGACTTCAGTAACCAAGTTGTCGAAGCGTGGAACTCATTACCAGACTCCGTAGTGTCATCCCCAAACCCCCAACACTTTACTCTTAGATTATCCACGCTTGACCTATCCAGATTCCTAAGAGGTCAGTAAGGGGCGAGTACAAGCGCACTACAGTGCCTTCCGTCCCCTGTCCTATTGCTCTCCTATATCTCCTATACCTTTCTTCTATTCCTATATCTCTTCTTCTACTCTTTCATTGACATGTTCTATTCCTATATCTTCTTTTCTATTATTTCTTAGATATATTTTACTATGAGCATCTCCTCTATAACCTTCATCATGTATTTTACTATGTGTATATAGATATATACCCACTAAAACCCTCATTGTGTATTGGACTAAATAAATAAACAAATAAACAATATAAAAAAAAGTCAGGCCATGTGGCCCAGATGTAACCTACTTCATTTTGCTACATTCAGAAGCTTTTGCAGTACTATGCCGACCTCTCTAAGGCAGCAAAATGAAGCAGTACGCTTGGCGGCTGCCATTTTGTCCCCACTCAGAAACAAGTGTGGACAAAATGGCAGCTACATTTGGATCACTGTTACGTGGCTCCAGGTACAAACAGCTTCGCTTTGCTGCCTTACCAAGGTCTGCTCAGTGCTGCAGGTGCTTTTTGTGGCATTCAGAAGCGTCTACAAGCCCTGTGGAGCAGCATTTTGTCTAGTGGCCCAATTTTTGTCCCTGTTGGCAAGTAGGCAGGCCAAAAATGTCCGCCGCATCTGGATCGTCATTTCATAGGTCGGGGACACATGGCCTGCTTTCCTTTCCCAACATGAGGCGTGGAGAGCTTCAGAAAGGAAATGTGGGGCTTAACCGCTTAGAGAGGGCTGTAAAGCACTGTGAAGCGGTATATAAGGTTAAGTGCTACAAGTGCTATTGCTATAACCAACATTAGTATGGAAGGTTGCAAGGAAAATTCTCTGTGATTGGTTGTAAAGTTTCTTTTACCTCGCTGCTGTTAACTGCGGTTGTGAAATGAAGACCCCCTGTGCAAAATGAGAATTTACAATTACAGTACCTCTAAACATCGAATCGGATACACCATCTGTGAAATATTCATGCTTTTTAATGTTTTCAGAAACTTCAGATCTGCTGGCATAGCTGGTTGATGGCTGAAGATTGTTTGGGTGTTTTAGTCCTGTGAATGGCAAGAGGGAAGGAAGTTTGGTTTCTTTGTCTTCATTTTCCTTCTTTTTTCTTTCATGTATTTCGTGGTAACATTTTAAGTTTTCACTCATTTCCGAATTTAACTTTATAAAACATTCTTCATCTGGATCCACACTTCCTAAGTCTGATAATATTGGTTTAACTCCTGAGAAAATACCAGCCAATCCTTCCTCAGTGAATGTTTTCAATTCAACATCTACAGCTTGTTCTTCTTCTTCCCTAACCTTTTGTGCTTCCAGTTCTTTTTTCATTTCAATTAAATCTTGGTATGAAAGCTCTCCTTCAGTGGAAGCTATCAAAATGTTCACATCTTTAGCCTCCACCTCTAAATCAAGGTATTTTGTGAGTGCAAAAATTTTCCTACTCATTTTGTCCAAATTATGTTTATGGCTAAATCCTTCAAAAATATTTGCAAAAGCCTTATAACATTTTAAACATTTCAAAAATTCTTGCATGTTTTCCACACTAAAAGCCTCCCATGCTGCTACGATGTTTTCGATACAATGCAGAATATTATAGCTTTCCCAAAACTTGGCCAATGTTATTTTGTAATATCTTGTTGCGGCTAAGGCTTTGGCAAACACTGCATACAAATAGTATGCACTGAATAGCAAGATATCTCTCTGGCCCATTGGTTGCAGGAGAGTGGTGACGATTTGGGGTAGATAAACTACTTTGACATCAGGGTGGATACTATCGAGATCCAGGGCATATCCAGGTACATTGTCCAGAAGCAGGAGAATTTTAAAAGGAATCCTCTTTTTCCCACAATATGCCTTCACCTGAGGTATGAAACAATTTGTAAACCAATCCTGAAAGAGGATGGGTGTCATCCAGGTATCACATTCAAATTGGTAATAAAAAGGCAGTGTGTCCTTGCTCCATTTTTGAATCATACTGGCATGATGTGATTTGAGGATCACAAATGGCTTCAGCTTGAATCCGACAACATTTCCCCCCAATAACACAGTTACTCTCTCCTTAAATTCTTTACAACTGGGCATTGCTTGAGCTTCTTTGTGTATATACGTCTGCTCCAGAAATTTCTTCCAGTATAACCCAATTTCATCCACTCTGAATATCTGATCAGCAGAATAATTTCCCTCTGTTACGAGATCATCAATTTCATCCAGAAAATGTGGGGCGGCTCGTTTTTCAGCCTTTAAATCTTCATGTGATGGAATCTGATAATGAAATCTTTTCTGAAATTGCAGAAACCAATCTTGGCTAGCAGTAAATTTTTCGGTACATCCCTTCCCTGCTTGTTCCTTCAGTGTTCTGAAAATGCTGCATGCCTTAATCTGAACGAGGGGAAACCTAACTGGAAGCCTCTTTTGTATCTGATCTTTGATCCAAAGTATCAACAGGGATTCCATTTCAGAGCGTTGGAGTTTTATTTTTTTTCTTGTCTCTTTTTTCATTCTTATTCCTCTTTTCAATGCCTCTTTGATCATTTCCTTCTTCCAAACAATATTAGAAACGGTGAAACCACTCAAGCCTTCTCCTTTCGCTATTTCATGTATCTGCTTCCCGGATTCATGTGCTTGGATGATCTTCATCTTCAAATTGAGATCAATGCATTTGCCATGCTGCTTTCTCCTTGTTTCTCTTGAATTGGGCTTCTTTCTCTTTGCAGGCATCTTGACATGGGATATAAATGCATGTATACAAGTAAATAAGCAAGTGAAAATAAGAACAGGTGACATGCAATACTGACTGTAATATGAATATGCTACTGGGAAAGAAATGTGCAAAAACCGAAAATGCAGTCATTGGTTACGTAGTTATTTTTAAAATTACTGTTGCATTTGCAAACGGTCATTAAACAGTTAAAGATTGAGGAATGGTTGCATCACATTCTCAGCCCTTTACTACGGAGTAGTGAATAGAGTCAAAATTTGGAGGTAGGGCTTAATTTTAACGCATGTGGGCAAAACAGTGTCGAGCCTCCTTGTTTGGGTGGGTTGTGTTTTAGTAGAGGCACGGTAACATTTTGATGGCTGTTTTCAACCCCCTCCCAACCCACTTCCCTCCGCCTTTTCAGTTTTTGCGGGATGGATTACCTCCCGAGTCTCCTAAACTTCAAAAGAAGAATCCCATTGGCAAGATGAGATGAATGGGGCAAGTTTCCCCACTCCGCCCTTCTTCCCTTCGCCCCACTCCTGTTGTCCACACTGTGATGTGGGAAAATGGCTACATATAGATAGAATCAAAATACAGTAGACCCTATCTTAAATAGATTCAAAATTTGGAGGTAGGGCTTAATTTTATCTGCACAAACATAGAAACATAGAAGACTGACGGCAGAAAAAGACCTCATGGTCCATCGAGTCTGCCCTTATATTATTTCCTGTATTTTATCTTAGGATGGATATATGTTTATCCCAGGCATGTTTAAATTCAGTTACTGTGGATTTACCAACCACGTCTGCTGGAAGTTTGTTCCAAGGATCTACTACTTTTTCAGTGAAATAATATTTTCTCATGTTGCTTTTGATCTTTCCCCCAACTAACTTCAGACTGTGTCCCCTTGTTCTTGTGTTCACTTTCCTATTAAAAACACTTCCCTCCTGAACCTTAGTTAACCCTTTAACATATTTAAATGTTTCGATCATGTCCCCCCTTTTCCTTCTGTCCTCCAGAGTATACAGATTGAGTTCATTAAGTCTTTCCTGATACATTTTATGCTTAAGACCTTCCACCATTCTTAGCTTAAAAATGTAATTGGATTGGTGGGTATTGGATTTGTCATTATGTATTGTTTTTATCTTGTTGTGAGCCGCCCCGAGTTTTCGGAGAGGGGTGGCATATAAATCCAATAAATCTAATCTAATCTAATTTTGCAGCTCGTCTTTGGACCCATTCAATTTTGTCAATGTCTTTTTGTAAGTGAGGTCTCCAGAACTGAACACAGTATTCCAAATGTGGTCTCACCAGCGCTCTTTATAAGGGGATCACAATCTCCCTCTCCCTGCTTGTTATACCGCTAGGTATGCAGCCAAGCATCCTACTTGCTTTTCCTACCGCCCGACCGCACTGCTCACCCATTTTGAGACTGTCAGAAATCACTACCCCTAAATCCTTCTCTTCTGAAGTTTTTGCTAACACAGGACAAAGTAGTGTCGAGCCTTCTTGTTTGAGTGGGTGGTATTTTAGGAGAAGCACAGTAACATTTTGATGGCTGTTTTCAACCCCCTCAAACTGCCTCCCAACCTTCTTCCCCCTCCACTTTTTCAGTTTTTGCGGGATGGATTACCTCCAGGGGATCCGCAGCATCCTGGGAGCTGAGGGGTAGGAGCAGCAAGCTCTCCAGATTGATTTCCCCCTGAGTCTTCATCTTCATGGAGGAATCCAGCTGTTCTCTGCCCATCCAGGCTTTTCCATCAATGTTTGGATCCCCTTGGAACACAGATTCCTTTCTGGCTTCCCCAGAACTTTCCTCCTGTGGATCTGTTTTGTCTCTTCCCCAGGAGGCCTGGGAGTCTGTGCCATTTTCTTCCAAGGGAGGTGGTGATAGGGGAAGCCAGGCCACAGGTTCCACAAATTCTTGCCATTGAGAGTCCCAGTTTTGGTGTATTTCCTCCATTAATTCAGAATTAAGAAGCGATGTTCTGTCCCAGGTCAAGTCCTCAAGAGCCCTCATTTGGTTGATGAAAGGGTCTCCACTCCCACTCTCAGTGCCCCCTTCTTTATCTTCTTCTTTGGGTACCTCAAGCCACTGTTCCTCCATAGTTGTCGCTCTCTGCATTTCCAGGAGGGAAAGGAAAAGGAAGGAAGTATTAATTAGGGTTAAATGGCGTGAAAGGGATAAAAAGATCCTCTCCCACGTCTCTGATATTCATCATTTTCCCAAAGTTTATAAAATAGTCTCACTGGAATTACAAACAATTCTCAGCTGTGGGATTTTTAGTAATAGCTGTCATACAAGTTGAATTAATAAAATAAAGATGTAAGCAAAGAAATTGGAGTAGTTGATAAGTGATGTCTACCTGTATATACAGTAGAATAGGAGTAGAGTAGAGTTGTAAGGGATCTTGTAGGCCATCTAATCCAACCCCCTGCTGAAGCATCCCCTGCTGGAAAACTGTACCCCACACTCCCACCCTCCAAAATCAAATACGTCCAACAGATCTATTAAACTACTTCAATGCAGTGAAAAGTAAAATCCTACACCTAGATAAGAAAAACCTAAGACATACATACAAACTGGGTGAAACCAAACTCAACAGCAGTGACTGCGAGAGGGATCTTGGAGTCTTGGTGGACAACTAACTAAATATGAACCAGCAATGTGCAGCAGCAGCCAAAAAAGCCAATACAATCCTAAATTGTGTTAACAGAGGGATACATTCTAGAACTAGGTAGGTACGAATACCACTCTATAAAGCCTTAGTTAGACCACACCTAGAGTACTGCATTCAGTTTTGGTCACCACACTACAAAAAACAAATGGAAACTCTAGAGAAAGCACAGAAGAGAACAACCAGGATGAGAAGGAGACTGGAAACTAAAACATACCAAGGGAGATTGCAGGAACTGGGCATAGCAAGCCTAGCAAAGAGAAGGACCAGGGGAGACATGATAGCAGTCTTCTAATACCTGAGGGGCTGCCACAGAGAGAAGGGGTTCAATCTGTTTTCCAAAGCACAGAAAGCCATAGACGGAACAACGGATGGAAGCTGACTAAAGAGAGATTCAACCTGGAAATAAGGAGGAACTTTCTGACGGTGAGAGTGATCAACCAGTGGAAAGGCTTGCCTGTGGAGTTTGTGTGAGGTCCAACACTTGAGACTTTCAAGGGGCGAATGGACTGCCATTTGTCTGAGGTGGTGTACTGCTAGAGCCGAGGGAGGGGAGCATTGGTCTAGACCAGTGTTTCCCAACCTTGGCAACTTGAAGGTATTTGGACTTCAACTTCCAGAATTCCCCAGCCAGCAAATGCTGGCTGGGGAATTCTGGGAGTTGAAGTCCAGATATCTTCAAGTTGCCAAGGTTGGGAAACACTGGTCTAGATCAGTGTTTTTCAACCAGTGTGCCGTGGCACACTAGTGTGCTGCGAGACATGGTCAGGTGTGCCTCGAAGCTCAGAGAGAGAAAGAAAGCAAGAGAGAGAAAGAGCGAGAGAGAGAAAGAGAACAAGAGAAAGAAAGCAAGAGAGAGAGAAAGAGAGAGAAAGAAAGCAAGAGAGAGAGAGAAAAAGAGGGAGGGAAGGAGAGAGAAAGACATAGAGGGAGGGAGGGAGAGAGAAAGCAAAAAAGAGAGGAAGGAAGAAAAGAAAGAGGGATGGAGAGAGAAAGAAGGAAGGGAGAGAAAGAGGGAGGGAGAGAGAAATAGAGCGATAGGGAGGAAGAGAGAGAATTTGTTTGTCCAAACTTTTTTTAACTCCCACCCTCCCCCCGCTCAATGTGCCCCAGGGTTTCGTAAATGTAAAATATGTGCCGCGGCTCAAAAAAGGTTGAAAATCACTGGTCTAGACTCTAGATGACCTACAAGGTCCCTTCCAACTCAAACAAACAACCAACTAACTAACTAGGCATGGGGGAACTGAGACACCTCCCCCAGGCTTTTATATTTTATGTTTGGTATGTATGTGTTGTATGGTTTTAATTGCTGGGATTTTATATATCTTTTTCTTTTAATATTAGATTTGTTCGCTGTTATATTGTTTTTTATTATTGTTGTGAGCCACCCCGAGTCTTCGGAGAGGTGCGGCATACAAATCTAATATTATATTATTATTATTATTATTATTATTATTATTATTATTATTATTATTAACTACCTAACTAAATAACTAACTATTTTTATTTGACTTCTAGGCCACCCAATCCCTTAGGACTCAGGGCGGCCTACAACAATATAAAAAGAATATAATAGTAAGAAGTCAATATTAAAATTAAACACTCTAATATTATAATCAATAAAATCCCATAACTAACTCACTCTAACAAAGTGTTACAAAGCTCCTTCCATCGCTTCTGTCTGCCACTGAACGAACAGGGCCCTGCCATCAAACTCTGGCATCCTCTTATCACATTTACCAACAACGCTACTCCCAAAATGAGGTGGGTGAAAACAGGGCCAAGTGGCAAGGCAGCTGCTGAGCAGCTTTTCTCAGGATTTAATTAATAACAATAGTAATAAAAGAGTTGGAAGGGACCTTGGAGGTCTTCTAGTCCAACCCCTACTAAGGCAGGGGACCCTATACTACTTCAGACAAATGGTTGTCCAACTTATTTAAAACTTCCAGTGAATGAACTCAATCTGTATAGTTTGGAGGACAGAAGGAAAAGGGGGGACATGATCGAAACATTTAAATATATTAAAGGGTTAAATAAGGTCCAGGAGGGAAGTGTTTTTAATAGGAAAGTGAACACAAGAACAAGGGGACACAATCTGAAGTTAGTTGGGGGAAAGATCAAAGGCAACATGAGAAAATATTATTTTACTGAAAGAGTAGTAGATCCTTGGAACAAACTTCCAGCAGATGTGGTAGATAAATCCACAGTAACTGAATTTAAACATGCCTGGGATAAACATATATCCATCCTAAGATAAAATACAGAAAATAGTATAAGGGCAGACTAGATGGACCATGAGGTCTTTTTCTGCTGTCAGTCTTCTATGTTTCTATGTTTCTATGGAGTGTTCACAACTTCTGGAGGCAAGCTGTTCCACTGGCTAATTGTTCTAACTGTCAGGAAATTTCTCCTCCTCTCCTTGTTTAGTTTCCACCCATTGCTTCTTGTTCTACCCCTCAGGTGCTTTGGAGAATAGGTTGACTCCCTCTTCTATGTGGCAAAACCTGAGATATTGGAACACTACTATCATGTCTCCCCTGGTCCTTCTTTTCATTAAACTAGACATACCCAGTTCCTGCAACCGTTCATCATATGTTTTAGCCTCCAGTCATCATCTCTGTTGCTCTTCTCTGCACTCTTTCTAGAGTCTCAACATAATTTATGCATCGTGGGGACCAAAACTGAATGCAGTATTCCAAGTGTGGCCTTACCAAGGCCTTATAAAGTGGTATTAACACTTTACAATGATCTTGATCCTATCCCTTGTTAATGCAACCTAGAACTGGGTTGGCTTTTTTGGCAGCAGCTGCACAATTAAATTAAAATTAATTTAAATTAAATTCCCCAGTAATCAGGAAGCCAGGATAAAAGTCAGAGATCCCAGATGTGGGGCAAATGGAAAGCCCCCCCCCCTTTCCCACCCCAAACAAACAACAACACCAAAAAAGCAAATGATTTTTTTTTCACGCCCTGCCCCTGCGGAGCAAAGAGCTCTGTTTCTGGGCAGCTTTGCTCGAGGGGGAGGCGAATATAAAGGGAAGAGGGGACCCGCGCGGCTGATCCAGCGACCCTCCGACCAGAAGGGAAACCGACGTTCTTCCCGCGTTTTCTTACCACGCTACCCGCTGCAGCAAGAGCCGTCGCCTTCGCCCCCTCTTCCCCTCCCGCCCGCCCTGTTCCTAGCTCCGACCCACCTCCCTTTAATGTGGGACAGCAGCCTGGGTGCTCCCCCCCCCCGCAGCCCCGGTCCGGATTGGAGGAGGGGAGAAGGCAAGGACGAAGCTCAGGCTGCTTTTGCACAGGTTAAGCCTTTGTTGGGGTTCTTGTTTCTGGGAGCGTGCTTGGGAAGAAAGCCATGGCTTGTTGCTATTTTGCTGGCCGATATTCAGAGTTGCCTGCTTGCCGAAGGTCCCTCGGGGCCAATGCTGGCTACCGGTACTTAAAAGGACCGAGTTTTCCAAACAAAAAACAAACCCTGTCAAATGCACTTTTTAGTTTGCTTGCTGGCCTATAATGGGTGTACTGCTTGGGTCCAGTCACCTTGATTCGGCCACGAATGATTGAGAGTATGCATGGTTTTTTAAAGGGGTTATTAATGTATTTTTTTTAAATATTGCTTTTAATTGCTGTTGTTATTATTGTAGGTTGTACTTTTACATAGCCTTTTAACTGTTGTTATTTTGTAAGATGCCCAGATTGGAGCTTACAATTGGAGTTAGGCAGCATATAAATCTTACAAATAAATAAATAATATTATTAATTAATTCATTCATTTATTCATTCATTCACTTACTTACTTACTTACTTACTTACTTACTTACTTACTTACTTACTTACTTACTTACTTACTTACTTATTTATTAGATTTGTATGCCGCCCCTTTCTGTGGACTCGGGGCGGCATAATAGGATAGAATAGAATTCTATATTGGCCAAGTGTGATTGGACATACAAGGAATTTGTCTTTGGCGTATATGCTCTCAGTGTACATAAGTAAATAAATAAATCCTGAGGGTATGACCCAAATGTGAAAAAAACAGCAGGTAAAGCCATCATACAGCTAACCCACAGCGCCCAACCTGACAGCAGTTGTACCTCTGTTGTGAATTTCTGCAAGGCAGTTGGTGTGGATTTCCCAAGAGTAGATACGCCTGGGGCCTAAGAAAAAAAAATTAACGAACGAAACAAAAAAAATAAAAATATAAGGTAAGAAATGTGTTTAATGACCTATAAAGCCCTACATGGCATCGGACCAGAATACCCATGGGACCGCCTTCTGCCGCACGAATCCCAGCGGCCGATTAGGTCCCACAGAGTTGGCCTTCTCCGGGTCCTGTCGACTAAACAATTTCATCTGGCAGGACCCAGGGTAAGAGACTTCTCTGTGGCGGCCCCAGACCTCTGGAATCAACTCCCTCCAGAGATTCGAACTTCCCCCTCCCTCCTCGCCTTCCGCCACACTTTGGAGACCTATCTATATTGCCAGGCATGAGGTAATTGACTAGTTGACTAGTAAGTTTTATGTGTGGTATGATTGAGTAGTATTGACTGTTTTTAAATAATAGTGGGTTTTACCTTCAGTTTTTAAATTATTGGATTTGTACTAAATTGTTTATTGTTGTTGTGAGCCACCCCGAGTCTTCGGAGAGGGGCAGCATACAAACCTAATAAATTATTAAATTATTATTGTTATTAATCTTCAGAAGCCTGCATTATGGGAAGTTGAGAAGTGATTTTCTTTTTGATTAAAATTAAATCAGCGAAAGAAAGCCATGTGTATATTTCTTCCCCCAATTTCGCTCTACTTATGATCATTAATTTTCATTCAAAAAGGGGATATGCCATTCATCTATTCATTTTAATTTGTTCGTTCAATTAAGACAACTGCCCATCTCCAAATATGTGACAGATTAAGAATGAATAAATACAAGGCCAAAACAACTGTGTGAAATAATAAACATGGTCCAAGCCAAGATAAATATCCAACCAACAGTATTAAGGTAACCACAACTTGGGCTTAGCCACACAATCAGGGCTCCAGGCTCAGTAACAAAAGGACTCCAAGGCTTTGATGGAGAGCCAGGAGGGATGGGGCCAGGCTGGAGGGAGGCTGTCCTAGAAGGTGGGCACCAGAAGAGAAGCAACTCACTTCCTGAGTCCTGCCAGAAGCATATGTATGTATGTATGTATGTATGTTTCTTTATTTCCTTGTTTCTTTGTTTGTTTATTAAATGTATAGGCCGCCCTTCTTGCGGACTCAGGGCGGCTTACAACAGTAAAAACATTCGGTTCCAAGCTTCCATTACTTCTCCGCCGTGGGAAGAGACACTGCCTCTCCTCGTATCAGCTGCTGGGTTTTTCCCCCCGCCTCCCTTCCAGAATGAGGCTCCAGCCCATCCACGTCCTCTCCGTACAGGAGGGGAGAAGTATCCGGGGTGCCTTAGGGGGTGGAACTCAGGCTGCATTTAACAGATTTAACAGATGGAAGGGACCTTGAAGGTCCCCTATCCAACCCCCTGCCCAAGCAAGGACACCCTACTCTCCACCTGTTGATTGTGAAGCAACAGCTAGGTCACCACAAAAGAACAATTTGCACAGGTTAAGCGGAGAAGTCAGACTATAAGTTCCAAGGGAGTGAGCGGCATAGGAGTCAATAAACTTTTTTGTCAGTGACGTAACTTGAAATGGTCACTAAGTTGTTGTAAATCGAGGACTAGCTGTAATTTAACAATGCCTGGCTGCTCAAGACTGATATGAGCCATACCTAACCAAATTCTCCCAGGACTTGTCAAATTCACTTTTGAGTTCCATTCAAAAGGAGTGAAAAGAAGTAGACAGGGAGAGAAGGAGTAAGAAGGTAGAAGGAAGAGAGAGGGGGGAGTGTGATAGAAAGAAGACTGATGAATAGGAGTAGAAAGTAGGTGTAAGTAGGTACCTTCTTCCGCATAGCTCCCAGTGACTGATAAGGTCCCACAGAGTTAGCCTTCTCCAGATCCCATCAGTAAACAATGTTGCCTGGCGGGGCTGGAGAAGGGCCTTCTCTGTGGTGGCTCCGGCTCTCTGGAACCAGCCCCCTCCAGAGATCCATACCCTCCCCACCCTACTGGCTTTCCGCAAAGCTGTTAAGACCTGGCTCTTCCGGGAGGCCTGAGACCTTGATAAAATATCAATGAGTGATATTGAAAGGTATGTATGGTTTTATTATGGTTTTCATTAAGTTCAATCAATCAATCTAGTTTTTTGATTAAAATGTATAAATATACAGGCGGTGGACAAACAAATGGAAACACTTGACTTTTTGACATCATAATGTTTGAACATGTTCAAATCAATCAAAACTTGACATATTTTAATGTGTTTTTTGTTAATTCTGTTATTTGATATGTTTTTTTTAAATTACTTTTTTTTTTTACAGAAATTTAAGGAAATTGGTTATAACTTTCTAGAAATGGCTGACCACTCAGACTTTCAAAGAGGCCAAATTGTTGATGCTCAAATGGCAGGCGCTAGTGTAACAGAAAGTGCCCAAATGTTTGGCATTTCAAGAGGTAATATCTCAAAAGTAATGACTGCTTTTGAAAGAGAAGGGGTCAAGCACAGGTCAAAAATTGAAGTTGTCTGAGAGAGACCGTCGGACTCTAAAGTGAATTGTTAGACCAGATCGCAAGACCACAGCTCCTAAAATCACGGCAGAGCTCAAAAGACACGTACAGAACCCAGTTTCCACAAAAACTGTTTGAAGGGAGCTTCACAAATCTGGATTCCAAAGCTGGATTTTCAAGGTGTTTCCATTTTTCTGTCCACCCCTGTATATTTTACTGTTAAAGGTATGTGTGAAGTGACACTTGAATGGAAAATGAGAGAAAGAAAGAGAAGCTGCTTTTTCTAAAGGGTTTCATGATGGTCATTCATTCCAATACTTAGCAAGCCCCAGAAAAAAATAAATAGAACCCAGTAGAAAAAGAATGGAATGCATTTCTCAATCAGCAGTAATAGTAATTCTAATTCATGTGCATTCTATTTTTCCTCTAGATATAATGCAGGAAAACAACAAAATATTAAAGACCAGCACGGTTTCCAACACTTCTTATTTGTTAAAATTTATTGCTTTATTGATTTAAATTCATTGTTAAATGTCATTGTTATGACCAGGGCAGGCATACAATTAAAAATACAATAAAGTTATCACCAAATACAATTTTTTTTTGTATTGAAGAAAAATTGGATGAATGGAGTAACAGAGAGTTACTGATAGATGCATGCTTTTTGACATTCAATGGCACTGGATATATTTTAATCACAAGTTTAATTAATAAAATTACAAGAGATAGGTGTAGGACCAAGATTACATTGAGTGGGTAAAAATGGGTTTGGGTCTATGACAGCACATATAGAAAAATCCCCTTTTTGCTACTCTAATATTCCCTGCTTATGTTTTACTATATTAGGATGTAGCTCCTCTCCCAAAATCTCTATGGCAGGGTGGTCAAACTCAGTTTAAAACTCAATTAAACTCCTAGTTGTCAGTACAGTTTTGTCAGTAGCAATGGGATTTAGAACCAATCATTGGAGTACAATGGGATGGGGGGAGGGGTTGGGGAGGGTATCTGGAACATTTAAATTGCACATCATCTAATGCTTCTCTTAATTCCAGCATTTTTCCTCAAACTGAAAATTGGCTTCATTTATTTTTTTGATCATCATCTTCAGGCAGAAAAATTTCACTGGCTTTCTCTCCTGGGTCCTTTGGTTTTCCTTTAATCCCAGACTCCAGAAAATAATTTTTGACTCATTCCGAACTCTTGCAAATGTCTCTTTTATGTCATCTAAATAAAATGTTCCTACGATCGCACGCTTATAAAATATTATAAAGCCTACCAGGTTAATTCATCTGTTTCTAAACAGTACTGAATGGCCTGGGGCATTGTATTAAAAAAAGGGGGCGGAGTAAGATTTTGGGGTGTTTTTTGCATGATAGGTGGCTGAATGTGTTGCTGCTTGAAGCTTGAATGTTCTTCTTCTCTTACTTCAGAGCTTCCAACATGGAAGGTCTTCTCCTTATGTGTTTGCCATATGTCACATTCTGAGAGAAACAGAAAAGCAGTTATATAATTACCTCCAATAATAAATTCCATTTCAAACAGCTTCTATTATGAATTCTAATTTTGGTGGGTGTTGTCACATGTTTAGTCTTCCACCTCCTGTTGAACTAAGAAATCCAAAATTCAAGCATCCTCATTTGGTGGCTTTCCAGCATCACCTATAGACTTCCTGCTGGGTAGAACATCTTCATCAAGAAAACTCTCTTCTAGCAGAAATGTTTGCAACCATTGACAGTCTGCAGCCTTACCTAATGAATTGGCCTCCCCATCATTCTCTTGGGAAGCTTCACCTACACAACGTCCCAGGCCTCTTCCTCTAATTTGGGAGATGTTAGCATCATATCCTCCAGAATTGGGGATGCCTGAGAACAAAAAAAACCCCTTGATGTTAATGTACAGGTAAATTCTCAGTATATGAGCGTAATAGAGCCTGCCTGTTGTGGTCACAGTCAGGTGAAGCATCTCACCTAATGGCTAATCATTAAACCAACACCTGGGTTGTTAAGTGGAGTGTGGGTGCCTCCAGGATGGGGGAGCCCTGTCCTGGCCCTCTCAAGGCTTTCCCCAATCCCGAGACACCATCATGCTCCATTCCCCTCACCTTGGGCCCTAACAGGCCTGTTCGCACTCCTACCAGATCATCCGATTGACTACTGTAACGCTCTCTACATGGGGCTACCTTTGAAAAGTGTTCGGAAACTTCAGATCGTGTAGAATGCAGCTGCGAGAGCAATTATGGGCTTCTCTAAGTATGCCCATATTACTCCAACACTCCGTAGTCTGCATTGGTTACCGATCAGTTTCCGGTCCCAATTCAAAGTGTTGGTTATGACCTATAAAGCCCTTCATGGCACCGGACCAGAATATCTTCGGGACCGCCTTCTGCCGCACGAATCCCAGCGACCGGTTAGGTCCCACAGAGTCGGCCTTCTTCATGTCCCGTCGACTAAACAATGTCGTCTGGCGGGACCCAGAGGAAGAGCCTTCTCTGTGGTGGCTCCGACCTTCTGGAACCAGCTCCTCCCTGAGATTAGGATTGCCCCCACCCTCCTTGCCTTTCGTAAACTCCTTAAAACCCACCTCTGCCGTCAGGCATGGGGGAACTAAAACATCTCCCCCTTGCCCATGTTGTTTTGCCATTTGATTGATTGTGTGCTTGTTTTTATATATATTGAGATTGTTTTATGAATTTCTTAATTTAAAATTGTAATTGGATTGGTGGGCATTGGATTTCGTCACTATGTACTGTTTTTACTATTGTTGTGAGCCGCTCCGAGTTTGCGGAGAGGGGCGGCATATAAATCCAATAAATCTAATCTAATCTAATCCGAGGCCTTAAAGGCCTGATACCACCCCACCAGGCCGAACACCCTTCTTTCTCCTCAGTTACTGTAACTTTTTAAGAGCTTCGCATTTTTCCAGAGCACTAGAATGACTTATTTATCGGTGTGGCTTCGTGGTGCCATTTTGAGAGTGGACGCCATTTGGTCCTGCCTACCAAATGGCGTCCACATTCAAGTCAGGCCATGTGGCCCAGATGTAACCTACTTCATTTTGCTGCATTCAGAAGCTTCTGCAATACTATGGCAACATCTCTAAGGCATTGAAACGAAGCAGTTCACTTGCCGGCGGCCATTTTGTCCCCACTCAGAAACAAGTATGGACAAAATGGCAGCCACATTTAGATCACTACTACACGGCTCCAGGTACAAAGAGCTTTGCTTTGCTGCCTTACCAAGGTCTGCTCAGTGCTGCAGGTGCTTTCTGCGGCATTCAGAAGCTTCTTCAAGCCCTGTGGAGCAGCATTTTGTCTGGTGGCCCAATTTTTGTCCCTGTTGGCAAGTAGGCAGGCCAGAAATGTCAGCCGCATCTGGATCGTCATTTTATAGGTCGGGGACACATGCTTTCCTTTCCCAAAATGAATGTTGGAGAGGTTCAGTTAAAGTTTAAGTGCTACAAGTGCTATTGCTATAACCAACATTAGTATGGAAGGTTGCAAGGAAAATTCCCCCATAATTCCCTCTATCTTCTTTTTCTTCCAAGAAGCCCATTATAGTATAGGATCCAGGTTCTCATACTCCATACGGCCTCCCTGCCTAGCACCTACTTGAACATCCCAGCCTACAACATGAAAGGAAATGTGGGGCTTAACCACTTAGAGAGGGCTGTAAAGCACTGTGAAGCGGTATATAAGTTTAAGTGCTATAAGTGCTATTACTATAACCAACATTAGTATGGAAATTATCCCATAATTCCCTCAAACTTCTTTTTCTTCCAAATAGCCCATTATAGTATAGGATCCAGGTTCTTATACTCCATAGGGCAGTGGTTCTCAACCTGGGGGTCGGGGCCCCTTTGGGGGTCAGATGACAGTTTCACAGGGGTCGCCTAAAACCACGGGAAAAGACAAATTTCCCATGGTGTTAGGAACTGAAGTTTCTATTCTGGCGCTTTGGAACATATTTTTACAATCAGGCGTTTACAGTGGAGTTTGCCTTCCTGCCAATCAGCTTAAAGCTCTGATGGGAGAATTGGCACTAGATTTGTGGTTCGGGGTCACCACAACATGAGGAACTGTATTAAGGGGTCACGGCATTAGAAAGTTTGAGAACCACTGCCATAGGGCCTCCCTGCCTAGCGCCTACTTGAAGGTCCCAGCCTACAACAGGATGAAAACAAAACTTTACAATTAATCCTTGCAGTTAAGACCTTTGTATCTCTGCAAAGCAAACTAAGCTGAAGAAAGAATTGTAAGCATCTGTGTTTCAGATTTCCTTTGCTTTACAAATCTGTGAAGGTCTTTACGAATCTGTGATTCGTTACTTTTACCTCACTACTGTTAACTGCGATTGTGAAATGAAGACCCCCTGGGCACAATGAGAATTTACAATTACAGTACCTGTAAACATCAAATCAGATTCACCACCTGTGTTAGATTCTTGCTTTTTAATGTTTTCAGAAACATCGGATCTGCTGGCAGAGCTGGTTGATGGCTGAGGGTTGTTTGGGTGTTTTATTTCTGTGAATGGGAATAGCAAGAGGGAAGGAAGTTTGGTTTCTTTATCTTCATTTTCCTTGTTTTTTCTTTCATGTATTTCGTGGTAACATTTTAAGTTTTCACTCATTTCTGAATTTAACTTTCTAAAACGTCCTTCATCTGGATCCACAGTTTCTATGTCTGATAATATTGTTTTAGCACCTGAGAAAATACCAGTGAATCCTTCATCAGTGAATGTTTTAAATTCAACGTCCACAGCTTGTTCTTGTTTTTCTCGTTCTATTTCTGCTTCTTCTTTCCTAACCTTCTGTGCTTCCAGTTCTTTTTCCAGTTCAATTAAATCTTGGTCTGAAAGCTCTCCCTCAGTGTAAGCTATCAACATGTTCACGTCTTCGGCCTCCACCTCTAAATCGAGGTATTTTGTGAGTATCAAAATTTTCTTATTCATTTTGTCCAAATTATTTTTATAGCTAAATCCTTTCAAATTATTTGCAAAAGTCTTACAACATTTTAAGTATTTCAAAAATTCTTGCATGGTTTTCAGACTAAAATCCTCCCACGCTGCTACAATGTTTTCGATACAGTGCAGGATATTATAGCTGTTCCAAAACTTGGCCAATGTTATTTTGTCATATTTTGTTGCAACTAAGGCTTTGGCAAACACTGCGTGCAAATAGTATGCACTGAATAGCAAGATAGCTCTCTGATCCACTGGTTTCAGGAGAGTGGTGACGATTTGGGGGAGATAAACTACTTTGACATCAGGAGGGATACTATCAAGATCCAGGGCATATCCAGGTACATTGTCCAGAAGCAGGAGAATTTTAAAAGGAATCCCCTTTTGGCCACAATATTCCTTCACCTGAGGTATGAAACAATTTGTAAACCAATCCTGAAAGAGGAAGTCTGTCATCCAGGTCTCACAATCAAATCGGTAATAAACAGGAAGTGTGTCCTTGTTTCTTTTTAGAATCATACTGGCATGATCTGATTTGAGGACCACAAATGGCTTCAGCTTGAATCCATCAACATTTCCCCCCAGTAACACTGTTACTCTCTCCTTAAATGCTTTACAAATGGACATTGCTTGAGCCTCTTTGTGTATATACGTCTGTTCCAGAATTTTTTTCCAGTATAACCCAATTTCATCCACCCTGAATATCTGATCATCAGAATAATTCCCCTCTGCTACAAGATCATTAATTTCATCCAGAAAATGTATGACAGTTCGTGTTTCAGCTTCTAAACCTGCATGTGATGGAATCTGATGACGATATCTTCGCTGAAATTGCAGAAACCACGTACGGCTAGCCTTAAATGTTTCGGTATATTCCTTCCTTGCTTGTTCGTTCAGCGTTCTGAAAATGCTGCATGCCTTCCTCTGAATGAGGGAATAGCGAATCGGAAGCCTCTTTTGCATCCGATCTTTGATCCAAAGTATCAACAGGGGTTCAATTTCAGAGCTTGGGTGTTTTGTTATATTTGTGTTCATTCCTATTGCTGTTTTTAATGCTTCTCTGATGTTTTCCTTGTCCTTCAAAATATAGTAAATGGTGGAATAACCCACGCCTTCTTCTTTCACTAGTTCTTGTACCCTCTTCCCGGCTTCATATGCTTCGATTATCTTCATCTTCAAATTGAGATCAATGTGTTTCTTATGATGCTTTCTCCTTGTTTTCGTTGAATTGGGGTTCTTTCTCTTTGAAGACATCTTGATAGGGGATATAAACGCATGTAAAAAAATAAATAAGCAAGTGAAAATAAGAACAGAAGACATGCAATGCTGACTATAATATGAATATGTTACTGAGAAAGAAATATGCAAAACCCGAAAATTCATTCAATGGTTACGTAATTATTTTTAAAATTACTGTTGCATTTGCAAACGGTCATTAAGTGAAGTAGTTAATGAGTGAGGAATGGTTGCATCACAACCTGAGGCCTTTACTACAGAGGTAGCAAGTCACTTCCTTGCTTATAAACTGTTGATTGGATTCTCAGGACATCAGCCTAACCCACGTTTCATGAGCCACAACTCAGGGACTCCTTGGTTAGCAAGTTAGATCCATCTGTTAAACTACTGAAGTTTACAAATGATACAACAGTGATCGGACTCATTCAAGACTGATGAATCCACATACAGATGGGAAGTTGAACAACTATCCTTCAGGTGTGACCAGAACAATCTAGAACTGAACACACTCAAAACCGTAGAAATGGTGGTAGACTTTAGGAGAAACCCTTCCACCCTTCCACCTCTCACAATACTAGACAACACAGTATCAACAGTAGAGACCTTCAAATTTCTAGGTTCTACCATACCTCAAGACCTAAAATGGTCACCTAACATTAAAAACATCAAAAAATCACAACAAAGAATGTTCTTTCTGCGCCAGCTCAGGAAGCTCAAACTGCCCAAGGAGCTGCTGATACAGTTCTACAGAGGAATCACTGAGTCTGTCATCTGCACCTCTATAACTGTCTGGTTTGGTGCTACAACCCAACAGGACCGACACAGACTTCAGAGGATAATTAGAACTGCAGAAAAAACAATTGCTGCCAACCTGCCTTCCATTGAGGATCTGTATATTGCACGAGTCAAAAAGAGGGCAGGGAAAATATTTACTGACCCCTCGCATCCTGGACACAAACTGTTTCAACTCCTACCCTCAAAACGTCGCTACAGAGCACTGCACACCAAGACAACTGGACACAAGAATAGTTTTTCCCCGAACGCCATCACTCTACTAAACAAATAATTCCCTCAACACAGTCAGACTTTTTACTAAATCTGCACTTCTGTTCTACTAGTTTTTCTCATCATTCCTATCATCCTTTTTCTCCCACTTAGGACTGTATGACTGTAAGTTGCTGCTTGTATCCTAAGATTTTTATTAATGTTGATTGTTTCTTCATTGCTTATTTGACCCCTATGACAATCATTAAGTGGTGTACCACGATTCTTGACACATGTATCTTTTTCTTTTATGTACGTTGAGAGCATATGCACCAAGATAAATTCCTTGTGTGTCCAATCACACTTGGCCAATAAAATTCTATTCTATTCTATTCTATTTGCAAATACAGCAGTAATTAAAATAATAAAAATTCCGACCAATGCATGCACTTAACCAAATTTTTCTGCCTGAAAATAACATATATTAGAGTCAGTATAACACTGGTATTGCTGCAAGAAAGAGTTTTTATCTGAATGAATGGCACCTACCAGATATCTTTGCAACTTCCCTCTCTCTCTCCCTCCCTCTGTCTCTATCACACATTCATTTGTGACCATTTTGCTTCCAATTTAAATAATTTCCTCAACACTGTCAAACTATTTACTAAGTCTGCACTGCTATTAATCCTCTCATCATTCCCATCACCCATCTCCCCCAAATGACTGTATGACTGTTGATTTGATTTGATTTGATTTGTATGCCGACCCTCTCCGTAGAATCGGGGCAGCTAACAACAGTGGTAAAAACAACATGCGACAATCCAATACAAAAACAGCTAAAAACCCTTATTTTAAAACCAATCATACATACAAACATACCATACATAAATTGTAGAAGCCTAGGGGGAAAGAATATCTCAGTTCCCCCATGCCTGATGACAGAGGTGGGTTTTAAGAAGCTTACGAAAGGCAAGAAGGGTGGGGGCTATTCTAATCTCTGGGGGGAGTTGGTTCCAGAGGGCCGGGGCCGCCACAGAGAAGGCTCTTCCCTTGGGTCCCGCCAAATGACAACTTTGTTGCTTGTATCCTTACAATTTATATTGACTGGTTCCTAATATGATTCGATTGCTGATTTCTACCTGGGCTGTCATTAAGTGTTGTACCTTATGCTCCTATATACCTCTTATATTCCTAATATTTTTAATAATTTTTAATAATTAATACGATTATTTTAGTACTAATTTTAGAGTAACTTGGTATTTTAAGTATTAATTATTAATGGGTTTGTATTTTATTTTTTTGATGTTTTAATAATTAATGTTTTTTAGTTAACTTATTGGGGGGGTTAATGATGGATATCTGGGAGGGTGGGAAGGTATGTGTGGGATGAATGATAGGGGTGGGTGGGATGGTATGTATGAGATAAATGGGAATAGTATGAATGAGAATAGGCCACCTGGCGATGGAGAGGCAGAAGGGATGGGGGTATCTATCTCTGGGTTGGCAGAGGGCCAGTATATTCCGGTCTTGCTGGGGAGAGGCAGATATGGCGGGAGCCATGGGGCAAGCCGTTCTGGAGGAAGAAAGGATCGCTGCTTGAGAGTGATCCCTTGTTCCGGCCCCATGGGCTCAACTCGGGGTACTGGTGACGAGTGTAATCAGGGCCCTGGGCTTAAGCTGCTGCTACTCAATGCCAGGTTGGTGGTAAATAAAGCTCTCCTCATCTGGGATTTGATCCTGGATGAGGAGGCTGACCTGGTATGTGTGACTGAAACCTGGCTGGGCACGGAGGGAGGAGTTCCTCTCTCTGAAATTTGCCCAGCCGGGTTTCAGGTATGGCATCAGTCGCGACTCCAGGGAATGGGGGGGAGGAGTGGCTATTATAGCCAAGGAGACTTTGCCTAAGTAGATTCATTGCTTCCAAGATTGCGGGTTGTTAGTCCCTCCTGGTGAAGTTGGATTTAGGGGTTCAGGTGGGCTTGTTGCTCACGTACCTGCCTCCCAGTTGCGTGTCAACAGCCCTGCTGATGGAGCCAAGTCCCCTCGCGCCAGACAATCAGGGCCACCCCACGGGCCTTTTCCACCATATGGATGCGCCTGCCCGCTTCTCCTCAGCTGCTGCCACGTGTCCCCACATCACCTGCCTGGTGGCGGGCGTTCCTCGCGGGGTCCCTGCCAGCACTGATTCCAATTCGGATGCCCGTGGTGACTAGCCATCCCCATCCAAACTGGGGTCGGTGCCAGCAGGGACTCCACGAGGAACGCTCTTTGCATCCAGGTGGTGGAGAAGGTGGAGAAGGCCTGCGGAGCGGCCCTGATCGTCCGACGCAAGAGGTCTCGCCTCCATCAGCCCCCACCCAATCTTCTGTCTTCAGGGTGCATTTGCGAGGTTGCAGTGAGGCAGGTGAGGTGGGGGCGTGCGACAGCCAGTGTTCCCTCTAATTTTTTGGGGGGGTGGGCAGAAAAGTATAGTGTCTGAGCGGCAGTCCCTTTGGGACTGGGCGGCACAGAAATAATAAATGAATGAATGAATGAATGAATAAACAAACACAAACAAACAAACAAAAAACCCACTCTGTTTTGCCTCAGAGAATTTCAAAATAAAATACTGTACTGTGTGTCTATAACAGTGAGCTCATAATAGGGCAACTGTATCAATATCAAAATGCCACTTAAATAGTTGAACTAGTTTCAAACTAGATTTTGATTTTCTTTCTCTCTTCCTTACTCCCATTATTTTTCTTTCTCTTTTCCTTCCTCTCTTTTTTCTATCTGTTTCTCTCTCTTCCTCTCTCTCTCCTTCCCTCTCACTCTTTCCCTCTCGGCTTCTGGGCAGGTTTGGAAAACTCTGAGTTGATTATGATTTTTAAGTGAGCGATTGCTCACTGCTCAGCTTAGAGGGAACTATGGCGACAGCAGCTGCCAACAAGTGGGCGGGTGTCTGCGCATCCAACGGGTCATGTCGGGGAGTGACACATCCCCACACCCCGGTGTACCATTGCACCATCCAAACTGGGGACGGAGTAAAGGGAGGGAGGTAGATAGGAAAGGCAGACCCTGAGACTGTCTGTTCCTGAGAGGTGTTTTGACTTGTCTGCTCAAAAAGGCTTTGGAGGAAGCTGGAGCGAAGGAGAAGGGAGAGGAGAGAGTGTGTGTATGTGTGTCTGAGAGAGATATATGATGGGGAAGCACCTTCCGAGAGAGACTAGCATCTGGTCCCAAAAGACATTTTCCCTACGTTCATCTCTCACGGGAAAGCCTTGTCCCAACTGCTTGGGGAGGGGGCGGCTTGTGGGCTAACATCCTAGAGGGGCAGTGTGTCTGTGTCTCTCTCTCTCTGTGTAGTCTTTGGGTAGATCCCCCCCCTTTGCTTTGTCATCCCCCCCCCTGCAAAAGCATAAACTGGGCTTCCACATTTTACCAAAGCAAGAAAAAAAATCCAGGTGGGTGGCTAGGGTGTAGGTTGGTGGAGTGTTATCCTCCAGCCAAAACCCTTTTCTCATCACTGGTGGAGGAATTCTGAGAGTTGAAGTCCACTAGTCTTAAAACTGTCAAGTTTGGGGATCCCTGACAGTGGTTCGAAGTGCAGGGGTCTTCAAACCTGGCAAGATTAAGGCTTGTGGACTTCAATTCCCATTCCTAAGGTAGCATGACTAGGGGAGGAATTCTGGGAGTTGAAGTCCACAAGCTTGAAGTCCTTGAAGTTGTCAAGTTGGAAGTTTGTAAAAAGTGTACATGGTTTTTAAAAATATACATCATTTTAAAAACTATACATGGTTGTAAAAAGTATTGTGCTACACTGGTATTTTATTAAACAGTATAATATTACACCATTTGGTTCAGAATACTTTTTTCCTTGGTTTCCTCCTCTAAAATCTAGGTGGCTATACATAGATAGGATCAAAATAGACTCTATCTTAACTAGAGTCAAAATTTTGGGGTAGGGCTTAATTATAACGCATGTGCACACAACAGTGTTGGGCCTTCTTGTTTGAGTGGGTCGTGTTTTAGGAGAAGCACAGTAACATTTTGATGGCTGTTTTCAACCCCCTCATACTGCCTCCCAACCCACTTCCCCCTCCTCTTTTCAGTTTTTGTGGGATGGAATACCTCCAGGGGGTCCTCAGCATCCTGGGAGCTGAGGGGTAGGAGCACCAGGCTCTCCAGATTGATTTCTCCCTGAGTCTTCATCTTCATGGAGGAATCCAGCTGTTCTCTGCCCATCCAGGCTTTCCCTCCAATGTTTGGATCCCCTTGGAGCACAGATTCCTTTCTGGCTTCCCCAGAACTTTCCTGCTGTGGATCCTCTTTGTCTCTTCCCCAGGAGGCCTGGGAGTCTGTGCCATTTTCCCCCAAGGGAGGTGGTGGTAGGGGAAGCCAGGCCACAGGTTCCACAAATTCTTGCCATTGAGAGTCCCAGCTTTGGTGCATTAATTCAGAATTAAGAATGGATGTTCTGTCCCAGGTCAAGTCCTCAAGTGTCCTCATTTGGCCGACGAAAGGGTCTCCACTCCCACTCTCAGTGCCCTCTTCTTTATCTTCTTCTTCTCTGGGTCCCTCAAGCCACTGTTCCTCCATAGTTGTCACTCTCTGCAGTTCCAGGAGGGAAATAGAAAAAGAAGAGAGTATTAATTAGGGCTAAATGGTGTGAAAGGAATAAAAATGTCCTCTCCCATGTCTCTGATATTCATCATTTCTTCAAAGTTTATAAAATAGTCTCACTGGAATTAAAGACAATTCTCAGTGATGGGGTTTTTAGTAATAGCTGTCATATAAGTTGAATAAATAAAATAAAGATGTAAGCAAAGAAATTGGAGCAGTTCATAGGTAATGTCTACCTATATTTAGAGTAGAGTAGGAATAGAGTAGAGTAACAGAGTTGTAAGGGATCTTCTAGGCCATCTAGTCCAACCCCCTGCTCAAGCTTCCTCTGCTGGAAAACACTACCCAACACTCCCACCCTCCAAAATCAAATACGTCCAACAGATTTATTAAATTGCTTCAATGCAGAGAAAAGTAAAATCCAACACCTAGGTTAGAAAAACCTAAGACAAACTGGGTGAAACCAAACTCAACAGCAGTGACTGCAAGAGGGATCTTGGAGTCTTGGTGGACAACCAACCAAATATGAACCAGCAATGTGCAGCAGCAGCCAAAAAAGCCAATACAATCCTAAGTTGCCTTAACAGAGGGATACATTCTAGAACTAGGTAGGTACGAATACCACTCTATAAAGCCTTATTTATTTATTTATTTATTGATTGATTGATTGATTTCATTTAATTTGTATGCCGCCCCTCTCCGTAGACTCGGGGCGGCTAACAACAGTAATAAAAAACATCATATAAATCCAATACTAAAACAACTAAAAAACCCTTATTGTAAAAACCAAACATCCCTACAAACAAACATAGCATGCACAAATTATAAAGGCCTAAGGGGAAAGAATATCTCAGTCCCCCCATGCCTGACGGCATAGGTGGGTTTTAAGGAGCTTACGAAAGGCAAGGAGGGTGGGGGCAATTCTAATCTCCGGGGGGGATTTGGTTCCAGAGGGCCGGGGCCACCACAGAGAAGGCTTTTCCCCTGGGCCCTGCCAAACGACATTGTTTTGTTGACGGGACCTGGAGAAGGCCCATTCTGTGGGACCTAACCGGTCGCTGGGATTCATGCGGCAGAAGGCAGTCTCGTAGATACCCTGGTCCGGTGCCATGAAGGGCTTTATAGGTGATGACCAACACTTTGAATTGTGACCGGAAACTGATGGGCAACCAATGCAGACTGCGGAGTGTTGGAGTAACATGGGCATTTTGGGGAAAGCCCGTGATAGCTCTCGCAGCTGCATTCTGCACGATCTGAGTTAGACCACACCTAGAGTACTGCACTCAGTTTTGGTCACCACACTACAAAAAACAAATTTAAACTCTAGAGAAAGCACAGAAGAGAACAATCAGGATGATAAGGGGACTGGAAACTAAAACATACCAGGGGAGATTGCAGGAACTGGGCATGGCTAGCCTAGCAAAGAGAAGGACCAGGGGGGACATGATAGCAGTCTTATTATTTATTTATTTATTTATTAGTTGGACTTGTATGCCGCCCCTCTCCGAAGACTTGGGGCGGCTCACAACAAGTAAAAACAGTCACAACAATCCAATTAATTAAAATGTTTAACGATTTAAGAGAAACCCCATGTAATAGCAAACGCACACACAAGCATACCATGCATAAATTAACGTGCCCAGGGGAGATGTTTAGTTTCCCCATGCCTGACGGCAAAGGTGGGTCTTAAGGAGTTTTCGGAAGGCAGGAAGAGTAGGGGCAGTTCTAATCTCCGAGGGAAGTTGGTTCCAGAGAGCCGGTGCCGCCACAGAGAAGGCTCTTCCCCTGGGACCCGCCAACCGGCATTGTTTAGTTGACGGGACCCGGAGAAGGCCCACTCTGTGAGACCTAATTGGTCGCTGGGATTCGTGCGGCAGGAGGCGGTCTCGGAGATATTCTGGTCCGATGCCATGAAGGGCTTTAAAGGTCATAACCAACACTTTGAATTGTGACCAGAAATTGATTGGCAGCCAATGCAGACTGCGGAGTGATGGTGAAACATGGGCATACCTAGGTAAGCCCATGACTGCTCTCGCAGCTGCATTCTGCACGATCTGGAGTTTCCAAACACTTTTCAAAGGAAGTCTTGCAATACTTGAGGGGCTGCCAGAGAGAAGGGGTTCAATCTGTTTTCCAAAGCACAGAAAGCTAGACAAGGAACAACGGATGGAAGCTGACTAAAGAAAGATTCAACCTGGAAATAAGGAGGAACTTTCTGACGGTGAGAGTGATCAACCAGTGGAAAGGCTTGCCTGTGGAGTTTGTGTGAGGTCCAACACTTGAAACTTTCAAGGGGAGATTGGACTGCCATTTGTCTGGGGTGGTGGAGGGTCTCTTGCTTAAGCAGGGGACTGGACTAGATGACCTACAAGGTCCCTTCCAACTCAAACAACTAACTAACTAACTCACTCACTCACTCACTATTTATTTCCAATCACTTAGAACTCATGGTGGCTTACAACAATATAAAAACAATAAAATAGTAAGAGGTCAGTATTAAATTTAAACACTTCAAAATTATAATCAATAAAACCCCATAACTAACTAACTCTAATAAAGTGTTACAAAGCTCCTTCCATCGCTGCTGTCTGCTACCCAACCAACAGGGCCTTGCCATCAAACTCTGGCATCTTCTCACCACAGTTGCTGGCACAAGCTACTCCCAAAATGAGGTGGGTGAAAATGGGGCAAAGCAGCAAGGCCGCAGCCAAGCAGCTTTTCGCAGCCTGATTCAAAAGCCTCAACTTCAGCCTCAACGAATTCTGAGTCCTACAGGATTGGGGGGACATATAAGTCAAGTTAATTAATAATAATAGTATTAAAAGAGTTGGAAGGGAGATGTTGGAGATGTTCTAGTCCAAACACCTGCTAAGGCAGGAAACCCTACACTACTTTAGAAAGATGGTTATCCAACATCTTAAAAACTTCCAGTGTTGGAGCATTCACAATTTCTGGAGGCAAGTTGTTCCACTGGTTAATTGTTCTAACGGTCAGGAAATTTCTCCTTAGTTCTAAGTTCCTTCTCTCCTTGTTTAGTTTCCACCCATTGCTTCTTGTTCCACCCCTCAGGTGCTTTGGATAATAGGCTGACTGCTTCTTCTTGGTGGCAACCCCTGAGATATTGCAACACTGCTAACATGTCTCCCCCTGGCCCTTCTTTTCATTAAACTAGACATACCCAGTTCCTGCAACCGTTCTTCATATGTTTTAGCCTCCGGTCTCCTAATCATCTCTGTTGCTCTTCTCTGCACTTTTCCTAGAGTCTCCACATCCTTTTGGCATCCTGGGGACCAAAATTGAATGCAGTATTCCAAGTGTGGCCTTATCAAGGGATGTGGGGCAAATGGAAAGGGTCCCCCCACCCCTTTTCCAATCCCAAACAAACAACAAGAACAAAAAGGCAAATTGACTTTTTTTTTCTCGCCCGGCCCCTACGAAGCAAAGGGCTCAGCTTCTAGGCAGCTCTGCTCGAGGGGGAGGCGGATATAAAGGGAAGAGGGGACCCGAGCGGCTGAGCCAGCGACCCTCCGACCAGAAGGGGAACCGACTTTCTTCCCGCGTTTTCTTACCACGCCACCCGCTGCAAGAAGAGCCGTCGCCTTCGCCTTCTCTCTCCCCCCCCTCCCGCCCGCCCTGTTGCTGGCTCCGACCCACCTCCCCGGTCCAGATTGGAGGAGGGGAGAAGGCAAGGACGGCTCTTGGGAGGCGAAGCTCAGGCTGCTTTTCCACAGGTTAAGCTTTTGTTGGGGTTTTTGCCGATATTCAGAGCTGCCTGCTTGCCGAAGGTCCATCGGGGCCAATGCTAGCTACTTAAAAAGGACCAAAAAAACCCTGTCAAATGCACCTTTTAGTTTGCTTGCTGGCTTACAATGCGTGTACTGCTTGGATCCAGTCATCTTGATTCGGCCGCGAATGATTGAGAGTATGCATGGTCTTTTAAAGGGGTTATTAATTTTTTTTAAAAATATTTTAATTGCTGTTATTATTGTAGATGGTACATTTATATTGCCGTTTAACTGTTGTTATTTTTAAAGAGTCCAATAGGAGTTGGGTGGCATAGAAATCTTACAAATAAATAAATAATAGAATAGATAGAATAGAATTCATTATTGGCAAAGTGTGATTGGACACACAAGGAACTTGTCTTTGGTGCATATGCTCTTAGTGTACATAAATCAATAACTAAATGAATAAATCCAGAGGGTAAAACCCAAATGTCAAAAAAACAGCAGGTAAAGCCATCCTACATCTAACCCACACAGCGCCCAAGTTGAGGGCAGTTGTACTTCTGTTGTGAATTTCTGCAAGGCAGTTGGTATGGATTTCTGAAGAGTAAGTAAGCCTAGGGCCTAAGAAGAAAAATTAACAACAACAAAAAAAAAGAAGGTAAGTAATGTGTTTAATTTGCAGGAGCCTGCACTATGGGAAGTTGAGAAGTGATTTTCTTTTTGATTAAAATTAAATAACCGAAAGAAAGCCATGCGTATATTTCTTCCCCCAATCTCGCTCTATTTATGATCATTAATTTTTATTCAAAAGGGGATATGCCATTCATGCATTCATATTTAATTTGTTCATTAATTAAGACAACTGCCCATCTCCAAATATTTATTTATTTATTCTATTTTTAATATGGCACAGTTTAAGAATGAATAAATACAAGACAAAAACAGCTGTGTGAAATAATAGACATAGTCCAAGCCAAGATAAACATCCAACCAACAGTATTAAGGTAACCACAATTTGGGCTTAGCCACACAATCTGGGCTTCAGGCTCAGTAACAAAAGGATTTCCATGAGAATCCATGAGAATCAAGGGGCATACATAAGTGCACTAGAGTGTCTTCCGATCCCTGTCCTATTGTCTCTCCTATATCCCATATATCTTCTCTTCTATCCCTATATCTTTTTTCTATTCTCTCATTATTTTATCCTATACTCTCTTTTCTATTCTTTCTCTAATTCTATTTCCTCGAAGGTGTCCTCTATTACCTTCATTGTGTATTATTGTGTATTGGACAAAATAAATAAATAAATCTGCTGCTTGGTTTTTTCCCTCGCCTCC
The DNA here is from genome assembly GCF_031021105.1 of Erythrolamprus reginae. Classification (NCBI taxonomy): domain Eukaryota; kingdom Metazoa; phylum Chordata; class Lepidosauria; order Squamata; family Dipsadidae; genus Erythrolamprus; species Erythrolamprus reginae. The sequence goes on along the minus strand of NC_091951.1, from coordinate 28,002,252 downwards.
CTTTCAGAACAACGCTCCAGCCCATCCGCCCATCCACTGCATTTAACATATTTAACAGATGGAAGGGACCTTGAAAGTCATCTAGTCCAACCCCCTGCCCAAGCAGGACACCCTTTTCCCCACCTGTTGATTGTGAGGCAACAGCTAGGCCACCACAGAAGAACCATTTGCACAGGTTAAGCGGGGAAGTCAGACACCGAGTTCCAAGGGATTCAGATGCATAGAAGTCAATAAACTTTTTTGTCAGTGCTGTAACTTGAAATGGTCACAAAGTTGTTGTAAGTTGAGTACTACTTGTACTCGCTACCGGCTGAAATTTAACAATGCCTGGCTGCTCAAGACTCATACGGTTCTCCCAGGACATGTCAAATTCACTTTTGAGTTCCAGGAGTAAAAAGAAGTAGACAGAGAGAGAAGGTAGAAGAAAGAGATAGAGGGAGGGGAATATAATAGAAAAAAGGAAAACAGACTGATGAATAGGAGTAGAAAGTAGGTGTAAATATGGAACCTTCTGTTGCATAGCTCTGAGCGACTGAGAAGGTCCCACAGAGTTAGCCTTCTCCAGATCCCGTCAGTTAACAATGTTACCTGGCAGGGCTGCAGAAGGGTCTTCTCTGTAGTGGCTCCGGCTCTCTGCAACCAGCCAGCTCTAGAGATCCATACCCTCCCCACCCTACTGGCTTTCTGAAAAGCTGTTAAGACCTGGCTCTTCCGGCAGGCCTGAGACGTTGATCAAACATCAGTGAGTGCTATTGAAAGGTATGTATGGTTTTATTACGGTTTTCATTAAGTTCAATCAATCAATCAAGTTTTTTTATTGATTAAAATGTATAAATATATATGTTGCTGTTATTTGAAAGGAAAGTGAGAGAAAGGAAGATAAATTGCTGTCGGCTTCTTCTCTGATGCCTTTTCTAATGGATTTCATGATGGTCACTCATTCCAACACTTAGCCAAGCCCCAGGAAAAATAAATAGAATCCAGGAGAAAAAGAATGGAAGTGTGTACTGCATTTCTCAATCAGCAGTAATGGTAATTCTAATTCCTGTGCATTCTTTTTTTCCTCTGGAGCTAGTGCAGGAAAAGAACAAAATATCAAAGACCAGCACAGTTTCCAACACTTCTTATTTGTTAAGATTTAATGCTTTATTGATTTAAATTCATTGTTAAATTTCCCACCACCCAGAGTCATTGTTATGACAAGGGCAGCCATACAATTAAAAATACAATAAAGTTATCACCAAATAAAATTATTTTTCTATTGAAGAAAAATTGGAGTGATGGAGAGTTAGTGGTAGATGCATGCTTCTTGACATTCAATAGCACTGGATACATTTTAATCACAAGTTTAATTAATAAAATTACAAGAGATAGGTGGAAGACAAAAATTGAATTGGGTGGGTAAAAATAGGTTTGGGTCTGTGAGAGCACATCTAGAAAATTCCCCTTCTTGCTACTCCAATATTCCCTGCTTATGTTTTAATATATTAGGATGTAGCTCCTCGCCCAAAATCTCTATGGCAGGGTGGTCAAACTCAGTTTAAAACTCAATTAAACTCAGTACAGTTTGTCAGTAGCAATGGGATTTAGAACCCATCATTGGAGTATAATGGGATTGGGGAGGGGTTGGGGAGGGTATCTGGAACATTAAAATTGCACATCAAACCAGGTTAATTCATCTGTTTCTAAACAGTACTCAATGGGCTGGGGCTTCGTATTAAAAGGGGGGGCAGTAAGATTTTGGGGTGTTATTTGCACAATAGATGGCTGAATGCCCTGCTGCTTGAAGCTTGTATGTTCTTCTTCTCTTACTTCAGAGCTTCCAACATGGAAGATCTTCTCCTTATGTGTTTGCCATATGTCACATTCTGAGAGAAACAGAAAAGCAGTTATATCATCACCTCCAATAATAAATTCCATTTCAAATAACTTCTATTTTGAATTATTTATTTATTTTATTTATTTAGTTATTACATTTGTATGCCGCCCCTCTCCATAGACTCGGTGTAGTAAAACAGTATATAATAAATAAATCTAATATATTAAAAAGTATCTAAAAACCCATTATTTTAAAACCATTCAACACAAACATACCAGACATAAAACTATATGAGCCAGGGGGAAATGTCTCAATTCCCCCATGCCTGACAGCAGAGATGAGTTTTAAGAAGTTTGCGAAAGGCAAGGAGGGTGGGGGCAGTCCTAATCTCCAGGGGGAGCTGGTTCCAGAGGGTTGGGGCCGCCACAGAGAAGGCTCTTCCCCTTGGTCCCGTCAAATGACATTGTTTAATTTAGTCAATGGGACCTGGAGAATTATAGTTTTGGTGGGTGTTATCACATGTTTAGTCTTCCCAATCCTGTTGAAGTAAGAAATCCCAAATTCAAGCATTCTCATTTGATGGCTTTCCAGCATCAGCTATAGACTTCCTGTTGGGTAGAACATCTTCATCAAGAAAACTCTCTTCTATCAGAAATGTTTGCAATCATTGACAGTCTTCAGCCTTACCTAATGAATTGGCCTCCCCTTGGGAAGCTTCGCCTAAACAACGTTCCAGGCCTCTTTCTCTAATTTCGGAGATGTTAGCATCATATCCCCCATAATTGGGGAAGCCTAAAGACAAAAAAAACCCCTTGATTTTATTGTACAGGTAAATTCTCAGTATATGAGCATAATAGAGCCTGCCTGTTATGGTCGCAGTCAGGTGAAGCGTCTCACCTAATGGCTAATCATTAAATGAACACCTGGATTGTTAAGTGGAATGTGGGTGCCTCCAGGATGGGGGAGGCCTGTCCTGGCCCTCCCAAGGCTTCCCCCAATTCCGAGACACCATCATGCTCCATTCCCCTCACCTTGGGCCTTAACAGGCCTGTTCTCACTCCTACCAGATCTTCTGAGGCCTTAAAGGCCTGATTCCACCCCATCAGGCCGAACACCCTTCTTTCTCCTCAGTTACTGTAACTTGAAGAGCCCCGCAGTCTTCCAGAGCACTAGATTGACTTATTTGTTTGAGTGGCTGCGTGGTGCCATTTTGAAAGCAGCCACCATTTTGTCCTGCCTACAAAATGGCGTCCGCATTCAAGTCAGGCCGTGCGGCCCAGATGCAAACTGCTTCATTTTGCTGCCTTAACAAAGTCTGCTCATTGCAGCATTCAGAATATCTAAGGTAATAAAACGAGGCAGTTTGCTTGGCGGCTGCCATTTTGTCCCCACTCAGAAACAGGTGTAGACAAAATGGTGGCCACATTTAGGTCACTACTACGTGGCCCCGGGCACAAACAGCTTTGCTTTGCTGCCTTAACAAGGTCTGCCCAGTGCTGCAGGTGCTTTCTGTGCCATTCAGAAGCTTCTTCAAGCATTTTGTCTGGTAGCCGCCATTTTGTCCCTGTTGGCAAGCAGACAGGTCAAAAATGCCAGCCGCATCTGGATCATCATTGCATTGCACTGTGAAGCGGTATATTAGTTTAAGTGCTACAAGTGCTATTGCTATAATCAACATTAGTATGGAAAGTTGCAAGGAAAATTCTCCCATAATTCCCTCCAACTTCTTTTTCTTCCAAGTAGCCCATTATAGTATAGGATCCGGGTTCTCAAACTCCATAGGGCCTCCCTGCCTAGCACCTACTTGAAGGTCCCAGCCTACAACAGGATGAAAATGAAAACTTAAAATTAATCCTTGCATTTACGACCCTTGTATCTCTGCAAAGCAAAATAAGCTGAAGAAAGAATCATAAGTATCTCTGCTTAGGATATCTTTTGCTTTACAAATCTGTGAAGATCTTTATGAATCTGTGATTGTATGTAAAGTTACTTTTACCTCGCTGCTGTTAACTGCAGTTGTGAAAGGAAGACCCCCTGGGCACAATGAGAATTTACAATTACAGTACCTCTAAGCATCAAATCGGATACACCATCTGTGAAAGGTTCATGCTTTTTATTGTTTTCAGAAACATCGGATCTGCTGGCATAGCTGGTTGATGGCTGAAGATTGTTTGGGTGTTTAATTCCTGAGAATGGAAATGGCAAGAGGGAAGGAAGTTTGGTTTCTATATCTTCATTTTCCTTCTCTTTTCTTTCATGTATTTTGTGGTAACATTTTAAGTTTTTACACATGTCTAAATTTACGTTTCTAAAACTTTCTTCATCTGAATCCACAGTTTTAAAGTCTGATAATATTGTTTCAACTCCTGACAAAATATCATCCAATTCTTCCTCAGTGAATGTTTTAAATTCAACGTCTACAGCTTGTTCTTCTTTTTCTCGTTCTATTTCTGCGTCTTCTTCCCTAACCTTTTGTGCTTCCAGTTCTTTTTCCAGTTCAATTAAATCTTGGTCTGAAAGCTCTCCCTCAATGTAAGCTATCAAATTTTTCACGTCTTTGGCCTCCACCTTCAATTGAAGGGATTTTGTGAGTGTTAAAATTTTCTCATGTATTTTGTCCGAATTATGTTTATAGCTAAATCCTTTAAAATTATTTGCAAAAGCCTTGAAACATTTTAAGCATTTCAGAAATGCTTGCATGCTTTTCACACTAAAATCCGCCCATGCTGCTACAATGTTTTCGATACAATTCAGGATATTATAGCTGTTCCAAAACTTGGCCAATGTTATTTTGTCATCTTCTGTTGCGGCTAAGGCTTTGGCAAACACTGCATGCAAATAGTATGCACTGAATAGCAAGATAGCTCTCTGGCCCATTGGTTGCAGGATTGTGGTGACGATTCGGGGTAGATAAACAACTTTGACATTAGGGTAGATACTATCGAGATCCAGGACATATCGAGGTATTTTGTTCAGAAACAGGAGAATTTTAAAAGGAATCCCCTTTTGCCCACAATATTCCTTCACCTGAGGTCTGAAACAATTCATAAACCAATCCTCAAAGAGGATGGGTGTCATCCAGGCCTCACAAGCAAATCGGTAATAAACAGGCAGTGTGTCTTTGTCTCTTTTTTGAATCATACTGGCATGATCTGATTTGAGGATAAAAAATGGCTTCAGCTTGAATCCTGCAACATTTCCCCCCAATAACACGGTTACTCTCTCCTTAAATGCTTTACAACTGGGCATTTCTTGAGCCTCTTTGTGTATATACGTCTGCTCCAGAATTCTTTTCCAGTACAACCCAATTTCATCCACTCTGAATATCTGATCAGCAGAATAATTTCCCTCTGCTATGAAAGCATCAATTTTATCCAGAAAATGTGTGGCAATCCATGTTTCATCCTGTAAATCTTCATATGATGGAATCTGATAACAATATCTTTGCTGAAAATGCAGAAACCAATCTTGGCTGGCCCTAAATTTTTCGGTACATTCCTTCCCTGCTTGTTCCTTCAGCATTCTGAAAATGCTGTGTGCCTTAATCTGAATGAGGGGAAAGTTAACCGGAAGCCCCTTTTGTATCCGATCTTTGATCCAAAGTATCAACAGGGGTTCAATTTCAGAGCTTTGGCTTTTTATTATTTTTGTTATATTTCTGTTCATTCCCGCTGCTCGTTTCCATGCCTTTCTGATCCTTTCCTTGCTCTTCAAAATACGTTGAACGGTGGAAAAACACAGGTCTTCTTCTTTTGCTATTTCATGTATCCTCTTCCCGGCTTCATATGCTTTGATCATCTTCATCTTCAAATTGAGAGCAATGGATGTCCTATGATGCTTTCTCCTGGTTTCAGTTGGATTGGGGTTCTTTCTCTTTGAAGACATCTTGATATGGGATATAAATGCATGTAAACAAGTAGATAAGCAAGTGAAAATAAGAACAGGTGACATGCAATACTGACTATAATATGAATATGTTACTGAGAAAGAAATGTGCAAAACCAGAAAATTTAAAATTACTGTTGCATTTGCAAATGGCCATTAAGTGAAGTAGTTAATCAAGGAGGAATGGTTGCATCACATTCTGAGCCCTTTACTACAGAGGTTAATGTACTGAGCCATACACTCTTCATCTGCGAATGAAGGGGCCTGGTGTCCAGGCTTGTTGGAGAGGATGATGGCAGGCTTTCTCGTGAGTAAATGTCTAAAGTAGCTGGAGTGACTGTTACAGGTAGGCAATGGTGTGCGAGGCGCATGGGCTGATTTGATTCTCCTTTCAACCGCAAAAGAAGCGGCCTGGGTCACTCCTTTTGGTCACGAAGGCAATGGCCTGCAGCCAAGTGAGGTGCATGGGTCGTTCCTTTAAGCCGCAAAAGAAGCGGCCAGTTGGCGAGGTGAGATGCATGGGGCAAGTTTCCCCCCCTCCGCCCTTCCCCCCCCTTGCCTCACTCATGTTGTCCGCACTGCGATGTGAGAAAATGGCGGGGACTGGCTATACATGGATAGAATAAAAATAGACTGTCTTAACTAGAGTCAAAATTTGGGGGTAGGTCTTAATTTTAACACATGTGCACAAAACAGTGTCGGGCCTTCATGTTTGAGTGGGTGTTGTTTTAGGAGAACATTTTAATGGCTGTTTTCAACCCCCTCATACTGCCTCCCAACCCACTTCCCCCACTTTTCAGTTTTTGTGGGATGGATTACCTTCTGGGGGTCCTCAGCATCCTGGGAGCTGAGGGGTAGGAGCAGCAGGCTCTGCAGATTGATTTCTCCCTGAGTCTTCATCTTCATGGAGGAATCCAGCTGTTCTCTGCCCATCCAGGTTTTCCCACCGATGTTTGGATCCCCTTGGAGCACAGATTCCTTTCTGGCTTCCCCAGAACTTTCCTGCTGTGGATCCGTTTTGTCTCTTCCCAAGGAGGCCTGGGAATCTGTGCCATTTCCCCCCAAGGGAGGTGGTGGTATGGGAAGCCAGGCTACAGGTTCCACAAATTCTTGCCATTGAGAGTCCCAGCTTTGGTGCATTAATTCAGAATTAAGAATGGATGTTCTGTCCCAGGTCAAGTCCTCAAGAGCCCTCATTTGGTTGATGAAAGGGTCTCCACTCCCACTCTCAGTGCCCTCTTCTTTATCTTCTTCTTCTCTGGGTCCCTCAAGCCACTGTTCCTCCATAGTTGTCACTCTCTGCAGTTCCAGGAGTGAAAAGAAAAGGAAGAAAGTATTAATTAGGGCCAAATGGTGTGAAAGGAATAAAAAGATCTTCTCCCATGTCTCTGATATTCAGCATTTCTCCAAAGTTTATAAAATAGTCTCACTGGAATTAAAGACAATTCTCGGCTGTGGGATTTTTAGTAATAGCTGTCATACAAGTTGAATAAATAAAATAAAGGTGTAAGTAAAGAAATTGGAGCTTGAATTCCATCAAAGTTATGCGAGTTGCTGCTCCAAGCCTTCCAAATCCCGGTTAAGTGTCCTTCAGCCTTTCTATTCCCTCAGTATCTTCAGGAGCTCCCAGGCCTGGGGCCTGTAACTTTGGGGAATTTACACAGAGATACTACTTGAGATATGACCATAATGGAGCCGGCTCATGATGGTTGCATGCCATTGTTCAGGTGAAGCGCCTCCCTCATTAATGACATCATCCATTCCTGCTCTCCCCAATAAACCCTTAAATGAAAATGAGCCCCCCCCTTACTCTGGCCCTCCGAAGGTCTCCCCTCGGAGATGCCCCATGCTCTGCTTCCCATCCATGGTGCCCCCACAGGCCTTAAACCTGATTCCCATCCCACCTTCCCAAGCACCAGATGGGTGCTCCTACTTACCACTGGTACTGGTGCAATGCACAGAAGCATAGAAACATAGAAGATTGATGGCAGAAAAAGACTTCCTGGTCCATCTAGTCTGCCCTTATACTATTTCCTGTATTTTATCTTAGGATGGATATATGTTTATCCCAGGCAGGTTTAAATTCAGTTACTGTGGATTTACCAACCACGTCTACTGGAAGTTTGTTCTAAGCATCTACTACTCTTTCAGTCAAATAATATTTTCTCACGTTGCTTCTGATTTCCCCTCCAACTAACCTCAGATTGTGCCCCCTTGTTCTTGGGTTCACTTTCCTATTAAAAACACTTCTCTCCTGAGCCCTATTTAACCCTTTGACATATTTAAATATTTTGGTCATGTCCTCCCTTTCCCTTCTGTCCTCTAGAGTCCAGACTATACAGATTGAGTTCATTAAGTCTTTCCTGATATGTTTTATGTAGCCTGTCTTTGGACCTGTTCAATTTTATCAATATCTTTTTGTAGGTGAGGTTTCCAGAACTGAACACATTGTTCCAAATGTGGTCTCACCAGCGCTCTATACAGCAGGATCACAATCTCCCTCTTCCTGCTTGTTATATGTCTAGCTATGCAACCAAGCATTCTACTTGCTTTCCCTACCGACTGCACTGTTCACCCATTTTGAGACTGTCAGAAATCACTACCCCTAAACCTTTCTCCTCTGAAGTTTTTGCTAATACGGAACTGCCAATACAATACCCAAATTGAGGATTCTTTTTCCCCAAGTGCATTATTTTACATTTGGAAACATTAAACTGCAGTTTCCATTGCTTTGACCACTTATCTAGTAAAGCTAAATCATTTGCCATATTTCAGACGCCTCCAGGAATATCAACCTTATTGCACACTTTAGCGTCATCGGCAAATAGGCAGAAGCAGAAGCAAAAATCTCACACATTGCGCAGAAGCAAAAAATTGCTAAAATCTCATACGTGTGCATTTCCTCATGAGATTTTACTTCCTATGCATACGCAGAAGCAAAATCTCACTGGGGCGCACACACCAAAGACACAGAGCTGCGCATGTAGCTCCATTTTCAACACTGCTGTGCAGTGTGGCCCGTACTGGGTAGCAACCTGATACTGCCAAGCACCCACCTGTTCTGCCCCAGCTAAAAAATGTAGCAAAACACATTTTTTTTCACAATGAGTTTAATCAATAACCAACTTGCATGTTGTTCTGTCCAAAGAAATTTGCATATTGGCCTCTGATTGGATAACAGCAGCCATTTGAATTCTGGCCACTGATTGGATAACAGCGGCTGCTGCCAGTTTAAAATGGCTGTCAAAGCTACACCTACCCTGTTGAACTGTATATATAGAGTGCCGTTATTTTAGGGTGTTTCTTTTGCTACCCAACCTGTTAGCAAGGGGCGAGTACAAGTGCACTAGAGTGCCTTCCGTCCCCTGTCCTATTGTTCTCCTATATCTCCTATTTCTTCTATTCCTATATCTCTTCTTCTATTCTTTCATCGATATGTTCTATTACTATATCTTCTTTTCTATTCTTTCTTAGATATATTTTGCTATGAGTATCTCCTCTATAACCTTCATCATGTATTTTACTATGTGTATATAGATATATACCCACTAAAACCCTCATTGTGTATTGGACAAAAAAAAAAGTGTTGCTGTTCAGTTAATTGTTAATAAAACCAATTTAACCGCAACGTGTCCAGCCTTGTATACCCGATCTAACACATGTCTTAGTAGAGGTCACACACCCACACACATGAACCTAAAGGCAGTTTTGTTCTTGCAAAAGCTCAACTGTTAATTCATTGTCATTAACAGTTGGCAGACAGTCTTACATAACAGAATAGTAATTCATCCTTGGCACAATGCCTAGAAGTAATTCTTGATAACCAAAACGAACAGAATAACAGAGCAGAGGTTTTTTCCTAGACTGGAAGCCACTTGATGACCCCCTGGATTTTCAAACATTATTTCCTGCAGCTTTTTAGCTGCCTCTGGTGTCCTTAAGCCAATTAGCCCCAAGACCTCCTCTGGAGTAACCACTCCTGCCTCTTGCCAGCTGTGCATGCTCTTTCCTTAAGAAGAGAAGCCTCTTCTTCCTCATCACTTCTATGCGCTGCTGGAGGTTTATTTATTTATTTATTTATTTATTTATTTATTTATTTGATTTGTATGCCACCCCTCTCCGTGGACTCGGGGCGGCTAACAACAGTGACAAAAAACAGAATGTAAAAATCCAATACCACAACAGCTAAAAACCCTTGTTATAAAACCAATCATACATACAAACACACCATGCATAAATTGTAGAAGCCTAGGGGGAAAGATTATCTTAATTCCCCCATGCCTGACGGCAGAGGTGGGTTTTGAGGAGCTTACGAAAGGCAAGGAGGGTGGGGGCTATTCTAATCTCTGGGGGGAGTTGGTTCCAGAGGGTCGGGGCCGCCACAGAGAAGGCTCTTCCCCTGGGCCCCGCCAACCGACATTGTTTAGTTGACGAGACCCGGAGAAGGCCCACTCTGTGGGACCTAACTGGTCGCTGGGATTCGTGTGGCAGAAGGCGGTCCCGAAGATAATCTGGCCCGGTGCCATGAAGGGCTGAACCTCTGCCTCTGGCACTGACTCCTCACCAGCTTCCTCACTGTCCAACTCATTTTCCAGCTGCACAGGCCACTGGCGCATTACCAAGTCAGTTCTCCTCTTGAACGGGATCTGCTATCAGCAGCACGGACTGCTGGTGGGCCACAACACCACCCCCTCACTACCTTTTGAAGAGCTCTGAGAGCTTGGCCGCATGGTCCGATTGCAGAAACAGACGCCATTTTGTCCCGAGCACAAAATGGCGGATGCATTCAATTCACTGTCATGCAGCCTTTGTGTTCTGTCGGGCTCTCTGGTAGAATCCTCCCAAAAATTCACAGGTACAAATTTCAGACATACGTTTGAAAATTCAAAACAATGTTCTTTATAATGAAAATTCACTTAAACTTATCTCTTTTTTGGTATAGCAAAGAGCACTGGTCTCCAAACAAACTGGTAATTTGTACAAGTCCCTTATCAGTTCTGTGGTACTTAACTTGCAGCTGTGAGGCAATTCATAGTCCTTCTTCTTTCACAAAATGAAACACACTTTGCTCTGGTTTAGTTTCCAAGCGGGGAAAAATCAGCACACAAAAAGTCAGTCAGTAAAGCAGTCACGAAACACAACGATCACCTAATCCACCACAATGGCCAAACCCACAGGCTGCTATTTATAGCAGCCTCACTAATTACCACAGCCCCACCCAACCACAGGTGGCCTCATTTTCTTTGATAATAATCTCTCAGTTGTTGTTTCCTATGCATCGCTCTCCGCATGCGTGGCTGTATCATTAACTCTTGTTCTGAATCCAAGGAGGAGCTAGATAATTGATCTCCTTCTGAGCTGTCTGCCACACTCTCCTCCTCCCTGTCACTCATGTCTTCTTGGTCAGAGGAGCCTTCATCAGCAGATTGCACCGGGGGCAAAACAGGCCTGCAGCATGTGGATGTCTCCCCCACATCCACAGTCCTTGGGGCAGGGGCTGGGCCAGAGCTAACCACAACACTTTGGAACAAGCTGCTTTCTTTAACTGCCTTAACACGGTCTGCCCAGTGGTGCAGAAACTGCAGAAGCTTTCTGCAACATTCAGAAACATCTGCAACGCTGTGCAGGCCTTGCCAAGGCAGCCAGACAAAAAGCAGGGTGGTATGGAGAGAGAGAGGAGGGGGCACTGCAGAGTCCTTGCAGTCGGTCATAAGGGGGAAGGACTGCAGGTCAGGAGCATTGCAGCTTCATAACCTTAAAACATGGTTGTATATCCCTGTTCCTGTGAATGACTACTTCTTGTCGATGACTACTTCCTGTCAACAACTACTTCAGCTTCAACCACAACAGCAAATGAGCACACAACAGATACAAACCTAAAGTAAATTGCTTTAAACTCTGCTACAGGAAATACAACTTTAGTAACCGAGTAGTTGATGCATGGAACTCACCACCTGACTCTGACTCGCCTAACTCCCAAAACTTCACCCTTAGACTATCCACTGTTGACCTCTCCCGATTCCTAAGAGGTCAGTAAGGGGTGTGCATAAGTGCACCAGCGTGCCTTCTGTCTCCTCTCCTAATGTTTCTATCTTACTAGTAACATGTATATAAACTTTGTTATATCTTTGCACACCACCAATACGTACTTGACAAAACAAACAAACAAACAAACAAACAATCTGTTCCATATCTGTCCTAACTTTAGACAATTAGTGACCTGTCATGTCATATCTCAAGGAGTATTTGTACAAGATCCTGTGAACCTGGAATAGGCTTCCTTGGTCTACGGGGAAAACTGGCTTCTCATAAGGGCATAAAACTCTTCTTCTTTGCTGAATAATTTAATTTTCGTAAGCTACTTAAAACCCACCTCTGCCGCCAGGCATGGGGGAACTGAGATACTCGTTCCCCCTAGGCCTTTACAATTTTATGCATGGTATGTCTGTATGTATGTTTGGTTTTTATATTAATGGGTTTTTAATCGTTTTTAGTGTTGGATTATTATTGTACACTGTCTTATTATTGCTGTTAGTCGCCCCGAGTCATCGGAGAGGGGCGGCATACAAATCCAATAAACAAACAAACAAATAAATAAATAATTTGAATTTTATAGAGATACTGTACAGGTAATCCTCGCTTAGCAACCACCATTTGGACGAGGAACTCAGTTGTTAAGTATCACAGTCACTAAGTAGCAATTTACAACTGTTAGGAAATTACAACTGTTACGAAATTACTTCCCCTTCAATTTTCAAGGGAGGGTGCATGGTTGCTAAGCAGAATGCCGCATGACCGCAACGTATGATTCAACTGCCAGCAGCTCCATTAACTTTGCTTGCCACAGCTGGAAAGAGGACAAGTCGTGATCACATGACTGTGGCTGTAAATTGGAGAATTGGTCAGAAAAATGTGTCCCACCGCCACCACCACCATGATCCTAACTTGAAATGGTCACTGCACGAGGCATTAAGGGCCAGAATTCATACTGGACTTTAGGAAGGCCCTGTAGAACTGGCTTCGGCACCTGCAGGGGTGAATTGCTCCCGGTTCACTCCTGCCTATCGGTCGTCAGAGAGCCGGTCGCAAAGGGAGTGCTAGGCTCCGCCCACCTGCCGCCATTTGAGGTTTTTAACCCTCTGCACATGCGCAAATTCAATTCAATTCAATTTATTAGATTTGTATGCTGCCCCTCTCCGAAGACTCGGGGCGGTTCACAACAATAATAAAAACAATATTCCAGCGAAAACAAATCTAATATTAAAAAGCACATAAAATCCTATCATGTTTAAAAAAGCAAACACCATATACATACCCAAACATAAATATAAAAAAAGCCTGGGGGAAAGATTTCTCAACTCCCCCATGCCTGGCGGTATAGATGGGTCTTGAGTAATTTACGAAAGGCAAGGAGTGTGGGGGCAGTTCTAATCTCTGGGGGAGTTGACTCTAGAGGGCCGGGGCTGCCACAGAGAAGGCTCTTCCCCTGGGGCCCGCCAAACAACATTGTTTGGTCGACAGGACCTGGAGAAGGCCAACTCTGTGGGACCTTATCGGTTGCTGGGATTCGTGCGGTAGCAGGCAGTTCCGGAGGTACTCTGGTCCAATGTCATGCAAGGCTTTAAAGGTCATAACCAACACTTTGAATTGTGACCGGAAACTGATCGGCAGCCAATGCAGGCCACGGAGTGTTGCAGAAACGTGGGCGAATCTAGGAAGCCCCACGATGGCTCTTGCGGCCGTGTTCTGCACAATCTGAAGTTTCCGAACACTTTTCAGAGGTAGCCCCATGTAGAGAACGTTGCAGTAATCGAACCTCGAGGTGATCAGGGCATGAGCGACTGTGAGCAGTGACTCCCTGTCCAAATAGGGCTGCAACTGGTGCACCAGGCGGACCTGGGCGAAAGCCCTCCTCGCAAAGCATTCTGTACATGCAAAGAGGTACATTAAAAGAAACCAAATGGCGGCATCTAGGTGGGTGGGTGGAGCCTCACACTCCCTTCGCGACCGGCTCTCTGACGAACTGATAGGCACAATCAAAACAGGAACATTTCACCCCTGGCACCTTGCCTGGGACCCTGGAATTGGTGGGAAGGTCTTAAAGGGCCCATATTGAGAATTCTGCTGCTTTTGATTCTAATTTTATTTCATTATTTTTTAAACAACTATTTTTAATTGTTGAGAGCTGCCCAGAAGTGCTTAGATGAGTTGGGGGGGCATTACAAGCCACATATATAACACGATTGAGGGTTGGGACAAAGGTTTTAAATCATTTAAAAACTTACTCTTTCAGAATTATCATGAGACAGTTGATAAGTGGTGTCTACCTTTATATAGAGTAGAGTAGGAGTAGAGTAGAGTAACAGAATTGTAAAGGATCTTGTAGGTCATCTAGTCCAACCCCCTGCTCAAGCATCAGCTGCTGGAAAACTCTACCCAACACTGCCACCCGCCAAAATCAAATAGTATGTCCAACATATCTATTAAATTAATTAAATGCAGAGAAAACTAAAATCCTACACGTAGGTAAGAAAAATCTAAGACATACATACAAACTGATGAAATCACACTTGACAGCTGTGACTGCGAGAGGGATCTTAGAGTCTTGGTGGACAACCAACTAAATATGAGCCAGCAATGTGCAGCAGCAGCCAAAAAAGCCAATACAAGCCCAAATTGCCTAAACAGAAGTATACATTCTAGAACTAGGGAGGTACTAATACCACTCTATAAAGCCTTAGTTAGACCACACCTAGAGTACTGCGTTCAGTTTTGATCACCACACTACAAAAAAGACACTGAAAGAGAACAACCAGAATGATAAGGGGACTGGGAACTAAAACATACAAAGAGAGGTTGCAGGAATTGGGCATGGCTAGCCTAGCAAAGAGAAGGACCAAGGGAGACTTGATAGCAGTGTTCCAATACCTGATGGGCTACCACAGAGAGGGGAGGGTCAGGCTGTTTTCCAAAGCACCAGAAGGCCAAACTAGGAATAATGGGTGGAAGCTGAACAAAGAGAGGAGGAACTTTCTGATGGTGAGAGTGATCAACCAGTACAACTCTTGAGACTTTCAAGGGGTGATTGGACTGCCATTTGTCTGGGGTGGTGTAGGATCTCCTGCTAGAGGAGAGGGAGGGGAGCATTGGACTAGATGACCTACAAGGTCCCTTCCAACTCAAACAACTAAGTAACTAACTAAGTAACTAAGTAACTAAGTAACTAACTAAGTAACTAAGTAAGTAAGTAAGTAAGTAACTAACTAACTAACTAACTAACTAACTAACTAACTAACTAACTAACTAACTAACTAACTAACTATTTATTTCCAATCCCTTAGGACTCAGGGTGGCTTACAACAACATAAAACAATACAATAGTAAGAGGTCAATATTAAAATTAAACACTCTAAAATTATAATCAATAAAATCTCATAACTAACTAACTCTAACAAAGTGTTACAAAGCTCCTTCCATCGCCGCTGTCTGCCACCCAACCAACAGGGCCCTGTCATCACACTCTGGTATTTTCTCACCACAGTTACTGGCACAAGCTACTCCCAAAACAAGGTGGGTGAAAATGGGGCCAAGTGGCACTGAGCAGCTTTTCTCAGCCTGATTCAACAGCCTCAACCGGATTCTGAGTCCTACAGGATTGGGCGGCATATAAGTAAATTAAATTAATTAATAAATAATAATATTAATAACAGACTTGGAAGGGACCTTGGAGGTCTTCTAGTCCAACCCCTGCTAAGGCAGAAAACCCTACACTATATCAGACAAATGGTTGTCCAACATCTTCTTAAAAACTTCCAGTGTTGGAGCATTCACAACTTCTGGAGGCAAGGTGTTCCACTGGTTGATTGTTCTAACTGTCAGAAAATTCCTCCTTAGTTCTAAGTTCCTTCTCTCCTTGTTTAGTTTCCACCCATTGCTTCTTGTTCTACCCTCAGGTGCTTTGGAGAATAGGTTGACTCCCTCTTCTTTGTGGCAACCCGAGATATTGCAACACTGCTATCATGTCTCCCCTGGTCCTTCTTTTCGTTAAACTAACCACGCCCAGTTCCTGCAAATGCTCTTCATATGTTTTAGCCTCCAGTCTCCTAATCATCTCTGTTGCTCTTCTCTGCACTTTTTCTGGAGTCTCCACATCCTTTTTGCATTGTGGGAACCAAAACTGAATGCAGTATTCCAAGTGTGGCCTTACCAATGCATTATAAAATGATATTAGCATTTCATGTGATCTTGATTCTATCCCCTTGTTAATACAGACTAGAACTGTGTTGGCTTTTTTGGCAGCAGCTGTACAATTAAATTAAATTAAAATTAATTTAAATTAAATTCCCCAGTAATCAGGAAGCCAGGCTAAAAGTCAGAAATCACAGATGTGGGGCAAATGGAAAGGGTCCCCCCCCCTTTTCCCACCCCAAACAACAACACCAAAAAGCAAATTATTATTTTTCCTCGCACGGCCCCTATGAAGCAAAGGGTTCAGCTTATGGGCAGCCCTGCTCGAGGGGGAGGCGAGTATAAAGGGAAGAAGGGATCCGCGGAGCTGATTCAGCGACCCTCCGACCAGAAGGGGAACCGACTTTCTTCCCGCGTTTTCTTACCACGCTACTTGCTGCAAGAAAAGCTGTCGCCTTCGCCCCCTCTTCCCCCCTCCCGCCCGCCCTGTTCCTGGCTCCGACCGACCTCCCTTTAATGTGGGACAGCAGCCTGGGGGCTCTTCCGCCCCCAACGCCGGTCCGGATTGGAGGAGGGGAGAAGGCAAGGACGGCTCTTGGGAGGCGAAGCTCAGGCTGCTTTTGCACAGGTTAAGCGTTTGTTGAGGGTTTTTTTTTCTGGGAGCGTGTTTGGGAAGAAAGCCATGGCTTGTTGCTATTTTCCTGCAGATATTCAGAGCTGCCTGCTTGCCCAAGGTCCATCAAGGCCAATACTGGCTACTTAGAACCAACATTTCAAAAAAAAAAAACCCTGTCAAACGCACTTTTTAGTTTGCTTGCTGGCTTATAATGCGTGTACTGCTTGGGTCCAGTCACCTTGATTCGGCCACAAATGATTGAGAGTATTCATGGTTTTTTTAAAGGGGTTATTAAAGTATTTTTATAATTACTTGTATTTGCTGTTGTTGTTATTATTGTTGGTGGTACATTTACATTGCCTTTTAACTGTTATTTTGTAAGCTGCCCAGAGATGCCGCCTGTCTTCACACAGGCCACTTGGTTTTTTTGCCTGCCTCCCTTCTAGAATGAGGCTCCAGCCCACCCGCCCATCCACGTACTCTCTGGATTGGAGGGAGGAAGTGTCTGGCATGTCTTAGGAAGCAGAACTCAGGCTGCATTTAACAGATGGAAGGGACCTTGAAGGTCATCTAGTCCAGTGATTTACAACCTTTCTTGAGCCGCGGCACATTTTTTACATTTACGAAACCCTGGGGCACATTGAGCGGAGGGGGGGGGCTAAAAAAAGTTTGGACAAAAAAATTATCTCTCTCTCTCTTCCTCCCCTTCACTCTATTTCTTTCTCCCTCCCTCTTTCTCTCCCTTCCTCTTTCTCTCTCTCTCTCTCCATCCCTCTTTCTTTCTCTTCCTTCCTTCCTCTCTTTTTTCCTCTCTTTCTCTCTCCCTCCCTACCTCCCTCTATGTCTTTCTCTCTCTCTCCTTCCCTCCCTCTTTCTCTCACTCTCTTGCTTTCTTTCTTTCTCTCTATCTCTTTATCTCTCTTTTGTTTTCTCTCTCTCTCTTGCTTTCTTTCTCTCTCTTGTTCTCTTTCTCTCTCTCTCTTTTTAGCTCTCTTTCTTTTTCTCTCTCTCACTCTTGCCTTCTTTCTCTCTCTCTCTTGCTTTCTTTCTCTCTCTTGTTCTCTTTCTCTCTCTCTCTTTTTAGCTCTCTTTCTTTTTCTCTCTCTCACTCTTGCCTTCTTTCTCTCTCTCTCTTGCTTTCTTTCTCTCTCTTGTTCTCTTTCTCTCTCTCTCTTTTTAGCTCTCTTTCTTTTTCTCTCTCTCACTCTTGCCTTTCTCTCTCTCTCTTGCTTTCTTTCTCTCTCTTGTTCTCTTTCTCTCTCTCTTTTTAGCTCTCTTTCTTTTTCTCTCTCTCACTCTTGCCTTCTTTCTCTCTCTCTCTTGCTTTCTTTCTCTCTCTTGTTCTCTTTCTCTCTCTCTCTTTTTAGCTCTCTTTCTTTTTCTCTCTCTCACTCTTGCCTTCTTTCTCTCTCTCTCTTGCTTTCTTTCTCTCTGAGCTTCGCGGCACACCTAACCATGTCTCGCGGCACACTAGTGTGCCACGGCACACTGGTTGAAAAACACTGATCTAGTCCATCCCCCTGCCCAAGCAGGACACCCTACTCTCAACCTGCTGATTGTGAGGCAACAGCTAGGCCACTGCAAATGAACCATTTGCACAAGTTAAGCGGAGAAGTCAGACTATTGCATTATATTCTGTTTTTATATTGTTGTAAACCGCCCTGAGTCCCAAGGGATTGAGCAGCATGAAAGCCAATGAATGAGTGAATGAATGAATGAATTAGCAAACAAACAATTTCTGGAAAAGCACCGATAGCTGGTTCAGAAATCCGTTACAGTTAGTCCTTGACTTACAACCAAAACGAACCCAAATGGTTAAGTGAAATATTTGTTCAGTCAGGGAGTTGTGTCCCCTTTCTTACAATCTTTCTTGCCAGGTTTTAAGTGAATTGGTCTTCCCCATTGGCATCTATCTATCTATCTATCATCTATCTATCTATCTATCTATCTATCTATCTATCTATCTATCATCTATCTATCTATCTCATCTATCTATCTATCTATCTATCTATCTATCTATCTATCTATCTCATCTATCTATCATCTATCTATCATCTATCTAATCTATCTAATCTATCTATCTAATCTATCTAATCTATCTATCTATCTATCATCTATCTATCTATCTATCTAATCTATCTAATCTATCTATCTAATCTATCTATCTAATCTATCTATCTATCTATCTATCATCTATCTATCTATCTAATCTATCTATCTAATCTATCTATCTATCTATCTATCTATCTAATCTATCTATCTATCATCTATCTATCTAATCTATCTATCTAATCTATCTATCTATCTTATCTATCTATCTATCTATCTATCTAATCTATCTATCTATCTATCATCTATCTTTCTATCTAATCTATCTATCTATCTATCATCTATCTATCTATCTATCTATCTATCTATCTATCTATCTATCTATCTAATCTACCTACCTACCTACCTACCTACCTACCTACCTATCTATTTATATTTCTATGCCAAGGCTCATAAGATCACATGATCTTGGGACACCGCAACCCCCGTAGACGTAAAAACAATGTCACTTTTTTTTCAGTGCCGTAAATTAAAATGGTTACTAAGTAGTTGCAACTTGAGGACTACCTGTACTCGCTTCTGGCTGGTATTTAACAATGCCTGGCTGCTCTAGACTCATATGAGCCATACCTAAGCAAGTTCTCCCAGGACTTGTCAATTTCACTTTTCACATTCAAAAGGAGTGGAAAGAAGTAGACAGGGGAGAGAAGGAGTAAGAAGGTAGAAGTAAGAGCTGGAGATAGAGGGAGGGAATAGAAAGAAGAAAAACAGGCTGATGAATAGGAGTAGAAAGTAGGTGTAAGTAGGCACCTTCTGCCATACAGCTCCCAGCGACCAATAAGGGTCCACAGATTTGGCCTTCTCCAGATCCAGTCAGTCAAACAATGTTGCCTGGCAGGCTGCAGAAGGGCCATCTCTGTGGTGGCTCCCCCTCTCTGGAACCAGCCCCCTCCAGAGATCCATGACCTCCCCACCCTACTGGCTTTTGGCAAAACTGTTAAAACATGGCTCTTTCGGCAGGACTGAGGCCTTGATCGATTATCAGTGAGTGATATTGGAAGATATGTATCCAGGGGTGGGCTACTGCCTGGATGGTGGGGAACACAGTGAAAATGGAGCTCTATCCCAGAACACCCAATTTGCACTGAAGGATATTGAAAGAAAATGCATGGTGTCTTGCATCAGCCACATCGTAAAAATTTTGGTAACCCTTCACTGTATACAGTATATGGTTTTATTAGGGTTTTCATTAAGTATTTAAAATTGTTTTTAATGATGTTTTTACTTGGAAGCCACCCAGAGTCCTTCGGGAGTTGAGTGGCATATAGGTTCAATGAATCAAACATTCAATAAAAAAAAATATAGTTTTTGATTGATTCAATTAAAATGTATAAATATACATGTTGCTGTTATACTTAAAGGTATGTGTGAATTGACATTTGAATGGAAAGCGAGAGAAAGAAAGAAGTTGCTATCGGCTTCTTCTCTGATGCCTTTTCTAAAGGGTTTCATGATGGTCATTCATTCCAATACTTAGCAAGCCCCAGAAAAAATAAACAGAACCCAGAAGAAAAAGAATGGAAATGTGTACTGAATTTCTCAATCAGCAATAATGATAATTCTAATTCCCGCACATTCTTTTTTTCCTGTAGAGCTAGTGCAGGAAAAGAACAAAATATCAAAGACCAGCCTGGTTTGCAACACTTGTTAAGATTTATTGCTTTATTGATTTAAATTCATTGTTAAATTTCCCACCACCCAGAGTCATTGTTATGACAAGGGCAGCCATACAATTAAAAACAAAATAAAATTAGCTACTGGTAGGTGTATTCTACCTGAATATATTTTAATCAAAATTTTAATTAATAAAATTACAAGAGATATGTGTAGGACTAAGATTAAATTGGTTGGGTAAAAACGGGTTTGGGTCTATGACAGCACATCTAGAAATTTCCCCTTCTTGCTACTCTAATATTCCTTGATTATGTTTTACTATATTAGGATGTAGTTCATCTCCCAAAATCTCTATGGCAGGGTGGTCAAACTCAATTAAAAATTCAATCAAACTCCTGGGTGTTAATACAGTTTGTCAGTAGGAATGGGATTTAGAACCCATCATTGGAGTATAATGGGATGGGGGGGAGGGGTTAGGGAAGGTATCTGGAACATTAAAATTGCACATCATCTTCTAATGCTTCTCTTAATTCCATCATTTTCCCTCAAACTGAAAATTGGCTTCATTTATTTTTTTGATCATCTTCAGGCAGAAAAACTTCACAGGCTTTCTTTCCTGGGTGCCTTGGTTTTCCTTTAATCCCGAACTCCAGAAAATAATTTTTGATTCATTCCGAACTCTTGCAAATGTCTCTTTTATGTCATCTAAATAAAATGGTCCTACGATCACACTCTTATAAAATGTTATAAATGTATTTAAAAAAGAGTGAGTGAGATTTTGGAGTGTTATTTGCATGATAGATGGCTGCTGCTTGAAGCTTGTATGTTCTTCTTCCCTTACTTCAGAGCTTCCAACAAGGAAGGTCTTCTCCTTATGTATTTGTCATATGTCACATCCTGAAAGAAACAGAAAAGCATTGTATTATTACCTCCAATAATAAATTCCATTTCAAACAACTTCTATTATGAATTCTAGTTTTGGTGGGTGTTGTGACCTGTTAGTCTTTCCCCTCCTGTTGAACTAAAATCCCAAATTCAAGCATCCTCAATTGATAGACTTCCTGTTGGGTAGAACATCTTCATTAAGAAACATAGAAGATTGATGGCAGAAGAAAACCTCATGGTCCATCTAGTCTACTCTTATACTATTTCCTGTATTTTATCTTAGGATGGATATATATTTATCGCAGGCATGTTTAAAATTCAGTTACTGTGGATTTACCAACCACATCTGCTGGAGGTTTGTTCCAAGCATCTACTACTCTTTCAGTAAAATAATATTTTCTCACGCTGCTTCTGATCTTTTCCCCAACTAACTTCAGATTGTGTCCCCTTGTTCTTGTGTTCACTTCCCTCCTGAACCTTATTTAATTCTTTAACATATTTAAATGTTTCGATCATGTCCCCCCTTTCCCTTCTGTCCTGGAGACTATACAGATTGAGTTCATTAAGTCTTTCCTGATAAGTTTTATGCTTAAGACCTTCCACAATTTTTGTAGCCCATCTTTGGACCCATTCATTTTTATCAATAAATTTTTTTAGGTAAGGTCGCCAGAACTGAACAGTGTTCCAAATGTGGTCTCAACAGCACTCTATACAGCGGGATCACAATCTCCCTCTTCCTGTTTGTTATACCTCTAGCTATGCAGCCAAGCATTCTCCTAGCTTTCTGTTCCACCTGACCGCACTGTTCACCCATTTTGAGACTGTCAGAAATCGCTACCCCTAAATACTTCTCTTTTAAGAAAACTCTCTTCTAGCAGAAATGTTTGCAATCATTGACAGTCTGCAGCCTTACCTAATGAGTTGGCCTCCCCATCACTCTCTTGGGAAGATTCGCTTTCAGAACATCCCAGGCCTCTTCCTCTCATTTGGGAGATGTTAGCATCGTATCCTCCAGAATTGGGGAGGCCTGAAGACAAAAAAACCCCTTAGGAACTTTTATTAAAGATTTGGTTTTAATGTACAGGTAAATCCTCCGTACAGTATATCAGTGTAATAGAGCCTGCTGTTATGTTCGCAGTCAGGAGGTGAAGCGCCTCAATGGACCCCAATGGCCTGATTTAAACAAAGATTCATTAAACGAACACCTGGGTTGTTAAGTGGAGTGTGGGTGCCTCCAGGATGGGGGAGGCCTGTCCTGGCCCTCTCAAGGCTTCCCCCAATCCCGAGACACCATCATGCTCCATTCCCCTCACCTTGGGCCCTAACAGGCCTGTTCTTACTCTTACCGAATCATTCGAGGCCTTAAAGGCCTGATTCCACCCCACCAGGCCAAATACCCTTCTTTCTCCTCAGTTACTGTAACTTGAAGAGCTTCGCATTTTTCCAGAGCACTAGAATGACTTATTTGTTTGAGTGGCTGTGTGGTGCCATTTTGAAAGGGGCCACCATTTTGTCCTGCCTACCAAATGGCGTCCGCATTCAAGTCAGGCCGTGTGGCCCAGATGCAAACTGCTTCATTTTGCTGCCTTAACAAAGTCTGTTCATTGCTGCAGAATCTTTCTGCAGCATTCAGAAGCTTTCGCAGTACTATGCCGACCTCTCTAAGGCATAAAAACCTAGTGGTTCGCTTGCCGGCTGCCATTTTGTTCACCCCCCCCCCCCAAAAAATGGGAACAAAATGGCAGCAGCAATCAGGTCACTATTACGCAGCCCCGGGTACAAACAGCTTCGCTTTGCTGCCTTAACAAGGTCTGCCCAGTGCTGCAGGTGCTTTCTGCGGCATTTAGAAGCTTCTTCAAGCCCTGTGCAACAGCATTTTGTCTGGTGGCCACCGTTTTTGTCCCTGTTGGCAAGCAGGCAGGCCGAAAATGTCAGCCGCATCTGGATCATCATTGCATAGGTCGGGGACACACAGCCTTCATTCTTTTCCCAACATGGCAACTCCAAATCTCAACTAGCAAATGATCTGTCCTACACATTGGAAAGAAGAATCTGAACTCCAAATACGAACTGAATAATCAAATTATCACAGATAATCCCCACTCGGTTAAAGACCTTGGTATACAAAAGATTTAAGTGCCAAAGCTCACTGCAACAATATAGCCAAGAAGGCTTCAAGAGTTGTAAACCTAATCTTACGTAGCTTCTGCTCTGGCAATCTCACACTACTTACCAGAGCTTACAAAACTTTTGCCAGACCCATCCTCGAATACAGCTCATCTGTTTGGAACCCATATCGCATCTCAGACATTAACACCCTTGAAAATGTCCAAAGATACTTCACCAGAAGAGCCCTTCACTCCTCCACTCGAAACAGAATACCCTACGAGACTAGACTTTCAATCCTCGGCCTAGAAAGTTTAGAACTAAGACGCCTTAAACAAGATCTAAGTATTGCCCACAAGATCATATGCTGCAACGTCCTGCCTGTCGGCGACTACTTCAGCTTCAACCACAACAACACAAGAGCACACAACGGATTTAAACTTAATATTAACCGCTCCAAACTTGACTGTAAAAAATATGACTTCAGTAACCGAGTTGTCGAAGCGTGGAACTCATTACACTCCATAGTGTCATCCCCAAACCCCCAACAGTTTACTCTTAGATTATCTACAGTTGACCTATCCAGATTCCTAAGAGGTCAGTAAGGGGTGAGTACAAGTACACTAGAGTGCCTTCCGTCCCCTGTCCCATTGCTCTCCTATATCTCTTATACCTTTCTTCTATTCCTGTATCTCTTCTTCTATTCTTTCATTGATATGTTCTATTACTATATCTTCTTTTCTATTATTATTTAGATATATTTTACTATGAGTATCTCCTCTATAACCTTCTTCATGTATTTTACTATGTGTATATAGATATATACCCACTAAAACCCTCATTGTGTATTGGACAAAAATAAATAAATTAAAAAAAAATAAATGAGGCGTGGAGAGCTTCAGAAAGGAAATGTGGGGCTTAACCGCTCAGAGAGGGCTGTAAAGCACTGTGAAGCGGTATATTAGTTTAAGTGCTATGAGTGCTATTGCTGTAACCAACATTAGTATGGAAGGTTGCAAGGAAAATTCTCCCATAATTCCCTCCAACTTCTTTTTCTTCCAAGTAGCCCATTATAGTATAGGATCCAGGTTCTCATACTCCATAGGGCCTCCCTGTCTAGCACCTACTTAAAGATCCCAGCCTACAACAGGATGAAAATTAAACTTTACAATTCATCTTTGCAGTTACAACCTTCGTATCTATGCAAAGCAAAATAAGCCAAAGAAAGAATCGTAAGTATTTCTGCTTCCGATTTACTTTGCTTTACAAATCTGTGAAGATCTTTATGAATCTGTGATAGTTTGTAAAGTTACTTTTACCTTGCTGCTGTTAACTGCAGTTGTTAAATGAAGACCCCCTGGGCACAATGAGAATTTACAATTACAGTACCTGTAAACATCAAATCGGATACACCATCTTTGAAAGATTCACGCTTTTTAATGTTTTCAGAAACTTCGGATCTGCTGGCATAGCTGGTTGATGGCTGAAGATTGTTTGGGTGTTTTATTCCTGAGAATGGGAATGGCAAGAGGGAAGGAAGTTTGGTTTCTTTATCTTCATTTTCCTTCTTTTTTCTTTCATATATTTCGTGGTAACATTTTAACTTTTCACACATTTCCAAATTTACCTTTCTAAAACGTTGTTCATCTGGATCCATACTTTCTAAGTTTGATAATATTGATTTAAGTCTTGAGAAAATACCAGCCAATCCTTCCTCAGTGAATGTTTTCAATTCAACGTCTACAGCCTGTTCTTCTTCTTCCCTAACCTTTTGTGCATCCAGTTCTTTTTTCAGTTCAATTAAATCTTCACAGGAAAGCTCTCCTCTAGTGTAAGCTATCAAAATGTTCACATCTCTGGCCTCCACTTCTAAATGAAGGGATTTTGTGAGTGTCAAAATATTCTTACTTATTTCATCCACATTATTTTTACGGCTAAATCCTCTAAAATTATTTGCAAAAGCCTTATAACATTTTAAGCATTTCAAAAATACTTGCATGCTTTTCACACTAAAAGCCTCCCATGCTGCTACAATGTTTTCGATACAATGCAGGATATTATAGCTTTCCCAAAACTTGGCCAATGTTATTTTGTCATCTTCTGTTGCGGCTAAGGCTTTGGCAAACACTGCGTGCAAATAGTATGCACTGAATAGCAAGATAGCTCTCTGGCCCATTGGTTGCCGGAGAGTGGTGACGATTTGGGGGAGATAAACCACTTTGACATCAGGGTGGATACTATCGAGATCCAGGGCATATCCAGGTACTTTGTCCAGAAGCAGGAGAATTTTAAAAGGAATCCCCTTTTGCCCACAATATTCCTTCACCTGAGGTATGAAACAATTTGTAAACCAATCCTGAAAGAAACCTGTCATCCAGGCCTCACAATCAAATCGGTAATAAACAGGCAGTGTGTCTTTGCTTCTTTTTAGAATTATATTGGCATGATCTGATTTGAGGATCACAAATGGCTTCAGCTTGAATCCGACAACATTTCCCCCCAAGAACAAGGTTACTCTCTCCTTAAAAGCTTTACAACTGGGCATTGCTCGAGCTTCTTTGTATATATACGTCTGCTCCAGAAATTTCTTCCAGTATAACCCAATTTCATCCATTCTGAATATCTGATCAGCAGAATAATTTCCCTCTGCTACGAGATCATCAATTTCATCCAGAAAATGTTTGGCAGTTTGTTTTTCAGCCTGTAAACCTTCACGTGATGGAATCTGATAATGAAATCTTTGCTGAAATCGAAGAAACCAATCTCGGCTAGCACGAAATGTTTCTGTACATCCCTTCCCAGATTGTTCCTTCAGCGTTCTGAAAATCTTGCGTGCCTTCGTCTGAATGAGGGGAAAGCTAAGCGGAAGCCTCTTTTGCATCCGATCTTTGATCCAAAGTATCAACAGGGGTTCAATTTCAGAGCTTTTGTGTTTTAGTACTTTTGTTATATTTGTGTTCATTCCTATTGTTCCTTTCAATGCCTCTCTGGTCTTTTCCTTGTCCTTCAAAATATAGTAAATGGTGGAATAACCCAGGCCTTCTTCGTTCGCTATTTCTTGTGTCTTCTTCCCAGCTTCATATGCTTTGATTATCTTCATCTTCAAACTGAGATTAATTGATTTCCTATGCTGCTTTCTCTTTGTTTCAGTTGAAATGGGGTTCTTTCTCTTTGAAGACATCTTGATATGGGATATAAATGCATGTAAACAAGTAAATAAGCAAGTGAAAATAAGAACAGGTGACATGCAATGCTGACTATAATGTGAATATGTTACTGACAAAGAAATGAGCAAAACCCGAAAATGCACTCATAGGTTACATAGTTATTTTTAAAATTACTGTTGCATTTGCAAACGGTCATTAAGTGAAGTAGTTAATGAATGAGCAATGGTTGCATCACATTCTGAGCCCTTTACTACAGAGGTAAAGAGACCCAGACACTTGTTTTTTGTTTTGTTTTTTGTTTATTGGATTTGTATGCCGCCCCTCTCCGCAGACTCGGGACAGCTAACAACAGTAACAAAACAGTATGATCCAATACTAAAAACAGTTAAAACCCATTATATAAAAACCATTCATACATACAGACATACCATGCATAAAATTGTAAAGGCCTAGGGGGTAAGAGTATCTCAATTCCCCCATGCCTGGCGGCAGAGGTGAGTTTTAAGCAGCTTACGAAGCAAGGAGGGTGGGGGCAATTCTAATCTCTGGGGGGAGTTGGTTCCAGAGGGCCGGGGCCGCCACAGAGAAGGCTCTTCCCCTGGATCTCGCCAAACAACATTGTTTGGTTGATGGGACCTGGAGAAGACCCACTCTGTGGGACCTAACTGGTCGCTGGGATTCGGGCAGCAGAAGGCGGTGCCTGAGGTAATCTGGTCCAGTGCCATGAAGGGTTTTATAGGTCATAACCAACACTTTGAATTGTGACCGGAAACTGATCGACAACCAATGCAGACTGCGGAGTGTTGGTGTTATATGGGCATATTTTGGAAAGCCCATGATTGCTCTCGCAGCTGCATTCTGCACGATCTGAAGTTTCCGAACATTTTTCAAAGGTAGCCCCATGTAGAGAGCGTTACAGTAGCACTTGCTCACACACTCTTTGTCTTGAAAAGAAGCGGCCCAGTGGCCAGGCTTGTTGGAATGGATGATGGCAAGCTTTCCCGAGAGTAAATGTCTATTGTAGCTAGAGTGATTTTTACAGGTAGGTAATGGTGCATGAGGCACATGGGCTGATTTGGTCATTCCTTTAAGCCACAAAAGAAGTGGCCCGTTGGCAAGATGAGATGCATGGGGCAAGTTTTCCCCCTCGGCCCTTCCCCCCTCGCCCCACTTGTGTTGTCCACACTGCGACGTGAGAAAATGGCGGGGACTGGCTGCACATAGATAGGGTCAAAATAGACTCTATCTTAACTAGAGTCAAAATTTGGGGGTATGGCTTAATTTTAACCCATGTGGGGCTTTCTTGTTTGGGTGGGTCGTGTTTTAGGAGAAGCACAGTAACCACACTTGACAGCCGTGACTGCGAGAGGGATCTTAGAGTCGTGGTGGACAGCCAACCAAATATGAGCTAGTAATGTGTAGCTACAGCCAAAAAAGCCAATACAATCCTAAATTGCCTTAACAGAGGGATACATTCTAGAACAAGGGAGGTACTAATACCACTCTATAAAGCCTTAGTTAGACCACACCTACAGTACTGCATTCAATTTTGATCACCACACTACAAAAAAGAGAGCAACCAGGATGATAAGGGGACTGGAAACTAAAACATACAAACAAAGATTGCAGGAATTGGGCATGGCTAGCCTAGCAAAGAGAAGGACCAAGGGAGACATGATAGCAATGTTCCAATACCTGAGGGGCTACCACAGAGAGGGGAGGGTCAGGCAGGCTGTATTCCAAAGCACCAGAAGGCCAGATTAGGAATGATGGGAGGAAGTTGAACAGAGAGGAGGAACCTTCTGATGGTGAGACTGATCAACCAATAGAAAGGCTTGCCTGTGAAGGTTGTGTGAGGTCCAACTCTTGAGACTTTCAAGGGGAGATTGGACTGCCATTTGTCTGGGGTGGTGTAGGGACTCCTGCAGAAGAAAAGGGCTGGACTAGATGATCTACAAGGTCCTTTTGAACTAACTAACTAACTAACTAACTAACTAACTAACTAACTAACTAACTATTTATTTCCAATCCCTTAGGACTCAAAGCAGCTTACAACAATATAAAAACAGTATAGTATAATAGTAAGAAATCAATATTAAAGTTAAACAGTCTAAAATTATAATCAATATACAGTGTTCCCTCGATTTTCGCGGGGGATGCGTTCTGAGGCCGCCCGCGAAAATTAAATTTCCGCGAAGTAGAGATGCGGGAGTAAATACACTATTTTGGGCTATGAACAGTATCACCAGCCTTCCCTTGACACTTTAAACCCCTGAACTACAATTTCTCATTCCCTTAGCAACCATTTAGATCAGAGGTCCCCAACCTTTTTTGCACCAGGGACCGGCTTTCAGCTAGACCAGTTTTCCATGGCCCGGTTGGGGGGGGGGGAGCTAGCTGTCAGCGGCGCCGTAAAAGGGGCGATCAAGAGAGGAATGGGTGAATGAATGGACGGAGGGTGGGAAGGAAGGAAGGAAAGAGGGAAGGTACAGGAACAGAAGAAGGGTGCAAAGAAGCAAAGAAAGGTGTGAAAGGGGAGAGTAAGAGAGGAAGGAGTGAAAGAAGGGAATGAGGGAGGAAAGAAGGGAGGAAGGAAAAGGAAAGCAAGAAATGGAGGGAGGAAAGGAAGGGAGGAAAGGAAGGAAGGAAGGAAGAAAGAAGGAAAGAGGGAAGGGACAGGAACAGAGGAAGGAAGCAAGGAAACTTATGAAAGGGGAGAGTAAGAGAGGAAGGACTGGAGGGAGGGAGGGAAGAAGGTAGGAAGGAGAAAGAAAAGAAATAGAGGAAGGAAAGGTAAAAGAGAGAAAGAAAAAGAGCAAGAAAGAAAGAAAGAAAGAGAAAGAAAGAAAGAAAGAAAGGCAACTTCAAAGAAAGGCTCACTGAGCATCTCTCACTCTCTCTCTCTTTCTATCCCTCTTTCTTTCTCTTCCTTTCTCTCTCTCCTCTTCCTTTATCTCCTCTTTCTCTCCCCCCTCTCTCCCCCTTTCCCTCTCTCTTTCTCTCTCCCTTTCTTGCTATCTCTCCCCCCTTTCCCTCTCTTTCTCCCTCTCTTTCTCTCTCTCCCCCCCTCTCTTTCTCTCTCTCTCCCTCTCTTTCTCTCTCTTCTTCTCACTTTCTCTCTCTTGTTTTCTTTCTGTCTCTTTTGCTTTCTCTCTCTCACTCTTTCTCTCTTGTTTTGTTTCTCACGCTCTTTCTCTCTCTTGTTCTCTCTCTCTTGCTATCTCTTTCTCTCCCCCCCTTTCTCTCACTCTCTCTTTCTCACTTTCTCTCTATCTTGCTGTCTGTTGCTTTCACTCACTCTCGTTCTCTCTCCGTTCTTCTCAGCGGTGACGCGCGCACGCCCTGCCCGCCTCACATTTGCCGAGAGGACTTTCGCCCCGGGCTCTCAGCAAGGGGGTTTGCATGAGAGGCGGGGCCGGCGGAAGGTGATATTCAATGTCGGGGGCGCACGGGCGGTTTTGCGCGCGCTCCCTATCTCCCTGCTAGCCCACTCGGAATACGTATTCAAAATAAGAAAAGCCTTTGCCGGCGAAGGCTTTTCTTATTTTGAATACAGTATTCCGAGTGGGCTAGCAGGGAGATAGGGAGCGCGCGCAAAACCGCCCGTGCGCCCCCGACATTGAATATCACCTTCCGCCGGCCCCGCCTCTCATGCAGCCCCCTTGCTGAGAGCCCGGGGCGAAAGTCCTCTCGGCAAATGTGAGGCGGGCAGGGCGTGCGTTCCGGGTGCGGGAGGAGCTGCGGTGAAAGGCAGGAGGTGGCAGAGGAGCAGAGGGGGCAAATCGGGCGGGCGGTGGGCAGCGCAGAAAGGCCGAGGGGGCCCTGGCGCCGCGGACCGGCTGAAAACCCCCAACGGCCCGGTCCCGGTCCGCGGACCGGCGGTTGGAGACCCCTGATTTAGATTATTACTCACCATGTTTATTTATTAAAGTTTATTAAAAAATATTTATTAAAGGCGGACGAAAGTTTGGCGGTGACGTATGACGTAATTGGGCGGGGAAAACCGTGGTATAGGGGGGGAAAACCACAAAGTATTTTTTAATTAATATTTTTGAAAAACCGAGGTATAGCCGTTTCGCGAAGTTTGAACCCGCAAAAATCAAGGGAACACTGTAGTCCCATAACTATTTAACTGACTAACTCTAATAAAGTGTTATAAAGCTCTTTCCCTTGCTTCTGTCTGCCACCCAACCAACAGGGCCCTGCCATCAAACTTGGGCAGTTGCTGGCAAAAGCTACTCCCAAAACGAGTGGGGTGAAAATGGGGCCAAATGGCAAGACAACCACTCAGCAGCTTTTCTCAGCCTGATTCAAAAGCCTCAACCGGATTCTGAGTCCTACAGGATTGGGCGGCATATAAGTTAATTAAATTAATTTATAATAATAGTTATAACAGACTTGGAAGGGACCTTGGAGGTCTTCTAGTCCAACCCCCTGCTAAGGTAGGAAACCCTACACTACATCAGACAAATGGTTGTCCAACATCTTCTTTAAAATTTCCAGTGTTGGTGCATTCACAATTTCTGGAGGCAAGCTGTTCCACTGGTTAATTTTTCTAAATGTCAGGAAATTTCTCCTTAGTTCTAAGTTACTTCTCTCCTTGTTTAGTTTCCACCCATTGCTTCTTGTTCTACCCTCAGGTGCTTGGGAGAATAGGCTGATTGCTTCTTTTTTGTGGCAACCCCTGAGATGTTGCAACACTGCTATCATGTCTCCCCTGGTCCTTCTTTTCATTAAACTAGTTCCTGCAACTGTTCCTTCATATGTTTTAGCCTCCAGTCTCCTAATCATCTCTGTTGCTCTCCTCTGCACTTTTTCTCCAGTCTCAACATCCTTTTTGCATCGTGGGAACCAAAACTGAATGCACTATTCCAAGTGTGGCCTTAACAAGGCCTGTTAAATTGGTATTAACACTTCACAATAATCTTGATTCTATCACCTGTTACTGCAGCTTAGAACTGTTGTGTTTTTTTGGTCGCAGCTTCACAATTAAATTAAATTAATTTAAATTAAATTCCCCAGTAATCAGGGAGACGGACTAAAAGTCGGAGATCCCAGATGCGGGACAAATGGAGAGGATCCCCCCACCCCTTTTCCAATCCCAAACAAACAACAAGAACAAAAAGGCAAATTGACTTTTTTTTCCTCGCCCGGCCCCTACGAAGCAAAGGGCTCAGCTTCTAGGCAGCTCTGCTCGAGGGGGAGGCGAGTATAAAGGGAAGAGGGGACCCGCGCGGCTGATCCAGCGACCCTCCGACCAGAAGGGGAACCGACTTTCTTCCCGCGTTTTCTTACCACGTTACTCGCTGCAGGAACAGCCGTCGCCATCGCCCCCTCTCCCCCCTCCCTCCCGCCCGCCCTGTTCCTGGCTCCGACCGACCTCCCTTTAATGTGGGACAGCAGCCTGGGGGCTCCTCCCCCCCGCAACCCCGGTCCGGATTGGAGGAGGGGAGAAGGCAAGGACGGCTCTTGGGAGGAGAAGCTCAGGCTGCTTTTGCACAGGTTAAGCTTTTGTTGGGGTTCTTGTTCTTGGGAGCGTTTTTGGGAAGAATGTCATGGCTTCTTGCTATTTTGCTGGCCGATATTCAGAGCTGCCTGCTTGCCGAAGGTCCATTGGGGCAATGCTGGCTACTTAGGACCAACTTTTACACACACACAAAAAAAGGGGAAAAACCCTGTCAAATGCACTTTTTAGTTTGCTGGCTGGCTTATAATGTGTGTACTCCTTGTATGGATTTTAAAGGGGTTATTAATGTATTTTTAATATTGCTTTTAATTGCTGTTGTTATTACTATAGGTGGTACTTTTACATTGCCTTTTAACTGTTGTTATTTTGTAAGCTGCCCACAGTCCAGTTGGAGTTGGGCAGCATATAAATCCTACAAATAAATAATGGGATAGAATAGAATTCTTTATTGGCCAAGTGTTATTGGACACACAAGGAATTTGTCTTTGGTGCATATGCTCTCAGTGTACATAAATCAATAAGTAAATAAATAAAGCAGAGGGTATAACCCAAATGTGAAAAAAACAGCAAGTAAAGCCATCATAGAGCTATCCCAGAGTGCCCAAGCTGAAGGCAATTGTTCTGTTGTCATTTTCTGCAAGGCAGTTGGTGTGGATTTCCAAAGAGTAATTACGTCTGGGGCCTAAGAAGAAAAAAAAAAGAAGGTAAGGTGTTTAATTTGCAGGAGTCTACACTATGGGAAGTCCAGAAGTGATTTTATTATTGAGAACTCCAGTGACTTTTTGATTAAAATTAAATCACCAAAAGAATGCCATGCGTATATTTCTTCCACCAATCACTCTACTCATGATCATTAATTTTTCTTCAAAAGGGGATATGCCATTCATGCATTCATTTTAATTGGTTCGTTCAGTTAAGACAACTGCTCATCTCCAAATATGTGGCAGTTTAAGAATGAATAAACGCAAGGCCAAAACAGCTGTGTGAAATAATAAACATGGTCCAAGCCAAGATAAAAATCCAACCAAGAGTATTAAGGTGACCACAATTTGGGCTTAGCCATGCAATCAGGGCTACAGGCTCAGTAACAAAAGGACTTCAAGGCTTTGATGGAGAGCCAGGAAGGCTGGGGCCCAGCTGGAGGGAGGCTGTCTGTCCTAGAAGGTGGGCACCAGAAGAGAAGCAACTCACTTCCTGAGTCCTGCCAGAAGCATATTGATTGATTGACTGATTGATTGCCCTTCTTGTGGACTCAGGGCAGCTTACAACAGTAAAAACATTTGGTTCCAAGCTTCAGTTACTTCTCCGCCATGGGAAGAGACGCTGCCTTTCCTCGAACCCGTCGCTGGTTTTTTTGCCCGCCTCCCTTCCAGAATGAGGCTCCAGCCCATCCACGTCCTCTCCAGATGGGAGGGGAGAAATGTCTGGGGTGCCTTAGAAAATGGAACTTGGGCTGCATTTAACAGATGGAAGGGACCTTGAAGGTCATCTAGTCCAACCTCCTGCCCAAGCAGGAATCCCTACTCACAACCTACTGATTGTGAGGCAACAGCTATGTCACCACAGAGGAACCATTTGCACAGGTTAAGCAGGGAAGTCAGACTATTGTATTATATTGTGTTTTTATATGGTTGTAAATCGCCCTGAGTCCCAAGGGATTGAGCAGCATAGAAATCAATAAATGAATGAATGAATTTGAAGTAGACCCAGAGACAGGGTTTTG
Source organism: Erythrolamprus reginae (assembly GCF_031021105.1). Taxonomy (NCBI): domain Eukaryota; kingdom Metazoa; phylum Chordata; class Lepidosauria; order Squamata; family Dipsadidae; genus Erythrolamprus; species Erythrolamprus reginae. Next base: position 27,968,673 of record NC_091951.1, on the reverse strand, counting down.
AGCAATCGGTACTTTTATTCAGCTCAGAGAACAAGTGACAGCTCAGCAAGGCAAAGTGACAATTCAGCGAGTACCGACTGACTCTGCCTGGAGAAACCGCTCCTTTTATATATTTGCGGTTCCCGCCAAAGCTAGAGCCGGCCGCGTCTGAGCCAATCAGGAGCGACTTCCTGCTTGGGCTCAGACAGCGCTGAAAGAGGAACAAACTATTTACAGAGTTACAAGGTAGCCATTACAGGATACAACACCCCTCCCCTCATAGTTGGACACATCCATCAAGAAAGCCATGTGACAAAGTCGTCCAATCGGTGGGGCCTCTGAGGAGCTCGCGCTGACCTGCGCAGTTCAATTTCTCCTTCGCCACTGACTGTGGAGGATGGCTCGCCGCTGTTCTCCCGGTGTGGCGGACTTGGCCTGGCGGGCCCAACGAAGGCTTCGGAGGACGAGGATGGTTCGGCGTCGCTGGATGGTTCCCCCTGGCCCGATAAGTCTCTTTGCGTGTCTCTTATTTCGGGCAATGTACTAAAGTCTGTTGAAGGGGGAGAGTCCATGTCAGCGGTTTGTGGCAATTGATTTTCTGTTCGCTTCCGAATGTGGTCTATGTGTCGTTTCCACAAACGACCATCCTCTAGTTTAACAACATAGGTCTTAGGTGCATTTTGCTTAACAATAATTCCCTTCATCCAGTTTACATTTCCATCAAAACTTTTTACATATACATTTTGTCCCAAATACATTTCTCTTTCAGGTTTTGTACACATTTGGTTATTATTAACACAGAACCTTGGGTTTAACCTGTCTAGTGGTGACCTCAACTTCCTTCCCATCAATAACTCTGCAGGGCTTACATGTGTGTGCGAGTTAGGGGTAATGTGTTGGGTGAGTAAGAATTGGTCCAAGTTCTGTTGCACATCCCCAGGGCCTGACCTGCGCAATGCCTCCTTTGCCACCCGTACGTAACGTTCTGCCAATCCGTTAGCCCAGGGCGAATAAGGCGAGATGAGGGCATGCCTGACCCCTAGGCCATCGAGGAACAATTCGAATTGCCTGGCTGTTAGCTGTGGCCCATTGTCAGACACTAAGAGATCTGGGCAACCATGGGATGCAAAAAGTCTGCTCAATACCTTGATAGTGGCACTTGTGGTTATGTTGTTCATTGCTATTATTTCCAACCATTTGGAGAAGGCATCAACTACTATTAAAAAATACTGAGACCCCACTGGGCCAGCAAAATCAATGTGGATTCTAGACCAAGGACCAGCAGGCTGTTCCCACTCAGCCGGAGTTGTTTTGGGGGGACTGGGCCGTGACTCTTGGCACGGATCACACTTTGAAACCCAACTTTCAATATCAGCATCCAGCCCTGGCCACCATAAATGCCCCCTTGCCAGGCTCTTCATCCTGACAATCCCAGGATGACCCACATGTAACATTTTGAGTACCTTTCCCCTTAGGCTTTTGGGGATGATCACTCTATCCCCCCACAGCAAACAACCTTTTACATACGATAACTCAAGTCTTTTGTTTTTAAAATCACACAATTCAGGTTTCACAACATCATTCTGCCATCCCTTTAGAACACAGTTCACCACTTGTTTAAGGATTTGATCTTGCTGCGTGTGTGCAGCTACCTCTTTTGCTGTGGTTAGTGGGTTTTCCTCGAGTTCTATCATTAACACATCTGTGGAAGGAACAGGGTCTTCCACTAAGTCTGTTATGGGGCATCTGCTGAGACCGTCTGCATGATTGATTTCCTTCCCCCCCTTGTGGGTGAGCTCATACTGATACCCTGAGAGGAACAGAGCCTCTGATTAGTCTTGGAGACATAAAAGGTGGAGTGGGCTTGTTGGGGGCTAGCAGGCCTAGTAGGGGTTTGTGGTCAGTGACTAGCTCAAAGCTTCTTCCAAAAATGTAATTGTGAAACTTCTTTACCCCTGCCACTAATGCTAGAGCCTCCTTGTCTAACTGGCTATAATTCCTTTCTGTGCTGGTCATGGTTCTTGAAAAAAATGCTATTGGGGCCTCTGTCTTATTAGGTAGAACGTGAGCTAGGACTCCTCCTATGCCGTACGGCGAAGCGTCGCACGTGAGCCTAATGGGTAGTGAAGCACTATATTGGACTACTACACTTTTAGAAGTTAATAAATTTTTTATTTGAGAAAAAGCTTCACGTTCAGTTTTCCCCCATGTCCAGCGGGCTTCCTTCTGGAGTAAACGATGGAGAGGCTCTGCTACTGTTGCCTTCTGCTTTAAAAAAACGGAATAAAAATTAAGGAGGCCCAAAAATGCCTGCAACTCATTCTTATCTCGTGGCTCTGGGGCTTCTCTAATTGCTCTCAGCTTCTCAGTTGTGGGGTGGATACCTTCCTTATCTATTTTATATCCTAGGAATTCTATACTGTTGGTTCCCCAGACACATTTATCAGGCTTGATTCTTAAACCTTTGTCCTGTAACCTCTTAAGTACTTCCCTTATTCTTTTGTTTACTTGTTCCTGGTTTTCCCCTGCAATTAAGATGTCATCAAAGTATGGAATGGCCCCATTTACCCCTGACAATAGGCGTTCCATAATGCTCTGGAATATTCCTGGGGCTATGCTTACCCCAAACTGTAACCTCGTGCATTTGAAAGCCCCCCTGTGCGTTACAATTGTTTGAGCGTTTGCTGTTTGTTCATCGACCGGAAGTTGCTGGTAAGCTTGCGCCAGGTCGATCTTTGCGAACCTTTTCCCCTCCCCCAGGGAGTGTAGCAGTTGTTGCACAACCGGGATGGGGTAGGGGTGGTGTTGGAGTGCCCTGTTCAGGGTCGATTTGTAATCAGCGCAAACTCTTAAAGAGCCATCTGGCTTCAGAGGGGTAACTATGGGAGTTTCCCATGGCCCCTGTTCCACAGGGACCAAAATACCTTGGCTAATGAGTTTGTCCAGCTGTATGTCTAGTTTGGGGAGGAGCGGCAGGGGGACCCTGCGAGGTTTTAGTCTGATCGGTGGAACCTTGGGGTCAATAGAGAAAGATATAGGGGGCCCCTTATACAATCCCAGAGTGGGGCTGAACACTTCAGGGAACTCTTTCACAAAGTTAGGCATATCATAACAGTTTACATTACACACACCCGAAATCTCGATCCCCAGTGGTTCCATCCATGCTAAACCCAGAAGAGAGTGCTTGGCCCCTGTTACAATAAGCATGGGAAGGGTACATTTAACATTCTTGAATGCGATAGGTACATTTGCTGTTCCCAAGACCGAGATTACTCCCCCCTGAAAGTCTCTAATCACCAAAGAGGTTTGATTTAGGTCAGCCTTAGATACATTAGGCATATACAGTTTAAATTTTTCCCAGGGCATGATGGTATATCTAGAGCCCGTATCCAGCTCCATTGAGCAAGGTTGGTTATTGAGTAATAGTGATATAACAATTTTAGCCCCTTTTTTGGTTGCCGTGTTATTCACGGAAAATTGAGAGTTACCTCTATAGTAGTCGCGGTTAGCGGTTGAGTAGTTCCTTTGACCCGCGTTGCGGAATGGTCTCCTTTCTCGCGATTGGGGGGTCTGGTTTTGAGGTCGCTGGTATTGCGGTGTGGCAAATGTTTCCTCTGGCGCTGTTGCTCTGCATGCGATGGCGATGTGGCCTCTCCGGTTGCAACGGCGGCATGTAGCGTCTCGGAAGGGGCATCGATGGCGCTGGTGATTTCCCCGGCAGCCCGCGCAGGGGGCTGGGTGAGTAGCTCTCAGGTGTCTCGGCTGGTCTTGCACCAGGAGGCAGTTGTCTCCGCTGGGAATTTGTTGGCTGAGGTTGTCTGTTTCCACGGCGCTGGGAGACGCGGAGTCGATTTTTGCAATGAGTTCTCGCCTTCCGTGCTCTTTCAATTCTCTCGCCGCTGCGTCGGCTGCTTCTGCGGTTTGCGCCAGTTTAATCACGGTTTGTAGGGTCGGCTCTTCTTCGATGAGGAGTTTATTTCTCACCGTGCTGCTTTTCATGCCGAAAACCAAGGCGTCGGTGAGGCGAGCTTCCGGGTCTTTAAACTTGCATTGAGCAAGTACCGTTCGAAGCCGCGTTGTAAACTGGCTGATCGACTCGGTTTCCCTCTGAGCCATCATGTGGAATTGATGCCGAAAAACCATGGCTGGTTTGGTCGGCTTGAAATGGCTCGCCAGTTTTTGTTGTAGGACGTCCCACGCTGTGGCTCTTGCTTGTTCCGGTTCGGTGAGAGTTTGGGCAAGTCTACGGATTTCTGCGCCGCAGTAGTTAAGGAAAATAGCCCGTCTGCGATCGGCTTCGGCGTCCTGCATTCCCGCCGCCTCGAGGAAGATCTCGAAGGTGGCCATGTACTCGTCCCATGTCGATTTCTCGGGATCGAAGAGTTCTGGAGCCTGGCCGATCTGGATTTTGTCCATGTTGCACGCGAAGTTTCTTCCGTCCGTTCGTCGCCAGTGAAGTAGACCCAGAGACAGGGTTTTGAGCAATCGGTACTTTTATTCAGCTCAGAGAACAAGTGACAGCTCAGCAAGGCAAAGTGACAATTCAGCGAGTACCGACTGACTCTGCCTGGAGAAACCGCTCCTTTTATATATTTGCGGTTCCCGCCAAAGCTAGAGCCGGCCGCGTCTGAGCCAATCAGGAGCGACTTCCTGCTTGGGCTCAGACAGCGCTGAAAGAGGAACAAACTATTTACAGAGTTACAAGGTAGCCATTACAGGATACAACAGAATTAGCAAACAAACAAACAATTTATGGAAAAGCACCGATAGCTGGAAATCCGTTACAGGTAGTCTTTGACTTACAAGCAAAATGAGCCCAAATTTTCTGTGGTTAAGTGAAACATTTGTTGAGTCAGGGAGTTGTGTCCCTTTCTTACAACCTTTCTTGCCACAGTTTTTAAGTGAATCTGGCTTTCCTATCTGTCTGTCTGTCTGTCTGTCTGTCTGTCTGTCTGTCTGTCTGTCTGTCTGTCTATCTAATCTATCTATCTATCTATCTATCTATCTATCTATCTATCATCTATTTTATCTATCTAATCTTATCTATCTATCTATCTATCTATCTATCTATCTATCATCTATTTATTTATTTATCTATCTATCTATCTATCTAATCTTATCTATCTAATCTATCTATCTATCTATCTATCTATCTATCTATCTATCTATCTATCTATCTAATCCTATCTATCTATCTATCTATCTATCTAATCTAATCTTATCTATCTATCATCTATTTATTTATTTATCCATCTATCTACCTACCTACCTACCTATCTACCTATTTATTTATATTTATATGCCGCCCTTCTCCTGAGGCTCACAAGAGAAGATAACATGATCTTGGGACACTGCAACCCCCGTAGACGTGAACCTTGTTGCCAAACATCTGAATTTTGGTCACAGGGTCATGATGGGGGTCGTAACTAAAAAACAATATCACATTTTTTTCAGTGCCGCAACTTCAAATGGTCACCAAATATTTGCAACTCGATGACTACCTGTACTAGCTTCCGGCTGGTATTTAACAATGCCTGGCTGCTCTAGACTCATATGAGCCATACCTAAGCAAGTTCTCCCAGGACATGTCAATTTTACTTTGGAGTTCCATTCAAAAGGAGCGGAAAGAAGGAGTAAGAACGTAGAAGGAAGACCTAGAGATAGAGGGAGGGGAGTGTAATAGAAAGGAAAACTGGTTTATAGTATGATAAATTTAGAAGTGTTATCTTTTTCTGCATTCTTTATATTTTATCTTTTTGAATAAGTATATGATATTTTATAGATAAAGAAATTTAATTAACATGATTAATATAAAAATAGAGTTAAATTTAACAAGAATGTAATGTACACGTGTGACATTTCTGTATTGATCTGACAACAGTTAGAGTTTTTATATTTTTGTATTAGTTAGACTTCTACGACAAGCGGAGCAATGGTAGCTCCTTAAGTGTTTAACATTGTTTGTCTTTGTCTTTTTTTGAAAAATAATAAAAAATATATTTAAAAAAAAAGGAAAACTGGCTGATGAATAGGAGTAGAAAGTAGGTGTAAGTAGGCACCTTCTGCTGCATAGATCCCAGTCAAACAATGCCGCCTAGTGATGACACAGAAGGGCCTTCTCTGTGGTGGCTCCGGCTCTCTGAAACCAGCCCCCTCCAGAGATCCATAACCTTCCCACTCTACTGGCTTTTGGCAAAGCTTTTAAAACATGGCTCTTCCGGCTGGCCCAAAGCCTTGATCGAATATCCGTTAGTGATATTGAAAGATATGTATGCAGGGGTGGGGTACTGCCGGGATGGGGGGGGAACACAGTGGGTTAGTGAAAATGGAGCTCCACCCCAGAACACCCAATTTGCACTGAAAGATGTTGAAAGAAAATGCAGGGTGTCCTGCATAACCACGCTCATAGCGTGGTCGTAAAAACTTTGGTAGCCCTCCACTGTATGTATGGTTTTATTAGGGTTTCCATTAAGTATTTAAAATTGTTTTTAATGTTGTTTTTTGTTGGAAGCCACCCAGAGTCCTTCGGGAGTTGTGCGGCATATAAGTTTAATCAATCAATCAATCAATAAAGTTTTTTGTATTGAATAAATTAAAATGTATAAATATATGTGTTACTGTTATACTTAAATGTAAACCTCAGGAAAAATAAATAGAATCAAGGAGAAAAAGAATGGAAATGTGTACTGAATTTCTCAATCAGCAATAATGATAATTCTAAATCCCATACATTCTTTTTTTCCTGTAGAGCTAGTGCAGGAAAATAACAAAATATCAAAGACCAGCCTGATTCGCAACACTTCTTATTTGTTAAGATTTATTGCTTTATTGATTTAACTTCATTGTTAAATTTCCCACAACCCAGAGCTTAAAATACAATAAAGTTATCATCAAATAAAATTATTTTTCTATTGAAGAATAATCAGATGGAGGGATGGAGAATTAGTTACTGGTAGGTGTATGCTACCTGACATTTAATGGCACTTGATATATTTTAATCACAAGTTTAATTAATAAAATTAGAAGAGATATGTGGAGGACCAAGATTAAATTAAAAACGGGTTTGGGTCTATGACAGTACATCTAGAAAATTCCCCTTATTGCTACTCTTAATATTCCCTGATTATGTTTCACTATATTAGGATGTAGTTCGTCTCCCAAAATCTATATGGCAGGGTGGTCAAACTCAATTTAAAACTGAATTAAACTCCTGGGTGTCGGTCCAGTTTGTCAGTAGCAATGGGATTTAGAACCCATCATTGGAGTATAATGGGGTTGGGGAGGGTATCTGGAATATTAAAATTGCACATCATCTAATGCTTCTCTTAATTCCGTCATTTCCCCTCAAACTGAAAATTGGCTTCATTTATTTTTTTGATCATCATCATCATCAGGCAGAAAAAAATTCACTGGCTTTCTCTCCTGGGTGCTTTGGTTTTGCTTTAATCCCAGACTCCAGAAAATAATTTTTGACTGATTCCGAACTCTTGCAAATGTCTCTTTTATGTCATCTAAATAAAATGCTCCTACGATCGCACGCTTATAAAATATTATAAAGCCTACCAGGTTAATTCATCTGTTTCTAAACAGTACTGAATTGCCTGGGCAATCATTGTATGTAAAATAATTGGGGGAGTAAGATTTTCGGGTGTCATTTCCACGATAGGTGGCTGAATGCCCTGCTGCTTGAAGCTTGTATGTTCTTCTTCTCTTACTTCAGAGCTTCCAACATGGAAGGTCTTCTCCTTATGTATTTGCCATATGTCACATTCTGAGAGAAACAGAAAAGCATTTATATCATTACCTCCAATAATAAATTCCATTTCAAACAACTTCTATTATGAATTCTAGTTTTGGTGGGTGTTGTCACATGTTTAGTCTTCCCCCTCCTGTTGAACTAAGAAATCCCAAATTCAAGCATCCTCATTTGATGGCTTCACAGCATCACCTATAGACTTCCTGTTGGGTAGAACATCTTCATCAAGAAACCTAGAAGATTGATGGCAGAAGAAGACCTCATAGTCCATCTAGTCTGCCCTTATACTATTTCCTGTATTATACCTTAGAAACATAGAAGACTGACGGCAGAAAAAGACCTCATGATCCATCTCGTCTGCCCTTATACTATTTTCTGTATTTTATCTTAGGATGGATATTATTATTATTATTATTATTTATTAGATTTGTATGCCGCCCCTCTCCGCAGACTCGGGGCGGCAAACAACAGAATAAAAACAGCATGTAAATCCAATACAAAACAGTTAAAAAGAAACCCTTAATTCTAAAACCAAACATACATACAAACAATCATACCATGCATAAATTGTAAAGGCTTAGGGGGAAAGAATATCTCAATTCCCCCATGCCTGACGGCAGAGGTGGGTTTTTAGGAGCTTGCAAAAGGCGAGGAGGGTGGGGACAATTCTAGTCTCCGGGGGGACTTTGTTCCAGAGGGTCAGGGCTGCCACAGAGAAGGCTCTTCCCCTGGGCCCCGCCAAACGACATTGTTTTGTTGACGGGATCCGGAGAAGGCCCACTCTGTGGGACCTAACCGGTCGCTGGGATTCGTGCGGCAGAAGGCGGTCTCGTAGATACCCTGGTCCGGTGCCACGAAGGGCTTTATAGGTGATGACCAACACTTTGAATTGTGACCGGAAATTGACCGGCAACCAATGCAGACTGCGGAGTGTTGGTGTTACATGGGCATTTCTGGGAAAGCCCATGATTGCTCTCGCAGCTGCATTCTGCACGATCTGAAGTTTCCATATGTTTCCATATATTTTTATCCCAGGCATGTTTAAATTCAGTTACTGTGGATTTATCAACCACGTCTGCTGGAAGTTTGTTCCAAGGATCTAGTACTCTCATGTTGCTTTTGATCTTTCCCCCAACGAACTTCAGATTGTGTCCCCTTGTTCTTGTTTTCACTTTCCTATTAAAAACACTTCCCTCCTGGACCTTACTTAACCCTTTAACATATTTAAACATAGTTAGTCTTCCCCCTCCTGTTGAACTAAGAAATCCCAAATTCAAGCATCCTCATCCCAGCATCACATATAGACTTCTGTTGGGTAGAGCATCTTCATCAGGAAAACTCTCTTCTAGCAGAAATCTTTGCAATCATTGACAGTCTGCAGCCTTACCTAATGAGTTGGCCTCCCCATCACTCCCTTGGGAAACTTCGCCTTCAGAACGTCCCAGGCTTCTTTCTCTAATCTTGGAGATGTTGGCATCATATCCTCCAGAATTGGGGATGCCTGGAAAAAAAACAACCTTAGGAACTTTTATTAAAGATTTGGTTTTAATGCACAGGAAAATCCTCAGTATGTTTTTTTTTTTAAAATAAATTTTTTATTGATTTTTAAATGGTTACATAAAACAAACATATAACAGTGCACAGTGCATGTGCCCATCACCTAACAACAACACCCCCCCATCACCCCCACCACCCATACAAGAGGATTTAAAAAATTTAATTGTTTATCTATTATTCCTTGGCTCTATCTTGCATCGAGTATTACTAAAAGAGTGATTGCAGTTTATTTTTCATATTTACATCACAGATTCTACTCAACATATAATCTTTTACCTTATTCCATCGCACCATCAGCTTCTCCAATTTGTTCTCATCAAAATTGTTTAATCTTTATTTCCATGATTTCGAAATGTATGTGGTCCACCATGTACCAGTACCAATTTTGTAATGTCCATTTTGTAGAGTCTTTCCAACCTAATACCATCACCGCTTGGGCACTTTCCAATGCTGCGGCTTTAATTTCCTTGAATTCTCCTAGTTCCCTGTATTTAATTAAAATTGCTATTTCTTTTGTAATTATCCAGTTAATGTTTAACATTTTATTAATTTCATTCTGCACTACATTCCAAAATTTCTGAATTTCTGCGCACTCCCAGAGCATATGCATAAAAATTCCCTTTTCTGAAAATCCTCAGTATGTGAGCATAATAGGACCTGCCTGTTATGGTCGCAGTCAGGAGGTGAAGTGCCTTATCTAATGGCCCGCAATGGCCTGATTTAAACAAAGAATCATTAAATGAACACCTGGGTTGTTAAGTGGAGTGTGGGTGCCTCCAGGATGGGGGAGTCCTGTCCTGGCCCTCCCAAGGCTTCCCCCAATCCCAAGACACCATCATGCTCCATTCCCCTCACCTTGGGCCCTAACAGGCCTGTTCTTACTCTTACCGGATCATTTGAGGCCTTAAAGGCCTGATTCCACCCCACCAGGCCAAACACCCTTCTTTCTCCTCAGTTACTGTAACTTTTGAAGAGCCCTGCAGTCTTCCAGAGCACTAGAATGACTTATTTTTGTGTGTGGCTGCATGGTGCCATTTTGAAAGCGGACGCCATTTTGTCCTGCCTACCAAATGGCAGCCACATTCACCTCAGGCTGTGCGGCCCAGATGCAAACTGAAATCTGCTCATTGCTGCAGAATCTTTCTGCAGTATTCAGAAGCTTCTGCAGTACTATGCAGACCTCTCTAAGGCAGCGAAACGAAACAGTTTGCTTGATGGCTGCCATTTTGTTCCCTCCCAGAAACAGGTGTGGACAAAATGGCAGCCACATTTGGGTCACTGCTACCCAGCCCTGGATATAAACAGCTTCGCTTTGCTGCCTTAATAAGGTCTGCCCAGTGCTGCAGGTGCTTTCTGTGGCATTGAGAAGCTTCTTCAAGCCCTGTTCAGCAGCATTTTGTCTGTTGGCCGCCATTTTTGTCCCTGTTGGCAAGCAGGCAGGCCAAAACTATCAGCCACATCTGGATCGTCATTGCATAGGTCGGGGACACATGGCTTGCTTTCCTTTCCCAAAATGAGTCTTGGAGAGCTTCAGTTTAAGTTTAAGTGCTAAAACCAACATTAGTATGGAAGGTTGCAAGGAAAATTCCCCCATAATTCCCTCCATCTTCTTTTTCTTCCAAGAAGCCCATTATAGTATAGGATCCTGGTTCTCATACTCCATAGGGCCTCCCTGCCTAGCGCCTACAACATGATGAAAACGAAACTTTATAATTAATCTTTGCAGTTACAACCTTTGCATCTCTGCAAAGCAAAATAAGCTGAACAAAGAATCATAAGTACGGTATTTCTACTTCAGATTTCTTTTGCTTTACAAATCTGTGAAGGTCTTTACGAATCTGTGATTGGTTGTAAAGTTATTTTTACCTCCCTGTGTTAACTGCGATTGTTAAATGAAGACCCCCTGTGAACAATGAGAACCTTAAACATGATCTAAGTATTGCCCACAAGATCATATGTTGCAATGTCCTGCCTGTCAAAGACTACTTCAGCTTCAACCACAACAAAACAAGAGCACACAACAGATTCAAGCTTAACATTAACCGCTCAAAACTTGACTGTAAAAAATATGACTTTAGTAATCGGGTTGTTGAAGCGTGGAACTCATTACCGGACTCCATAGTATCATCCCCTAACCCTCAACATTTTACCCTTAGACTATCCACGGTTGACCTCTCCAGATTCCTAAGAGGCCAGTAAGGGCCATACATAAGCGCACTAGAGTGCCTTCTGTCCCCTGTCCTATAGTCTCTCCTATATCTCGTATTTCTTCCCTACTATATCCTCTATAACCTTCATTGTGTATTATTGTGTATTGGACAAAATAAATAAAAATAAATAAATAAAAATTTACAATTACAGTACCTGCAAACATCAAATCGGATACACCATCTGTGAAGGGTTCATGCTTTTTTATGCTTTCAGAAACTTCGGATCTGCTGGCATAGCTGGTTGATGACTGAGGATTGTTTAGGTGTTTTATTGCTGTGAATGGGAGTGGCAAGTGGGAAGGAAGTTTTGTTTCTTTATCTTCATTTTCCTTCTTTTTTCTTTCATTTATTTCGTGGTAACATTTTAATTTTTCACACATTTCCAAGTTTAACTTTCTAAAATGTTGTTCATCTGGATCCATACTTTCTAAGTCTAATAATATTGTTTTAAGTCCTGACAAAATAACAGCAAATCCTTCCTCAGTGAATGTTTTCAATTCAATGTCTACAGGTTGTTCTTCTTTTTCTCGTTCTATTTCTGCGTCTTCTTCCCTAACCTTTTGTGCTTCCAGTTCTTTTTCCAGTTCAATTAAATCTTGGTCTGAAAGCTCTCCCTCAATGTAAGCTATCAATTTGTTCACGTCTTCAGCCTCCACCTCTAAATCAAGGTATTTTGTGAGTGTCAAAATTGTCTTACTTATTTCGTCCAAATATTTACTATGGCTAAATCCCTCAAAATTATTTGCAAAAGCCTTGTAACATTTTAAGCATTTCAAAAATTGTTGCATGCTTTTCACAGTAAAATCCTCCCATGCTGCTACAATGTTTTCAATACAATGCAGGATATTATAGCTTTCCCAAAACTTGTCCAATGTTATTTTGTCATCTTCTGTTGCGGCTAAGGCTTTGGCAAACACTGCATGCAAATAGTATGCACTGAATAGCAAGATAGCTCTCTGGCCCATTGGTTGCAGGAGAGTGGTGACGATTTGGGGTAGATAAACTACTTTGACATCAGGGTGGATACTATCGAGATCCAGGGCATATCCAGGTACTTTGTCCAGAAGCAGGAGAATTTTAAAAGGAATCCCCTTTTGCCCACAATATTCCTTCACCTGAGGTATGAAACAATTCATAAACCAATCCTCAAAGAAAATGTGTGTCATCCAGGTGTCACATTCAAATCGGTAATAAACAGGCAGTGTGTCCTTGTTTCTTTTTGGAATCATACTGGCATGATCTGATTTGAGGATCAAAAATGGCTTCAGCTTGAATCCGGCAACATTTCCCCCCAATAACAAGGTTACTCTCTCCTTAAATGCTTTACAACAGGGCATTTCTTGAGCCTCTTTGTGTATATACGTCTGCTCCAGAATTCTTTTCCAGTATAACCCAATTTCATCCACTCTGAATATCTGATGAGCAGAATAATTTCCCTCTGCTACGAGATCATCAATTTCATCCAGAAAATGTGGGGCAGTTCTTTTTTCAGCCTTTAAATCTTCATGTGATGGAATCTGATAGTGAAATCTTTGCTGAAATTGCAGAAACCAGCGTGGGTCAGCACTAAATGTTTCGGTATATTCCTTCCCTGCTTGTTCCTTCAGCGTTCTGAAAATGCTGCATGCCTTAATCTGAATGAGGGGAAAGTTAACCGGAAGCCTCTTTGGTATCCGATCTTTGATCCAAAGTATCAACAGGGGTTCCATTTCAGAGGTTTTGCGGTGGGCTTTTGTATTTGTGTTCATTCCTATTGCTCCTTTCAATGCCTCTTTGAACCTTTTCTTGTTCTTCACAATATACTTAATGGTGGCATAACCCAGGCCTTCTTCTTTCACTAGTTCTTCCATCTTCTTCCCGGCTTCATATGCTTTGATGATCTTCATCTTCAAATTGAGATCAATGGATTTGCCATGGTGCTTTCTCCTTGTTTCAGTTGGATTGGGGTTCTTTCTCTTTGAAGGCATCTTGATACGGGATATAAACGCATGTAAACAAGTAAATAAGCAAGTGAAAATAAGAACAGGTGACATGCAATACTGAGTATAACATGAATATGTTACTGAGAAAGAAATATGCAAAACCTGAAAATGCACTCATTGGTTACGTAATTATTTTTAAAATTACTGTTGCATTTGCAAACGGTCATTAGGTGAAGTAGTTAATGGATGAGGAATGGTTGCATCACATTCTGAGCCCTTTACTACAGAGGTTTATGTTACCAACTCACACACTCTTTGTCTGCAAAAGAAGCGGCCCAGTGAGGTGCATGGGTCACTCCTTTTGGCCAAGTAGGAAACGACCACTCTATAAAGCAGGGGTAGGGAACGTTGGCTCTTCTATGACTTGTGGACTTCAACTCCCAGAATTCCTGAGCCAATCATGCTAGCTCAGGAATTCTGGGAGTTGAAGTCCACAAGTCACAGAAGAGCCAACGTTCCCTACCCCTGCTATAAAGCCTTAGTTAGACTACACCTAGAGTACTGAACTCAGTTTTGGTCACCACATTACCAAAAAGACATTGAAACTCTAGAGAAAGCACAGAAGAGAACAACCAGGATGATAAGGGGACTGGAAACTAAAACATACGAAGAGAGATTGCACGAACAGGGCATAGCTAGTCTAGCAAAGAGAAGGACCAGGGGAGACATGATAGCAGTCTTCCAATACCTGAGAGGCTGCCACAGAGAGAAGGGGTTCAATCTGTTTTCCAAAGCACAGAAAGACATAGACGGAACAATGGATGGAAGCTGACCAAAGACAGATTCAACCTGGAAATAAGGGGAAACTTTCTGATGGTGAGAGCGATCAACCAGTGGGAAGCCTTGTCTGCAGAGGATGTGAACGCTCCAACGCTTGAGACTTTCAAGAGGAGATTGGACTGCCATTTGTCTGGGGTGGTGTAGGGTATCCTGCTGAAGCAGGGGGTTGGACTAGATGACCTACAAGGTCCCTTCCAACTCAAACAAACTAACATTCATTCATTCATTCATTCATTCATTTATTTGACTTCTATGTTGCCCAATCCCCTAGAACTTAGGGCGACTTAGAACCATATAAAAACAATACAATATAATAGAAGTCAATATTAAAATTAAACACTCTAAAATTATAATCAATAAAATCCCATAACTAACTAACTAACTAACTAACTAACTAACTAACTAACTAACTAACCTCTAATAAAGTGTTACAAAGCTCCTTCCATCGCTTCTGTCTGCCACCCAACCAACAGGGCCCTCCCATCAAACTCTGGCAGTTGCTGGCACAAGCTACTCCCAAAACGAGTGGGGTGAAAATGGGGCGAAGTGGCAAGGCGAATGAGTGGGGTGGAATGGGGCAAAGCAACTTTTCACAGCCTTATTCAAAAGCCACAACCTCAGCCTCAACGGATTCTGAGTCCTACAGGATTGGGCGGCATATAAGTCAAATTAATAAATAATAACAACAACAGCAACAGAGTTGAAAGGAACCTTAAAGATGTTCTAGTCCAACCCTCTGCTAAGGCAGGAAACCCTACACTACTTCAGACGGATGGTTGTCCAACATCTTCTTAAAAACTTCCAGTGTTGGAGCATTCACAACTTTTGGAGGCAAACTGTTCCACTGGTTAATTGTTCTAACTGTCAGGAAATTTCTCCTTAGTTCTAAGTTCCTTCTCTCCTTGTTTAGTTTCCACCCATTGCTTCTTGTTCTACCCTCAGGTGCTTTGGAGAATAGGTTGACTGCTTCTTCTGTGTGGCAACCCCTGAGATATTGCAACACTGCTATCATGTCTCCCCTGGTCCTTCTTTTCATTAAACTAACCACACCCAATTCCTGCAACTGTTCTTCATATGTTTTAGCCTCCAGTCTCCTATACATCTCTGTTGCTCTTCTCTGCACTTTTCCTAGAGTCTCCACATCCTTTTTGCATCGTGGGAACCAAAACTGAATGCGGCATTCCAAGTGTGGCCTTACCAATGCCTTATAAAATGATATTAACATTTAATGTGATCTTGATTCTATCCACTTGTTAATGCAGACTAGTGTTGGCTTTTTTGGCAGCAGCTGTACAAGTAAATTTAATAAAAATTAATAAAAATTAATTTAAATTAAATTCCCCAGTAATCAGGGAGCCGGGATAAAAGTCGGAGATCCCAGATGCAGGGCAAATGGAGAGGGTTCCCCCCACTTTTTTTCCTCACCCCAAACAAACAACAACAACAAAAAGGCAAATGGAAATATTTTTTTTATCGACCTGCCCCTGCGGAGCAAAGGCTCAGCTTCTGGACAGCCCTGCTCGAGGGGGAGGCGGATATAAAGGGAAGAGGGGACCCGCGTGGTTGAGCCAGCGACTCTCCGACCAGAAGGGGAACCGACTTTCTTCCCGCGTTTTCTTACCACGCTACCCGCTGCAGCAAGAGCCGTCGCCTTCGCCCCCTCTTCCCCCCCCTCCCGCCCGCCCTGTTCCTGGCTCCGACCCACCCCCAATGCCGGTCCGGATTAATGTGGGACAGCAGCCTGGGGGCTCCTCCCCCCCCAATGCCGGTCCGGATTGGAAGAGGGGAGAAGGCAAAGACGGTTCTTGGGAGGCGAAGCTCAGGCTGCTTTTGCACAGGTTAAGCTTTTGTTGCGGTTCTTGTTTCTGGGAGCGTGTTTGGGAAGAAAGTCATGGCTTGTTGCGATTTTGCTGCAGATATTCATTACTGCCTGCTTGCCGAAGGTCCATCGGGGCCAATGCTGACTATTTAAAAGCACCGACACCCACCCACCCCAAACCCCCCTCTCAAATGCATTTTTTAGTTTAATTGCTGTCTTATAATGCTTGTTCTGCTTGGATCCAGTCATCTTGATTTGGCCACGAATGATTGATAGTATGCATGTTTTTTAAAGGTGTTATTATTCTATTTATGATATTGCTTTTATATTATCTTTTAACTATTGTTATTTTGTAAGCTGCCCAGAGTCCAATTGGAGTTGGGCAGCATATAAATCTTACAAATAAATAAATAATAGGATAGATAGAACTTAATTCTTTATTGGCCAAGTGTGATTGGACACACAAGGAATTTGTCTTTGGTGCATATGCTCTCAGTGTACATAAATCAACAAGTAAATAAATAAATCCAGTGGGTATGACCCAAAAAACATCAGGTAAAGCCATCCTACATCTAACCCAGAGCGCCCAACCTGAGGGCAGTTGTCCTTCTGTTGTGAATTTCTGCAAGGCAGTTGGTGTGGATTTCCAAAGAGTAAGTATGCCTGGGGCCTAACAAGAAAAACTAACAAATAAAAAATAGAAGGTAAGAAATGTGTTTAATTTGTAGGAGTCTACACTATGGGAAGTCCAGGAGTGATTTTATTATTGAGAACTACAGTGACTTTTTGATTAAAATTAAATCACCAAAAGAAAGCCATGCGTATATTTCTTCCCCCAATCTCCCTCTACTTATGATCATTAAATTTTATTCAAAAGGGGATATGTTGTTCATGTATTCATTTTAATTTGTTCATTCAATTAAGACAAATGCCCATCTCCAAATATGTGGCAGTTTAAGAATAAATAAACACAAGGCCAAAACAGCTGTGTGAAATAATAAACATGGTCCCAGCCAAGATAAAAGTCAAACCAACAGTATAAATGTAACCACAATTTGGGCTTAGCCACACAATCAGGGCTCCAGGCTCATTAACAAAAGGACTCCAAGGCTTTGATGGAGAGCCAGGAGGGATGGGGCCAGGCTGGAGGGAGGCTGTCCTAGAAGGTGGGCACCAGAAGAGAAGCAGCTCTCTTCCTGAGTCCTGCCAGAAGTATATTGATTGATTGATTGGCCGCCCTTCTCTTTGTGGACTCAGGGTGCCTTACAACAGTAAAAACATTCCGTTCCGAGCTTCCATTTCTTCTCTGCTGTGGGAAGAGGCGCCGCCTCTCCTCGCACCCGACACTTCCAGCCCATCTGCCCATCCATATCCTCTCCGGACTGGAGGGGGGAAGTGTCCGGGGTGCCTTAGGAAGCAGAACTCAGGCTGCATTTAACAGATGGAAGGGACCTTGAAGGTCATCTAGTCCAACCCCCTGCCCAAGCAGGACAGTCTACTCACAACCTGCTGATTGTGAGGCAACAGCTAAGCCACCGCAAAAGAACCATTTGCACAGGTTAAGTGGAGAAGTCAGACTATTGTATTATATTGTGTTTTTACATTGTTGTAATTCGCCCTCAGTCCCAAGGGATTGTGCGGCATGGAAGTAAATAAATGAATGAATGAATGAGCAAACAAACAATTTTTGGAAGAGCACCGATAGCTGGTTCAGAAATCCGTTACAGGTAATCCTCGACTTACGACCAAAACGAGGCCAAATTTTCTGTGGTTCAGTGAAACATTTGTTCAGTCAGGGAGTTGTGCCCCCTTTCTTACAATCTTTCTTGCCACAGTTTTTAAGTGAATCTGGCTTTCCGATTTATTGATTTATTATTTATTTATTTATTAGATTTGTATGCCGCCCCTCTCCGTAGACTCGGGGCGGCTAACAACAGTAATAAAACAACATATAACAAATCTAATATTTAAAATAACTAAAAACCCTTATTAAAAACCAAACATACACACAAATATTTATTGATTTTGATTTCTATGCTGCCTTTCTCCTGAGGCTCACAAGAGATCACATGATCTTGGGAATCTGCAACCCCCGTAGACATAGACGTGAACCTTATTGTCAAACATCTGATTTTGGTCACAGGGTCATGATAGGGGTCGTAACTGAAAAACAATGTCACTTCTTTTTCAGTGCCATAACTTGAAATGGTCACTAAGTAGTTGGAAGTCGAAGACTAACTGTACTCCCTTCCGGCTGGTATTTAACTGGCTGCTCTAGACTCATATGAGCCATACCTAAGCAAGTTCTCCTAGGACTTGTCAATTTCACTTTCACATTCAAATGAAGTGGAAAGTAGATGGGGGAAACAAGGAGTAAGAAGGTAGAAGGAAGAGATCGAGATAGAGGGAGAGGAGTGTAATAGAAAGAAGGAAAACAGGCTGATGAATAGGAGTAGAAAGTAGGTGTAAGTAGGCACCTTCTGTTGCATAGCTCCCAGCGACCGATAAGGGCCCACAGATTTGGCCTTCTCCAGATCCAGCCAGTCAAACAATGCCGCCTAGCGAGGACACAGAAGGGCCTTCTCTGTGGTGGCTCCGGCTCTCTGAAACCAGCCCCCTCCAGAGGTCTATAACCTTCCGACCCTACTGGCTTTTGGCAAAGTTGTTAAAATATGGCTCTTCCGGCAGGCCTGAGGCCTTGATCGAATATCAGTTAGTGATATTGAAAGATATGTATGCAGGGGTGGGCTACTGCCTGGATGGTGGGGAATTGTATGCTGCCCCTCTCCGAAGTGTGTGAAGTGACATTTGAATGGAAAGTGAGAAAAAGAAAGAGAAGTTCCTATCAGCTTCTTCTCTGATGCCTTTTCTAAAGGATTTCATGATGGTCGTTCATTCCAATACTTAGCCAAGCCCCAGGAAAAATAAATAGAACCCAGAAGAAAAAGAATGGAAATGTGTGCTGCATTTCTCAATCAGCAATAATGATAATTCTAATTCCCATACATTCTTTTTTTCCTGTAGAGCTAGTGCAGGAGAACAACAAAATATCAAAGATCAACCTGGTTTGCAATACTTCTTATTTGTTAAGATTTATTGCTTTATTGATTTAAATTCATTGTTACATTTACCACCCCCCAGAGTCATTGTTTTGACAAGGGCAGCCATACAATTTAAAATACAATGAAGTTATCACCAAATAAAATGATTTTTCTATTGAAGAAAAATCAGATGGAGGGACGGAGTGTTAGTTACTGGTAGGTGTATGCTACCTGACATTTAAAAGCACTGGATATATTTTAATCACAAGTTTAATTAATAAAATTAGAAGAGGTATGTGGAGGACCAAGATTAAATTGGGTGGGTAAAAAAGGGTTTGGGTCTATGACAGCACATCTAAAAAATACCCCTTTTTGCTACTCTAATATTCCCTGCTTATGTTTTACTATATTAGGATGTAGTTTGTCTCTATGGCAGGGTGGTCAAACTCAATTAAAAATTCAATCAAACTCCTGGGTGCCAGTACAGTTTGTCAGTAGCAATGGGATTTAGAGCCCATCATTGGAGTATAATGGGATGGGGGGAGGGGTTGGGGAGGGTATCTGGAACATTAAAATTGCACATCATCTAATGCTTCTCTTAATTCCGTCATTTCCCCTCAAACTGAAAATTGGCTTCATTTATTTTTTTTGATTATCATCTTCAGGCAGAAAAACTTGACAGGCTTTCTTTCCTGGGAGCCTTGGTTTTCCCAGACTCCAGAAAATAGTTTTTGATTCATTCCGAACTCTTGCAAATATCTCTTTTATGTCATCTAAATAAAATGGTCCTACGATCGCACTCTTATAAAATGTTATAAAGGTATTAAAAGGGGGGGGAGTAAGATTTTGGAGTGTTTTTTGCATGTTATGTGGCTGCTGCTTGAAGCTTGTATGTTCTTCTTCTCTTACTTCAGAGCTTCTAACATGGAAGGTCTTCTCCTTATGTATTTGTCATATGTCACATTCTGAAAGAAACAGAAAAGCATTTATATTACTACCTCCAATAATAAATTCCATTTCAAACAACTTCTATTATAAATTCCAATAGAAATTCTAATAGAAAATAAATTTGGTGGGTGTTGTGACATGTTTAATCTTTCCCTTCCTGTTGAACTAAGAAATCCCAAATTCAAGCATCTTCATTGGATGGCTTTCCAGCATCACCTATAGACTTCCTGTTGGGTAGAACATCTTCATTAAGAAACCTATAAGATTGACGGCAGAAGAAGACCTCATGGTCCATCTAGTCTACTCTTATACTATTTCCTGTATTTTATCTTAGGATGGATATATGTTTATCGCAGGCATGTTTAAATTCAGTTACTGTGGATTTACCAACCACATCTGCTGGAAGTTTGTTCCAAGCATCTACTACTCTTTCAGTAAAATATTTTCTCACACTGCTTCTGATCTTTCCCCCAACTAAACCTCATATTGTGACCCCTTGTTCTTGTGTTCACCTTCCTCCTGAACCTTATTTAACCCTTTAACATATTTAAATGTTTCGATCATGTCCCCCCTTTTCCTTCTATCCTCCAGACTATACAGATTGAGTTCATTAAGTCTTTCCTGATAAGTTTTATGCTTAAGACCTTCCACAATTTTTGTAGCCCATCTTGGGACCCATTCATTTTTATCAATAAATTTTTTTAGGTAAGGTCGCCAGAACTGAACAGTGTTCCAAATGTGGTCTCAACAGCACTCTATACAGCAGGATCACAATCTCCCTCTTCCTGTTTGTTATACCTCTAGCTATGCAGCCAAGCATTCTCCTTGCTTTCTGTTCCACCTGACCGCACTGTTCACCCATTTTGAGACTGTCAGAAATCACTACCCCTAAATCCTTCTCTTTTAAGAAAACTCTCCTCTAGCAGAAATGTTTGCAATCATTGACAGTCTGCAGCCTTACCTGATGAGTTGGCCTCCCCATCACTCTCTTGGGAAGATTCGCTTTCAGAACGTCCCAGGCCTCTTCCTCTAGTTGGAGAGATGTTAGCATCGTATCCTCCAGAATTGGGGAAGCCTGAAGACAAAAGAAACCTTAGGAACTTTTATTAAAGATTTGGTTTTAATCTACAGGTAAATCCTCAGTATATCAGTGTAATAGAGCCTGCTGTTATGTTCGCAGTCAGGAGGTGAAGCGTCTCAATGGCCCCCAATGGCCTGATTTAAACAAAGAATCATTAAACAAATACCTGGGTTGTTAAGTGGAGTGTGGGTGCCTCCAGGATGGGGGAGGCCTGTCCTGGCCCTCTCAAGGCTTCCCCCAATATTGAGACACCATCATGCTCCATTCCCCTCACCTTGGGCCCTAACAGGCTTCTCTCTTACCAGATCATTTGAGGCCTTAAACGCCTGATTCCACCCCACCAGGCCATACACCCTTCTTTCTCCTCAGTTACTGTAACATGAAGAGCCCCGCAGTGTTCCAGAGCACTAGAATGACTTATTTGTTTGAGTGGCTGCGTGGTGCCATTTTGAAAGCAGCCACCATTTTGTCCTGCCTACCAAATGGCAGCCACATTTAAGTCAGGCTGTGCGGCCCCCATGCAAACTGCTTCATTTTGCTGCCTTAACAAAGTCTGCTCATTGCTGCAGAATCTTTCTGCAGCATTCAGAAGCTTTTGCAGTACTATGCCGACCTCTCTAGGGCAGCAAAATGAAACAGTTCGCTTGCTGGCTGCCATTTTGTTCACACACAGAAACAAGTGTGGACAAAATGGCAGCCACATTTGTGTCACCACTATGCGGCCCTGGCTATAAACAGCTTCGCTTTGCTGCCTTAACAAGGTCTGCCCAGTGCTGCAGGTGCTTTCTGCGGAATTCAGAAGCTTCTTCAAGCCCTGTGCAGCAGCATTTTGTCTGGTGGCCGCCATTTTTGTCCTTTTTGGCCAGCAGGCAGGACAAAAATGTCAGCCACATCTGGATCGTCATTGTATTGCCTGGAGACAAATGGCTTGGTTTCCTTTCCCAAGATGAGGCGTGGAGAGCTTCAGTTAAGGTTTAAGGGCTACAAGTGCTATTGCTATAAGCAGCATTAGTATGGAAGGTTGCAAGGAAAATTTCCCCATAATTCCCTCCAAGAAGCCCATTATAGTATAGGATCCTGGTTCTCATACTCCATAGGGCCTCCCTGCCTAGCACCTACTTGAAGGTCCCAGCCTACAACATGATGAAAACGAAACTTTATAATTAATCCTTGCATTTACGACCTTTGTATCTCTGCAAAGCAAACTAAGACGAAGAAAGAATCATAAGTATTTCTGCTTCAGATTTCCTTTGCTTTACAAATCTGTGATTGGTTGTAAAGTTACTTTTATCTCGCTGCTTTTAACTGCAATTGTGTAATGAAAACCACCTATGGAAAAGGAGAATTTACAATTACAGTACCTGTAAACATCGAATCAGATACACCATCTGTGAAAGATTCATGCTTTTTAATGTTTTCAGAAACTTCGGATCTGCTGGCATAGCTGGTTGATGGCTGAGGATTGTTTGGGTGTTTTATTTCTGTGAATGGGAATGGCAACTGGGAAGGAAGTTTGGTTTCTTTACCTTCGTTTTCCTTCTTTTTTCTTTCATATATTTCGTGGTAACATTTTAAGCTTTCACAAATTTCCACATTTACCTTTCTAAAACGTTGTTCATCTGGATCCACACTTCCTAAGTCTGATAATATTGTTTTAACTCTTGAGAAAATACCAGCCAATCCTTCCTCAGTGAATGTTTTCAATTCAACGTCTACAGGTTGTTCTTCTTTTTCTCGTTCTATTTCTGCGTCTTCTTCCCTAACCTTTTGTGCTTCCAGTTCTTTTTTCAGTTCAATTAAATCTTGGTCTGAAAGCTCTCCCTCAGTGTATGCTATCAATTTGTTCACGTCTTCAGCCTCCACCTCTAAATCAAGGTATTTTGTGAGTGTCAAAATTGTCTTACTTATTTCATCCAAATATTTACTATGGCTAAATCCCTCAAAATTATTTGCAAAAGCCTTGTAACATTTTAAGCATTTCAAAAATTGTTGCATGCTTTTCACAGTAAAATCCTCCCATGCTGCTACAATGTTTTCAATACAATGCAGGATATTATAGCTTTCCCAAAACTTGTCCAATGTTATTTTGTCATCTTCTGTTGCGGCTAAGGCTTTGGCAAACACTGCGTGCAAATAGTATGCACTGAATAGCAAGATAGCTCTCTGGCCCATTGGTTGCCGGAGAGTGGTGACGATTTGGGGTAGATAAACTACTTTGACATCAGGGTGGATACTATCGAGATCCAGGGCATATCCAGGTACTTTGTCCAGAAGCAGGAGAATTTTAAAAGGAATCCCCTTTTGCCCACAATATTCCTTCACCTGAGGTATGAAACAATTTGTAAACCAATCCTGAAAGAAACCTGTCAACCAGGTCTCACAATCAAATCGGTAATAAACAGGAAGTGTGTTCTTGTTTCTTTTTAGAATCATACTGGCATGATCTGATTTGAGGATCACAAATGGCTTCAGCTTGAATCCGACAACATTTCCCCCCAATAACACGGTTACTCTCTCCTTAAATGCTTTACAACTGGGCATTGCTTGAGCCTCTTTGTGTATATACGTCTGCTCCAGAATTTTTTTCCAGTATAACTCAATTTCATCCACTCTGAATATCTGATGTGCAGAATAATTTCCCTCTGCTACGAGATCATCAATTTCATCCAGAAAATGTGGGGCGGTTCGTTTTTCAGCCTGTAAATCTTCATGTGATGGAATCTGATAATGAAATCTTTGCTGAAATCGCAGAAACCAGTGTGGGTTAGCACTAAATGTTTCGGTATATTCCTTCCCTGCTTGTTCCTTCAGCGTTCTGAAAATGCTGCATGCCTTAATCTGAATGAGGGGAAAGCTAAGCAGAAGCCTCTTTTGCATCCGATTTTTGATCCAAAGTATCAACAGGGATTCCATTTCAGAGCGTTGGGGTCTTATTATTTTTGGTTTTTTTTCTCTCATTCTTATTTTTCTTTTCAATGTCTCTCTGACCTTTTCCTTGTTCTTCACAATAGAGTAAATGGTGGCATAACACAGGCCTTCTTCTTTGGCTATTTCTTGCATCTTCTTCCCGGCTTCATAATCTTTGATCATCTTCATCTTCAAATTGAGATCAATGCATTTCCTATGATGCTTTTTCCTTGTTTCAGTTGGATTGGGGTTCTTTCTCTTTGAAGACGTCTTGATATGGGATATAAATGCATGTGAACAAGTAAATAAGCAAGTGAAAATAAGAACAGATGACATGCAATACTGACTATAATATGAATATGTTACTGAAAAACAAATGTGCAAAATGCAAAAATGCACTCATTGGTTACGTAATTATTTTTAAAACTACTGTTGCATTTGCAAACACTAATTAAGTGAAGTAGTTAATGAATGAGCAATGGTTGCATCACAATCTGAGCCCTTTACTACAGAGGTTTATGTACCGACCCACACATTTGCCCAAACACTCTTTGTCTGCAAAAGAAGTGGCCCAGTGGCCAGGCTTGTTGGAGCGAATGATGGCAAGCTTTTCTGAGAGTAAATGGCTATGGATTTTTACTGGAAGGCAATGGTGCATGAGGCGCATGGGCCAATTTGGTTGCTCCTTTCAGCCGCAAAAAAAGCAGGCCGTTTCATGGGTCACTTCTTTTGACCACGAAGGAAGCGTCCCACAGCCAAGTGAGGTGCATGGGTCGTTCCTTTAAGCCACAAAAGAAGTGGCCCGTTGACAAAATGAGATGCGTAGGGCAAGTTTTCCCCCCTCTGCCCTTCCCCCCCCCTCGCCTCACTCGTGTTGTCCACACTGCGACGTGAGAAAATGGCGGGGACTGGCTGCACATAGATAGGGTCAAAATAGACTTTATCTTAAATAGAGTCAAAATTTGGGGGTACGGCCTAATTTTAACGCATGTGCACAAAACAGTGTGGGGCCTTCATGTTTGGGTGTTTTAGGAGAAGCACAGTAACCACACTTGACAGCAATGACTGCGAGAGGGATCTTGGAGTCGTGATAGGCAACCAAACAAATATGAGCTAGTAATGTGTAACTGCAGCCAAAAAAGCCAATACAATCCTAAGCTGCCTTAACAGAGGGATACATTCTGGAACTAGGTAGGTACTAACACCACTCAATAAAGCCTTAATTAGACAACACCTAGAGTACTGCATTCAATTTTGATCACCACACTACAAAGACACTGAAAGGTTTGGGAACTAAAACATACAAATAGAGATTGCAGGAATTGGGCGTGGCTAGCCTAGCAAAGAGAAGGACCAAGGGAGACATGATAGCAGTGTTCCAATACCTGAGGGGCTACCACAGAGAGGGGAGGGTCAGGCTGCTTTCCAAAGCAACAGAAGGCCAAACTAGGAATAATGGATGGAAGATGAATAAAGAGAGTAGGAGGTTTCTGAAGGTGAGACTGACCAACCAGTGGAACGGCTTGCCTGCGAAGGCTGTGTGAGGTCCAACTCTTGATACTTTCAAGGGGAGATTGGACTGCCATTTGTCTGAGGTGGTGTAGGGTCTCCTGCTCAAGCAGGAGCTGGACTAGATGATCTACAAGGTCCCTTCAAACTCAAAGAAACAACTAACCAACCAACCAACCAACATATATCCATTGTAAGATAAAATACAGGAAATAGTAAAAGGGCAGACTAGATGGACCATGGGGTCTTTTTCTGCCGTCAGTCTTCTATGTTTCTATGTTTCTAACCAACCAACCAACCAACCAACCAACCAACCAACCAACCAACCAACCAACCATTTATTTCCAATCCCTTAGGAATCAGAGCTGCTTACAACAATATAAAAACAATACAATATAATAGTAAGATGTCAATATTAAAATTAAACCGTCTAAAATTATAATCAGGATTAGGTGGCATATAAGTTAATTAATAATTAATAATAATAGTAATCACAGAGTTGGAAGGGACCTTGGAGGTCTTCTAGTCCAACTCCCTGCTAAGGCAAGAGACCCTACACTACTTCAGACAAATGGTTGTCCAACATCTTCTTAAAAATTTCCAGTGTTGGAGCATTCACAATTTCTGGAGGCAAGCTGTTCCACTGGTTAATTGTTCTAACTGTCAGGAAATTTGTTCTTAGTTCTAAGTTGCTTCTCTCCTTGTTTAGTTTCCACCCATTGCTTCTTGTTCTACCCTCAGGTGCTTTGGATAATAGGTTGATTGCTTCTTCTTTGTGGCAACCTCTGAGATATTGGAACACTGCTATCATGTCTCCCCTGGTCCTTCTTTTCATTAAACTAGCCATGCCCAGTTCCTGCAACTGTTCCTCATATGTTTTAGCCTCCAGTCACCTAATCATCTCTGTTGCTCTTCTCTGCACTTTTTTCTAGAGTTTCAACATCCTTTTTGCATCGTGGGGACCAAAACTGAATGCAGTATTCCAAGTGTGGCCTTACCAAGGACTGATAAAGTGGTATTAACACTTCACAATGATCTTCTAGCCCCTTGTTAATGCAGCCTAGAACGGTGTTGGCTGTATTGCAAGCAGCTGCACAATTAAATTAAATTAAGTTCAGTTAAAATAAATTCCCCAGTAATCTCTCAATCCCAAAATCTTCAACCTTACATTATCTACAGTAGACCTCTCCCCTTTTCTCAGAGGTCTGTAAGGGGCGTGCATAAGTGCACCTTTGTGCCTACCGTCCCTGTCCTAATGTCTTTTTATCTTTTATATCTCTATTTTATACTTATATTATGTTAAACATACTACAATGCTATATTTGTATGACAAATAAGTAAATAATCAGGGAGCCGGGATAAAAAATCAGAGATACCAGATGCGGGACAAATGGAGAGGATTTCCACCACCACCCTTTCCCCCCATCCCAAACAAACAACAAGAACAAAAAGGCAAATGGAAATATTTATTTCTCGCCCGGCCCCTACGAAGCAAATGGCTCAGCTTCTGGGCAGCCCTACTCGAGGGGGAGGCGGGGACCCGCGCGGCTGATCCAGTGACCCTCCGACCAGAAGGGGAACCGACTTTCTTCCCGCGTTTTCTTACCACGTTACTCGCTGCAGGAAGAGCCGTCGCCGTCGCCATCGCCCCCTCTTCCCCCTCCCGCCTGCCCTGTTCCTGGCTCCGACCCACTTCCCTTTAATGTGGGACAGCAGCCCGGGGGCTCCTCCCCCCACAACCCCGGTCCGGATTGGAGGAGGGGAGAAGGCAAGGACGTCTGTTGGGAGGCGAAGCTCAGGCTGCTTTTGCACAGGTTAAGCTTTTGTTGGGATTCTTGTTTCTGGGAGCGTGTTTGGGAAGAAAGACATGGCTTGTTGCCATTTTCCTGGCCGGTATTCAGAGCTGCCTGCTTGCCCAAGGTCCCTCGGGACCAATGCTGGCTACTTAGGACCAACTTAAAAAAAACAACAACTGTCAAATGCATTTTTTAGTTTGCTTGCTAGCTTATAATGCGTGTACTGCTTGGATCTAGTCACTTGGATTCGGCCATGAATGATTGAAAGTATGTATGCTTTCCCCCCCCCTATTCTATTCTATAGGTCATAACCTACACTTTGAACTGCGTCTGGAAACCAATTGGCAGCCAATGCAGTCTGCGGAGAGATATGTTGGAGAGATTTCCTACTACGGCTTGACTTCCTGGCTCCAATCCTTCCCCGCAGGGAGGCGGAACCAATGAAGATGTTCCGCCCCAGACGCCTGATGGACCCAGAGGGCTTTCAGACGGCGCTTGGGGTTATTCCAGAGGCACTCATCCACAGTTCGGCGGAGTCTCTTGCGGAGGCCTGGAACAAGGCTGCAGCGGAGGCTCTTGATCGGATTGCGCCTTTGCGACCTCTCCATGGCGCTAGACCCCGTAGAGCCCCATGGTTCAACGAGGAGCTCCGGGAGTTGAAACACCAAAAGAGACGTCTAGAGAAGCGATGGAGGAAGAGTAGGTCTGAATCTGATCGAACACTTGTAAGAGCTTTTATTAAGACTTACAAAGTGGCGCTCAAGGTGGCAAGATGCGCGTACCATGCCGCCTTGATTGCATCAGTGGAATCCCGCCCGGCCGCTCTGTTTAGGGTGACCCGCTCCCTTCTCAACCAGGGGGGAGTTGGGGAGCCCTTACAGAGCAGTGCCGAGGATTTTAACACGTTTTTCGCTGATAAAATCGCTCAGATCCGGGCCGACCTCGACTCCAATTGGAAAACAGAGTTGACTGACAACGAGTCAGTCGAGGAGACTGGGGCACGTACTTGTCCACCTGTCTGGGAAGAGTTTGATCTGGTGACACCTGATGAAGTGGACAAGGCCATTGGAGCTGTGAGTTCCACAACCTGTTTACTGGATCCGTGTCCCTCCTGGCTGGTCTTGGCCAGCAGGGAGGTGACACGGAGTTGGGCCCAGGAGATTACCAACGCTTCCTTGGGGAGGGGAGTTTTTCCAACACTCTATAATGAGGCGCTCATGCGCCCCCTCCTCAAGAAGCCTTCCCTGGACCCAACCGTACTTAATAACTATCGTCCAGTGTCCAACCTTCCCTTTATGGGGAAGGTTGTCGAGAAGGTGGTGGCACTCCAGCTCCAGCGATCCTTGGAAGAAGCCGATTATCTAGGTCCCCAGCAGTCGGGTTTCAGGCCCGGTTACAGCACGGAAACTGCTTTGGTCGCGTTGATGGATGATCTCTGGCGGGCCCGGGACAGGGGTTTATCCTCTGTCCTGGTGCTTCTTGACCTCTCAGCGGCTTTCGATACCATCGACCATGGTATCCTTCTGCACCGGCTGGAGGGGTTGGGGGTGGGAGGCACTGTTCTCCAGTGGTTCTGCTCCTACCTCTCCGGTTGGTCGCAGTCGGTGTTAGTGGGGGGTCAGAGGTCGACTCCAAGGTCTCTCCCTTGTGGGGTGCCTCAGGGGTCGGTCCTCTCCCCCCTGCTATTTAATATCTACATGAAACCGCTGGGTGAGATCATCCAAGGGCATGGGGTGAGGTATCATCAGTACACTGATGATACCCAGCTTTACATCTCCACCCCATGTGTCCAGTCAACGAAGCAGTGGAAGTGATGTGCCGGTGTCTGGAGGCTGTTGGGGCTTGGATGGGTGTCAACAGACTCAAACTCAACCCGGATAAGACGGAGTGGCTGTGGGTCTTGCCTCCCAAGGACAATTCTATCTGTCCGTCCATTACCCTGGGGGGGGAATCATTGACCCCCTCGGAGAGGGTCCGCAACTTGGGCATCCTCCTCGATCCACAGCTCACATTAGAGAACCATCTTTCAGCTGTGGCGAGGGGGGCGTTTGCCCAGGTTCGCCTGGTGCACCAGTTGCAGCCCTATCTGGACCGGGACTCATTGCTCACAGTCACTCATGCCCTCATCACCTCGAGGTTCGACTACTGTAATGCTCTCTACATGGGGCTACCTTTGAAGAGTGTTCAGAAACTTCAGATCGTGCAGAATGCAGCTGCGAGAGCAGTCATGGGTTTACCTAGGTATGCCCATGTTTCACCATCACTCCGCAGTCTGCATTGGCTGCCGATCAATTTCCGGTCACAATTCAAAGTGTTGGTTATGACCTTTAAAGCCCTTCATGGCACTGGACCAGAATATCTCCGAGACCGCCTTCTGCCGCATGAATCCCAGCGACCGATTAGGTCCCACAGAGTGGGCCTTCTCCGGGTCCCGTCAACTAAACAATGTCGGTTGGCGGGCCCCAGGGGAAGAGCCTTCTCTGTGGCGGCCCCGACTCTCTGGAACCAACTCCCCCCAGAGATTAGAACTGCCCCTACTCTCCCTGCCTTCCGTAAACTCCTTAAAACTCACCTTTGTCGTCAGGCATGGGGGAACTGAAACACCTCCCCCGGGCATGTACAATTTATGCACGGTATGTTTGTGTGTGTGTTTGTTAGTAAAATGGGGTTCTTTTTTAAATATTTTAAATTATATTTGGATTTGTTATGATGAATTGTTGTGTCATGCTGTGAGCCGCCCCGAGTCTGCGGAGAGGGGCGGCATACAAATCTAAATAATAAAAATAAATAAATAAATAAAATAAAGATATGTAGATGTCTGGGTAAGCCCATGACTGCTCGTGTGGCTGTGTTCTGCACAATTTGCAGTTTCCGAACGCTCTTCAGAGGTAGCCTCATGTAGAGAGCATTGCAGTAGTCGAACCTCGAGATGATAAGGGCATGAGTGACCATGAGCAAGGACTCCCTGTCCAAATAGGGCCGCAACTGGTGCACCAGGCGGTGGGGCACCTGGAACATATGAAGAACAGTTACAGGAACTTGCAATGGCTAGTCTAATGAAGAGAAGGATGAGGGGAGACATAGCAATGTTCCAATATTTGAGGGGCTTCCACTGAGAGGAGGTGGTGAAGCTATTTTCCAAAGCACCTGAAGGCCAGACAAAGGAATAATGGATGGAAACTGACCATGAAGAGATTCAACCTAGAAATAAGGAGGAACTTTCGGACAGTGAGAGCAAACAGCCAATGGGACAGAAGTTGCCTTCAGGAGTTGTGGCAGCGTTATCACTTGAGACTTTCAAGAAGAGATTGGACTGCCATTTTGTCAGAAATGATGTAGGGCAGTGATGGTGAACGTTTTTTGGGTCACGTGTCAAAAGGGTGTGTGTGTATGTGCTAGCCTGTGTGCATGTGCTCACACCCATTCCCCAAACACATATGTGCACCCGTGCTATCCTTGCACATGCGTACAATCTCCCCCAGTTCCCGCACGTAGGCCTCACTGAGGCCTAGGACGGTGAAAAAATTGCCAAACTGGCATCGGACCAGAATTCCTACGGGGCCACCTTCTGCCGCACGAATCCCAGCAGCCGATTAGGTACCACAGAGTTGGCCTTCTCCGGGTCCCGTCGTCCAAACAATGTTGTCTGGCGGGACCTAGGGGAAGAGCCTTCTCTGTGGCAGCCCCGGCCCTCTGGAATCAACTCCCCAAAGAGATTTGAACTGCCCCAGCCCGCTTTGCCTTCCACAAGACTTTGAAGACCCATTTATATCACCAGGTATGGGGGGATTAATGCACCCCCTTCTGACTAGTAAGACTTGAGTATGGTATGACTGTGTAGCATTGGTTGTTTTTTTAATGATAGTGGGTTTTTTAACTTTAGTTTTAATTATTAGATTTCTACAGTATTTGTTTGTTTGTTTATTTATTAGTTAGGATTTGTATGCCGCCCCTCTCCAGAGACTCGGGGCGGCTAACAGCGACAATAAAACAGTGTACAATAGTAATTTGGTATTAGAAATGATTAAAAATCCAATATATAAACCAACCATACATACATACATACCATGCATAGAATTGTAAAGGCCTAGGAGGAAAGATGATCTCAATTCCCCCATGCCTGGCGGCAGAGGTGGGTTTTAAGTTGTTTACAAAAGGCAAGGAGGGTGGGGGCAGTTCTAATCTCTGGGGGGAGTTGGTTCCAGAGGGCCGGGGCCGCCACAGAGAAGGCTCTTCCCCTGGGTCCCGCCAAGCAACATTGCTTAGTTGACAGGACCCGGAGAAGATCCTCTGCCGTCAGGTATGGGGGAACTGAAACATCTCCCCCTTGCCCATGTTGTTTTGGTGTTAGATTGATTGTGTGCTTGTTTTTTTAATATTCTGGGGTTATTTTTTATGAATTTTTTTAGCTTAACATTGTAATTGGATTGGTGGGTATTGGATTTGTTATTATGTATTGTTTTTACTTTGTTGTGAGCCGCCCCGAGTTTGCGGAGAGGGGCGGCATATAAATCCAATAAATCTAATCAAATCTAATCTAATCTAATCACTCTGTGGGACCTAACTGGTCGCTGGGATTCGTGCAGCAGAAGGCGGTCCCTGAGGTAATCTGGTCCAGTGCCATGAAGTATTGTTATTATTATTGTGAGCCGCCCCGAGTCCTCGGAGAGGGGCGGCATACAAATATAATAAATTATTATTATTATTATTATTATTATTATTATTATTATAATATAAGGGCAGACTAGATAGATCATGAGGTCTTTTTCTGCCCTCAGTCTTCTGTTTCTATTATTATTATTATTATTATTATTATTATTATTATTATTATTAAACTGGAAGTTTTTCTAAAAAAGGATTTCTGGTTTGCCTATTGTTTTTTGCACTCCAGACCCTTTAATGAAGCTTCCTAAAGCCCCAGAGTGCAAAAAGCAGTCGGTTTTCCCGTTGGGCTGTTTTTCGCACTCCATCATTTCAGGGACACTTCCCTGAAGCCTCAGAAGGGCGAAACAGCCTTCCCCAAGGCTGAAAATCATCTGGCTAGCACGCGCATGCATGTTAGAGCTCACACAGGGCAATGCCTCATGTGTCGTCCAATATGGCTCTGCGTTCCACCTGTGGCACAGGTTCACCATCATGAATGTAGGGTCTTCTGCTTGAGTGGTGTGTGTGTGTGTTTTGGATTAGATGACCTACATCAATGATGGCAACCCTTTTTTTCCTCAGGTGCCAAAAGAGTGTGAGCATGCACTATTTGTACATGTGCGAGTGCCCCCACCCATAATTCAATGCCTGGGGAGGGTGAAAACAGCTTCCCCCGCCTCCTGGGGGCCAGAAACGGCCTGTTTCCCAACTTCTAGTGGGCCCAGTAGGCTTGTGTTTCACCCTGTCCAGGCTCCAAAGCTTCCCTGGAGACGGGGAAGGGTAAAAATGACCTTCTCCATCCCTCTGGAGGCTCCTCTGAAAGCCAAAAATGCCCTCCCAGAGCCTCTGTGAGAACCAAAAATTAGCTGGCCAGCACTCACATGCACAATGGATGTGAGCAAGGGCAATGGCTCGCGTGCCAGCAGATATGGCTCCGCATGCCACCTGTGGCACCCGTGCCATAGGTTCGCCATCACCGACGTACATGGTCCCTTCCAATTCTGCTAATTTGTTGTATGTACCGAGGAGACAAAGGACTAGATGGGAACTTCGCACAGGAATGTGTCATTTTTCTATTATCAGGGGATGTGTTATTGTTGTTGTGAGCCGCCCCGAGTCTTCGGAGAAGGGCGGCATGCAAATCTAATATATTATTATTATTATTATTATTATTATTATTATTATTATTATGTCAATACAACACAGCAAACGAGATCACTATGCTGGATTTCATATTTCATCACCAGTCGGGCGCTTCCCAAACACCTAGGACTGCGTGACGTAGCGGCGAATTACGTAAATCCAATAAATAAATAAATAAATGTAAAACAAAATCAAGTGATTTTATTATTATTATTATTATTATTATTATTATTATTATTATTATTATTATTAATTGGATTTGTATGCCGCCCCTCTGCGCAGACTCGGGGCGGCTAACAACAATGATAAAAACAGACTCCCAAAGACTCGGAGCGGTTATCTTATCACAGGATTTGATTGGTTTTATTGGATTTGATTAAGGTAATAATCACAGGAGTGGCAAGTAGAGCAGGCCCCGGTGAAATCTGAAGATGGAAAATGGGTATAGGCCAGTGGTGGGTTTCAATTTTTTCCCCCCAGCTGCCATTTCTGTGGCCGTGGCATGGTGGTTGTGGTAGAGGAAGGATACTGTAAAACCTATATTCCCAAGGAAGGTTACTACAAAATCCCCGTTTCTTCCCGATCAGCTGTCATTCAGGATGCAGAGAATAGGTGGGGGCAGGACCAGTCATAGGTGGTATTTATCTGTTCTCCGAACTACTCAAAATTTAAGAACCTAAGAAGAGCCCTGCTGAATCAGGCCAAAGCCCATTGAGTCCAGCATTCTGTGTCACACAGTGGCCCACCAATTGTCTATGGAGATCTTGAGCAGAAGGAGAAGGCAAAACCCTCCCTTTCCCTTGACCTCCAACAAATGGTACTCAAGGGAATCCTGCCTGCCGTAACCAACATAGAGGCGGCACTTGGACATCCATTTCAATAACCACCGATACACTTGGCATCCATGAATCTGTCTAATCCTGCCTTGAAGCTATCCAGGCTGACAGCTGTCACGACCTCTTCTGGAAGTGAATTCCATAAACCAACGACCCTCTGGGTGAAGAAATATTTCCCTTTATTTGTCCTCGCTTTCTTTCCTATGAGCTTTAGGGAGTGCCCCCTTGTCCTAGTATTGTGTGATAGAGAAAATAATTTTTCTCTATCCACCTTTTCTATCCCATGCTGGTTTCTATCATTTCCATCACTGGTTCTCCAGAACTGGTCAGAACCTACTGAAACAACCCTGTTTTTTGCCACCCAAATATTCTCCGCTAAATAGGTTCCACTGTACTGTGTTAGGCTGCAGCTCTTTTCCTAAAATCTCCAGAGGCCAAAATGTATTCAACAAGGAGCCACAGCCCCGCACAGCAACAGCCCTTACAGATAAATCTA
Organism: Erythrolamprus reginae; assembly: GCF_031021105.1. Lineage (NCBI taxonomy): Eukaryota > Metazoa > Chordata > Lepidosauria > Squamata > Dipsadidae > Erythrolamprus > Erythrolamprus reginae. Next base: position 27,934,189 of record NC_091951.1, on the reverse strand, counting down.
CAGTGATACCTTGTCTTATAAACTTAATTGGTTCTGGGATGAGGTTTGTAAGGTGAAAAGTTTGTAAGACGAAACAATGTTTCCCATAGGAATCAATGGAAAAGTGATTAATGCGTGCAAGCCAAAAATTCACCCCTTTTGCCAGACGAAGCGCCCGTTTTTGCAAGGCTGGGATTTCCCTGAGGTTCCCCTCCATGGGAAACCCCACCTCCAGATTTCTGTGTTTTTGCAATGCTGCAGGGAAAATCCCAGCAGGGGAATCCCAGCATCGCAAAAACACCAAAGTCCTTGAAACCCCACCTCCGGACCTCTGTGTTTTTGCGATGCTGCGATTTCACTGAGGCTCCCCTCGCTGGGAAACCCCATCTCCAGACTTCCGTTGCCAGCAAAGCACCCGTTTTTGTGTTGCTGGGATTCCCCTGCAGCATCACAAAAGCACGGAAGTCCGGAGGTGGGGTTTCCCATGGTGGGGAGCCTTAGGGGAATTCCAGCAGCGCAAAAACGGTTGCTTCACTGGCAATGGAAATCCGGAGGCAGGGCATCCCAGCGGCAGCGGTGGGTTTGTATGGTGAAAATAGTTTGTAAGAAGAGGCAAAAAAATCTTAAACACCAGGTTTGTATCTCGAAAAGTTTGTATGACGAGGCGTTTGTAAGACGAGGTATCACTGTATTCTGTTTTCTAATCCCGGCTGAGAAATCTTGTCTGAGATTTCAGGGAAAGGCTCATTTCTAACCTGCCTGCCATCCCAGAGAACAAAGCACTTCAGTGTGAAACCAGGCCGTCTTTATAATATTTTAATGTATCCATATGTTTAAAAGCCACCAATGCCCCCTTGTGCTTGACTCTGCTCAGCTGTCTGCTGTTTTTACCTCCAATGCTAACGTCATGATCACTTGTCTCGGAGACTGCATGTTAACAGCTGAGCGCCAATTCTGCCCCTCTAGGATTTCATTATTTATTTATTTATTTATTGGATTTCTAGGCCGCCCTGCCCCCGGGTGGATTTTCATGTGTTTATGAAACATGGAAGAACTCTGATATGAATCTGTTGGTGGACCACCAAGCTGGGATTTTCCTACTAACACTTTTTTTCCGCATAGCAGGAGCATTTATGCAGCTTCTTGGCGATGTATGCTATATACTAAGCTTCCTGAGACGTGAGCTAGAAAGCTCTTCCCACCCTCAGGCACCTGGTACGGTCACTCTACTGTGTTGACCACCCTCTCGGGGATCATTATCAGTGCCTCTGGTCTAAGCACGGATATGGCGTCGGGCCATCGTGGGTGTCCTTTTGTGTATTTTCAACTGGGAGATGGTCCAAAAGCTTTTGGCCACATTCGGAGCACTTGTAAAGGCTTTTCGCCCACGTGGGTCCTCTTGCGTTTCACCGGCGATGATGCTCTCTCTCGTTGGAGCTTTCCAGACACGGGTGCGGTTTCCGACCCATGTGTATCCTTTTAGGTGGCAACTGATCCAGAAGGTTCTCACGCCCTTGAAGTATTCACAGCTCTCGGCTCTGATGAGGGCATCCGGCCTACTGAAAACTTTCGCTGTAGCCTGGACATTTATATGGCTTCTTTGCTGTTGTTCTCCATGAGGTTTGTTTTCCAACCAAATTTTTTTTCCATATTGTGAGCAAATATATCTTTTCTTTTTCCTCCTCCCCTGTTGAATAACGGGAGGCTTGCGGTTAATTTTCTAACCCTGTAAATGTTTATGCAGTTTATCGTTGCACGTGTGGAATAGTAGGAAAACACTGTGGGTTGCACACCATGTCTGGCTCCGCTGAATTCTGGTTGTTGGTTTTTTTGGCCACATTGGAAATTGGTTCTTGTTGATCTTTATCTTCAGGCTTCCCTGCTTTCTTTCCTAAATGCCTTTGTGCTCCCGGTGGATTTATTCACTTTCCTTTCACCCCAGAACCCCAGAAATACAAGCTTTTGATTCCCTCCAAAATCTTGCAAATGTCTATTTCTTCAGATCTTCCCACCTGGAAAGTCTTCTCTTTAATATCTGTTCATATTCTAAGAGAAAGAGAAAAACAATATTTACCGGTATGTAGCTTTTCTCCCAACAATATATTCAAACAACTTCTGCTAGGAGTTCAAACGTTCCTGGGTCTCCTCCCATGCCTCCTCTTTCCCTCTTCCAATTGACCACCTCATCTTCCTCTCCTGCTTGATCTCCTGCTTGATCCAAGAAATCCTAATTTCAATCGTGCTCATTTGATGGTATGCAACACTACCTGAAGACGCCACCTGGGGAGGACCTCAACATCAAGAAGACACTCTTCTAGTTCATAGAAACATAGAAGACTGACGGCAGAAAAAGACCTCATGGTCCCTCTAGTCTGCCCTTATACTATTTCCTGTATTTTATCTTGCAATGGATATATGTTTATCCCAGGCATGTTTAAATTCAGTTACTGTGGATTTACCAACCACGTCTGCTGGAAGTTTGTTCCAAGGATCTACTCCTCTTTCAGTAAAATAATATTTTCTCATGTTGCCTTTGATCTTTCCCCCAACTAACTTCAGATTGTGTCCCCTTGTTCTTGTGTTCACTTTCCTATTAAAAATACTTCCCTCCTGAACCTTATTTAACCCTTTAACATATTTAAATGTTCCGATCATATCCCCCCTTTTCCTTCTGTCCTCCAGACTATACAGATTGAGTTCATCAAGTCTTTCCTGATACGTTTTATGCTTAAGACCTTCCACCATTCTTGTAGCCCTTCTTTGGACCCGTTCAATTTTGTCAATATCTTTTTGTAGGTGAGGTCTCCAGAACTGAACATAGTACTCCAAATGTGGTCTCACCAGCGCTCTATATAAGGGGATCACAATCTCCCTCTTTCTGCTTGTTATACCTCTAGCTATGCAGCCAAGCATCCTACTTGCTTTCCCTACCACCTGACTGCATTGTTCACCCATTTTGAGACTGTCAGAAATCACTACCCCTAAATCCTTTTCTTCTGAAGTTTTTGTTAACACAGAACTGCCAATGCAATACTCAGATGGAGGATTCCTTTTCCCCAAGTGCATTATTTTACATTTGGAAACATTAAACTGCAGTTTCCATTGCTTTGACCATTTATCTAGTAAAGCTAAATCATTTACCATATTAAAGACCCCTCCAGGAATATCAACCCTATTGCACACTTTAGAGTCATCGGCAAATAGGCAAACCTTCCCTACCAACCTTCCCCTATGTCACTCACAAACAACTTCTGCTAGGAGTTCAAACGTTCCTGGGTCTCCTCCCATGCCTCCTCTTTCCCTCTTCCAATTGACCACCTCATCTTCCTCTCCTGCTTGATCCAAGAAATCCTAATTTCAATCGTGCTCATTTGATGGTATGCAACACTACCTGAAGACGCCACCTGGGGAGGACCTCAATATTAAGAAGACGCTCTTCTAGGGCAAGAGCGAATAGTTCATGTCACCAAACTACTGATTCTTTTTTAATTAAACAGATTGAATGGGCTCACTCACTAACATTTTAACTACCATCGTAGCTTGCAACATTCTAGATTGGGAGGACCTCATTATTAATAATATCTCCGGGACCGCCTTCTGCCGCACGAATCCCAGCGACCGGTTAGGTCCCACAGAGTTGGCCTTCTCCGGGTCCCGTCGACTAAACAATGTCGTTTGGCGGGACCCAGGAGAAGAGCCTTCTCTGTGGCGGCCCCGACCCTCTGGAACCAGCTCCCCCCAGATATCAGAGTTACCCCCACCCTCCTTGCCTTTCGCAAGCTCCTTAAAACCCACCTCTGTCGTCAGGCATGGGGGAATTGAAATTTTCCCTTTCCCCATGGCTTATAGAATGTATACATGGTATGCTTGTATGTATCATTGGTTCTTTAAATTGGGGTTTTTAAGAGTATTTTTAATATTAGATTTGTTCACATTGTCTTTTTTATTGTTGTTAGCCGCCCCGAGTCTTTGGAGAGGGGCGGCATACAAATCTAATAAATACAAATACAGTGGTACCTCAAGATACGAACCCCTCGTCTTATGAACAACTCGAGATACGAACCCGGGGTTCAGAAAAAAATTGCCTCTTCTTACGAACTTTTTTCGAGTTACGAACGCCAAACCCGAACTTCCGGGTTCGGCTTCGGGAGGCTGCTGGGAAGCCGCCCGGCTGTTTTAAAAGGTCGCAGCCGGGCTGGGGGGCTTCCCAGCAGCCTCCCGAAGCCGAACGCCAAACCCAAACTTCCGTGTTCAGCGTTCGGAGGCTGCTGGGAAGCCGCCCAGCTGTTTTAAAAGGTCGCAGCCGGGCTGGGGGGCTTCCCAGCAGCCTCCCGAAGCCGAACGCCAAACCCAAACTTCCGTGTTCAGCATTCGGAGGCTGCTGGGAAGCCGCCCAGCTGTTTTAAAAGGTCGCAGCAGGGCTGGGGGGATTCCCAGCAGCCTCCCGAACCCCAAACTTTTGCCGAACTTCCGGGTTCGGGGTTCGGGAGGCTGCTGGGAAGCCCCCCAGCCCGGCTGCGACCTTTTAAAACAGCCGGGCGGCTTCCCAGCAGCCTCCCGAAGCCGAATGCCAAACCCGAACTTCTGCGTTTGGGGTTCGGAGGCTGCTGGGAAGCCGCGCGGCTGTTTTAAAAGGTGACAGCCGGGCTGGGGGGCTTCCCAGCAGCCTCCAAACGCTGAACGCGGAAGTTTGGGTTTGGCGTTTGGCTTCGGGAGGCTGCTGGGAAGCCCCCCAGCCCGGCTGCGACCTTTTAAAACAGCCGGGCGGCTTCCCAGCAGCCTCCTGAAGCCGAATGCCAAACCCGAACTTCTGCGTTTGGCATTCGGAGGCTGCTGGGAAGCCGAGCGGCTGTTTTAAAAGGTGACAGCCGGGCTGGGGGGCTTCCCAGCAGCCTCCCAAACCCCGAACCCGGAAGTTCGGCAAAAGTTCAGGGTTCGGAGGCTGCTGGGAAGCCCCGCCACCCGGCTGTCACCTTTTAAAACAGCCTGGGGGCTTGTTGGCGGCCTCCCGAATGCCGAACACGGAAGTTTGGGTTTGGCGTTCGGCGTTCCGGAGGTCGCTGAGAAGCCCCCAGGCTGTTTTAAAAGGTGACAGCCGGGCGGCAGCGTTTTTTTGTGGGGGGTTTTTTTGGGTTGCATGGATTAATTGACTTTACATTGTTTCCTATGGGAAACAATGTTTCGTCTTACGAACCTTTCGTCTTACAAACCTCTCCCTGGAACCAATTAGGTTCGTAAGACGAGGTATGACTGTACAATAATAATATATTGATAAAATTAAACGGGTCCAAAGACGGGCTACAGGAGTAGTGGAAGGTCTTAAGCATAAAACGTATCAGGAAAGACTTAATGAACTCAATCTGTATAGTCTGGAGGACAGAAGGGAAAGGGGGGACATGATCGAAACATTTAAATATGTTAAAGGGTTAAATAAGTTTCAGAAGGGAAGTTTTTTTAATAGGAAAGTGAACACAAGAACAAGGGGGGCACAATCTAGGGTTAGTTGGGAAAGATCAGAAGCAATGTGAGAAAATATTATTTGACTGAAAGAGTAGTAGATGCTTAGAACAAACTTCTAGCAGAAGTGGTTGGTAAATCCACAATAACTGAATTTAAACATGCCTGGGATAAACATATATCCATCCTGAGATAAAATACAGGAAATAGTATAAGGGCAGACTAGATAGACCGTGAGGTGTTTTTTCTGCCGTCAATCTTCTATGTTTCTATAAAATCCTCTTTTAGCACTAAGCCACTGATTTATCGTAATATATTTCTTATTAAACACCAGTGGGCTTACTCACTAACAATGTACAGACATGATGGTTGGGTACATGCAACAATATAAATTAATCAAATTAGGTTATACAGTGATCCCTCGATTATCGCGAGGGTTCCGTTCCAAGACCCCTCGCGATAATCGATTTTTTGCGATGTAGGGTTGCGGAAGTAAAAACACCATCTGCGCATGCGCGCCCTTTTTCCATGGCCGCGCATGCGCAGATGGTGGAGTTTGCGTGGGCGGCGGGGAAACCCCGATCTTCGTCTGCTCGCTGCTGCTGCGGCCGCCCAGCAGCTGATCTGCTCGGCAGCGCAGCAGCAGCGAGCAGACGAAGATCGGGGTTTCCCCGCCGCCCACGCAAAGGGGAAACCCCGGCTCCTCGCTGATGCCCCCGCTCGCCCGCCCGCCGCCCGCCAGCAAGAGGGGGAGAGATAGAGAAAGAGAGAGAAGGAAAGAAAGAGATGAGAGAGGGAGGAAGAGAGTGTGAGAGAGGAAGAAGCAAGATAGAGAAAGAGAGAGAGAAAGAAAGATGAGAAAGGAAGGAAGAGAGTGACGTCATCGGGTGGAAAAATCGCGATATAGCGTTTCTCGAAGATCGAGATCGCGAAAATCGAGGGATCACTGTAATTATTAACTTCAGCCTTCCCTTGATAGCTAAGCTTCAACTTCCAGAATCCTTCATTCCTGATCAATCTGTGCAAAACTACAGATAAAGCAATGGGGCAGAAGGATGGGAGGCTCCTTTTCTTTATGATCAGGCAGAAACTAGATAGCTGCAAGGGTGTTGTGTGGTGACTGTATTTGGATTCCCACCCTAAGCAACTGTTTGGATTTCTGGGCCGCCTCCAAATGTAAGAATCTATCATCTCTACCAATAGGTCTTGTCATGGAGAAAATCTATATGGCTGCTAATAGTCAACACTGAGTTGATGGCACCTATTCGATCCATCAAATAATGGGTCCACCTGACCAATGTTCCCTCTAATTTTTTCCGGTGTGGGCGGAAAAGCATAGTGTCTGAGTGGCAGTCCCTTTGAGACTGGGCGGCATAGAAGTATAGATAGATAGATAGATAGATAGATAGATAGATAGATAGATAGATAGATAGGGAAATCCCTTCTTTTTATTAAAAGAAATTAATAATAAAACAAAGCCAAAATCTATTACTATTAAAACTAAACATTTCTCTTTTTTCTCCCCTTTTTTCTATCGTTTCACTCTCTCTTCCTTCCTCTCTTCTCTCTCTCTCTTGCTTTCCTCCTCTCTCTCCCTTCCTCTCTTCTCTCTCTCTCTTTCCCTCTCTCCCTCTTTCTTTCTCTCTCTCTCCCTTCCTCTCTTCTCTCTCGCTTTCTCTCTCTCTCACTCTTTCTCTTTCTTTCTCTCTCACTCTTTTTCTTTCTCTCTCACTCTTTCTCTTGTTTTCTTTCTCTCTCTCTCTTGCTTTCTTTCCCTCTCTTGTCCTCTCTCTCTTTCTCTCTCCCCCCTCCCTTTTTCTCACTTTCTCCCTCTCTCTTCCTTTCCATCTAGCTTTGTCTGTTGCTCTCTCTCTTTCTCTGTCTGTCAGCGAAGCAGCTGTGAGAGCGCTTTCTTGGAGCGCTTCAGGAACGCCTGCTCAGCCTCTCCTGCAGCCTCTTCGCCGACAGCCCGGGACGAAAGTGCTCCCAGCGAAGGGGCTGCGGGGACGGGGAGTATTCCCAAAGCGCTCCGAGAAAGAGCTCTCGCAGCCCCCTCGCTGAACGCGCGGATGATGAGAAGCTGCAGCCGCCGCAGCCACCACCACTGCAGCCACCGCTGCGGAAGGAGCCACGCCCCAAGACGGCAGGCGGAGGAGTAGAAAACCGGAGAGAGGGGTGGATCGGGTGGGCGGGGACAGCGGTAAGAGGCCAGGGGTGCGAGGGGGCCGGAGGCGTCTGCAGGAGGTGATGGCGGAAGAGGAGGCAAAGCTCGTGCCGGGGCCAGGTAGGCCGAGGTTGGGCCCGTCGCCCCTGGCTCCAGGGGGCAGCCCCAGCGCAGCCTTGATGTCAGTCACTGCTGCCTCCCCTCTTCCATCCCAGCACAGGCTGAGCCTCAGGGAAAGGGCGGAAGTGCCTGATGGGTGCCGCCACCTTTCCCAGAACGGGCGGGGCCAAAATGGAGTGGGGAACGCGTGGTTTTGCAAATGAAGAAAAACCTTGTCGCTCCCCGCCCCCAACTACGACACCCGGCTCGGCTGGGCAGCCTTGGAAAAGGCTGCACGGGTATGTGTGTGTATTTTTCTGTGTACGCGCACACCTTAGAAGCAACATAGCCTCAAGCGGTCTCGCTTTTCTAGCTTTCGCATCCTGTGTGCAACCTGACCCTTTCAAACCAAAGATTCTAGGAATCAGAAATTCTACGATGGAAACTGGGACCTTCTTCCTTTCCATGAAATGATATCTGGCCTGGTGAACCACCAGATGTAAGAGACTTGCATAACCAATTTCTTCTGCAAGAGGGTTTTCGAAGCCCTTTCCTTGGACTTCAAAAAGAGAGCAATCCTGGCTCCGAGCACCCCATGAATGTTTCCAAGGACTGACTAATCTGCATCCTTACCTAATTAGTTGGCTTCCCCATCACTCTCTTGCTTTAGATCCATGGGAATCTTCACCTTTACAATCTCAAAGGCCTCTTCTTCCTGTTTCGGAGTTTTTAGCATCGTCTTCTTTGGGATGACTAAAACCAAAAAGGAAAAAAGGAAACTTGATTCAACAAAAAACGAGTCCTGCAGCAGTTATGCGCTAGGCTTAAATGAGTAACCTTCAAACCAGCTAGGAAGAGGGGGATCCAATTTGGAGATTTAAATGCACAAAAGTTACTTTCCCAGAGTCACTTTTGAGGTATATATTCGCCAATAGATCACATACTAAGTCAGAATTGGAGAATGAGTTGTTTTTATTTTATTTTATGTAAAGCACTTCTGGCCACAGTAAAATGTTGTGGGACTCTCTTGGCACTTGGCTGGCTGTATTTGGACTGCTTGGTAATGGGCTCATCATTGTGACAAGCAGGAAGAGGGAGATTGTGATCCCATTGTATAGAGCAGAGGTCCCCAACCACCGGTCCGCGGAGCGGGCCGTTGGGGTTTTCCAGCCGGTCCACGGCGCCGCTGCCCTCCCGGCAGAGGACATTATGCAGGACAGGGTGGGGCGTCGGGCAGGGCGGGGAGAATCAGGAGGCTCCTTTGGCGGCTGGGGGCTGCCTGGCTTTGTGATTTTGGCTGGGGGGGAGTTAGGAAGGTCCTACTTCTCCCCCCCCAGCAAAAAACTCAAAGCCTATCTGCTGGATACGGGCGATGAGCGGGACGAGCGGCGCCGAAGCCGGTGGCTGTGGCAGCTGCTGCAAGAGGCTTCCGGGCCGCTCTGTCCCACTCATCGCCCGTATCCAGCAGATAGGCTTTGAGTTTTTGGCTGGGGGGGGAGAAGTAGGACATTCCTAACTCCCCCCCCAGCCAAAATCACAAAGCCAGGCAGCCCCCAGCCGCCAAAGGAGCCTCCTGATTCTCCCCGCCCTGTGGAGAAGTGTGGAGGGCTGCGTCACTAAGCTCCACCCCTCCATAACCCCACCCCCATTTGACCAAAGCCCCCCCCCACCGGGCCGTGGAAAACTGGTCTAGCTTAAAGCCGGTCCCTGGTGCAAAAAAGGTTGGGGACCTCTAGTATAGAGCACTGGTGAGACCACATTTGGAATACAGTGTTCAGTTCTGGACACCTCACCTACAAAAAGATATTGATAAAATTGAACTGGTCCAAAGACAGGCTACAAGAATGGTGGGCTCCAATAAATAAATAAAATTGAACGGGTCCAAAGACCATTACAACCAGAATTTTAGTTGCTATGCAGTCATTAAATGAATTGTGTACATTTTATGACCTTTCTTGCTACAAGAATGGTGGAAGGTCTTAAGCATAAAACGTATCAGGAAAGACTTCATGAACTCAATCTGTATAGTCTGGAGGACAGAAGGAAAAGGGGGGACATGATCGAAACATTTATTAAATATGTTAAAGGGTTAAATAAGTTCAGGAGGGAAGTGTTTTTAATAGGAAAGTGAACACAAGAACAAGGGGACACAATCTGAGGTTAGTTGGGGGAAAGATCGGAAGCAACGTGAGAAAATATTATTTTACTGAAAGAGTAGTAGATCCTTGGAATAAAATTCCAGTAGACGTGGTATATAAATCCACAGTAACTGAATTTAAACATGCCTGGGATAAACATATATCCATCCTAAGATAAAATACAGGAAATAGTATAAGGGCAGACTAGATGGACCATGAGGTCTTTTTCTGCCGTCAATCTTCTATGTTTCTATGTGACAGCTTGCAACATCTTGCAGTCACATGACTATAATCTCACATATTGTTCCCCCCCACTCAGAAGGAGTTCACTTAACAACCTTTATTTATTTATTTATTTATTTATTTATTTATTTATTTATTTATTTATTTATTTATTTATTTATTAATTAGATTTGTATGCCGTCCCTTTCCGTAGACTCGGGGCGGCTTGCCACTTGCTGAAAGACTGTGTGATTTGCTTTAATGACCTCTAAAAAAAAAAAAGATTTAAAAAAAACAAAACCACCCCACATTTTGTCCAGTCATGTGAACGAATGCCCCCTCACAACTCCTTACAACTTAACGACCAGATGGGTTGTAAATTGGATGGGTCCAATTGGGAAGTACTTATAGATGCAATCTGCATGCCCTTAACAAAAATACTTTTATTTCTTCTACAGCTATTATGCCCATGTTACACCAACACTCCGCAGTCTGCATTGGTTGCCGGTCAGTTTCCGATCACAATTCAAAGTGTTGGTTATGACCTATAAAGCCCTTCATGGCACCGGACCAGATTATCTCAGGGACTGCCTTCTACTGCACGAATCCCAGCGACCAGTTAGGTCCCACAGAGTGGATCTTCTCCGGGTCCCGTCGACTAAACAATGTCGCTTGGCGGGACCCAGGGGAAGAGCCTTCTCTGTGGCGGCCCCGGCCCTCTGGAACCAACTCCCCCCAGAGATTAGAATTGCCCCCATCCTCCTTGCCTTTTGCAAGCTACTTAAAACCCACCTCTGCCGTCAGGCATGGGGGAATTGAGATCCTCTTTCCCCCTAGGCCTTTACAATTCTATGCATGGTATGTATGTATGTATGTTCGGTTTTAATATTAATGGGTTTTTTAATCGTTTTTAGTATTAGATTAATATTGTACACTGTTTTATTGTTACTGTTAGCCGCTCCGAGTCTCTGGAGAGGGGCGGCATACAAATCCAATAAATGAATGAATGAATGAATGAATGAATGAATGAATGAATGAATGAAAGGAAGTTGCCTCAGTCAGCTCCGTCAAGGTGGTGAGCAGCACAACGTTTCTTTTGGGCCACTGTTTTGTAACCAGATGTGGAAGAAATGGCACGGAGGTGCAGAAATCAACTGACTGCAACTCCTACAGTGTAACGACCAACTCCAACAGAGATGATAGTAAGAAAAGGTGGCATTGGGCAATTAAAAAAAAAAGATTACTGTATTGATTCAAATGATTAAATGGTTTTTTTAAAAAGATTACGCAAAAATGGGGTGTGCAGAGGGTTTGGGAGGCCTGCAGAGTATTCCTGGGGGGGGAGGGGGGCTGGAGGGAGGTAAAAACGTTCCCCATTTTTGTGGAAAAAATGGAACATTTTTGGAGGCAAAAAATGTTTTTGTTTACCCCAAGCCCCCAGGAGCACTCTGTAGGCCAGTGGTACCCAAACTATGGCCATTTATCCGGCCCACGGGTAAGTGACACAACACAGTGTTCCATCTAATTTTCTATGAATAAAATGTGGTATTTTGTTAGTAACTAATATCAATTATCAAAAAAGTTGCAAACGTTTTTCCCCCTACTTTTATCATCCAGTTACATTCATTTTCTTTTAATTAAATTCCCTCCTTAATGTTCCTTCAAAAAGTGCAACACCAATTATATTTCTAACTTATTAACCATTATGCCAAAGTGCTTCCTTCTTTCTTTATACATTTTTCTATAAGCCAAGGAAACCTACAATCAGATGTTAACAAAAGAAAATTCAAAACAAAACATAAACATATATGAATTTCAGACTTCTTCCCTCCCTCTAAATCAGTGTTTTTCAACCAGTGTGCCGCGAGACATGGTCAGGTGTGCCGCGAAGCTCAGGAAGAGAGAGAAAGAGAGAGAGGGAGAAAGAAAGCAAGAGAGAAAGAGAAAGAGAGAAAGAAAGCAAGAGAGAGAGAGAAAGAAAGCAAGAGAGAGAGAAAGAGAGAGAGAAAGCAAGAGAGAGAGAAAGATAGGCAGGGAAGGAGGGAGAGATAGAACAAAAAAGAGGAAGGAAGAGAGAGAGAAAGAAAGGGATGGAGAGAGAGAGGAAGGAAGGGAGAGAAAGAGGGAGAGAAATAGAGCGAAAGGGAGGAAGAGAGAGAGAGAGAATTTTTTTGTCCAAACTTTTTTTAGGCCCCCCCCTCACTCAATGTGCCCCATGATTTTGTATATGTAAAAAATGTGCCACAGTTCAAAAAAGGTTGAAAATCACTGCTCTAAATAGTACGTTCCCATTTTGTTTTTTACTTTAAAATAAGGTATGTGCCGTGTGCATAGGGTTTTTCTTTATAGTCCGGCCCTCCAACAGTCTGAGGGACAGTGAACTGGCCCCCTGTGTAAAAAGTTTGGGGACCCCTGCTGTACAAAAATGGGGTGTGGGGGCAAGGCTTCAGGAGGCCAAAAATGGCTGTATTCATGACACACCAACATTTCCAGCCTCTTTTGACAGGGGGGGGGGGGGGAGCGGAGGGTGGACAGAAGGTCCGTCTTATACTCCAAAAAAAATATGATAACAGGAAACTAAGTGCATGAAAGTTGATTTATTATGTTAATTACAAATTTCTAAATTGTGTTGAGAGCCAGTTATGGTTTACAGAGAGTGCTCAGCTTACCAAGGCACCGGATGTCATGATTGTGCTGCTCAAAAGCAGCAGTTCTGGCAGTCCAACTTGCCAACGGCCTCGCGTGGCCGCAACTTCCAACTTCCTGCCAACTTCCCCATTGACTTTGTTTGTGGGAAGCTGATAGAAAGTGTAAATCGCACAGCTGTGGGAACACTACAATCGCCAGAACTCCAAGGACAAGCCTTAGAAACATAGAAACATAGAAGACTGATGGCAGAAAAAGACCTCATGGTCCGTCTAGTCTGCCCTTATACTATTTCCTGTGTTTTATCTTACAATGGATATATGTTTATCCCAGGCATGTTTAAATTCAGTTACTGTGGATTTACCAACCACGTCTGCTGGAAGTTTGTTCCAAGGATCTACTACTCTTTCAGTAAAATAATATGTTCTCATGTTGCTTTGATCTTTCCCCCAATTAACTTCAGATTGTGTCCCCTTGTTCTTGTGTTCACCACTGTAGTATTTAAGGCCCTGGCTAAAAAAAATCAAGAGCATCTGAATCCTGGTTCTGCCCTGGGCATTAAGCAATAAATTTGCCAAGAAAATGCAAGGACCAAACTAAGAATGAAGAGTCCTTGACAGTGTCTGAGCTTAGTTATTTTCTTACAGACATTTCATTCCCCAAATTAGGTAATATCATCGGGCCACTACTAACAACCAAGATCATAGAAACATAGAAGATGGGCGGCAGAAAAAGACCTCATGGTCCATCTAGTCTGCCCTTAGCCGCCCCGAGTCTGCGGAGAGGGGCGGCATACAAATCCAATAAATTATTATTATTAATTATTATTATTATACTATTTCCTGTATTTTATCTTAGGATGGATATATGTTTATCCCAGGCAGGTTTAAATTCAGTTACTGTGGATTTATCTACCACGTCTGCTGGAATTTTATTCCAAGCATCTGCTACTCTTTCAGTAAAATAATATTTTCTCATGTTGCTTCCGATCTTTCCCCCAACTAATCTCAGATTGTGTCCCCTTGTTCTTGTGTTCACTTCCCTCCTGAACTTATTTAACCCTTTAACATATTTAATAAATGTTTCGGTCATGTCCCCCCTTTCCCTTCTGTCCTCCAGACTATACAGATGGAGTTCAGTCTTTCCTGATAGGTTTTTGTAGCCGGTCTTTGGACCCGTTCAATATTATTTATTTATTGGAGCCCACCATTTTTGTAGCCTGTCTTTGGACCCGTTCAAGTTTATCAATATCGTTTTGTAGGTGAGGTCTCCAGAACCTATTTCTGGTATATATCATTCATCCTATGCTACCTACTTTCCAAGTGCTATCATCTAGATTTTAGATAATAGAAACATAGAAGACTGACGGCAGAAAAAGACCTCATGGTCCATCTAGTCTGCCCTTATACTATTTCCTGTATTTTGACTTAGGATGGATATATGTTTATCCCAGGCAGGTTTAAATTCAGTTACTGTGGATTTACCAACAACGTCTACTGGAATTTTATTCCAAGCATCTACTACTCTTTCAGTAAAATAATATTTTCTCATGTTGCTTCTGATCTTTCCTCCAACTAACCTCAGATTGTGCCCCCTTGTTCTTGGGTTCACCTTCCTATTAAAAACACTTCTCTCCTGAACCTTATTTAACCCTTTAACATATTTAAATGTTTTGATCATAAATTATAAAATTATCATGTTGCCCCCTTTCCCTTCTGTCCTCCAGACTATACAGATTGAGTTCATGAAGTCTTTCCTGATAAGTTTTATGTTTAAGACCTCCCACCATTTTTGTAGCCTGTTTTTGGAGCTGTTCAATTTTATCCACATCTTTTTATAGGTGAGGTTTCCAGAACTGAACACAGTACAGTAATACCTCATGATACGAACTTAATTGGTGCAAGGAGGAGGTTCGTAAGACGAAAGGTTCGTAAGACGAAACATTGTTTCCCATAGGAAACAATGTAACATCAATTAATCCGTGCAACCAAAAAACCCCCCCCGCAAAAAAACGGCTTTCGGCGACTGCTGGGAAGCGGCGCGGCTGTTTTAAAAGGTCACAGCCGCGCTGGGGGGCTTCCCAGCAACCTCCCGAACCGAACCCAGGGTTCAGAAAAATGTTGCCTCTTCTTACGAACTTTTTTGGAGTTATGAACCGGCGTTCGGGAGGCTTCTGGGAAGCCCCGCTGCCCGGCTGTCACCTTTTAAAACAGCCGCGCCGCTTCCCAGCTGTCTCCGAACGCCGGTTCGTAACTCAAAAAAAGTTCGTAAGAAGAGGCAACATTTTTCTGAACCCCGGGTTCGTATCACGAGTTGTTCGTAAGACGAGGGGTTCGTATCTTGAGGTACCACTGTATTCCAAATGTGGTCTCATCAGCGCTCTATACAGCGGGATCACAATCTCCCTTTTCCTGCTTGTTATACTTCTAACTCTGCAGACAAGCATTCTACTTGCTTTCCCTACCGCCTGACCGCAGTGTTCACCCATTTTGAGACTGTCAGGCCTGGGGATCCTGATGTGAACAACGTCCCTGGCCACATATATGAATGTGTTGGATTGGTGTATATGCATATTGTTATGTCCATTCTATACTAATTTCATTAGGATTTTAGAGAGTAGATATTTTTGACTTCTATTGTTTTGTAATTCTTTTATTGGTTTAAGCCGCCCTGAGTCTTTCGGGATTGGGCGGCATAGAAGTCAAATTACAGTGGTACCTCGGTTCTCGAACGCCTTGGTTCTCGTACATTTCGGATACCGAACAAAATTTTCGGCAAAAATTTGCTTCGTATCTGAACAAAAATTCGCATACCGAACAGCCACAGAAAATTTTGTTTATTATCCGAAATGCTACAAGATCTGAGGGGACAGGGTGAGATGGAATGGGAGTCGGAATCCGACATGCCCATCCTGGCCGCCCACTTAACAGCCTCCCAGTCTCTAGTCTAAACGCTCCAAGCTGTAGGAAGGGTGGGGGCGGCTGCAATACCGGCAGTTTCGGGGGGGGGGGGGGGGGGCTTTCCTCAGTGGTTCATCTTGTTACCTGTAGGCAGCTGCACCAACTTTCTCCTTCCCGGCGGCGGCTTTCCATCGAGCAGCAGTAGCGCTGGGAACGTCAGTGGCTTCCCTTCCTCATGTGACTTCCTGGCGCTGCTGCTGCTCGAAGGAAAGCCGCCGCTGCCGGAAAGGAGAAAGTTGTTGCAGCTGCCTACAGGTACAAGACGAACCACTGAGGAAAGGAGCCCCCCCGAAACTGCCGGTATTGCAGCCGCCCCCATCCTTCCTACAGCTTGGAGTGCTTAGACTATGGAGCTCCTCAGATCTTTATCCCATAGGAAATAAAGGAAATAGGGGCTGGAAACCAATTAAACCCATTTCCATTATTTCCTGTGGGATAAATTAATTCGGTACTCGACCAAATCGGTTCTCGACCACACTTCTGGAACGGATTGTGGTCGAGAACCGAGGTACCACTGTATACAAACAAATAAATAAAATAATCAGGGCACTAATAACAACCAAGCTCAGAGGGCACCAAGGTCCCTTCATTTCAATCCTGAGCTACAAATATTCTCCTTTATTGGTGCCAGTCCAAGTCAACAAATACTCCATAGAAACATAGAAGTCTGACGGCAGAAAAAGACCTCATGGTCCATCTAGTCTGCCCTTATACTATTTTCTGTATTTTATCTTAGGATGGATATATGTTTATCCCAGGCATGTTTAAATTCAGTTACTGTGGATTTATCTACCACGTCTGCTGGAAGTTTGTTCCAAGGATCTACTACTCTTTCAGTAAAATAATATTTTCTCATGTTGCTTTTGATCTTTCCCCCAACTAACTTCAGATTGTGTCCCCTTGTCCTTGTGTTCACTTTCCTATTAAAAACACTTCCCTCCTGGACCTTATTTAACCCTTTAAGATATTTAAATGTTTCGATCATGTCCCCCCTTTTCCTTCTGTCCTCCAGACTACACAGATTGAGTTCATTAAGTCTTTCCTGATACGTTTTATGCTTAAGGCCTTCCACCATTCTTGTAGCCCGTCTTTGGACCTGTTCAATTTTGTCAATATCTTTTTGTAGGTGAGGTCTCCAGAACTGAACACAGTATTCCAAATGTGGTCTCACCAGCGTTCTATACAGCGGGATCACAATCTCCCTCTTCCTGCTTGTTATACCTCTAGCTATGACATCAAAATCCAAGACATCCAAAATAGTTTTTCCCCAAATACTAATCATTAGAAAGTAGAAAATCGGATTTTATAATTACAATACCTGTAAACATCACATCGGATACATATCCTTTGAAAGATTTGTGGTTTTCCGAGTTTTCGGGAACATCAGACCCCCTGGCATAACTAGTTGATGGCTGAGGATCTTCCGGATGTTCTATTACTGTCGATCGGTAGGGTAAGAGGGAGGGGACCGGAACTGGAGAGGAAATAACTTTCTTTGGGAACCCGCTACGTCTGCTTTCCACGCTTTCTTTCCTTTTTTCCTCATATATTTCCCGATAACATTTTAAAATTTCACGCATTTCCCAGTGTACCCGCCTAAAACGTTCCACATCTGGATCCATACTTTCCAATTCTGACAAAATTTTGTTAATGCCTGAGAAAACACTCGTCAGTCTTCTCAGACTGAACGTCTTGGGCTGGACCTCTACGACTTTTTTCACTTCTTCTTTCCGTTCTTCTTTCCTTTCTTCTTTCTTCGCTGCTTTTTCTACTTCTTCTTCCACCACCTTTTGTTCTTCCAGTTCTTCTTTCAGCTCAATTAAATCTTCGTTGGAAAGCTCTCCCTCCATGTAGGTTATCAAGCTTTTCACGTCTTCAGTTTCAACCTCCAAATCGAGGGATTTTGTGAGCACCAAAATGTTCTTGATGATTTCGTCTAAATTTTGGTCCTGGTCGAAGTCCTCCAAATTATCCCCAAGAGCAGCGAAACATTTCAAGCACTTTTTCCAAACCCCTTGCATGCATTTCACGCCAACATCCTGCCACGCTGCTACAATGTTTTCAAGGCAATCCAGGATATTGTAGCTTTTCCAAAACTCACTCAGGTTTATGCTCTCGTCCTCCATTGTGGCTAAGGCTTTGGCAAACACTTCATGCAAATAGTAGGTCTTGAATGTGGCGATAGCTCCCTGGTTCATAGGCTGCAGGAGCATGGACGTGTTTGGGGGTAGATAAACCACTTTGACGTAAGGATGAAGGCTGTCGACATCTGGGGGATGTCCAGGTGATTTGCTTAAGAGCAGAAGAATTCTAAACGGAATCCCCTTTTGCCAACAATATTCCTTTACTTGGGGTAAGAAACATTTCACAAACCAATCATCAAAGAGCTGGGGCGTTATCCAGGCCTTAGGGTCAGACCCGTAATAAACGGGCAGTGCAGTTTTGCTAACATTTTTGAACATGCAGGAGTGATCGGATTTGAAGATTACAAATGGGTTCACCTTGAATCCGGCAACATTTCCGCACAACAGTACAGTTACTTTATCTTTGAATGATTTACACCCAGGCATCGCTTGGGCTTCTTTGTGTATGTAGCTTCGCTCCGGCATTCTTTTCCAATACAACCCGGTTTCGTCCATGCTGAATATCTGAGCGGGAAAATAGTTCCCTTCTGTTATGATCCCGTTAAGTTCGCTCAGAAAACGTTTGGCAGCTTCCTCGTCGCCAGTGGCAGTTTCGCCGGAGGTGTGCGTTTTCTGGTAATGAAACCTTTGCTGGAATCGCATGTACCAGCCGCGACTGGCCGTGAATGTTTCGGTGCACTCCTCGCCTGCTCGTTCTTTCAGCGTCGCGAAGATGCTGCGCGCCTTATTCTGGATGAGGAGGAGGCTCACCGGAAGCCGCTTCTGTATCTGATCTTCGATCCAGAGGATAAGGAGTTTTTCCATTTCGTGGATGAGGCCTTTCCGCTGCCTTGTGATGCTCACGTTCATTCCCGACGATCCTTTTATGGCCTCTCTGATCCTTTCCTTGTCCTTCAAAATGGCGGAGATGGTCGAATGGGCCAGGCCTTCTTCTCGAGCTATATTAGTCACTTTTTTCCCATCGGCATACGCTTTGATGATCTTCATCTTCAAATTGAGACTGATGACTTTTCTTTGCTTCTTTCTTATTCCATCTGGTGTATTGGCGTTCTTTCTCTTTGCGGGTAGCTTGGTATGGGATATAAACATAATAAAGATGTAAATAATCAAATAAGAATAAGAGCAGGATATAGGTGTTGCTAACTCTAAGAGCAAACAGTAACTGTGAGAGGGACCTTGGGAGTCCTAGGGGAAAACCATTTAAATATGGGCCAACAGCATGCAGCAGTTCTAGGCTGCATAGAGGGACAGGATCAAGATCACAGAAAGTGTTAATACCACTTTATAATGCCTTGGTAAGGCCACACTTAAGTACAGTAATACCTCATCTTACGAACGTAATTGGTTCCCGGAGGAGGTCCGTAAGGCGAAAAGTTCGTAAGACGAAACATTGTTTCCCATAGGAAGTAATGTAAAATGAATTAATGCGTGAAAGGAAAAAAACGCAAAAAACCGCCGCCGCCCGGCTGTCACCTTTTGAAACAGCCGGGCGCTTCTCAGCGGCCTCCCGAACGCCGAACCCGGAAGTTCGGCAAAGGTTCAGGTTCGGGTGGCCGCCGAGAAGCCCCGCCGCCCGGCTGTCACCTTTTGAAACAGCCAGGGGGCTTCTCGCTGTCCTCCTGAACCCGAACGCCAAACCTGAACTTTGCTGAACTTCCGCATTCAGCGTTCAAGAGACCGCCGAGAAGCCCCGCCGCCGGGTTGTCGCCTTTTGAAACAGCCGGGGGGCTTCTCAGCGGCCTCCCGAACGCCGAACCCGGAAGTTCGGCAAAGTTCGGGTTAGGCGTTCGGGTTCAGGAGGACGCCGAGAAGCCCCCCGGCTGTTTCAAAAAGCGACAGCCAGGCAATGGGGCTTCTCAGCGGCCACCCGAACCCGAACTTTTGCCAAACTTCCGGGTTCGGCATTGGGTTCGTAAGACCGAAAAAGTTTGGAAGAAGAGGCAAAAAAATTCCGAACCCCGGGTTTGTATCTCAGATTGTTCGTATGGCGAGGGGTTCGTATCACGAGGTACCACTGTACTGCATTCAGTTTTGGCCGACAAGACGTAAAAAGGATGTGGAGACTCTAAAAAGAGTGCAAGAGAAGAGCAACAAAAATGATGGGGGGACTGAAGGCTAAAACCTATGAAGTACAGTTGCAGGAACTGGGTATGTCTAGTTTAATGAAAATAAGAAGTAGGGGAGACCTGATAGCAGTGTTCCAATATCTCAGGGGTTGCCACAAAGAAGAGCGAGTCAAACTATTCTTCAAAGCACCTGAGGGCCGGACAAGAAGCAATGGGTGGAAACTAATCAAGGAGAGAAGCAACTTAAAACTAAGGAGAAATGTCCTGACAGAGCAATTAATCCGTGGAACAGCTTGCCTCCAGAAGTTGTGAATGCTCCAACACTGGAAGTTTTAAAGAAGCTGTTGGATGACCGTTTGTCTGAAGTGGTGTAGGGTTTCCTGTCTAAGCAGGGGGTTAAACTAGAACAGGGGTAGGCAAAGTTGGCTCTTCTATGACACATGGACTTCAACTCCCAGAATTCCTGAGCTAGCATGATCGGGTCAGGAATTCTGAGAGTTGGAGTCCACAAGTCATAGAAGAGCCAACATTGCCTACCCCCTGGACTAGAAGACTTCCAAGATCCCTTCCAACTCTGTTATTATTTTATTATTAAATATGTGACTGAGAAGAAAGTGAAGATTTGAAGTTGGAAATGCCCTTAATGATCACAAAATTAATTTGGTATTACAGATAATCCTCAACTTAAAAAAACACAACTGAGTCCAACATTTCTGTTGCTAAGTGAGACATTTGTTATGTAAATTTTGCCCCAATTTATATCTCCGGGACTACCTTCTGCTGCACGAATCCCAGCGACCAGTTAGGTCTCACAGAGTTGGCCTTCTCCGGGTCCCGTCGACTAAACAATGTCGTTTGGCGGGACCCAGGGGAAGAGCCTTTTCTGTGGCGGCCCTGACCCTCTGGAACCAGCTCCCCCCGGAGATTAGGATTGTCCCACCCTCCTTGCCTTTCATAAACTCCTATATCTCTAGACATCTCCCCCAGGCCTATATAGTTTATGCATGGTATGTTTGTGTGTATGTCTTGCTTTTTAAATAAGGGTTTTTTAGATATTTTTAAATATTAGATTTGTTGTACATTGTTTTTATTATTGCTGTGAGCCGCCCCTAGTCTATGGAGAGGGGTGGCATACAAATCTAATAAATAATAATAATAATAATAATAATAATAATAACAACAACAACAACAACAACAATTTGCAACCCTTCTTGTCACAATTGGGACCGCCTCCTGCCGCACGAATCCCAGCAACCGGTTAGGTCCCACAGAGTCGGACTTCTTCTGGTCCCGTTGACTAAACAATGCCATCTGGCGGGACTCAGGGGAAGAGCCTTCTCTGTGGGGGGCCCGACCCTCTGGAACCAGCTCCCCCCTGAGATTAGGATTGCCCCCACCCTCCCTGCCTTTCGTAAACTCCTTAAGACCCACCTCTGCCGTCAGGCATGGGGGAACTAAAACATCTCCCCCTTGCCCATGTTGTTTTTGCCATTTGACTGATTGACTGTGTGCCTGTTTTTTATATTTATTGGGACTGTTTTTATGAATTTATTAATTTTAAATTGTAATTAGATTGGTGGGCATTGGATTTGTTATTATGTACTGTTTTTTATTATTGTTGTGAGCCGCCCCGAGTTTGCGGAGAGGGGCGGCATATAAATCCAATAAATCTAATCTAATCTAATCTAAGTGAATCACTCTAACAAGTAAATTAGTAACACAGTTAAGTGCGTTGACTGGCTTTCCAATCGACTCTGCTTATCAAAAGGCCATAAAATGCGATCCCAGTACACTGGTGACTGTCATAAATATGCGTCATTTGTAAAGCATTTGAATTCTGACCACATGATCATGGGGATGCTGCAATAGCCATTATGTAAAGCAGTCACCAGTCTCTTTTTTTCAGTGTGATTGTAACTTTGAACGGTCATTAAACGAAGTGTTGCAAGTCAAGGACTGCCTGTGCTATGGTATTTCTGATTGGTCTGGCAATTTCCTGCAAACCAGCAGATCATATCTTCAGATACAAATTTTTGGCTGGCTTTTTATAAAATGAATTCACCCTAACCCTGAGTTCACAAGCCAAAACACAGCCACTTCTTATTTGGCTACTGCCTCAGTAAGCAACAGTTCACAAATAAGAGATAGTCCTTTACCTCTTTTAACTTTCATTGTTTTGTCAATGTATAAATGTATACAATGTATAAAAACTAATCCCAGCACGAATCCCAGCAACCGATTAGGTCCCACAGAGTGGGCCTTCTCCGGGTCCCGTCAACTAAACAATGTGGGTTGGCGGGCCCCAGGGGAAGAGCCTTCTCTGTGGTGGCACCGGCCCTCTGGAACCAACTCCCCCCGGAGATTAGGACTGCCCCTACTCTTCCTGCCTTCCGTAAACTCCTTAAAACCCACCTTTGCCGTCAGGCATGGGGGAACTGAAACATCTCCCCCTGGGCATGTTTAATTTATATATGGTATGCGTGTGTGTATGTCTGTTAGTATATGGGGTGTTTTTTAAATCTTTAAATATTTTAAATTTGTTAGATTATTTATGATTTGTTTCTACGTGTTGTGAGCCGCCCCGAGTCTTCGGAGAGGGGCGGCATACAAATCTAAGTAATAAATAATAAATAAATAAATAAATAAAATAAATATACAAACTATATCTACAGCAGCACGAAGCTTACAACTTCAGCCTAATGATGGTGAATGTGATTTCACCGAAACGTCGCATAGACACTCAAAATATTACACGGGGCAAAACCCGAACTCAGAACAATCTACAATGTATAAAATGTATACATAAAATGTATGTATTTTAAATTATTAGATTTGTGCTACTTGCTTACGTTTGTATCTACTCTGTGAGCCGCCCCGACTCTTCGGAGAGGGGCAGCATACAAATCTGATTAATAATAATAATAATAATAATAATAATGTATACAATGTATATAATGTATACACTGTATATAATGTATACAATGTATAAAATACAAGGCCCCCCCAAAAAATAGGCAATTAAGGGAAGGGAAAAAAGTATGAGATGGTCTTTAACTTAGGACCGTAATTGAGCCCAAAATTCCTATTTCTTAATTGAGTTTTCTCCCATTTTATGGCCTTCTTGCCAGAGTTATAATGAATCGCTTAAGCAATTGTTAAGCTAGTAACATGGTTGTTAAGTGAATCCGGCTTCTCTTTTGACTTTGCTGATCAGAAGTTTGCAAGAGGTGATCATATGATCTCCAACAGTCAAAAATATGAATTTATGACCATTGTGTGGGGTGGGGTGGGGGTATCGTGTGGCCATCAATGGAGAAGATAGATTTAATCAACAACCGTCCAATCATGAATCGTATTTATGACCGTTGCATAAATATGAATTTATGATACTGCAACAGTCATAAATATGAATATTTATGACCATTGCATAAATATGAATTTATGACACTGCAACGGTCATAAATATGAATCATGATGTGACTTTGGGGTCTTGCGATTGTGGGGATACCGCTTGTTTTAAGTGCGAAAAACTGTCAATCGCTTTTTTAAAGTGCCCTTTTAAATTGGCGAACGGTTTAAGTTGAGGACTTACTTGTATAGTACAGTAATTTAAAAAATGGAAAGCTTTTCATTTTCCCACCAACACACACACACACACACACAATCCAACCAAAACTGAAACCCAAACTCTGAACTCTGCTACTATAACTGACTAGTCACACATTTGACAGGTTAATCATTTTCTCGGCCTTTCGTACCCCCTTTGTATTCTCCTCTCCTCCCCCACCCCTGCTTTTTACAGCCTTTAGCGGCTGGATTCTCACCCGAGCCCTCTCAACCTCCTGCGGGCAGTACTGCTTGAGGTGCAGAGGCCACTGTCTCTCCATCCCCATCCTCTCCAGCGTCTCTTTCATCCTCCTGCAGGAATCCAGCCGCCTTCTGCCGATCCCACGGACGTTCGGATCTCCGGAGGAGCTCCCCTCCTGCGCCACTTCCTTGACTCTCCCCAAGGAGGCCTGGAAATCTCGGGCATCTTCCTCCAACGGAGGCGGAGACTGGCCCGGAGACAGCCAAGCCACACTTTTTAAGAACTCGTGCCATTCAGTGTCCCAATACCGGTGGGTTTCCTCCTCGGATTCGGTCTTGATGTGGGGCGGGTTGCCCCTGTTCAAAAAATCCTCGATGGTCTTCACTTGGACCACGATGGGCTCCCCTTCCTCTCTCTCAGCTCCCCCGCCTTCTTCTTCTTCGCCGGCATCATCTTCTTCTTCTTCTTCTGCTTCTTCCACCACCTCCTCCTCGTGAACCACAAGTTCCTGTTCCTCCATAGCTGTTGTTCTCCTCCCTTTTGCAGTTCCAGGAGAGAGAAAAGGAAGAAGGAAACATTTTTTTTGAGAGTCATGGAGGCGCCACCCCGATGTTGGGAGGGAAGGAAGGAAGGAAGGAAGGAAGGAAGGAAGGAAGGAAGGAGACCCCTTTAACAGGACTCTTCTTTCAAAGAGTTGCAAAATTAAAGCTGAAATAAAGCCAGATTTCCCCCACCACCCCCTCCAAAGGGGTCGTTAGGCATCGCTTTAAAGGGACTCCTTCCTTAAACCCAAGTTGACCAAAAAGCCAAGTCCAGAAACGGGCCGATTTCGGAGCTGGGTCGATGAGGCCACGTGGGCCTCCGATCCCGGGTCTCGTCCCTTGGAGGCCTTCCTTTCTTCCTCCTCCCCGCGATCCCCACCCTCACCCTTGCGGGAGGATCCGGGGCCTTTTTTAAACCCCCCACCCCCGTTGAAGAGGCCCTGCCCCCATACAAAGTCCGATCAGAGCTCCTTCCTTTTGTCTTTTTTTGGGGAGGGGGGGTTGTTTGTCTTTCTTTCTCGACCGATTGACTTTTCTGTTTATGGCCTGGTGGTTTCCCACCCCAACAGGTGTTTTTTTTTAATAAACTGCCGGTTGGTATCATCAATGACTTTTTCTCGGGCGGGCAAAAAACCCCCCCAACAACAGCGATGTAAACGATCACGGAGGTTCCGGCGCCGCGAACATTTGTTCGCCGCTTCCGCATTACTTTTTTTTTTTTTTTGCGGGGGGGGGGAGACACTGATTTGCAATGACTGGGGGCGGGGAAGTGGGGGGGGGAGACTGTTTCATTGGCTTTGCATTGCAACCCCCCCCCCAACCTCCACCCTGGCCATGCTTCCCCATGATGATCGCCCCCACCGCCTCTATTATTATTATTATTATTATTATCAATAATAATAATAATTATGTCAGTAGTAGTAGTAGTAGTATCGCTCGCTTTTTTTGCCATGCGCCTACCTTTCCCGATCTGACTGCAGCCTCGCGGGGCGATCGGCGTTCTTTTTCGGAACGGGAGGGGGGTGGAGGGGTGGGGAAAGAGAGGCCTCTTCGGCGAGTCCTCTCTAGACTCCGCCGCTCTATGGCTTTAACTGTTTAGCAGGCTCTCTCTTTTTTTTTTTTTTGCCTTTTGCTTGCGCGCGCACTGGAGCCTCGAGGCTCGCGCCAGGGTTGTTTACAAAAAAAACACACCAACCACCACCATCCACAAGCGCTGGCTTGAAGAGTTCAAAACAGACGGCGCGCGGGGGGTCGGTTGAAGGTGGGGGGGTGGTGGTGAGGGGATTGTCGTCGCGTGGGGGTGCGCGCGCGACGGTATCTCGGCCCTTTCCGCTGCATTTGCGAGCCAAGTGGGTATGGGGAGGGGTAACTTTGAAGGCGCAGGAAACTCTTTATGGGCGCTAATAACCGTTTTCAGACTAACGTGGTTGCGAGGGCGGAAGGCAAAGCTGTGTGTGTGTGTAGGCGCGACAGATAAATTTCCGTGGGTATAAAATAAAAAGAGTATTGTCCGAATTAAAGATTCCCGAGGTCCCCCTTACTGCTTCATACAGTTGTGAAGATTTCACACAATATTGGGAATGGACTAGAATAGGAATAAACCCCCAACACTTTACCCTTAGATTATCTACGGTTGACCTCTCCAGATTCCCAAGAGGTCAGTAAGGGGCGAGTACAAGTGCACTAGAATGCCTTCCATCCCCTGTCCTATTGGCTCTCCTATACTGTATCTCCTATACCTTTCTTCTATTCCTATATCTCTTCTTCTATTCTTTCATTGATATGTTCTATTACTATATCTTCTTTTCTATTCTTTCATAGATATATTTTACTATGAGTATTTCCTCTATAACCTTCATCGTGTATTTTACTATGCGTATATAGATATATACCCACCAAAACCCTCATTGCGTATTGGACAAAATAAATAAATAAATAAATAAATAAATGGAATAGAGCAGAGGTCACCTTGGTCACTTTAATACATGTGGACTTCAACTCCCAGAATTCCTCAGACGGCATAGTTAAGCTTTGCTGGCCTGAGGAATTCTGGGAGCTGAAGTCCACAAGGCTTAAAGTGGACAAAGTTGGAGACCCCCGGCATAGAGAATAGAATAGAAATTAGAATAGAACTAAAATAGAAGATAATTCTTTATTTGCCAAGTGTGTTTGGACACACAAGGAATTTGCATAATGAATTTAAACCAAACTTTCTGGGTTTGCCAAACAGAATCTTACAGTGCTCGATTATAATACTGTTTGGAGATTTAGCAGATCATGAAGACAAAGCCCCAGGGGAAAATCTTTTTTTGGGAGGGCACACATTATTTGGCGGTCCACATTTTTGGGGAGTATTCCTCTTTTGATCCGGAAGGCAGGACCAAGTACAGGCAGTCCTCGACTTACGATCACTTTTTCCAGTACCGTTGTAACTTCAAATGGCCACTAAATGAACTTTTGTAAGTCAAGGACTACCTGTGCTTGTGACGCTCCCTCTGGTTTTAGGAAATAAATCTCTTGTCCCAGCTTTTGAAAACAGGTTGAGCACCAGATCAGAAGGAGGCAAACTCAACCTGTTTTGAAATCTTCTCCCAAAATGGCTGCCAGTATGAGCCTGGCTAGATACACTCCGAGTGTTATTCAAAGCTCCGCTCGCCTGATGGGAACTGCAATTTAGCACCACCTTCAAGGGCACTTTTAAGGAAGTGCATTGTGTAGACCAGTATTTCTCAATCTTGGCAATTTGATGTGTGGAGCTCCCAGCTACTATGGAAATTGGCAGTTTCCACATCTTCGAGTTACATGGTTAGAAAACACTAATGTAAATTAACGATTTCCAAATTTGATAATCAGTAGAAGTATAGCTTCCAGATTCTCCCCCCCCAAAAAATTGTCTAAGTTAGCTGTGTGGAAATGTATCCAAATGTGTCCTTCTGGATGAGATAAATAAATGAAGGTAAATTTATTTCAATGTAACCACTCAACAGACTTTGTAGGATATAAACATGTTTTAAAAATAATAAATCAGGAGCCTAACGCAGTTCCTCCGGGTTAGCACAGGAGTTCATGGCCACCATGACAGCCATGGACCTGACTCAAGTAATTCAGGGTCCGACTCATGAGGAGGGACACACACCCGACATGGTATTCCTCTCGGAGCAATTGAGTAATGGTCTGAGACTAAGGGGCTTAGAAGCATTGCCTTTGTCATGGTCAGACCATTTTCTACTGCGGCTTGATTTCCTGGCTCCAATCCTCCCCCGCAGGGAGGCGGAACCGACTAGGTGGTTCCGCCCCAGACGCCTGATGGACCCAGAGGGCTTTCAGAGGGCGCTTGGGATTTTACCAGATTCACTCGTCCACAGCTTGGCAGAGTCTCTTGCTGTGGCCTGGAATAGGGCTGCAGCGTATGCTCTTGACCGAATTGCACCGTTGCGACCTCTCTGTGGCACTAGACCCCGTAGAGCTCCATGGTTCAACGAAGAGCTCCGGGAGTTGAAACACCAGAAGAGATGTCTAGAGAAGCGATGGAGGAAGAGTAAATCCAAATCCGACCAAACACTTGTAAGAGCTCATATTAAGACTTACAAAGTGGCGCTCAAGGCGGCAAGATGCGTGTACCATGCCGCCTTGATTGCATCAGCGGAATCCTGCCTGGCCGCTCTGTTTAGGGTGACCCGCTCCCTTCTGAATCGGGGGAGTTGGGGAGCCCTTGCAGAGCAGTGCCAAGGAATTTAACTCATTTTTCGCTGATAAAGTCGCTCGGATATGGGCTGACCTTGACTCCAACTGGATAGCAGTATCGGCTGACGAATCAGTCGAGGTGACTGGGGCTCATCTTTGTCCATCTGTCTGGGGGAAGTTTGACTTGGTGACACTTGATGAAGTGGACAAGGCCATTGGAGCTGTGAGTTCCACCACCTGTTTACTGAATCTGTGTCCCTCTTGGTTGGTTTCGGCCAGCCGAGAGGTGACACGGAGCTGGGTCCAGGAGATTGTCAACGCTTCCTTGGGGAGGGGATCCTTCCCAGCTCCCTCCTCAAGAAACCTTCCCTGGACCCAGCCATGCTTAATAACTACCATCCAGTCTCCAACCTTCCCTTTATGGGGAAGGTTGTTGAGAAGATGGTGGCACTCCAACTCCAGCGGTCCTTGGAAGAAGCCAATTATCTAGGCCCACAACAGTCATGATTCAGGCCCGGCTACAGCACGGAAACTGCTTTGGTCATGCTGATGGATGATCTCTGGCGGGCCCGGGGTGGCATACAAATCTAATAAATAATAATAATTATATTATTATTATTATTATTATTATTATTATTATTATTATTATTATCTATATATCATGCAGTGGACAATCTGGAAACTCACCAGCATGAATAGAGGGACCATAAATCTTCCATATTGGGGTTCCCCAACAATTGGTGTTTAAAACAGGCTGCTAGTGATTCAGAAAATAGCAAAGAACCATCAAGCAGCCACTGATCATTAGACCCAGCCCCCGCCCTCCTCATCCTTTCTCAGAATAGTCAAAGGTAAACCAAATAAAAAACCCCTCCTCAACATACACAATGGGATCAATAAAAATACATGGAGGAGGGAGAAGAGAAAAAAAATTGAAGATGCACAAGCCGGATCAATTTTTGTGTGTGTGTGCGGGTGTTTTTTTAAAAAGGAGCCTTTATTATTTTAATCCTCACAGTGCACTAAAAATACTCAAGGGGGATCTCCACCTACTATAAAGGGGAGAACGAGGGTGATCACTCTTAGGTCTACTCATGGACACACACCTATACGGAGTGCACCTTTTTATGTTTTTTAAGATCAGAGCTGGAAACGAAACTTTTGGGGCACTCGGAGCACTCGTACGGCTTCTCCCCCGTGTGGGTGCGCTGGTGGGTGATCAGGTTAGCCTTGACGCTGAAGCTCTTCCCACAGTAGGGGCAGCCGTACGGCTTCTCCCCAGTGTGCCTCCGCTGGTGCTGGACCAGGTGCGCCAGCTGGCTGAAGTTGTTGCCGCAGTACGAGCAGTTGTACGGCTTCTCTCCCGTGTGCACCCGCTTGTGGGTCAGCAGCCGAGAGTTCGTCACAAAGCGCTTCCCACACTCCAAGCACGGGTACGGCTTTTCCCCCGTGTGGGATTTCTTGTGGATGTTGAGGTTGCCTTTCTGGCTAAAACTCTTGCCACATTCAAAGCACTGGTGCGGTTTCCCTCCCGGATCAGTTTTGTCAAGGCTTGGGAAAGGAGACTCCCAGGAGAGCCTCTTCCGGCAGGGGGTGCCTTTGCCCGGCTTTTCTCCCTTCGCCTGCGCTCCCAAGTGAGCAGAGCTGGGCTGAGGCAAGCGCCTGCCCTCTGGGCTTTTCCTCTTAGCCTTACACTTGCAGACCGTCCCTTGGTTTTCGAGTCCTTCTTCGTCCCGTGTCAAGGCGGCGCAACGCTTGGGCAAGTCACTCTCACGCGGCCAGCCTTTCGATGGCTGCTCTCCAGCACTGGCTTTCTCCTGCGTCCCTGAGCTTGACTTTTTGGATAACCGTTCCTCACAAGGGTTGCATCGCTGCCCTTTCTCAGTTTGCACCTTCCGGTTCTTAAAGAAGCCCAAGTTCGGACAGAGGCCATTTTCGGCCACGGCCTTGGTTGTTTTCTTCTTCTTCTTCTGACTGACGGGTGCCTCTTGACCGCTCCTCTCACTTTCACCCAAACAGCGAGCCTGTTTTGTACTTTTTCCTGGATAGTGCACCTGGTGGCTTCTGTGAATCACTTCCAGCTCGGGATTGGATATCAATTTTCCTGTGATTTTTTCTAAGGGGATGCCCCATTCCATTGGTTCCGATATTCCCAGCAGAAGGGTGTTTTGCCTCTGCTTCTCCTGTGCAGACTCCTTAGGTTCTGAAAGAAACAAGCAAAGGACCCATGAAAAACCATGAAGGGGTCATTCATTGGCTAGTAGTTCAAACTGAACTTGCTGGACAGGTCAAAGGGTCTTCTTCACCCTAAGCTAAGCTGTAACAGATGGAAAATCCCTGACTAGGTCTATCCAAGCTTATGATTATTAGGGGCAAATGACATGTTTTTGTGACGTCAAAGCTCCGCCTATGGAATTCCCTATTGGGACTCCCCACCTCCTTTCTAGCCTCCAGATCGTCCGAAAACGCCGCCGCCGATCGCAAAAACAGCGCTTCACTGAGCACCGCCGCCTGGCTGTAACCTTCTGAAACAGCTTGGCGCTTCTCGGCAGCCACTGGAACATGAACCCGAACCCGAACTTCCCGGTTCGGCGTTCAGGAGAACGCTGAGAAGCCCCCCGGCTGTTTCAGAAGGTGACAGCCAGGCAGCGGCGCTTCTCGGCGGCCTCCCGAACCTGAAAAGTTTAGGTTCGGGAGAACGCCGAGAAGCCCCCTGGCTGTTTTAAAAGGTGACAGCCGGGCGCCGCCGCCCAGCAGAGCACCATTTTGCAATTTTTTTTCTTTTTGCACGGATTAATCGCTTTTACATTGTTTCCTATGGGAAACAATGTTTCGTCTTACGAACGTTTCGCCTTACAAACCTACTTCCGGAACCAATTAGGTTCGTACGACGAGGTATTACTGTATTAATCTTCATTACTGAGCAAAAGAGATCAACTGCACAAAAACTGAACAGACGTTATTACACACAAATTATAGTGGCAAATCCTGGGTTTTAATTAAGGTTTATGCAGGTCAGTCCTCCCTTTTGTCTTTCTTGGGCCTGGTTTCTTGAAGAAGATGCTGATTGAACACAGATATTCAGTCTTACCCAAGATGGCTTCATCTTCCTCCTCATCTATGGAGATACAGCTTTCCACAGTATCTGAGGGATCCCGTTCAGATGTGGGGGAAATCACCACTTTTTCCTCTAGAAGTCCAGGCACCTGAAGAAAAAAGATAGCAAGGCAAGATATAGGCAGAAAGTTTTGATCTGGTCAGCAGCCTTAAATTAAGCAAGTTTGCTTGGAAGAAGAGAATCAAGGATCCTTCTTTAGATGTTTATAATGGAGGGGAAAAGATCATATAGCTCTGTCTTCCCCTCGGTGTCTCCAAATTTCTTTAGTCCAGGGGTTTCCAAACTTTGGTAGCTTTAAGACTTGTGGACTTCAACTCCCAGAATTCCCTAACCAGCTATGTTGCCATGCTTGAAGACCACTGCTTTAGTCAAGGGACCAAACCTTCCATTGTCACAGCCAGACCTGTTTCACAACTCATCAGAAAATTGCTTGAGGGAGATTTTTTTTTTTGGGGGGGGGGGGGGGTGTCATTTGGTTTGTCTACAGCAGTGATGACGAACTTTTTGGCTCGGTTGCCAAAAGGGCCCTGCACCTGTGCGATAGCATATTTCATTTCATTTATTAGATTTGTATGCCACCCTTCTCTGCATGCCCACAACCATAATGCAATGCCCTCTCCTCACACATGTGTGCAGCTCTCATTGAAGCCTCAGGATTTCCAGTAGGCCATTTCCGCCCTCTCCAGGCTTCAGGAAAGCCGCATGAAGGCTGGGGAGGACAAAAAAGGCCCCAACCGGAAGTTTGTTTCTGAAATTCCGGTAGGTCTGTTGGGTCCATTTTTCACCATCCACATGCTCCAGAGGCTTTCCTGAAGCCTGGGGAGGGTGAAAAGAGCTCCCCGACCACCTGGAGCCCCCCAAAATCAGCTGACCAATGCAGAACTCACAAAGGGCGCACCTCGTGTGCCCTCAGATATGGCTCTTGTGCCACCTGTGGCATGCGTGCCATAGGTGCACCATCACAGGTCTATGGTTTACTCAATTTATGACCATTACAACCAGAATTTTAGTTGCTAAGCAATGCAGTCATTAAATGAATTGTGTACATTTTATGACCTTTCTTGCTACATCTGTTAAGTTCAGTGTACAGTGATACCTTGTCTTACAAACTTAATTGGTTCCAGGACGAGGTTCTTAAGGTGAAAAGTTTGTAAGACGAAACAATGTTTCCAATAGGAATCAATGGAAAAGCGATTAATGCGCGCAAGCCCAAAATTCACCCCTTTTGCCAGCCGAAGCGCCCGTTTTTGCACTGCTGAGATTTCTCTGAGGCTCCCCACCATGGGAAACCCCACCTCCAAACTTCTGTGTTTTTGCGATGCTGCAGGGGAATCCCAGCAGGATAATCCCAGCATCACAAAAACAAGCGCTTCGTTGGCAACGGAAGTCCGGAGGTGGGGTTTCCCAGCGAGGGGAGCATCAGTGAAATCGCAGCATCGCAAACACACCAAAGTCCTCGAAACCCCACCTCCAGACCTCTGTGTTTTTGCGGTGCTGCGATTTCACTGAGGCTCCCCTCGCTGGTAAACCCCACCTCTGGACTTCCGTTGCCAGTGAAGTGCCTGTTTTTGCGCTGCTGGGATTCCCCTGCAGCATCACAAAAACACGGAAGTCCGGAGGTGGGGTTTCCCATGGAGGGGAGCCTCAGGTGAATCCCAGCAGTGCAAAAACGGGCGCTTCGCTAGCAACGGGAGTCCGGAGGCGGGGCATCCCAGCGGCGGCGGTGGGTTTGTAAGGTGAAAATAGTTTGTAAGAAGAGGCAAAAAAATCTTAAACCCCGGGTTTGTATCTTGAAAAGTTTGTATGACGAGGTGTTTTTAAGATGAGGTATCACTGTACTGTATCTGGCTTTCTCTATTGACTTTACTTTTTAGCAAATCCCCCCCCCCCCCCGGATAGGTTAGAAATCGTTATCTCCTGACACAGGGATGCCATAAGTTCCTACTAGTTGCCAAGAGCCTCATTTTCGATCATGTGACCACAGAAACATTGCGGTCACCATAGTCACTTGGTTGAGTTGGGCAGCTATAGAAATCGAACAAAATGAAGTCATTTTTTTCCCCCACCACCAAGAAAACACACCTTTGAACGGTGGCTAAACAAATGATTGTAAGTCAAAGACGATCTGCACTTTACTTTCCAAAATAACACTCAGTAGCTACTATGCCACATCAAGCCTCACATCTACAATTTGTACATATGCCTTTTTTTTGCCGTCTGTTTTTGTACTGAACAACTGATCCCAACTTGTTTCTATTTTGACTGTTCATCGATTGTATGTCAGCCTGCATCCTTGCTATCTTTCAAGCTTGCTGTCAGCTGCCATGGTAACAGTGTGTGGGATGGGGTGGGCAGCACTGGGTACCTGGGGTAGAAAGCATGCAGGAGATGGAAGTGAAGTTTTTGAGAAGCGGTGAGAAGGCCTGGTCTCAAGGGAGGACCAGCTTGGGTTGTTTAGCAATTTTAAAGGCCAACCATCCAGGCTTCAGAGTTTACGATGGAGGAACTTTACTTTACCTGAACCATAGACTTTCCCAAAACATTTTTCTGACTGATGATTGAACTCTGGTTGCCTCACTACTGGGGTGCGGGGTAGGGGCAGGGGCCAATGCCTCTGGGGTTGGCTTTAGCTTATTGTTTTCCCCAAATATTCTTTAGATCTTGCCTGAACTCTGCTGTATTATTATGATCCCGCTATATAGAGCGTTAGTGAGACCACATTTGGAATACTGTGTTCAGTTCTGGAGACCTCACCTACAAAAAGATATTGACAAAATTGAACGTGTCCAAAGACGGGCTACAAGAATGGTGGAAGGTCTTAAGCACAAAACGTATCAGGAAAGACTTAATGAACTCAATCTGTACAGTCTGGAGGACAGAAGGAAAAGGGGGGACATGATCGAAACATTTAAATATGTTAAAGGGTTAAATAAGGTTCAGGAGGGAAGTGTTTTTAATAGGAAAGGGAACACAAGAACAAGGGGACACAATTTGAAGTTAGTTGGGGGAAAGATCAAAAGCAACATGAGAAAATATTATTTTACTGAAAGAGTAGTAGATCCTTGGAACAAACTTCCAGCAGACGTGGTTGATAAATCCACAGTAACTGAATTTAAACATGCCTGGGATAAAGATATATCCATTGTAAGATATACAGAAAATAGTATAAGGCAGGGGTCGACAAAGTTGTTCAGAATCTAGGAGCCAGCCAAAAAATTTAGGAGCCAGAATTTTTTTTAAGCAAACTTGGTTTTTTGCCGAGTCTCCACCTGACATCGCTTTCACCCCCTCCCCCCCGGCGCAGGCCTGGCTCCGCCGAGCCGGCTCTGCTGTACTCCCGTCGGGATCCGAGGGGAGACCGTTAGTCAGAAACCGAAACAGAGAAGAAGGAAAGGGAGACCGGGCCGGGGATGCGGGGGAGGGGGGGGAGGGGGGGAGGAGGGGTTACTGGTCGGAAGTCACCGCGCACGCGGCCGGAGGAGGAATGAACAAAACCTCACGCCGGGAGGGGAGGGGCTTCCGCTTCTCTCCGAAGGCGGGTGAGCGGCCAAGATCGGAGCGTCTGTGTGCGGTGGGGGGGAGTGAAGGGGTTCGAGTAGGAGGCGGAATGGAGGCAAGGGGGGGAGGGAGAGACGCACGCAAGCGCAGGGGACGCTGGGAAAGCAGCTCGCTCCGAGGTTGATGGGCGGAGCTACGGAAGCCAAGATGTACCATTTCTGGGCGTAAACACAAGGCGGGAAAAATATACTGTATACATACAGTACAGCAGGCAACATTTTCTAGGCGCCAGACAACATTTTCTAGGCGCCACTGGCGACCAGGCGCCTGGGTTTGTCGATCCTTGGTATAAGGGCAGACTAGATGGACCATGAGGTCTTTTTCTGCCGTCAGTCTTCTATGTTTCTATGTATTGAGTTTGTTCCTCGTAAAAGTACCTTTAATCTATGGCAGTGATGGCAAACCTTTTTTCCCTCGGGTGCCAAAAGAGCGTGGGCGTGCGCTATTGTGCATGCGTGAGTGCCCATACCCATCACTCAATGCCTGGGGAGGGTGAAAACCATGGCCCCCGGAGGCCCTCTGGAGGCCAGGAACAGGCTGTTTTTCCAACTTCTGGTGGGCCCAGTAGGCTCATGTTTTGCCCTCCCCAGGCTCCAAAGGCTTCCCTGAATTTGGGGGAGGGTAAAAACGCCTTACCCCATCCCCCTGGATGCTCTCTGGAAGCCAAAAACACCTCCCAGAGTCTCTGTGTGAGCCAAACATCAGCTGGCCAGCACACTCATGCACATTGGAGCTGAGCTAGGGCAATGGCTTGCATGCCAGCAGATACAGCTCCGTGTGCCACCTGTGGCACCTGTGCCATAGGTTCGCCATCACTGATCTATGGAGTCAAAGGGTTTTCTTTCATAGGGATTGAACAGAGGCAGCCCTGATAGTGTAGCTGGGGGACATCTAAATCAAAACAACAGATAAATACAGGTAGTCCCTGGGTTACGTCAGCCCCGAGTCTACGGAGAGGGGCGGCATACAAATCTAATAAATAATAATGACGTTTCATTGTTATGATGACCCAGGGACAGCTTCGAAGCCACCGCTGCCGCCTCCATTCAGGTGAAGGGATCTCCGCAGTGGACGGCGGCTTCGGAGACGCCGCGGAGATCCCCTCGCTCAAATGGAAGCGGCGGTGACAGCCTCGGAGGCTGCAGCAACGCAGCGCCGAGAAGGACCGGTTGTTGGTTCCTTGAAGAAGCCTCCCCCTTACACTTATTCCGCCTTACACCAAACTCAGCTTACGACGGGCCGTGGGAACGGATCCCCGTCGTAAGTCGGGGACTACCTGTAATTACTTTATGCTCCTTGAAGTGCCCTAAATCCACTCCTCAATGCTTTGTCGTTTCTGGCGACGACAACCCCGATTTATATGCAGTTCATTAAAAAAAAGAGACTTGAGAAGTCATATTGCTGAGATGTGCGTTCTTGGCCTACCTATGTCATCCTGCAAATGGTATCAATCAGGGGGTCTCCAACCCTGGGCCTTTGTAGTGGTGCCAGTCCATAGTGTGCCAGGAACTGGGCCACATAAACAAGCAAAGCCCCATCTGCAGAATGCAGGCAGCACGTGAAACTATGCCCCTCCAGTCTACTGAAAAGCATCTCTCCACGAAACCGACCCCTGGTGCCCGAAAGGTTGGGGGCCGCTGGTATAAAGCACCACAGATGTCGTAATATTAATATAAATTTAAGTGAATGCAACAGACTGCACAGGTGGAATAACTGCACAGAAAACGTGTCTGGTTGTCTCTTAAGACCATTAAATGAAGGTTCATTACATAGAAACATAGAAGACTGACGGCAGAAAAAGACCTCATGGTCCATCTAGTCTGCCCTTATACTATTTTCTGTATTTTATCTTAGGATGGATCTATGTTTATCCCAGGCATGTTTAAATTCACTTCCTGTGGATTTACCAACCACGTCTGCTGGAAGTTTGTTCTAAGCATCTACTACTCCTTTCAGTCAAATAATATTTTCCCACGTTGCTTCTGATCTTTCCCCCAACTAACTTCAGATTGTGTCCCCTTGTTCCTGTGTTCACTTTCCTATTAAAAACACTTCCCTCCTGGACCTTATTTAACCCTTTAACATATTTACGGTAAATGTTTCGATCATGTCCCCCCCTTTTCCTTCTGTCCTCCAGACTATACAGATTGAGTTCATTAAGTCTTTCCTGATACGTTTTATGCTTAAGACTTTCCACCATTCTTGTAGCCCGTCTTTGGACCCGTTCAATTTTGTCAATATCTTTTTGTAAGTGAGGTCTCCAGAACTGAACACAGGTTTCCAAATGTGGTCTCACCAGCGCTCTATATAGCGAGATCATAATCTCCCTCTTCCTGCTTGTTATACCCCTAGCTATGCAGCCAAGCATCCTACATGCTATCCCTACCGCCTGACTGCACTGTTCACCCATTTTGAGACTGTCAGAAATCACTACCCCTAAATCCTTCTCTTCTGAAGTTTTTGCTAACACAGAACTGCCAGTACAATACTCAGATTGAGGATTCCTTTTCCCCAAGTGCATTATTTTACATTTGGAAACATTAAACTGCAGTTTCCATTGCTTTGGCCATTTATCTAATAAAGCTAAATCATTTACCATATTACAGACGCCTCCAGGAATATCAACCCTATTGCACACTTTAGAGTCATCGGCAAACAGGCAAACCTTCCCTACCAAACCTTCCCCTACATGATCCAAAAGATTATTCTTTTCTTTAGATGAAATGTACCCAGTTCCCTTATCCTCTCCTTGGAGTTTCACCTTGATCAATCTCACCAGATCCCTTTCTCTGAAAAACAATATCCAGTTTTTTGGATGAACTTTAAGGGATAGTCTTGGTAGCTGGGTTCACACAATTTGTATGCTGCATTCATACAATTACTGTTCTTTGAGCCTAAACTGAATCCAGACACTGAGCTAATTTAAAAAAAAAATCAAAAATCAAAACCCAGACAGAGCATGTTGTGTATTGTGCAAACCCATAACGGATCTCTTCAATGCAAAACAGATTGAAACTACTGTATTAATTCACATGATTTGGAAACAATATCCCTACTGTTTGCAACCTCAAACTCTATTTGGCTTTTTCATAGCAGACAATGGGCATCCACATTTATAAATTAAGGGCCACAAGAATTGGCAGAATGTGAGCCACATTTGGCTGCTAAATGATATACGCTAGTGAGGATACCTGGCTATATATAATCAGAACTGCAGAAAAAGCAATTGCTGCCAACCTGCCTTCCATTGAGCACCTGTATATTGCACGAGTCAAAAAGAGGGCGGGGAAAATATTTACTGACCCCTCACATCCTGGACACAAACTGTTTCAACTCCTACCCTCAAAACGTCGCTACAGAGCACTGCACACCAAGACAACTAGACACAAGAACAGTTTTTTTCCGAACGCCATCACTCTACTAAACAAATAATTCCCTCAACACTGTCTGACTTTTTACTAAATCTGCACTTCTATTCTACTAGTTTTTCTCATCATTCCTATCATCCTTTTCCTCCCATCTTGACTGTATGACTGTAACTTGTTGCGTATATCCTAAGATTTTTATTAACATTGCTTCTTCATTGCTTATTTGACCCCTTTGACAATCATTAAGTGTTGTACCACATGGTTCTTGACAAATGTATATTTTATTTTATGGACGCTGAGAGCATATGCACCAAGACAAATTCCTTGTGTGTCCAATCACACTTGGCCAATAAAATTCTATTCTATTCTATTCTATTCTACAGTGTTCCCTCGATTTTCGCGGGGGTTACGTTCCAAGACCTCCCGCGAAAGTCGATTTTCCGCGAAGTAGCGGTGCAGAAGTAAAACACCATCTGCGCATGCGCACCCTTTTTCCAAGGCCGCACAAGGGCTTGAAGTTGGGGGCGGGGAGCGACGAAAGTGCGGAGGCCGGCAAAGATTGTTTTGAATGTCGGCTGCCCCCGCCCCCCCAGCGCCTCCGGCCCCCTTGCCGCTACCGCCCGCCCGCCCGATCCACCCCTCTCACCGGCTTTCTTCGGACACGGGTCCTCCTGCAGCAGCGCTGGTGGCTACGGCTTCTCATCCTCCTCATTCGGCCGGTAGCCACTCTGAGCGCTTTGAGAATGCCTGCCTCGCCCCTCTCACAGTCCCTTAGCTGAGAGCACTTTCGTCCCAGCTATCAGCAAGGGGGCTGCAGGAGAGGTGGGGGCAGGCGTTCTCACAGAGAGGGAGAGGGAGAAAGAGAGAGAGAGCAAGAGGGGGGAGAGTGGAAGGTAGAGAGAGAGAAAAATGATAGAAAAAGGGAGAAAAAAGAAATTAGAAAATGATTGAAGCAGAGAATGACAGGAAAGAGAGAGAAAAGTGACTCTTGGTGATGACGTATGACGTCATCGGGTGGGGAAAAACCGTGGTATAGGAAAAAAACCGCGGTGTATTTTTTAATTAATATTTTTTGAAAAACCGTGGTATAGCGTTTCGCGAAGTTTGAACCCGCGAAAATCGAGGGATCACTGTATTCTATATTTTGTAGACCTCCAAGAAGGCCACATTTCGAAGACCCGTCTCAAAACTGCGACATTGGACATCTTTTAACCACGGTCCTACCTTTTCTCTACAAGACTCCGTTTCCTGCAACCGGAGGAGGAATTTTTCCGCTAGGACCAAGGCCTGAGAACACGTGACAGGGCCACTTTTGCAGACCCAGATCTGCATTTCCAATGGCAAGATGGTCAGGAACTGCTCCAGGATCACCAGATCCATAATTTGTTCCTTGGTGCGTCTCTCTGGCAGAAGCCACTGGCGACAAAGCTCCTGCAGTTCGTTCAAGACCGCTCGAGGGCCCTCGATTTCCTGGTAGCAGAAATGCCGGAAATGCTGGCGTTTTATCTCCAAGCTGTCAGGGTCAATCTCAGACCTCTTCTCTTTCAAAGGCCCCGACCGTGTCAAGTTCTCGGGGGCTTTCTGCGGCTCCCTGCTGATGCTGTGTACGATGGGCCTCCCCACGGGACGGCTTTCCTTGGACAACTGGTTAGGCTGCTTCATCATCCGATAGGAAGCCTTGAACGCCATCATTTCCTCCTCGGAGACAGACTCGAACAAACGGGAGGGCGTCCAGACAGAATAAAGAGAAGGCATCATCGCCAGTCCTTTTTGCTGTTGGGTTTTCTGGCTCTCTTGCAGACCCACATCCAGTCCTTGCTTGTTTTGCAGCAGAGCCGCCCCTGCCAGGATGTTTTTTGCCGTTTCCCCGCGGAGAATGTGAGAGTTTCTTTCCCCTTGGTTTGCAAAGGGTTTTGGCCCCCAGAGATGACACGATGCCATCTTAGTTGCTGGCTGGACGATCTGAACTGTAAAAAAGAAAAAAAATTGCCTAATGATGAATGCAGTTTGAGGTCCACTGTACATTTCAATCCTATGTCGCACTTGAAAGTGG
This sequence comes from Erythrolamprus reginae, assembly GCF_031021105.1. Taxonomy (NCBI): domain Eukaryota; kingdom Metazoa; phylum Chordata; class Lepidosauria; order Squamata; family Dipsadidae; genus Erythrolamprus; species Erythrolamprus reginae. The sequence continues at coordinate 27,894,183 of NC_091951.1, read as the reverse complement.
CTTTTAAAATAACCTAAATACTTTAGGGAGCAGCTAATGTCAGGCAGATTGACCTCAAGGGCTCTAATTTTATCCTCCGGCTATAAGTAAGATTAGGAATATGAGAAGCTGAGTCTTCTCTATGGGATATTGTGAGAATTGTGAAACAATTGTGAGAATGCAACTCACTGCTATCCCTTTGCACAAGCAACAAAGAGTGCCAGTTGAGAAAAAGGCAGAATTCCACATTCCCCAGTTCTAAATATGCTACTCAAAAATAATGAAGGGAACGCTCAAATAACACATCCTAGATCTGAATGAATGAAATATTCTCATTGAATACTTTGTTCTGTACAAAGTTGAATGTGCACAAGAGCATGTGAAATTGAAACATAGAAACATAGAAGACTGACGGCAGAAAAAGACCTCATGGTCCATCTAGTCTACCCTTATACTATTTCCTGTATTTAATCTTACAATGGATATATGTTTATCCCAGGCATGTTTAAATTCAGTGCTAGTGTTAGTGATGATAATAATAATAATAATAATAATAATAATAATAATAATAATAATAATAATAATAATAATAATAATTACCAACCACGTCTGCTGGAAGTTTGTTCCAAGGATCTACTACTCTTTCAATAAAATAATATTTTCTCATGTTGCTTTTGATCTTTCCCCCAACTAACTTCACACTGTGCCCCCTTGTTCTTGTGTTCACTTTCCTATTAAAAACACTTCCCTCCTGAACCTTATTTAACCCTTTAACATATTTAAATGTTTCGATCATGTCCCCCCCTTTTCCTTCTGTCCTCCAGACTATAAAGATTGAGTTCATTAAGTCTTTCCTGATACGTTTTATGCTTAAGACCTTCCACCATTCTTGTAGCCCATCTTTGTACCCGTTCAATTTTGTCAATATCTTTTTGTAGGTGGGGTCTCCAGAACTGAACACAGTATTCCAAATGTGGTCTCACCAGCGCTCTATATAGCGGGATCATAATCTCCCTCTTCCTGCTTGTTATACCTCTAGCTATGCAGCCAAGCATCCTACTTGCTTTTCCTACCGCCCGACCACACTGCTCACCCATTGTTAATCTAGTGGTCAGTTTGATTTCACAGAAGTTTGATTTATTTGGATTTATATTGTGTTGTTTAAGCGTTCCCTTTATTTTTTTGAGCAGTGTATTTATTTTACTATAAATGTTTCAGATATTCTTTTTTCTTCTCTTCTGGGAATTTTCATTATTCTGCTAAATAGAAGGGGGGGGGGAATCACTGCATTAAAAAAAATGATTGGATTCTTTCAATGCTTTTTCCTCACCGGCTTAGTGCTGAGACTGTTTGTATAGTGGCTAAATTTATATCAAGGAACCACAATTGAGCCCAAAATTTATGCTGCTGAAACATTTGTTAAGGGGGTTATGACTTCTCTTGCCACCATTGTTAAGTGAAAGAATTGCATTTTTAGTAACATAGTTGTTATGTGCCGGTGCCTGGAGGCTGTTGGGGACTGGATGGGTGTCAACAAACTCAAACACAACCCAGATAAGATGGAGTGGCTGTGGGTCTTGCCTCCCAAGGACAATTCCATCTGTCCGTCCATTACCCTGGGGGGGAGAATCATTGACCCCCTCAGACAGGGTTTGCAACTTGGGCGTCCTCCTCGATCCACAGCTCACACTAGAGAAACATCTTTCAGCTGTGGCGAGGGGGGCGTTTGCCCAGGTTCGCCTGGTGCACCAGTTGCGTCCCTATCTGGACCAGGAGTCACTGCTCACAGTCACTCATGCCCTCATCACCTCGAGGCTCGACTACTGTAACACTCTCTACATGGGGCTACCTTTGAAGAGTGTTTGGAAACTTCAGATCGTGCAGAATGCAGCTGCGCAGTCTGCATTGGTTGCCAATCAGTTTCCGGTCACAATTCAAAGTGTTGGTTATGACCTATAAAGCCCTTCATGGCATCGGGCCAGAATATCTCCGAGACCGCCTTCTGCTGCACGAATCCCAGCGACCAGTTAGGTCCCACAGAGTGGGTCTTCTCCGGGTCCCGTCAACTAAACAATGCCGCTTGGCGGGACCTAGGGGAAGAGCCTTCTCTGTGGCGGCCCCAGCCCTCTGGAACCAACTCCCTCCAGAAATTAGAATTGCCCCCACCCTCCTTGCCTTTCGCAAGCTACTTAAAACCCACCTCTGCCGCTAGGCATGGGGGAATTGAGATACTCTTTCCCCCTAGGCCTTTACAATTTTATGCATGGTATGTCTGTATGTATGTTGTAAGTAAGTAAGTAAGTAAGTAAGTAAGTAAGTAAGTAAGTAAGTAAGTAAGTAAGTAAGTAAGTAAGTAAATCTGGACTCCCCATTGACTTTGCTTGTCAGAAGGTTGCAAAAACTGACCCTGGGACACACCAACCATCATAAATATGAACTGACCAGCATCTGAATTTTGCCCATGTGACTATGGGGATGCTGCAACGGTCGTAAGTGTGAAAAATTGTTATAAAGTCTTTTTTCAGTGCTGTTGTAACTTTGAACAGTCACTAAACAAACTGTTGTAAGTCAAGGGCTACCTGAATATCAGTTTTAATTCAGGTCCCTGCATAGGAAGGAAGTTGGACTTTTTCAACTCTATGATTCTCCTATGCAAGCGAAATCTTCCAGGTCTAAATCACTAATGTAATGTTTCTCAATCTTGGCCCATTTTCCCACTCCCAGAATTCTCCAGCCAGCATGTCAGCCAAGGCATTCTGGGAGTTGAAGTCATCTTGGTTGAGAAACATTGCACTGGTGCAATATATTAAAGGGTTAAATAAGGTCCAGGAGGGAAGTGTTTTTAATAGGAAAGTGAACACAAGGACAAGGGGGCACAATCTGAAGTTAGTTGGGGGAAAGATCAAAAGCAACATGAGAAAATGTTATTTTACTGAAAGAGTAGTAGATCCTTGGAACAAACTTCCAGCAGACGTGGTAGGTAAATCCACAGTAACTGAATTTAAACATGTCTGGGATAAACATATATCCATCCTAAGATAAAATACAGGAAATAGTATAAGGGCAGACTAGATGGACCATGAGGTCTTTTTCTGCCGTCAGACTTCTATGTTTCTATGGTGTCTCTATTTATTACAGAAATCACAGTACTGTAATGATTTATTTATTTACCTGCAAATCTATAAGAGGTTCTTCTAGCCCCTCGTGATTACTCCTATTGTTTTGGTCAGAACAACAATTTGCGCCCCTCAATTTAGAATGCCAAAAAGATACTTGCAAAGAAATCCACAGAACAGAGGGGAGGAAGAACTACATTTTCAAGGGTTTTTTTTTTTCCTGACAATGAAAAAAAAAAATCTTTGTATTCAAACAGGATGAGAAGCACCCTGGGCGTTAATATGCCCAACCAATTCAGTTACTATGTCAGAGAAAACAGTTGCCACTATGAACTGGCACTAAGCTATCAGACAACCCATTCACCAGGGCAGTTTTACACATACATATTCCTCGGAGAAAGTACACCGGAAGCTTATCTTCTGGATTCATTTTATTTTATTTTATTTTATTTTATTATTTTATTTTAATTATTTATTTATTTATTGATTGATTGATTGATTGGATTTGTATGCCGCCCCTCTCCGGAGACTCGGGGCGGCTAAGAGCAATAATAAAACAGCATATAATAATAATCCAATACTAAAAACAGTTAAAAACCCATTATTATAAAAACCAAACATACATACAGACATACCATGCATAAAATTGTAAAGGCCTAGGGGGAAAGTGTATCTCAGTTCCCCCATGCCTGGCGGCAGAGGTGGGTTTTAAGTAGCTTACGAAAGGCAAGGAGGGTGGGGGCAATTCTAATCTCTGGGGAGAGTTGGTTCCAGAGGGCCGGGGCCGCCACAGAGAAGGCTCTTCCCCTGGGTCCCGCCAAACGGCATTGTTTAGTTGACGGGACCCGGAGAAGACCCACTCTGTGGGACCTAACTGGTCGCTGGGATTCGTGCAGCAGAAGGTGGTCCCGGAGGTAATCTGGTCTGGTGCCATGAAGGGCTTTATAGGTCATAACCAACACTTTGAATTGTGACCGGAAACTGATCGGCAACCAATGCAGACTGCAGTCCTAGATCCTACAGAAGGCCCGATTGTGGTCAGTACCATTGCAGACAAAACTAGGGAAAATTTACCAATCTTATTTCTTCCATCCCATTTTCCTCTGCTCAATTTCCATGGAGTTTTGTGTTTGTGGAAAAAAGGAAGAAAGACAAAGGTCCTACATTACACAGCGGTCCTGATTTTTGCAGGGCCATTCCAGGTCAATCTCTGCATTGGCAGCAGGAGGAAGAAATTAATCCGCTCTTAATGCTCTTGTCCCAATTTGCTTGGCCTAACTGGCAGGTTGACTGCCCAGTGTTTAGTGCAACCACCTAAAATCCCAGGGATGCTCGGAGCTAAAATTAAATCCATCTTCATACTGTACTACCTGAGTTCTGATTTCATTCAGTGACTGCATGGCACAAGTTACCTGAGGGACAGCTGCAGGGACACAGCCTTACTATTAACAATGGATGGGCCTTCAGGGTTTAGTAAAAAGGGAAATAGACCTTTGAATGGAAGATCTTGAGAGAATTCAGGGGGAAAACCCTACAGTTTATCCCTTATAACCAGTATAGCCTGGGGCCGATAAAAATAGATTACGATCTATTCTTCCACTATTGGATGGTTTTGAATAGATCAGCAGGGGTCTCCAATTGCTACTTTAAGGAGCAAAAAAGAGGCCAATTAATCCAAATGCTAAGGATACCTATACCTTTATTGTAGAGATGGAGAATCTGCAAAGCATTGTAATTATTCAGGCAATTCCCAGCAAACCCTGACCATTGTGAGGGATTCTGAATGATGTAGGACATTAATATCTGCAGGTCACCATTTCTGCTATATTAGGCCAACTGAAAGTTTCCAAAATACTTTACAACTTTACAAGAGTCTTTATTGGACAACATAAACATAGTAATTTTGGTCTCTCTTTATCGAATTCCTATACTGTTCTTGCGGATTTAAATAGTAAGGATGTTGGAGATATTAGCAAGGCCCCTCAGGCAGAGAATGAGGGGATATTCAAAGGGGAAGTTGTTGTAAATGTCACCAAACCATCAAGTGCAGTTAGTAGAAATATAAAGAGGACACATTTTCTTGTGGGTGATTCGACTGTTAGAGGTGTTGATTTGGGACAGAGTAAGGACGTGGTGAAGGTGCTGAGGTGTCTCCCAGGGGCCACTGCCAGCAGGGACAGGAGGAGGATTACAAACATTGTCAAGGCTGTGAGTAAAGGTAATAACATTGATGTGGTGGTGCATCTTCGCACAAATGATTTGTCCCAGAGAAATGTCAATGTAGTAAAAAGAGATTTTCAATGTCTAAGTGTGGAGCTGGGTAAAATAGCAGATTCAGTGACTTTCTCAGAGGTGTTACCGGTTTGTGGCCAAGAGGATAAAACAACGTGTATCATAGAGTTTAATGTGTGGTTAAAGCAGTGGTGTAAAGCTGAAGGTTTTGGCTATGTAAGTCATGATGTCAGTAGGTGGTCTAATAGGGAGTTGTTTAAGAGGGATGGTTTGCATCCATCATACAGAGGTACCCAGGTACTCGGTGAGGAATTCAGAACTTTTTTGGACAGGCATTTAAACTAGGTAAAGGGGACAGAGATGTAACTGATGTGGGTGATTTCTGTCCCCGACCAATGAGGATAAAGCAGTTTTTGGAAGCTTATGAAAAGGGAGCTGCAAATAAAATAGATGTAGTTGTTGATGATAAGGGGCAAACTAATAATGAAAATAATGTTCTTCGTGTAATGTGCACGAATGCTCGAAGCTTGAGCAACAAGCTCTGTGAATTAATGGCCATAATATCTAGAGATAATTTGGACCTGGTTGCCATAACTGAGACATGGTTTAAGGATTCTAATGAATGGGAAATATCCATACCAGGATATACACTGTATAGGAAGGATAGAATAGAGAGAAGGGGAGGTAGAGTAGCCATTTATGTTAAAGAAACTCTAAAAACAACACTAATTCAAAATACATGTCAAGATCTAGAGACCCTCTGGATTTGCATGCAAAATAAAGACGGTTCTGTCATTAGAATTGGGGTGATCTATAGGCCTCCAGGGCAATCTGAGGAATATGACAACAAGATGGTGGATGAAATTACCCAAATGGCAGTAAAGGGAGATATTGTGGTTATGGGTGATTTCAACATGCCTGATGCTGACTGGAATATCCCCAGTGCCCTTACATGCAAAAGTAAGAATATAGTAGAGGCCTTTACAGGAGCAGCTCTGGCACAGCTGGTTAAGACACCAACTAGAGGGGAGAATATTCTAGATTTAGTTTTTACAAATGGGAATTGGGTTTCAGATGTCAAGGTGGGAGAAAATTTAGGTTGCAGTGACCATCTATGTTTGTGGTTTGATGTAAAAACTCATTGTGAGCAATCCTATAATGCAACCAAAGTATTGGATTTCAGAAAAACAAATTTTAATGCAATGGGGGAATATTTAGATAATGAATTAAAGGGGAGGGATAAAATGGCAGGAGCGAGCACCCAGTGGACTGTATTTAAAAAGGCCATCTTAAAAGCCACTGGACTGTATGTAAGACAAATAACTAAAGGTAAAAGGAAGAAGAAACCGCTATGGTTTAGCAATGATGTAAGGACTATAGTCAATGAAAAAAAGGCTGCCTATAGGAGGTATAAAGAGTCTGGAAGTATAGCTGATAGGGAGGTGTATAAAATGAGACAGAAGGAGGCGAAACAGATAATATATGCTGCTAAAGCCTCAAAAGAGGAAGAAATTGCCAAATCTCTAAAGAAGGGAGATAAAACCTTCTTCAGATATATTAGTGATAAGAAGAAGAAAAACTGCGGCATCACGAAGCTTAGTACCGGGAAAAATACATGCATTAATGGGAATAAGGAGATCGCTGACCATTTCAATAGCTACTTCTGTTCAGTTTTCTCAAAAGACACCTTACAAAATAATACTATAGAGGGATATAGCATTGCTTCCAACTGTACGGATTCAGCTCCAGTGATCTTAGAAGCCGATGTCTTAGAAGAACTTGAACGATTAAAGATAAATAAGGCAATGGGTCCAGATGGCATCCACCCCAGAGTTCTTAAAGAACTCAGATCTGTCATTGCTATCCCCCTGACTGATTTGTTTAACCAATCCTTGTTAACAGGAGATGTTCCTGAGGATTGGAGAATGGCAAGTGTTGTGCCTATCCACAAGAAGGGCAGTAGAGAAGAAGCTGGTAACTACAGGCCAGTTAGCTTGACATCAGTTGTCGTTAAAATGATGGAGACTCTACTGAAAAAGAGGATAAATCAGCACCTAAAAAACAATAACTTATTGGACCCAAATCAGCATGGCTTTACTGAAGGCAAATCATGTCAGACTAATCTCATTGATTTCTTTGACTATGTCACAAAGGTGTTGGATGAAGGTGGTGCCGTGGATATTGCCTACCTGGACTTCAGCAAAGCCTTTGATACGGTTCCACATAAAGAGCTGATAGATAAATTAGTGAAGATTGGACTTAATCCCTGGATAGTTCAATGGATTTGCAGCTGGCTGAAGCATAGACACCAGAGGGTTGTTGTGAATGGCGAGTATTCTGAGCAGAGTCAGGTTACAAGCGGTGTGCCACAAGGGTCTGTTCTGGGTCCTATTCTTTTTAATATGTTTGTGAGTGACATAGGGGAAGGTCTGGTAGGGAAGGTTTGCCTATTTGCCGATGACTCTAAAGTGTGCAATAGGGTTGATATTCCTGGAGGCGTCGGCAATATGGTAAATGATTTAGCTTTACTAGATAAATGGTCAAAGCAATGGAAACTGCAGTTTAATGTTTCCAAATGTAAAATAATGCACTTGGGGAAAAGGAATCCTCAATCTGACTATTGTATTGGCAGTTCTGTGTTAGAAAATACTTCAAAAGAAAAAGATTTAGGCGTAGTGATTTCTGACAGTCTCAAAATGGGTGAACAGTGCAGTCAGGCAGTAGGGAAAGCAAGTAGGATGCTTGGCTGCATAGCTAGAGGTATAACAAGCAGGAAGAGGGAGATTATGATCCCGCTATATAGAATGCTGGTGAGACCACATTTGGAATACTGTGTTCAGTTCTGGAGACCTCACCTACAAAAAGATATTGACAAAATTGAACGGGTCCAAAGACGGGCTACAAGAATGGTGGAAGGTCTTAAGTATAAAACGTATCAGGAAAGACTTAATGAACTCAATCTGTATAGTCTGGAGGACAGAAGGAAAAGGGGGGACATGATCGAAACATTTAAATATATTAAAGGGTTAAATAAGGTCCAGGAGGGAAGTGTTTTTAATAGGAAAGTGAACACAAGAACAAGGGGACACAATCTGAAGTTAGTTGGGGGAAATATCAAAAGCAACATGAGAAAATATTATTTTACTGAAAGAGTAGTAGATCCTTGGAACAAACTTCCAGCAGACGTGGTAGATAAATCCACAGTAACTGAATTTAAACATGCCTGGGATAAACATATATCCATCCTAAGATAAAATACAGAAAATAGTATAAGGGCAGACTAGATGGACCATGGGGTCTTTTTCTGCCGTCAGACTTCTATGTTTCTATGTTTCTATAAATTTTTAAAAAAAAAACAGAAAAAAGGGATCAGAGGAAAAAACAAGGCTTGTATTTAAAACATGCATGTGCCCCATTCCTGATTTGTTTCATCAAAACAATTGCAAAAGGAAGGTAATTTTTTTCCTTTCAATGTGAATTTTGGATGGTCAGGAATCATATTTTTTAAATTCTTACATCAGTTTGATTGCCGGCACTTCAACTGTTTTTTTCCCCCTTAAAAGTCTGAAGATGATGTTTACGAAAAATAAAATACTGTAGTTGTGTCAGACCATTAAGAAACTACCGGTATGTTAAAATCAATCTAGGAAAGCTCCAAAAGTTGGCAAAAAATTAATTGGATAGGTTGTGGATTAAAAACTGGATTCTGAATGATGTAGGACATTAATATCTGGAAGGTTGCAGGTCACCATTTCTGTTTTATTAATATTCTGATACTTTTCATTATTGAATTTAATTACAGCTGTCTTTATTTTAAAATGTTATACTGGATGCAGGTTTACAATTCATTTTATTCTGATCCTGTGTGAATAAAGTGATACATTCCAAATTAAAAACTAAGGCTGATTTGGAAATATTCTGGAACAGCAGCTTTTGCATGGTTTTATAATACCTTTCCTATGTATTTTAATATTTTATTTATCATTTTACACTCCTTCACAGCTAAGTCATCTCGGGATTACTGAGCAGATGGTAAATTTGGGACGTTTATATCATTAAATCTCGAATCATTACAGACCTTAGCAAAACTTACTTCTGGACAGCTATGGGCATGATTGAAACTACGTTTTTATTTTCCCTCCCTAAGTGTGATCTTATTTCCTAATCAAGGATCATAAGCTTCTTACTTTCTCTCTGAAAAGGGGGAAGGGGAGAAAAATCAATCCTGCTCCAGAAAAAAAGGGGCACATTGTCACAAATCATCCACATCACCTACTCAGAGGAGTCTTCCAGCAATGGGGAGACTCCTGCACGCAAGGGTGCCTTGCAGCCAAGCAATTCTGCAGCAAATTTCCCTCCAACGCTGTCAAACTATTTAACAAATCTGCACTACTATTAATCTTCTCATCATTCCCATCACTAATCTCCTCCCACAAATGACTGTAGGACTGTAACTTTGCTGCTTGCATAATTACGATTTACATTGACTGTTTCCTAATATGATTTGATTGCCTGCCACAATTCCTAAGAGGTCAGTAAGGGGTGTGCATAGGTGCACCAGAGTGCCTTCCGTCCCCTGTCCTAACGTTTCTCTTTTACTAGTATGTAAATAAATATTATTATATCTCTGCATACCGCCAAAACGTACTTGACAAAACAAACAAACAAAAATAAATGAAATAAATAAATAATAAATGTACCTGGACTATCATTAAGTGTTATAGAAACATAGAAGATTGACGGCAGAAAAAGACCTCCCTTATACTATTTCCTGCATTTTATCTTAGGGTGGATATACCGTATGTTTATCCCAGGCATGTTTAAATTCAGTTCCTGTGGATTTACCAACCACGTCTGCTGGAAGTTTATTCCAAGCATCTACTTCTCTTTCAGTAAAATATTTTCTCACGTTGCTTTTGATCTTTCCCGCAATTAACCTCAGATTGTGTCCCCTTGTTCTTGTGTTCACCTTCCTATTAAAAACACCTCCCTCCTGAACCTTATTTAACCCTTTAACATATTTAAATGTTTCGATCATACCCCCCCCCCGTTCCCTTCAGTCCTCCAGACTAGGATTGCCTTATGATTGTTGATAAACTTTTCTTTTATGCACACTGAGAGCATATGCACCAGGATAAATTCCTTAGGTGTCCAACCACACTTGGCCAATTAATAAAAAATAAATCTATTTTATTCTATTCTATCCAAAAGCGCGCTGTCTGCTGGAGCGGCTGGCCGGACTACAACTCCTATGGTGCCCAACCAGATCTCCTTTCCTCTTGCAAACCCCATCGCGCCTCTCCCCATCCCGGGCTCCCCCTCCCCCCCCCCTGGCTGGCACTCACCTTCCCTTTGCAGCCTTTGCATCGCGCCTCTCCGCCGCTGCATCCCAACTTTCAGGAATCGGTGACCCTCTCCATGGCACCCGGGATGGAGAAGCATACAAAGGGCAGCTTCTCGCCGAGGGAGGAAGGAGTCGGAGTCAGGACAGGAAGGAGGAGGAGGAGGAGGCGGCGGAGACGACCCTTCCCACCCATTTCCACCTTCGCCTCCCCTCCCTCCCGCCACAAATCTGGACCTTTCTAGGCAGGAGAGCTCGGTGCCTTTAACCTTTTGAGAAAAGGGACCGCGCGCAGGCGCGGGAGCGCGAGGGCGCCGGGGACGGCCGAGCGAAGGAGCCCTGCGGGGGAGGGGGGGGGAGAGTGGGGCGAACCCGAAGGGCTGGCACGTGCCCGGGTTTTGGCGGACGTGCGAGTTTGCGTGGAAGCCGCCGCGGCTCTTGGGCAGGTGGGGGGGGGGAGGAGGGGGGGAGTCCCGTTAATCATCTGCTACAACGTCCTTCCTGTCAACTGGGTACTTCAGCTTCAACCACAACAACGCAAGAGCACACAACCGATATAAACTTAATGTAAAACCGCTCCAAACTCGGCTGCAGGAAATACGACTTTAGTAACCCAGTAGCTGACTGCATTTTCTCGCCAAACCCAATAAGTAAGTAAGTAAGTAAGTAAGTAAGTAAGTAAGTAAGTAAGTAAGTAAGTAAGTAAGTAATTTGAATAAATCAACAATTTGAATAAATAAATAAATAATTTAAATAAATAATTTAAATAAATAAATAAATAAAATAGAAAATAAACTAAATAAATAAAATAAATAAATAAATCCCGGTGGAGGAGAGTTACCCGTAACTCAGCTTAAGACCATAAATTAAGGTTGAGGGCAACCAAAATTTATGTGCAGTGGTTAAAAGTAAGCCGTTTTACGACCTTGCCTTGGCAAGGCTGTTCAGTGAAACGCAGTGGCGAAGTTAAGTAGCGTGGTTGCTAAGGCTTCCCCTACTCCAGCAGACTTGAAATTCTTTGATTAGACAACTTACAACTCCGTCGTTGTCTCCGTTCCACCTTAACTATAGTTCATAAAATCATATACCAAAATGTCCCTGTTAGCGATGACCTCACCTTCAACCGCAACAACAAAGGAGCACCAAATAGATTTCAAGTAAATGTCAACTGCTCCAAGCTAGACTGCAAAAATACAACTTCAGCGACAGAGTAATCAACGTCTGGAATGCACCACTACCTGACTGTGGTTTCTACTCCTAACCCCAAAATCTTTAACCTCTTAGACTATCTACAATTGACCTCTCCCCCTTTCTAAGAAGTCTGTAAGGGGCGTGCATAAGTGCACCATTGTGCCTTCCATCCTTGTCCTACTGTTCTATTGTCTTCTATCATTACCTTTTATCATTACTTATCTAATGTTTTACTTGTACAAATTACCATCCTATAATTGTTTGACAAATACATAAATAAAATAAAAACAAAAACATATGCTTGGCCAGAAGGTCACAACTTTAGCAGAAGAACCCTCCACTGCTCTACCCACAACAGAATACCTTACGCAATCAGACTTGAAATCCTGGGCTTAGAAAGCTTAGAACTACGTCGCCTTCCACGGGATCTAAGCATAGGTCATAAAATCATTTACTGTACTACAATGTCCTTCCTGTCAACTGACTACTTCAGCTTCAACTACTTCAGCTTCAATCACAACAATACACGAGCACACAACAGATACTGCATTTAGTTTTGGTGGCCAGGGTGCAAAAAGGACATCGAGACTCTAGAAAAAGTGCAGACAAGGGCGACAAAGATGATTAGGGGACTGGAGGCTAAAACATATAAAGAACTGTTGCAGGAACTGGGCGTGGCTAGTTTAATGAAAAGAAGGAACCAGGGGAGACATGATAGCAGTGTTCCAATATCTCAGGGGTTGCCACAAAAAAGGAGGAGTCAACCTATTCTCCAAAGCACCTGAGGGTAGAACAAGAAGCAATGGGTGAAAACTAAACAAGGAGAGAAGTAACTTAGAAGAAATTTCCTGATACTGTAGTGAGAACTGCTAATCAGTGGAACAGCTTGCCCCCAGAAGTTGTGAATGCCCCAACACTGGAAGTTTTTAAGCAGATGTTGGATAACCGTCTGTCTGAAGTAGTGTAGGGTTTCCTGCCAAAGCAGAGGGTTGGACTAGAAGACCTCCAAGGTCCTTTCCAACTCTGTTGTGTTTATTATTACGGTATATTATCAGATACAAAGTCAAAGTAAACCACTCCATCATGGGTGTAGGATCTCCTGTTTGAATAGGGGGTTGGGCTAGAAGACTTTGAAGATCTCTTCCAACTCTTATTATTCAATATTAGAACCAATAGTGGTAACAGTAGAGTCTCTGGAGAGGGACGGCATACAAATCTAAATAATAATAATAATAATAATAATAATAATAATAATAATAATAATAATAATAATAACCTTGCCGTCTGTCTCTCTACGTTTTGGGAGACAAAATTGTTTGTTATATTCATCATCAAGAACCTGTTTGATCTTCCACTAGGTACAGAGTTTGTCTCCCAATTGATGTCAGGATATTTAAAGTCTCCTATTGACGTGTATCTTATCTATCCATCTTAGCTAACTCACTGGTAAAAAGTTCATCTACTTGGAACAAACTTCCAGCAGACGTGGTTGGTAAATCCACAGTAACTGCATTTAAACATACCTGGGATAAACATCTATCCATCCTAAGATAAAATACAGGAAATAGTATAAGGGCAGACTAGATGGACCATGAGGTCTTTTTCTGCCATCAGTCTTCTATGCAGTGTTCCCTCTAATTTTTTTTTTGGGGGGGGGGGTGGAAAAGTATATAGTGTCTGAGCGGCAGCCCCTTCGGGACTGGGCGGCACAGAAATAATAAACAAACAAACAAACAAATAAATAAATAAATAAAAAACCCACCCTGTTTTGCCTCAGAGAATTTCAAAATAAAATACTGTGCTGTGTGTCTATAACAGTGAGCTCATAATAGGGCAACTCTATCAATATCAAAATGCCACTTCAATAGTTGAGCTAGTTTCAAACTAGATTTTGATTTTCTTTCTCTCTTCCTTACTCCCATTCTTTTTCTTTCTTTTTTCCTTCCTCTCTTTTTTCTATCTGTTTCTCTCTCTTCCTCTCTCTCTCCTTCCCTCTCACTCTTTCCCTCTCGGCTTCTGGGCAGGTTTGGAAAACTCTGAGTTGATGATGATTTTTAAGTGAGCGATTGCTCACTGCTCAGCTTAGAGGGAACTATGCGTTCTATGTTTCTATGTTTCTATTTGTTATGTTTGTTTGAGTGCTGTAGTACACACCTATGGTGACTTATTTATTGTATTTATATGCCGCTCATTCCAAAACGGTCAGAGCAGCTAACAAGTGACATAAATACAACAATGGTAAAATACGATCAGAACACACAATAAAGTCAATAATATGATAAAACAATAATATCCTAAGAACCATACATACACTGTCAACCATACATACACTGTTATTGGGAACCACATCAGCTCTATTTTGATCCTCTGATATTTCCATTGAATTTTAATATTACATTTGTTTTCGCTAGAATATTGTTTTTATTGTTGTTGTGAGCCGCCCCTAGCCTTCGGAGAGGGGCGGCATACAAATCGAATAAATTGAATTGAATTGAATTGAATTACATTATTTTAAATTTCAGTGGCTCCAGCATTATATCTGCCAGCTCCTTCAAAACCCCAAGATGTAAACCATCAGGTCAAGGTGATTTATACCAGTGATTTTCAACCTTTTTTGAGCCACGGCACATTTTTTACATTTATGAAACCCTGGGGCACATTGAGCGGGGGGGGGGGGGGGCTAAAAAAAGTTTGGACAAAAAAATTCTCTCTCTCTCTTCCTCCCCTTCACTCTATTTCTTTCTCTCTCCCTCCCTCTTTCTCTCCTTCTCCATCCCTCTTTCTTTCTCTTCCTTCCTTCCTCTTTTTTGCTGTCTCTCTCCCTCCCTCCCTCCCTCTATGTCTTTCTCTCTCTCTCTTTCCCTCCCTCTTTCTTTCTCTCTCTCTTGCTTTCTTTCTCTCTTTCTCTCTTTCTTTCTCTTGCTTTCTTTCTCTCTCTCTCTCTCTCTCTTGCTTTCTTTCTCTCTTGTTCTCTCTTGTTCTCTCTCTTTCTTTCTCTTTCTTTCTTTCTCTTTCTCTCTCTTGCTTTCTTTCTCTCTGAGCTTCGCGGCACACCTGACCATGTCTCGCGGCACACTAGTGTGCCACGGCACACTGGTTGAAAAACACTGATTTATACTCATCCAGGCTGGGTAGGTGTTCTCTTACAAATTCCTTGCCTGTTTTGACTTGTAATGCAGGAAGGAAGGAAGAAAAAACCCCCAAAGTATCAAAAACAGAACTGATTGTAAGACTAATTGTAATGTGCCTATTGTTTCCTTGACATTCTTCTTGTTTATTACATATTGAAACTTTATTATTGTTTACTTGGGTTGCTACTTTTAGCTTATTCTGAGCCTTGGAGTTTTCCTGACTCCCTCCTTGCTGGTTCAAGCTGTCAAAATAATTTGCAAGTGTTTATCCCCTTAAGCAGCCATTTTATGAGGGACTATCTCATTTCAAATGAGCATCTATTGTGTAACTTGGTCTTTTCAAATGTAGCTACTTGAGATTCTCTTGCCTTAAAATAATGTACCTCCTTTACTCAATAAGACAACTTTACCACATTACTCCTAATGTTTAGGGCAAAATCTGTGTTGCAATTCCAACTAAATTATTCAAATCTTCCCTCTCTCTGGCAGCAGAAAATATCTCCTTTCTTTGATGACTGTTTTAAAGTTCTTGTATATCCTTAATCTTACACAGGGATACCTCGTCTTACGAACTTAATTGGTTCTGGGATGAGCTTTGTAAGGTGAAAAGTTTGTAAGACGAAACAATGTTTCCCATAGGAATCAATGGAAAAGCGATTAATGTGTGCAAGCCCAAAACTCACTCCTTTTGCCAGCCGACGCACCTGTTTTTGCACTACTGGGATTCCCCTGAGGCTTCCCTCCATGGGAAGCCCCACCTCCGGACTTCCATGTTTTTGTGATGCTGTAGGGGAATCCCAGCAGGAGAATCCCAGCAGCGCAAAAATGGGTGCTTCGCTGGCAATGGAAGTCTGGAGGTGGGATTTCCCAGCGAGGGGAGCCTCAGTGAAATTGCAGCATCACAAAACCACGGAAGTCCTCGAAACCCCACCTCTGGACTTCCCTGTTTTTGTGATGCTGCAATTTCGCTGAGGCTCCCCTCGCTGGGAAACCCTACCTCCGGACTTCCGTTGCCAGGGAAGCGTCCATTTTTGCACTGCTGGGATTCCCCTGCAGCATCACAAAAACACGGAAGTCTGGAGGTGGTGTTTCCCATGGAGGGGACCCTCAGGGGAATCCCAGCAGTGCAAAAACGGGCGCTTCACTGCCAACAGAAGTCCGGAGGTGGGGCATCCCAATGGCGGCGGCTTGGGTTTGTAAGGTGAAAATAGTTTGGAAGAAGAGGCAAAAAAATCTTAAACCCTGGATTTGTATCTCGAAAAGTTTGTATGACGAGGGATTTGTAAGACGAGGTATCACTGTATTTGCAAGTAGAATGTACTCCTTGCATTTAGAAAACAGGGCTCTAAGCCCTAGAATTTTTCTCTGGTATGTTAATGTTCTGATTATTTATTTATTTATTGCATTTCTATGCCTCCCCTCTCCAAAGACTGGGGGCAGTTTACAACAAATTAAAAAAAAAACAGTAGATTACAATAAAATCAATCCAATTAATTAAAATTACAAATCAATCTAAAATCCCTAATTAAAAATCAATTTGCTCTACTAGTGTTGGTGAGGGTGTAGTTTTGTCTGTGGTAGAAACCTAGTTGGGTAATGAAATGTCTGCATGAAAACCATAAACCGCCTTCTGCTGCACGAATCCCAGCGACCAGTTAGGTCCCACAGAGTTGGCCTTCTCTGAGTCCCGTCGACTAAACAATGTCGTTTGGCAGGACCCAGGGGAAGAGCCTTCTCTGTGGCGGCCCCAGCACTCTGGAACCAACTCCCCCCAGAGATTGCCCCCCTCGCCTTTCGTAAACTTCTTAAAACCCATCTCTGTCATCAGGCATGGGGAAACTGAGATACTCTTTCCCTCTAGGCCTTTACAATTTATGCATGGTATGTTTGTATGTATGTTTGGTTTTATAATAAGGGTTTTTTTTGGTTGTTTTAATATTGGATTGTTACATGCTGTTTTTTATCACTGTTGTTAGCCGCCCTGAGTCTACGGAAAGGGGCGGCATACAAATCCAATAAATAATAATAATAATAATAATAATAATAATAATAATAATAAAGCTCAGATAGGACTGTCAGGATTAGGTCTAACCTGATGTAACATCCCCACGCAGGAGGAAGGACTGTAATCATTGTAATGACTATTATAGGTAAAGAATGCTGAATCATCATGAGTCAACAAAATATGCTACAACCTGATTGGTTGATAAATATATAAAATGTAAGACACCTTTTTATAGATGTGGTAGTACTGGTTGATTGATGGTGGTTGTTGGCTAGTTATAGTGTGGCTTGTGTATCGAGAAATAGAGAGTAGTTATAATACTACTACTACTACTACTACTACTACTACTACTACTACTACTACTATATATGTATATATATATATTAGATTTGTGTGCCGCCCCTCTCCGAAGACTCGGGGCGGCTAACAACAATATAAAAAGACAATGTAAACAAATATAATATTAAAACAATCTAAAAACCCCCAATTTAAAGAACCACTCATACATACAAGCATACCGTGTATAAATTCTATAAGCCTCGGGGGAAGGGAAATTTCAATTCCCCCATGCCTGACGACAGAGGTGGGTTTTAAGGAGCTTGCGAAAGGCAAGGAGGGTGGGGGCAACTCTGATATCTGGGGGGAGCTGGTTCCAGAGGGCCGGGGCCGCCACAGAGAAGGCTATTAGATTTGTATGCCGCCCCTCTCCGCAGACTCAGAGAGGGTTTATAGTGTAAACAGATTATTTTTGCTACGAAGAAGCAAATATTTTCTCAAGAATTCCTGCTGCAGTGTGTTCACGTGAAGACTTCAACTTCTTATATCTTGGTCTGTGGCTGGTTGGTTGGGTTGGGTTACATTCCAAAATCGCATCTTCAACAAGCACCAAGTACTCTACCACTGAACCCTGAGCTATAGATACTCTCTCTGATTGAAACATTGATTTGGATTATTGGTTTAATGTTTACTCTGTCTGTTGCTGTAATTTACTGGCTGGGGGGAACTCTAAGAGTGGAAGTCATTTCATTTATAATCAAATGTTCCAACATTTGAGAGGTTTGCCACAAAGAAGACTGGGCCAACTTATTTTCCAAAGCACCTGAAGGCAGGGCAAGAAACAATGGATAGAAACTAATAAAGGAGAGAAGCAATTTGGGATTAAAGAGAAACTTCCTAACAGCGAGAACAATTAAGTGGTGGAACAGCTTTCCTTCAGAAGTTGTGGGTGCTTCCATCACTGGAGGTTTTTAAGAAGAGAGTTGGGCGTCCTCCTCAATCCACAGCTGACTTTAGAACATCATCTTTCAGCTGTGGCGAGGAGGGCATTTGCCAAGGTTCGCCTGGTGCACCAGTTGCGGCCCTATTTGGACAGGGAGTCACTGCTCACAGTCGCTCATGCCCTCATCACCTCGAGGTTCGATTACTGCAACGCTCTCTACATGGGGCTACCTTTGAAGAGTGTTCGGAAACTTCAGATCGTGCAGAATGCGGCCGTGCGAGCGGTCATGGGTCTTCCCAGATATACCCACGTTTCGTCAACACTCCACGGCCTGCATTGGTTGCCGATTGGTTTCCGGACCCAATTCAAAGTGCTGGTGATGACCTATAAAGCCCTACATGGCATCGGACCAGATTACTTACGGGACCGCCTTCTGCTGCATACATCCCAGCAGCCGATTAGGTCCCACAGAGTTGGCCTTCTCCAGGTCCCGTGACCAGACAATGTTGTCTGGCGGGGCCTAGGGGAAGAGCCTTTTCTGTGGCGGCCCCGGCCCTCTGGAATCAGCTCCCTCTGGAGATTCGAACTGCCCCCACCCTCCACACCTTCGGCAAGAGCCTTAAGACTGATCTATGTCGCCAGGCATGGGGTAACTAGTATATCCCCTCTTCTGACCATTAAAAGTTATGTGTGGTTATGATTGTGTAGTATCGATTGTTTTTAAGATAATGGGTTTTAGTTACAGTTTTAATTTTTAGATTTGTATCTGTACTGTTTTGTTATTGTTGTGAGCCGCCCCGAGAGGGGCAGCATACAAGTCTAAAATATTTATTATTATTGTTGTTGTTGTTGTTGTTGTTGTTAAAAATCCATGGTTGTTTTCCTTTAGGAAAAATTGCTTTGAGAGGAAACATAATTGGCAAGCAAGAATAGCACAAATTTATTTATTTATTGGATTTGTATGCCGCCCCTCTCCGTGAACTCGGGGCGGTTAACAACAGTGGTAAAAACAGCATGTGACAATCCAATACTAAAAACAGCTAAAAACCATTGTTATAAAACCAATCATACATACAAACATACCATGTATAAATTGTAGAAGCCTAGGGGGGGAAAATATCTCAGTTCCCCATGCCTGACGGCAGAGGTGGGTTTTAAGGAGCTTACGAAAGGCAAGGAGGGTGGGGGCAATTCTAATTTCTGGGGGGAGTTGGTTCCAGAGGGCCGGGGCCGCCACAGAGAAGGCTCTTCCCCTGGGTCCCGCCAAACGGCATTGTTTAGTTCACGGGACCCGGAGAAGGCCCACTCTGTGGGACCTAACTGGTTGCTGGGATTTGTGCGGCAGAAGGCCTCCTCAGCTTCTTCTGAAGGGCATCCATAGGTGCTTTTTGAAAAGGCAATCGACTGGTCTCTTTGTTTTTCCTTGATGACGGTTCCCCTCTCATCTTCAGGTCCTCTGTGAAGGAATGTCTTGGATGAGAAACAAAGACAAGACCAGCCACCTTTGGTTGATCTGGATGACTGAGAATCTCCACACACACTTCTGAAGGACAGCTAATCATCTCCCGCATCTGGGCGTCTCCAGTTGGCCTTCTCCGGGTCCCGTCGACCAAACAATGTCGTTTGGCAGGCCCCAGGGAAAGAGCCTTCTCTGTGGCGGCCCCGGCCCTCTGGAATCAACTTCCCCAGAGATTAGAACGGCCCCCACCCTCCTTGTCTTTCGCAAGTTACTTAAGACCCACCTATATCGCCAGGCATGGGGGAACTAAGACATCTCCTCCAGTTTAGTTTAGTTTAGTTTAATCAGATTTGTATGCCGCCCCTCTCCGCAGACTCGGGGCGGCTCACAGCAACAGCAATACAAGACAAATCCAATATTAAATTAATTTTAAGAACACCACAAGTTAAAAACCAATCATACACACTAGCATACCATACATAAATTTTATAAGCCTAGGGGGAAGGAACATGTCAATTCCCCCATGCCTGACGACAGAGGTGGGTTTTAAGGAGCTTACGAAAGGCTAGGAGGGTGGGGGCAACTCTGATATCTGGGGGGAGTTGATTCCAAAGGGTCTAGTTGTTTAGTTGACGGGACCCGGAGAAGGCCAACTCTGTGGGACCTAACTGGTCGCTGGGATTCGTGCTCCAGGCTTATTATATTTCATGTTTGATGTGTATGTGCTGTATGGTTTTTAATTGTTGAAGTTTTTATATATTCAATTATTAGATTTGTTCCATTGTTATTTATTTATTTATTTGTTTGTTTGTTTATTTATTTATTTATTAGATTTGTATGCCGCCCCTCTCTGTTATACTGTTTTTATTACTGTTGTGAGCCGCCCCGAGTCTTCGGAGCGGGGCGGCATACAAATCTAATAAATTGAATTCAATTCAATTGTGGATACCGAGAATCCCATTTCTAAGGAAGAAAGAAATGGATGGGGAAGGCTGTAACCCCTTCCCATCCCATTTATTCTCCCCTTCTAAACACATCAGAAGGTCAGCAAACCAGGAGGCAAAATATCACAGGAGATAAAAAGATTTCAGTAAACCTAACCCACATTTTCTCCCAAGTGGGTTATCCCTGGGGGAAGCTGTTTTCACCCTACCCAGACATTGAATTATGGGTGTGGCCACTGGTGCATGTGCGAAAGCGTGCATGCACACTATTTCGGCACCGGAGGGAAAAAAGGTGCAACATCACTGGCCTACAAGGTCCCTTCCATTTCATTTCATTTCATTTCATTTCATTTCATTGGATTTGTATGCCGACCCTCTCCGTAGACTCGGGGCGGCTAACAACAGTGGTAAAAACAACATGCGACAATCCAATACTAAAGAAGCTAAAAAGCCTTATTTTAAAACCAATCATACATACAAACGTACCATACATAAATTGTGGAAGCCTAGGGGGAAAGAATATCTTAATTCCCCCAAGCCTGATGACACAGGTGGGTTTTAAGAAGCTTGCGAAAGGCAAGGAGGGTGAGGGCTATTCTAATCTCTGAAGGGAGCTGGTTCCAGAGGGTCGGGGCCGCCACAGAGAAGGCTCTTCCCCTGGGTCCCGCCAAACGACATTGTTTAGTTGACGGGACCCGGAGAAGGCCAACTCTGTGGGACCTAATTGGTTGCTGGGATTCGTGCGGCAGAAGGCAGTCCCGGAGATAACCTGGCCCGGTGCCATGAAGGGCTTTATAGGTCATAACCAACACTTTGAATTGTGACCGGAAATTGATCGGCAACCAATGCAGACTGCGGAGTGTTGGTGTGACATGGGCATATTTAGGGAAGCCCATGATTGCTCTCGCAGCTGCATTCTGCACGATCTGAAGTTTCCGAACACTTTTCAAAGGTAGCCCCATGTAGAGAGCGTTACAGTAGTCGAGCCTCGAGGTGATGAGGGCATGAGTGACTGTGAGCAATGACTCCCGGTCCAAATAGGGCCGCAACTGGTGCACCAGGCAAACCTGGGCAAACGCCCCCCTCGCCACAGCTGAAAGATGTTTCTCTAATGTGAGCTGTGGATCGAGGAGGACGCCCAAGTTGCGGACCCTCTCTGATGGGGTCAATAATTCCCCCCCCCAGGGTAATGGATGGACAGATGGAATTGTCCTTGGGAGGCAAAACCCACAGCCACTCCGTCTTATCCGGGTTGAGCTTGAGTCTGTTGACACCCATCCAGGCCCCAACAGCCTCCAGACACCTCTGTTAATCTGTTAAAGCACTTTGAAGTGGTATATACATCCAAGATGCTATTGTTACCATGGTTGCAGTGTTCCTGGAGTCCTTTGATCACCTTTTGCAACCTTCTGACAATGGGAACTGAAAAATACTGAGACAGTCGGTTCTTAAAGCTCTTCTTATTTGTAAAGACAGGACAGCTCTTTTTGTAAGCGACTTCAAGTAAGAACACGACTGAAATAAACAGTGCCAGTGCGCTCCTTTTATACTTTATTTTTCCCGCTAAAATCCTACTGTCAAACTCTTAGCCAATCAGAACGCACCAACCATTTCAACTATTTACATTTACCTCAGCGCATATTTAACAGGAACGTCAATGGGAAAGTCAGATTCACTTAACAACTGTGTTACTAACTTAACAGCTACAGTGATTCACTGCTCACAGTCGCTTATGCCCTCATCACCTCGAGGCTCGACTACTGCAACGCTCTCTACATGGGGCTACCTTTGAAAAGTGTTCAAAAACTTCAGATCGTGCAGAATGCAGCTGCGAGAGCAATCATGGGCTTCCCTAAGTATGCCCATGTTACACCAACACTCCGCAGTCTGCATTGGTTGCCAATCAGTTTCCGGTCACAATTCAAAGTGTTGGTTATGACCTATAAAGCCCTTCATGGCATCGGATCAGAATATCTCCAGGACCGCCTTCTGCCGCACAAATCCCAGCGACCAGTTAGGTCCCACAGAGTTGGCCTTCTCCGGGTCCTGTCGACAAAACACTGCTGTCTGGCGGGACCCAGGGGAAGAGCCTTCTCTGTGGCGGCCCCGGCCCTCTGGAACCAGCTCCCCCCAGAGATCAGAATTGCCCCCACCCTCCTCGCCTTTCATAAGCTCCTTAAAACCCACCTCTGTCATCAGGTATGGGGGAACTGAGATATCCTTTCCCCTTAGGCCTATACAATTTATACATGGTATGTTTGTGTGTGTGCTTGTTTGGTTTTTAATAAGGGGGTTTTTTTTAGTTATTTTAAATATTAAATTTGTTATATGCTGTTTTTATTATTGTTGTTAGCCGCCCCAAGTCTACGGAGAGGGGCTGCATACAAATCTAATAAATAAATAAATAAATAAATAAAATAATAACAACTCTGGCAAGAAAGGTCATAAAATAAGTCTGCTTAGCAACAGACATTTTGGGCACAATCATGACTGTAAGTAAAGGACAACCTACATAGCAGTGATGGCGAATTTTATTTTCCTCGGATGCACGAGTGCCCACACCCATAATTCAATGCCTGCAGAGCGAAAAAGAGCTTCTCCCACCCCCCAGAGGCCCTATGGAGGCCAGAAACGGCTTGTTTCCCAACTTCTGGTGGGGCCCAGTAGGCTCATGTTTCACCCACCCCAGGCTCCAAAGGCTTCCGTGGAGCCGGGGGAGAGTAAAAACACACTCCCTCCATCCCTTGTTGGGGGAAAGATCAAAAGCAACGTGAGAAAATATTATTTTACTGAAAGAGTAGTAGATGCTTGGAACAAACTCACTCACTAACATTTTAACTACCATCGTTGCTTGCAACATTCTAGATTGGGACGACCTCATTATTAATAACATATTGATAAAATTGAACAGGTCCAAAGACGGGCTACAAAAATGGTTGAAGGTCTTAAGTATAAAACTTATCAGGAAAAACTTAATAAACTCAATCTGTATAGTCTGGAGGACAGAAGGAAAAGGGGGGACATGATCGAAACATTTAAATATGTTAAAGGGTTAAATAAGGTTCAGGAGGGAAGTGTTTTTAATAGGAAAGTGAACAAAGAACAAGGGGGCACAATCTGAGGTTAGTTGGAGGAAAGATCAGAAGCAACGTGAGAAAATGTTATTTCACTGAAAGAGTAGTAGATCCTTGGAACGAACTTCCAGCAGACGTGGTTGGTAAATCCACAGGAACAGAATTTAAACATGCCTGGGATAAACATAGATCCATCCTAAGGTAAAATACAGAAAATAGTATAAGGGCAGACTAGATGGATCATGAGGTCTTTTTCTGCCGCCAGTCTTCTATGTTTCTATCCCTCTGGGAGCACCGTGGAAGCCAAAAACGCCCTCCCAGAGCCTCTGTGCGAGCCAAAAAATCAGCTGGCTGGCACCCACATGCACATTGGAGCTGAGCTACGGCAACGGCTCACGTGCCATCAGCTATGGCTCTGTGTGTCATCTGTGGCATAGGTTTGCCATCACTGCTCTATAGGATCGAGGTCAATCAAGTATCAGATTCCAGCAAGGGTGCTTGTCCCCGATCTCCCGATTCTTCAAGTGTCGGGCTACACCCCAAAGTTGCAGGGCAGGCTGCCCACTTCCCCCGGTGGACTTTCTTGTGCTTGGTGAGATCCGAGCTCGAAATGAAACGCTTCTCGCACTCGAAGCAGGCATAGGGCTTCTCCCCAGTGTGGATCCTCCGGTGGTTAATCAGGGAGGACTTCCGACTGAATCCTTTGCCACAGTCCAAGCACTTGTGGGGTTTTTCCCCAGTGTGAGTGACGTTGTGGTTCAGGAGGTTGGAGCTGGTGCTGAAGCTTTTCCCGCACTGGAAACACCGATACAGGTTCTCCCCGGTGTGGATCCTTTTGTGGGTGATCAGGGGCGCTTTGGCATTGAAGCTCTTCCCGCACTCGGAGCAGCTGTAGGGTTTTTCCCCCGTGTGGGTCCTCTCGTGGATGATGAGGTGAGTCCTCTGGCTAAAGCCCTGCCCACAGTAGGAGCACTTATACGGCCTCTCGCCCGTGTGGACCCTCCGGTGCATCACCAGGTTGGTCCGCGTGCAGAAGCCCTTCCCGCACTCGGCGCAGGCGTACGGCTTCTCCCCCGTGTGGATCCGCTTGTGGGCGATGAGCGAGGCGATCTGGTTGAAGTTCCGGCCGCACTCGGGGCAGTGGTACGGCTTCTCGCCCGTGTGCACGCGCTTGTGCCTGAGAAGCTGGGAGCTGTTCCCAAAGCTCTTCCCGCACTCGGGACACGCGTACGGCTTCTCCCCCGTGTGAGTCCTCTCGTGGTTGATCAAGGACGACTTCCAGTGGAAGCCTTTGCCGCAGTCGGCGCACCGGTGGGGCTTCCCCCCCGTGTGGACGATGTTGTGGTAGATCAGGTTGGAGCTGGTCCGGAAGCGCTTCCCGCACTCGGAGCAGACGTAGGGTTTCTCCCCCGTGTGGGTCGCTTCGTGCTTCAGGAGGGCCGCCTTGGTGCCAAAGCCCTTGCTGCACTCCGAGCACGGGTAGGGTTTAGGCCTGGGCGTAGTTCCCTGGCTGGAAGCTAGGGGCGCTCCGTTCTGGAAGGTTTTCCCACACTGGGGGCAGATGTAAAATTCTTCCGGGTCCGTTTTCTGATTGGTAGGAAGGTGACTGACCTCACAGAGATGTCCACACTCTGTGCATTTTCTTTTGCTTTCATTCTGGATTCGGCCTTCTTTGACAACGTGTCCGTCACCTTCTTGGCAAAGCTGGTCGTTTTGGAAGCTCTGTAGTTCTGGCTGATTCCCAGGCTCGGCCTCCTTCTCATCATGGAATGGGGAAAGTGTCTCTTTAGCCAAAGATGTTCCCCGCTCAAGGAATCCATCTTCTTTTGGCTCTGTGTCATTGTTACCTGCAAGGATCAACAGAGAGTTGGGAATCACAAATGGAGAATCTATCCACTGTTACCAAGTTAGCGTACAACTCTAATCTAATTCTTTCTGCGCCAACTCAGGAAGATCAAACTGCCCAAGGAGCTGCTGATACAGTTCTACAGAGGAATCATTGAGTCCAACATCTGCACCTCTATAACTGTCTGGTTTGGTTCTGCAACCCAACAAGACCGTCACAGATTTCAGAGGATAATCAGAACTGCAGAAAAAACCATTGCTGCCAACCTGCCTTCCATTGAGGACCTGTGTACTGCATGAATCAAAAAGAAGGCTGTGAAAATATTTACTGACCCCTCGCATCCTGGACACAAACTGTTTCAACTCCTACCATCAAAACATCGCTACAGAGCACTGCACACCAAGACAACTAGACACAAGAACAGTTTTCCCCCCGAACGCCATCACTTTGCTAAACAAATAATTCCCTCAGCACTGTCAAACTATTTACTAAGTCTTCACCACTATTACTACTAATTTTTTCTCATCATTCCTATCACCCATTTCCTCCCACTTATGACAGTATGGCTGTAACCTTTTGCTTGTAGCCTTACGATTTTATTAATATTGCTTCCTCATTGCTTATTTGACCCCTGTGACAATCCTTAAGTGGTGTACCTCATGATTCTTGACACATGTATATTTTCTTTATGTACACTGAGAGCATGGAATTAAGGTGAAGCTTCCTAACAGTGAGAACAATTAACCAGTGGAACAGCTTGCATTCAGAACTTGTGGTGCTTCGATCAATGGAGGTTTTTACAAAGAGTCTGGACAGCACATGTCTGAAATTGTACAGGATCTGCTGCTTGAGCAGGGGGCTGGACTAGAAGACCTCCAAAGTCCCTTCCAACTCTCTTATTGTGTTAAGAAGTCTAAAAAAACCTCATAATAAAAGGCAGTTGGAACACTATGATTACTATTAGGATTAGAGATATTCCGCATTTAAATATAGCTCCAGACGAACAAACAATTGATCACACTGGCACACAAGACATATCTAAGCTAAAGAGGACTTTGACAAGAAAATCCCACTAATATTACCTAGTCCAGTGATGGCGAACCTATGGCACAGGTACCATAGGTAGCACATGAAGCCATATCTGCTAGCACGCAAGCCGTTGCCTTAGCTCAACTCCAACGTGCATGTGTATGCCAGCCAGCTGATTTTTGGCTCGCACAGAGGCTGTGGGAGGGCCTTTTGCTTCCAGGGAGCCTCCGGGGGGATGGGGGAGGGCATTTTTACCCTCCCCTGGCTCCAGGAAAAGCTGTGAGACCTAAAGCTGAGCTTCCTTCTTTGCGCCTTTCATGTTTTCCAGCAGCTGTAGTGCCCCGCCCGGCTGGAGCTTCCCTGGCGGCGGCAGCAGGTGACCACCCTGCTGCCGCCCCACGGCTACTGCCCAATGCCACTGCTGCGGCATGGTGTATGAGAAAGAGAAAGAAAGAGAGAGAGATAGCAAGAGACGGAGAGAGAGAAAAAAGAGAGGGGGGAGAGAGAGAAAGCAAAAACACAGAGAGAGAGAGAGATAGCAAGAAAGAGAGAGAGAAAGAGAGAAGGAGAGAGAGAGGGAGAAAGAGAGAGAAAGACAGCAAGAGAGAGAGAGAGAGAGAGAGAGAAAGCAAGAGAGAGAGAGAAAGAGGGGGGAAGGAGGGTGAGGGAAAGACATAGAGGGAGGGAGAGAGAAAGAGAGCAAAAAAGAGGAAGGAAGGGAGAAACAAAGAGGGATGGAGAGAGAGAGGGAAAGAAAGAGGAAGGAAGGGAGAGAAAGAGGGAGAGAGAGAGAAATAGAGCAAAAGGGAGGAAGAGAGATATTTTTTTGTCCAAACTTTTTTTAGCCCCCCCCCTCCCCCCGCTCAATGTTCCCCAAGATTTTGTAAATGTGAATAATGTGCCGCGGATCAAAAAAGGTTGGGAAACACTGTGTTAGAGTGTTTAGAAGCGATGACCTACCCAATGAGGAGATTTCCTTATCACTCTTTGGCTTGCCATTGTTGGCTAGTTCCCTCTTTCCTGGATCATCAGACAGCAGCTGCTCTGACATGGGGCTTTTAGCAGGCATGTTTTCCAAAGACTCTGGCACCTGAAAGCACAATATCGCATGAAGATTCAAACAGGACCCTCGTCAAGATGAAGGCCCCAGCCTCCTGTGAAAATGTTTGACATTTTCCCATTTAAGCCCAATGCTTCTTAAACCTGGATAAATTACCCCCAAATTGGGGTACTTTTATGTACACTCAGAGCATATGCACCAAGACAAATTCCCTTGTGTGTCCAATCATACTTGGCCAATAAAGAATTCTATTCTATTCTAAATACAGTGATACCTTGTCTTACGAACTTAATTGGTTCAAGGACGAGGTTCGTAAGGTGAAAAGTTTGTAAGACGAAACAATGTTTCCCATAAGAATCAATGGAAAAGCGATTAATGCGTGCAAGCCCAAAACTCACCCCTTTTGCGAGGAAAAGTGCCCGTTTTCACGCTGGTGGGATTCCCCTGAGACTCCCCTCCATGGGAAACCCCACTTCCTGATACTGTAGGGGAATCCCAGCAGGGGAATCCCACCAACGTGAAAACGGGCGCTTCGGCTGGCAACGGAAGTCCGGAGGTGGGGTTTCCCAGCGAGGGAAGCCTCAGCGAAATGGAGGGTGGGGATGTCCTACAAAGGCCCAAGTTAGGGGAAAGCTATTCTAAAAGTCTTGCCTTATGTTATGTCAGCCCAGTAATTCAATACAAAATAACAAATAATAATAAATAAATACTTCTTGCTCCGTCTGGCAACAGACCTCCAAATTTTTTTCCCAATCTGTTAAAATAAGCCAGATTTTGAACCCAAGTGATCTCCCCATTCCTTCCCACCCAACGACAAATCACATCGGGAGAGCACAATCCAGTTAGAAACATAGAAGATTGACGGCAGAAAAAGACCTCATGGTCCATCTAGTCTGCCCTTATACTATTTCCTGTATTTTATCTTAGGATGGATCTATGTTTACCCCAGGCATGTTTAAATTCAGTTACTGTGGATTTACCAACCACACCTGCTGGAAGTTTGTTCCAAGCATCTAGTACTCTTTCAGTGAAATAATATTTCCTCACGTTGCTTCTGATCTTTCCAACTAAACTTAGATTGTGCCCCCTTGTTCTTGTGTTCACTTTCCTACTAAAAATACTTCCCTCCTGGACCTTAATTAACCCTTTAATATATTTAAATGTTTCGATCATGTCCCCCCTTTTCCTTCTGTCCTCCAGACTAGTGATTTTCAACCTTTTTTGAGCCGCAGCACATTTTTTACATTTACAAAACCATGGGGCACATTGAGGGGGGTGGGTGGGTAAAAAAAGTTTGGACAAAAAAATTCTCTCTCTCTTCCTCCCTTTCGCTCTATTTCCCTCTCCCTCCCTTTCTTTTTTCTCTCTCTCCATCCCTTTCTTTCTCCCTTCCTTCCTTCCTCTTTTTTGCTCTTTCTCTTCCTCTGTCTTTCTCTCTCCCACCTTCCCTCTCTCTCTTTCTCTCTCTCTCTCTCTCTTTTTCTCTTTCTTGCTTTCTTTCTCTTTCTTTCTTTTTCTTTCTCGTTCTTTCTCTCTCTCTTGCTTTCTCTCTCTCTCTCTCTGAGCTTCGCGGCACACCTGACTATGTCTCACGGCACACTAGTGTGCCGCGGCAAACTGGTTGAAAAACACTGCTCCAGACTATACAGATTGAGTCTTTCCTGATACGTTTTATGCTTAAGACCTCCCACCATTCTTGTAGCCCGTCTTTGGACCCATTCAATTGTTCTCACACAGACGTTATTCCAAGGAGACCGGCAATTTTTGCGTCCTTGGTCTCCCTCTCGAGAGTTCGGATGGCGTCCCTCTGGTCGTCTTGCTAAGAAGTCCTCAGCCAGGGTCACCGCCTCGGAACAGGTCTCGGGGCTGCTTTCCTGAACCCAGCTCTGGATCTCCACGGGAAGGATGCTCACAAACTGCTCCAAAACCAGCAGCTCCAGGATCTGCTCCTTAGTATGTTCTTCTGGTTTCAACCACTGGTGGCAAAGTTCCCAAAGTCGCCTGGCGGTCCCTCGAGGACCCTCAGCCTGCTGGTAGCAGAAGAGTCTGAACCCCTGGCGCTGCCTCTCCGAATCAAGGGTGTCCCCCAGAATCTCCTCTTTCACGTTCACAGGAAAGTTCAGGCTTGAACGGGCCTTGTGGGCCTTCTCACAGAAGCCTGTCCTAGTCTGAGTAGCATATTCTTTCCTAGGCCACCGATACCCATCCTCCACTCCTTCCAAGGACAGTGGGCGTTCTTGACTGCCAGGCTTTGAAATTCGATTCTTCCATCTTGAATAAGGAAACGGCGGGCAGGTCAAGGAATTTGTCCACTGGCCTTCCCAGCCCTGTTGGAGCCCATCTGCTGGATTCTGTGTCAGAAGTGACGGTGTTGCTTTAGCCACAAACTCCATGGAGGTGACATTGTGGCCTGCTCTTCCAATCTCTTCCCATCTCTTCTCAGGTTCTCTGGATCCTTCCCGGTATTCTTCCTCCATTTTTTAAAAAGCTTTTTTTCCCCTCTGGGAGAAAAATATATAAACAACCAGGGTTAATAACCACAATGCCGTCTTCTGCCGCACGAATCCCAGCGACCGGTTAGGTCCCACAGAGTCGGCCTTCTCCGGGTCCCATCAACTAAACAATGTTATCTGGTGGGACCCAGGGGAAGAGCCTTGTCTGTGGCGGCCCCGACCCTCTGGAACCAGCTCCCCCCCCCCGAGATTAGAATTGCCTCCACCCTCCTTGTCTTTCGCAAGCTCCTTAAAACCCACCTCTGTCGTCAGGCATGGGGGAATTGAGATATTCCTTTCTCCCCAGGCCTATACAAGTTATACATGGTATGTTTGTGTATATGTTTTTTTTTTTTAAATAAGGGTTTTTTAAATGATTTTTTAATTATTGGATTTGTAATATATTCTTTCTATTGTTGCTGTGAGCCGCCCCGAGTCTGCGGAGAGGGGCGGCATACAAACCTAATAAATAATAATAATAATAATAATAATAATAATAATGCAGCACAATTTCAAAACAATGCTCCACCAGCCCATTACAGTTGGTAAAGAACTTTATATTTTTCTTGTCTAAGGTAACATTTTAGCAATAGCAATAGCATTTAGGCTTATATACCACTTCCCAGTACTTTACAGCCCTCTCTAAGCAATTTACAGAGTCAGTATATATTGTCCCCAACAATCAGGGTTCTCATTTTACCCACCTTGGAATAGAAGAGAATAAAATAGAAGGGAAGAGAATTCTTTATTATCCAAGTGTGATTGGACACACAAGGACTTTGTCTTGGTGCTTATGCTTGGAAGGATGGAAGGCTGAGTCAACCTTGAGCCTGGTGAGATTCGATCTGCCGAACTGCTGGCAGCTGGTGATC
Source organism: Erythrolamprus reginae (assembly GCF_031021105.1). Taxonomy (NCBI): domain Eukaryota; kingdom Metazoa; phylum Chordata; class Lepidosauria; order Squamata; family Dipsadidae; genus Erythrolamprus; species Erythrolamprus reginae. The sequence goes on along the minus strand of NC_091951.1, from coordinate 27,863,193 downwards.
AGCAGAAGTAGCCTGCAGTACTGCACTCTAACCACTGTGACTCTTTTCTCAAAAGACATTAGGAAAGTGAAGTACAGTGTTCACTCGCTTTTCGCGGGGGATGCGTTCCGAGACCGCCCGCGAAAGTCGAATTTCTGCAAAGTAGAGATGCGGAAGTAAATACACTATTTTTGGCTATGAACAGTATCATAAGCCTTCTCTTAACACTTTAAACCCCTAAATTGAAATTTACCATTCCCTTAGCAACCATTGAGATTATTACTCACCATGTTTATTTATTAAAGTTTATTAAAAAATATATTTATTAAAGGCAGACTAAAGTTTGGCCTGCTACTGCACGAATCCCAGCGACCAATAAGGTCCCACAGAGTTGGCCTTCTCCGGGTCCCGTTGACTAAACAATGTCGTTTGGTGGGCCCCAGGGGAAGAGCCTTCTCTGTGGCAGCCCCGGCCCTCTGGAGCCTTCTCCCCCCAGAAATTAGAACTGCCCCCACTCTCCCTGTCTTTCGTAAACTACTTAAGACTCATTTATGCCGCCAGGCATGGGGGAGTTAAGATATTCCTTCCCCCTAGGCCATTACAAGTTATGCATGGTATGTTTGTGTGTATGTTTGGTTTTATTATAAGGGTTTTTAGTTGTTTTATTAATTGGATTGTTACATGCTGTTTTATCATTGTTGTTAGCTGCCCCGAGTCTGCGGAGGGGGGCGGCATGCAAATCCAATCAATCAATCAATCAACAAACAAACAAACAAACAAACAAATAAATATGACATCATCGGGTGGGAAAAACCGTGGTATAGGGGAAAAACCCGTGAAGTATTTTTTAATTAATATTTTTGAAAAACCGTGGTATAGACTTTACGCGAAGTTCGAACCCACGAAAATCGAGGATACACTGTACTAGTTGAGGGCAGAGCCCAAACTTGGGATGGTTTGATGAACCCACAATCAGAGCTTACTTCTTTCTAGCTAACCCAGGATGAGCTGGAGAAGGAACCTGTTCTTGCCAAGAGCCTCAACGGAAGGCAAAGAAAATAAAGCAAAGAATCACACAAAACCACAGACACAAAAGGTACTAATACCACTATGAATCTAAGGATTAGACCACAGCTAGAATACTGCATCCAGGTTTGGTCACCACACTATAAAAACGGGTCCAAAGACGGGCTACAAGAATGGTGGAAGGTCTTAAGTATAAAACGTATCAGGAAAGACTGAATGAACTCAATCTGTATAGTCTGGAAGACAGAAGGAAAAGGGGGGACATGATCGAAACATTTAAATATGTTAAAGGGTTAAATAGGGTTCAGGAGGGAAGTGTTTTTAACAGAAAAGTGAACACAAGAACAAGGGGACACAATCTGAAGTTAGTTGGGGGAAAGATCAAAGGCAACTTGAGAAAATATTATTTTACTGAAAGAGTAGTAGATCCTTGGAACAAACTTCCAGCAGACGTGGTTGGGAAATCCACAGTAACTGAATTTAAACATGCCTGGGATAAACATATATCCATCCTAAGATAAAATACAGGAAATAGTAAAAGGGCAGACTAGATGGACCATGAGGTCTTTTTCTGCCGTCAGTCTTCTATGTTTCTATGTTTCTAAAAAAGATATTGAGACACTAGAAGAAATGCAGAGGAGAGCAACCAGATTGAATAGGGGGCTGGAGACTATAACATGCGAAGAACGATTGCAGGAGCTGGGCATAGCTAATCTAGTGAAGAGGACCAGGGGAGACATGATAGCAGTCTTCCAATATTGGAAGGCTGCCACAAAGAAGAAGGAGTCAAGCTATTCTCCAAAGCACCTGAGGGTAGAACAAGAAGCAATGAGTAGAAACTGACCTAGGAGGGATTCAACCTAAAAATAAAGAGGAACTTTTTCACAGTGAGAACAATCAACCAATTAAACAGAAGTTGCCTTCAGAAGTTTATTTGTTTGTTTATCATCTATCTATCTATCTATCTATCTATCTATCTATCTATCTATCTATCTATCTATCTATCTATCGATTATATTTGTATGCCGCCTCTCTCTGTAGATTCGGGGCGGCTCGCAACATACAATAGAACAATTCACAACAAATCTAATAAATTTAAAAAAACATTTTAAAACCCCATTATTAAACCAGACATACACACAGACATACCATACATAAATTGTATAGGTGGGGGGGGGGGGAAATGCCTCAATTCCCCCATGCCTGACGGCAGAGGTGAGTTTAAACATGCCTGGAATAAACATATATCCATCCTAAGATAAAATACAGAAAATAGTATAAGGGCAGACTAGATGGACCATGAGGTCTTTTTCTGCCGCCAGTCTTCTATGTTTCTAAAGGGGAATTTCCCTCTGCTGCTCTCTAAGGGGTTATGGGATTATTAAATCCAATTGGAGAAAACTGGTTGGGAGAAAAGCTATGTAAAGAAATGTGCGTGTCCCCCTTTTTAAAGGCTCCCTGTGCTTTAAAATGCTGAGTGCATTGCACAGTGGGTTATTAGTTGCAGCAGGATTTTGAGTTTGGGTTATATAAAAAAACCCTGCGTTGGCATTTTTTTTTTAAAAAAAGAATAAAGTTTCTCCCCCTTTTCCTGCTTCTTTCAACTCTCTCACAAACCTTGATCCAGCAGCATTTTTCTCAGCATCGCCCATCCAAAAGGAAAGGGAATGGGTGGTGTGGTGGTGGTGGTGGAGGATCCTATCAGTTTTGCAGAATCTTTATAACACAATATTTCCCCCCTTTCACCAGTGTTTCTTATTTTGCTTTTATGCGCCTCCCGGTCCCACCTGGTCGCCTTTTCCCCTCCAATTCTCCACCGTCTTTTTTCCTTCACTCCTTCCTTCCACCGCTGCTGCGTTGGAGTCTTGCAAATCTGCAATATAAAAATACCAAAGGAGAAGGGAAAAAAAACTAGCAAGAGAAAGGTAGTGCCTCCTTTTTTAAAAAAACAGCCATCCAGGAGGAAAGGCAGGAAAAGGAATCCAGTTGGAAGCTTTGGAGAGGGGAGGGGGGGGAAAACCCTAATTCTGGCTCCATCTAGGAATCCGGACTCTGTCATTTTAACCCCTTCAAATCTGTGAGACGAAGGAAATTAAGTGCCAGAGTTCAGTTTTAGCAGCTTGGGCTTCATTTATTTTTATTTTATTTATTTTATTTATTTATTTTGTCCAATACATAATACACATTGAAGAGAATAGATATGTAATAATATAAATAAAGAAAAGAATAAAAGAAAAGTCTCAAAATGGGTGAACAGTGCAGTCGGGCGGTAGGGAAAGCAAGTAGGATGCTTGGCTGCATAGCTAGAGGTATAACAAGCAGGAAGAGGGAGATTATGATCCCGCTGCATAGAATGCTGGTGAGACCACATTTGGAATACTGTGTTCAGTTCTGGAGATCTCACCTACAAAAAGCTATTGACAAAATTGAACGGATCCAAAGACGGGCTACAAGAATGGTGGAAGGTCTTAAGCATAAAACGTATCAGGAAAGACTTAATGAACTCAATCTGTATAGTCTGGAGGACAGAAGGAAAAGGGGGGACATGATCGAAACATTTAAATATGTCAAAGGGTTAAATAAGGTTCAGGAGGGAAGTGTTTTTAATAGGAAAGTGAACACAAGAACAAGGGGACACAATCTGAAGTTAGTTGGGGGAAAGATCAAAAGCAACATGAGAAAATATTATTTTACTGAAAGAGTAGTAGATCCTTAGAACAAACTTCCAGCAGATGTGGTAGATAAATCCACAGTAACTGAATTTAAACATGCCTGGGATAAACATATATCCATCCTAAGATAAAATACAGAAAATAGTATAAGGGCAGACTAGATGGACCATGAGGTCTTTTTCTGCCGTCAGACTTCTATGTTGCTATGTTTCTAAAAGATATAAAAGTATAGGTGAACATATTTGAAAGGAAGAAAAGATAAGTGAGATAAGGAGAGACAATTGGGCAGGGGACGGAAGGCACACTGGTGCACTTTTGCACGCCCCTTACTGACCTCTAAGGAACCTGGATCGTCTAAGGGAAAAATGTTGGGGGTTAGGGGTTGACACTACTGAGTCAGGTAATGAGTTCCACGCTTCGACAACTTGGTTGCTGAAGTCATATTTTTTCCACTCAAGTTTGGAGCGGTTAATATTAAGTTTGAATCTGTTGTGTGTTCTTGTGTTGTTGTGTTGTTTCTTTCTGGTGAATACTTAGCCAAAACCTGGGTGGGCTGAAGTCAAGTTCCAGACTGGTGAAATATTTCACCTCGCAGCCAAAAAGGCCAGTAATCAAAGCCTTAATAAGACCATGCCTAAAATATGGCATCCAGTTTTAATAACAATAATTTAATAATAATTTATTAGATTTGTATGCCGCCCCTCTCCGCAGACTCGGGGCGGCTCACAACAATAATAAAACAATGTACTATGTGACAAATCTAATATTTAAAAGAAAACATATAAAACCCCAACATTTAAAAAACCATGTAACACAAGCATACCGTACATAAAACTATATAAGCCTGGGGGAGCATTAACACTTAGCATTAATACTTAGATATATACCACTTCACGGTGCTTTATTATAGCTCTCTCTAAGTGGTTTACAGAATCAGCATATCGTCCCCCAACAATCTGGGTCCTCATTTTACCCACCTCAGAAGGTTGGAAGGCTGAGTCAATTTTGATTCCCTTACCTTTCCTATGGGTTACCTAATTCTATATACCTTACCTTATTCACTTAGCAAATAGTAGCAAGAAAGGTCTATATTGCATTGTCCACATGCTTCATATACAGTATTACACTGTATAGAAATTGCGAGAAATGGACAAATTTCCTAATGGACTACCAGAATTCATAGGTCTCAAAAGGATATTAAATAAGTAAGTAATGATAAAAAGTAACAAAATAAGACAATAGGACAGGGACGGTAGGCACAGTGGTGCACTTATGCACGCCCCTTACAGACCTCTTAGAAAGGAGGAGGGATCAATTGTAGATAGTCTAAGGTTAAAGGTTTTGGGGTTAGGAGTAGAAACCACAGAATCAGGTAGTGCATTCCAGGCGTTGATTACGCTGTTGCTGAAGTCGTATTTTTTGCAGTCAAGTTTGACATTTAGTTTAAATCGATTTTGTGCTCGTGTGTTGTTGCGGTTGAAGGTGAAGTAGTCGTTAACAGGTAGGACATTTTGGTATATGATTTTATGAACTATAATTAAGTCAGAAGGGAGACGGTGGAGTTGTAAGTTGTCTAAACCAAGAATTTCAAGTCTGGCGGAGTAAGGTGTATTTTGTTGTGAGAAGAGGAATGAAGGACTCTTCTTGTGAAATATTTCTGGACTCCCTCAATTGTGTTGATGTCAGATATGCAATGTGGGTTCCATACAGGCGAGCTGTATTCTAGGATTGGTCTGGCAAATGTTTTGTAAGCTCTTGTTAGCTGTTCAAAATTACCAGAGAAGAAGCTGTGAAGGAAGAAACTTCTTGGATGTCTTTCTGTCTGCAAAAGACAGATTGATGAAAAAGAGCGGAAAATGCTGCTAAACAGGATATTGGCTTGTGACTGATTGATTTAAAATTTATGTACATGTATATTATTGATATATTCTTTTCTTTTTTTACAGATTTTTTAAATTGAATTTTTCCATTAAACAAAACATGTAACATACCATCAAAAAGGACAACAACAATTACCACAACCAACTTAAACTCAACCAATACAACAAGAGGGGAAGAAAAAAAAAGAAAAGAAAGGGGGAATTAAAACAAAAATACATATTATACTTATTTCATATTTTATGGGTAGTAAGAAGGAATTAGAGAAAGAGAAGCAGATGCGTTAACATTGAAACTAAGAAACAAAGAAGACAGATTACTATAAAATTTGGAATGATTTTTATAATTGGTTAAACAAAAGAAAAGGGAATTAAAATAAAAAGATAGACAAGAATAGGATTATTTCTCAAATATTCCATTTGAGAAATTACAATGAACTTAAGTTTATATACATAAACACTTTATGTATAGAAATGATAATTTATTTTAAGTTACTAATATTAATAGATAATCTTAACATAAGGCGGTAAACAAATAATAAACATATAAACTCTTAATTAACCAAAGAATGATCGAATACCAATAATCCATTAGCCGAACGACAAATGAAATTTATATTATTGATATATTCTAAGGTATGTGTACAGTGTGGGCTACTAGCCGGAACGTCAAACCCTAAAAAGCCCTATGAAGCCCTAAAAAGTTACACGAACCAAAGTTTTAGACAGAAAGATTGCAAAGTGTATTGGAACTACATTTGTGATCCTGCTGAGCTGTTGCTGTGAAATATGATTTTTCAAAGTGTGTAGTTTTGAGATATATTTGGAATTAGGACATTGAAACTGTGAGAAATGGGGAATTGAAAGTAATAGAGAATAGGAGGTTTTCCCATGTGTTTGAAAGTATATGCTGAATTGACAGTCTGGATGCTGAGTTTACGGTCTGAATGAAAGAATGGTATGTATGTATGTATGTTTGTTTTTTATATTAATTGATTTTTAATCATCAATACCAAATTACTATTGTACACTGTTTTATTGTCGCTGTTAGCCGCCCCGAGTCTCTGGAGAGGGGCGGCATACAAATCCAATAAATAAATAAATAAATAAATGAATGAATGAATGAATGAATGAATGAATGAATGAATGAATGAATGAATGAAGTAGTAATTGAAAAGTATGTAGTGTATTTGCTGAGGACCATAGGAAAAAGAATATAAAAGATGAAACTGGTCCCAAATCAGGGCCTCTGACCTTAGCTAAGCCTTGCTGGAGATAGCTATGATAGTGGACCTACTTACAATGGGTTGTTGATGTATCTTTAATGTTAGGGGCTTTTTTCTCGTGATTCTCAATTGCTCATGAAATAAACCTCTGTATCTCAAAGTAAGATTTATTGTTTGTGGTTTGTCTGTGTTTATTTTTTTTGCTGGAAAATATTTTTACCACAAAAGTGTCGGACAGTACAATATATGAGATAAAATATTAAGTTAAGGTAAATCTACGATAAAATCACCTTAATATGGTGCTATAGAATCACTGTAGGATAGGTATCATTTATTTTATTTATTTATTCATTTGTCCAATACACAAATACATGTAGTAATATATATAAGGGTAAAGTGAACTTAGAGGAGAGGATATATGAAAGAAAGAAAATATATATGATAAGTGAGAAAAAGGAAAGACAATTGGACAGGGGATGAAAGGCACTCCAGTGCACTTATGTACGCCCCTTACTGGCCTCTTAGGAACCTGGAGAGGTCAATCGTGGAGAGTCTAAGGGAGAAATGTTGGGGGTTAGGGGTTGACACAATTGAGTCCAGCAATGAGTTCCACGCTTCGATAAGTCGATTGTTGAAATCATATTTTTTACAGTCAAGTTTGGAGCGGTTCGTATTAAGTTTGAATCAGTTCCGTGCTCTTGTGTTGTTGCGGTTGAAGCTGAAGTAGTCATTGACCGGTAGGACGTTGCAGCATATGATCTTGTGGGCAATACTCAAATCGTGCTTTAGGCGCCGTAGTTAGCATAATTAGCATAATTACTGATTAGCTACACAAACTATAATTTTAATTACATGAATGATATTAGAGTTGAAATCAAACTATGAGATGCTACATTCCCATCTTTAACAGAATTTGTACTGAAATGCAAGAAGAATGGTGGCTTAGCAACCAAGCAAGCCATCCCAAGCATGGAAGAGAGTGCTCAATTTAGAATAGGGAATAGAATAGAAAAGAAGAGAATTCTTTATTGATCAAGCATGATTGGACACACAAGGAATTTTTCTTGGTATAAAAGAAAAGATATGTTTGTCAAGAATCATGAGGTACAACACTTAACGAGAGTCCAGTTACAAATAAGCAATCTAATCATACTAGGAATTATTATTATTATTATTATTATTATTATTATTATTATTAATTGGATTTGTATGCCGCCCCTCTCTGTAGACCTGAGGCGGCTAACAACAGTAATAAAAGCAGCGTATAACAATCCAATATTAAAACAGTTAAAAACCCTTATTATAAAACCAAACATACGTACAGACATACCATGCATAAAATTGTAAAGGCCTAGGGGGGGAGAGCATCTCAGTTCCCCCATGCCTGACCACAGAGGTGGGTTTTAAGGAGCTTATGAAAGGCCAGGAGGGTGGGGGCAATTCTAATCTCTGGGGGGAGTTGGTTCCAGAGGGCTGGGGCCGCCACAGAGAAGGCTCTTCCCCTGGGTCCCGCCAAGCGACATTGTTTGGTTGACGGGACCTGGAGAAGACCCACTCTGTGGGACCTAACTGGTCGCTGGGATTCGTGCAGCAGAAGGCGGTTCCTGAGATAATCTGGTCCGGTGCCATGAAGGGCTTTATAGGTCAAGACCAACACTTTGAATTGTGACCGGAAACTGATCGGCAACCAATGCAGACTGCGCAGTGTTGGTGTAACATGGGCATATTTGGGAAAGCCCATGATTTCTCTCGCAGCTGCATTCTGCAGTCAATATATAACTAGTCAATATTTATTGTAAGGATACAAGCAACAAAGTTGTAGCGATACAATCACTTGTGGGAGGAGATGGGAACAATAAGATTAAGTATAGTGCAGACTTACTAAATAGTTTGATAGTGTTAAGGGAATTATTTGTTTAACAGAGTGATAGCATTTGGGGAAAAAGGCTCTTGTGTCTAGTAGTTATTCTGGTGTGCAGTGCTCTATAGCATCATTTTGAGGGTAAGAGTTGAAACAATTTGTGTCCAGGGTGTGAGGTGTAAATATTTGTGTAAATATTTTACAGCGTTCGTACAGTATACAGGTCCTCAATGGAAGGCAGGTTGGTATCAATTATTTTTTCTGCAGTTCTAAAAAACCCAGTCCATTATTTATGGGTTTCAAATGCCTGTCCATTTATGAGCTCATGAGTTACATTAGAGATCAGCTACTAACTTCTCTCTCTCTGGACTGGACCCAGAAAGCAGTGATAGAAACAGAAACATAGAAGTCTGACGGCAGAAAAAGACCTCATGGTCCATCTAGTCTGCCCTTATACTATTTTCTATATTTTATCTTAGGATGGATCTATGTTTATCCCAGGCATGTTTAAATTCAGTGACTGTGGATTTATCTACCACGTCTGCTGGAAGTTTGTTCCAAGGATCTACTACTCTTTCAGTAAAATAATATTTTCTCATGTTGCTTTTTATCTTTCCCCCAACTAACTTCAGATTGTGTCCCTTTGTTCTTGTGTTCACTTTCTTATTAAAAACACTTCTGTCCTGGACCTTATTTAACCCTTTAACATATTTAAATGTTTCGATCATGTCCCCCCTTTTCCTTCTGTCCTGCAGACTATACAGATTGAGTTCATTAAGTCTTTCCTGATACATTTTATGCTTAAGACCTTCCACCATTCTTGTAGCCCGTCTTTGGACCCGTTCAATTTTGTCAATATCTTTTTGTAGGTGAGGTCTCCAGAACTGAACACAGTGTTCCAAATGTGGACTCACCAGCACTCTATATAGCGGGATCATAATCTCCCTCTTCCTGCTTGTTATACCTCTAGCTATGCAGCCAAGCATCCTACTTGCTTTCTCTGCCGCCTGACTGCACTGTTCACCCATTTTGAGACTGTCAGAAATCACTACCCCTAAATCCTTTTCTTCAAGTTTAAATTCATTTACTGTGGATTTATCTACCACGTCTGCTGGAAGTTTGTTCCAAGGATCTACTACTCTTTCAGTAAAATAATATTTTCTCTTGTTGCTTTTGATCTTTCCCCCAACTAACTTCAGATTGTGCCCCCTTGTTCTTATGTTTACTTTTCTATTAAAAACACTTTTGCTTTCGACTTGGGAATTGACAATCAAGGACCTACAACTTTTGCCGCCCAACCCTGTGGCCGTCTTTGCTATGTTTTCACTTCATCAAGTTTATTCTTTAAAATTCTTTCCAACCTATTCATTCCTTGACTCCTCTGCCTTTGCATTTCTAAAGTCCTCCATCCTTTCTTCCTAATGGCCTCCATCCATGGTTGATTCTCTGTCCCCTCACCAGGCATACTTTTAAAGAGCCCCATTCAAGATATGTTAATAACTCTTTTGACAGATCCAACTTCTCATTTTCATAAAACTAAGCTGGGAACAATGGCACTACTTATACACAGTCAATTGGGCAGATGCTTTGCACTGATATTGCCCATCAAAAACATCTGCATTTCTCCATCAATCCCCCACCCATCAAAGTCAGTCTTTGACCCTTAGAAACTAACATGGATAAGCCTACACGTTTTTATTGGCAAGCTTTTCAGAAGGAATCTCTCTAGGAGTTTCTTCCTAATATTAAGAGAAAGTAACTGGTCCAAAGTAGTTTAATTTACTTTTAGTTTAGTAAACCCAAAAAAAAAGCACTGTGCAATGAGGGGAAGGTTTGGTAGGGAAGGTTTGCCTATTTGCCGATGACTCTAAAGTGTGCAATAGGGTTGATATTCCTGGAGGCATCTGTAATATGGTAAATGATTTAGCTTTACTAGATAAATGGTCAAAGCAATGGAAACTGCAGGTTAATGTTTCCAAATGTAAAATAATGCACTTGGGGAAAAGGAATCCTCAATCTGAGTACAGTATTGTATTGGCAGTTCTGTGTTAGCAAATACTTCAAAAGAAAAGGATTTAGGGGTAGTGATTTCTGACAGTCTCAAAATGGGTGAGTAGTGCGGTCGGGCGGTAGGGAAAACAAGTAGGATACTTGGCTGCATAGCTAGAGGTATAACAAGCAGGAAGAGGGAGATTATGATCCCGCTATATAGAATGCTGGTGAGACCACATTTGGAATACTGTGTTCAGTTCTGGAGACCTCACCTACAAAAAGATATTGACAAAATTGAACGGGTCCAAAGACGGGCTACAAGAATGGTGGAAGGTCTTAAGCATAAAACGTGTCAGGAAAGACTTAATGAACTCAATCTGTATAGTCTGGAGGACAGAAGGAAAAGGGGGGACATGATCGAAACATTTAAATATATTAAAGGGTTAAATAAGGTCCAGGAGGGAAGTGTTTTTAATAGGAAAGTGAACACAAGAACAAGGGGACACAATCTGAAGTTAGTTGGGGGAAAGATGAAAAGCAACATGAGAAAATATTATTTTACTGAAAGTAGTAGATCCTTGGAACAAACTTCCAGCAGACGTGGTAGATAAATCCACAGTAACTGAATTTAAACATGTCTGGGATAAACATATATCCATCCTAAGATAAAATACAGAAAATAGTATAAGGGCAGACTAGATGGACCATGAGGTCTTTTTCTGCCGTCAGACTTCTATGTTTCTAACTATCCAATCATCAGAATCCTTTGCTACTGCAAATCAATCAGTGTTGGACCAAAGTGCTAAAGAGATCTGTTTCTCAGGACTCTAATTCAGAAAGCAATGAATTAATGAATTGTGTACCTTTACAATCAAGCAAGGTCCAGTTGTGGTATTTAAAAGGGGAAAGAGGTTCTGTTTTCCTTTGGGACAGGCCTAGGAGGTAGGTTAGAGTTTTGTTAAGATACCAGCCAGAAATTAGGAAACTGTGTTGAATGGAGTGGAGTGGACTAGACTAGACTTGGGCCTAGAAAGTTTAGAACTAAGAGGCCTTAAACAAGATCTAAGTATTGCCCACAAGATCATATGCTGCAATGTCCTGCCTGTCGGCGACTACTTCAGCTTCAGATGATCTATATTTGAAGAGGAGGCCTGAGGCCTGTTGGGCACCAATGAAGACAAACTGATATAATTTTAAGACAATAGGTGGGTGAAACTAACAATGGTAGCACGCCCCCTGCTGGATCTCTATTGTATAGAAATATAGAACATAGCATGATCCATCTAGTTTGCCCTTATACTATTTCCTGTATTTTATCTTAGGATGGATATATGTTTATCCCAGGCATGTTCAAATTCAGTTACTGTGGATTTACCAACCACGTCTGCTGGAAGTTTGTTCCAAGGATCTACTACTCTTTCAGTAAAACAATATTTTTTCATGTTTATTTTTTATTTATTTATTTGTTTGTTTATCAAACTAGTATTATAGTACATATTAACATAACATAAGTAGAACGTAGTAATAGAAAGGATAATAAGACAGTAGGACAGGGACATAAGGCACAAAAGTGCACATACACGCCCCTTACATACTTCTTAGAAAAGGGGAGAGGTCGATTGTAGATAATGTAATGTTGATGATTTAGGGGTTGGGGGAAGCAACAACAGAGTCAGGTAATGAGTTCCAGGCGGTGACCACTCTATTGCTGAAATCATATTTTCTGCAGTTAAGTTGCAGTCAATGTTGCTTCTGATTTCCCCCCAAGCTAACTTCAGATTGTGTCCCCTTGTTCCTGTGTTCACTTTCCTATTAAAAACACTTCCCTCCTGAACCTTATTTAACCCTTTAACATATTTAAATGTTTTGATCATGTCCCCCCTTTTCCTTCTGTCCTCCAGACTATACAGATTGAGTTCATTAAGTCTTTCCTGATAAGTTTTATGCTTAAGACCTCCCACCATTTTTGTAGCCCGTCTGTGGAACTGTACAATTTTATCAATAACTTTTTGTAAACACAAGAACAAGGGGACACAATCTGAAGTTAGTTGGGGGAAAGATCAAAAGCAACATGAGAAAATATTATTTTACTGAAAGAGTAGTAGATGCCTGGAATAAACTTCCAGCAGACGTGGTTGGTAAATCCACAGTAACTGAATTTAAACATGCCTGGGAGAAACATAGATCCATCCTAAGATAAAATACAAAAAATAGTATAAAGGCAGACTAGATGGACCATAAGGTCTTCTTCTGCCGTCAATCTTCTATGTTTCTATGTGTACTCTTCCTGAGCTGTTGCTGTGAAAATGTGATTTTACAAAGTATGTAGTTTTGAGATATATTTGGAATCAGGATGATGAAACTGTGAGAAAAAGGGAATTGAAAGTAGCCAATGGATACATGCCCTCATCACCTCGAGGTTCGACTACTGTAATGCTCTCTACATGGGGCTACCTTTGAAAAGTGTTCGGAAACTTCAGATCGTGCAGAATGCAGCTGCGAGAGCAATCATGGGCTTCCCTAGGTATGCCCATGTCACTCCAACACTCCGCAGTCTGCATTGGTTGCTGATCAATTTCCGGTCACAATTCAAAGTGTTGGTTATGACCTTTAAAGCCCTTCATGGCATCGGACCAGAATATCTCCGAGACCCGCCTTCTGCCGCACGAATCCCAGCGACCGATTAGGTCCCACAGAGTGGGCCTTCTCCCGATCCCATCAACTAAACAATGTCGGTTGGCGGGCCCCAGGGGAAGAGCCTTCTCTGTGACGGCCCCGACTCTCTGGAAACAGCTCCCCCCAGAGATTAGAACTGCCCCTACCCTCCTCGCCTTTCGCAAACTCCTTAAAACCCACCTTTTTCGTCAGGCATGGGGGAACTGAGATATCTCCCCCGGGCCCATACAACTTATGTATGGTATGCTTGTGTGAATGTTTGTTTAATAATGGGTTTTTAAAAATATTTTATATTGTAAACTATTAGATTTGTTACAAACTGTTTTTATTGTGTTGTGAGCTGCCCCGAGTCTGCGGAGAGGGGCGGCATACAAATCTAATAAATAAATGAATAAATGAATAAATAAATAAGTAAGTAAGTAAGTAAGTAAGTAAGTAAGTAAGTAAGTAAGTAAGTAAGTAAGTAAGTAAGTAAATAAATAAATAAATAAATAAATAAAATAGAGGTTTGAGATGTACATGGATATATATGGAGACTGCCCGACAGTAAGACAGAACACAGAATTAAGTTGTGAAATGCATGCAGAAAAGTATAAAAAGAATGTTTTGGGATGAGTTCAGGCCCCTTGGCCATCGCTAATCCTTGCTGGACTCAGCTATGTCAGTGGACCTCATTGTAATGAGATATTGATGTACATAATGGACGCTCATGTTACAAATTGCTCATGAAAATAAACCTCCGAATCTTAAAAGTAAGATTCACTTTGCTTGTGGTTTGTCTGTGTTCCTTTTTTATTGGGATATTTTTACCACACTTTGCAGACTGAAAATGTGCAGAAGGTAAATTTGTTTGGTGCTCTGACCACCACTATAACATTGGGGAAATTAATTCTGCATTAAATTCCCAGAAATGCCCTCTTGACTCTCCCTCCTTATTCAATCAGCAAATTCACTATTAATTTCCCTTTGGCGTTGTGTGCCACATCTTTGTCTTCCACAAATAAATTGCTCTCACTTCCAAGTTTTATTATCTAGTATAAACAAAGAGTTCATTTTATTCAAATGCTACCATTGTATATGTTCTGTCTGGATCACTCCAGAAGCCAATACCAACCCAAAAAGAGAAGCCAGACACACTGGTAAAAGGCAAAGGCAGTTTTATAAAATTCAAGAAAAACACAGGTAACAGAAAATGTCCTTACAAACAGGAAAATGCTGTATCTTCAGATATACAGTATTCACGAAGGCCAAGAGTCCATGCAGCAATACAGAATTCTTGCTGCCAAGCCAAGGCTGTAGATAGCAGACCTATACCTCCCATGGATCTTCCAAAGCTGCTGGGCCACAAGCCAGGAACAGAGACGCCAAGAAACAAGACAGGATAACGCCACGCCAAGCTGATAACACTCCACATGGCTTCAAGGGCTTGCCTGCCTTTTAAACCCTGCTGATGAGGACCACACCCAAACCCAGCTGTTTCTACTTCAATGGTGAAAATATCTCTTTAACTGCTCCTTTCGTTGCTCTGAACGTCGCTGTCTCATGTCAATGACAGCTTGTGCATCATCACCTAATGACTCCAAGCTACTGGCTGGGGAGAGCCTCCCCCCAGGGGCTCTCATGCTGTTCTCCTTCATCCCATTCCTGATTTTCCTCTCCCCCGTCCGACTGTTCAGCCCCCTCCTCTGCGCTGTCATCCTCCTCCGGGCATGGAGCCAGCAGAGACACAGCTGGTCCCTGAGCAGCCTCAGGCTGAATCACAACAGTATAAAAGATCCATTTGTTTTTAACTTAGAAACCTGATCGTTCCTCCTGTTAGCAACATATAATGGTGTTTCCACTCTACAGGAAGCTGCCCAAAGTTCCCATGGCAGTGTAGTTTTTTGTTCAAGACCTAAACAATGAAATTCATTTGGATTTACAGACGAACATAGGCAGGGCTAACCAAAGCAGCTACATTATATATTTGTGGTGGAATATAGCCTGGAGTCACAGGAGGGAGTAATGCCAGGCCCAACCCTACAGGGTGTTAATTCTGAGTAGTTTGCTGGAATTGGCTATATCACCCGTCTCCTCCTACTTATGATTGTAACTTGTTGCTTGTATCCTTAAGATTTGAGAAGAGTAAAGTAGAGTAGAATTCTTTATTGGCCAAGTGTGATTGGACACACAAGGAATTTGTCATTGGTGCATGTTGTGGTTAGCTCTGGCCCAGCTCCTGCCCCAAGGACTGTGGATGTGGGGGAGACATCCACATGCTGCAGGCCTGTTTTGCCCCCGGTGGAATCTGATGATGAAGGCTCCTCTGACCAAGAAGACATGAGTGACAGGGAGGAGGAGAGTGTGGCAGACAGCTCAGAAGGAGATCAATTATCTCTCTCCTCCTTGGATTCAGAACAAGAGTTAATGATACAGCCATGCATGCGGAGAGCGATGCATAGGCAACAACAACTGAGAGATTATTATCAAAGAAAATGAGGCCACCTGTGGTTGGGTGGGGCTGTGGTAATTAGTGAGGCTGCTATAAATAGCAGCCTGTGGGTTTGGCCATTGTGGAGGATTATCTGATCGTTGTGTTTCGTGACTGCTTTGCTGACTTTGACCTTTTGTGTGCTTATTTTTCCCCGCTTTGAAACTAAACCAGAGCAAAGTGTGTTTCACTTTGTGAAAGAAGAAGGACTGTGAATTGCCTCACAGCTGCAAGCTAAGTATCACAGAACTGATAAGGGACTTGTACAAATTACCAGTTTGTTTGGAGACGAGTGCTCTTTGCTATACCAAAAGAGGGCTTAGGTTAAGTGAATTTTCATTATAAAGAACATTGTTTTGACTTTTCAAACGTGTGTGTGTCTGAAATTTGTACCTGTGAATTTTTGGGAGGAGTCAACCAGAGAGCCCAACAGAATAGGTGCATAGGCTCTCAGTGTACATAAAACACCAAGAAGCTGCTGATGCAGTTCTACAGAGGAATCATTGAGTCTGTCATCTGCACTTCTATAACTGTCTGGTTTGGTTCTGCAACCCAACAAGACCGACACAGACTTCAGAGGATAATCAGAACTGCAGAAAAAACAATTGCTGCCAACCTGCCTTCCATTGAGGACCTGTATACTGCCCGAGTCAAAAAGAGGACCCCTCGCATCCTGGACATAAACTGTTTCAACTATCCTCAAAACGTTGCTACAGAGCACTGCACACCAAGACAACTAGACACAAGAACAGTTTTTTCCCAAATGCCATCACTCTACTAAACAAATAATTCCCTCAACACTGTCAACTATTTACTAAGTCTGCACTACTATTACTACTAGTTTTTTTTCATCATTCCTATCACCCATTTCCTCCCATTTAGGACTGTACGACTGTAACTTGTTGCTTGTATCCTTAAGATTTTTATTAATATTGATTGTTTCTTCATTGCTTATTTGACCCCGATGATGTTCTGTCTGGGTCACTCCAGAAGCCAATACCAACCCAAAAAGGCAAAGGCAGTTTTATAAAATTCAAGAAAAACACAGGTAACAGAAAATGTCCTTACAAACAGGAAAATGCTGTATCTTCAGATATATTCACGAAGGCCAAGAGTCCATGCAGCAATACAGAATTCTTGCTGCCAAGCCGAGGCTGTAGATAGCAGACCTACACCTCCCACAGATTTTCCAAAGCTGCTGGGCCACAGCCAGGAACAGAGACGCCGAGAAACAAGACAGGATAACACCACGCCAAGCTGATAACACTCCACATGGCTTCAAGGCCTTGCCTGCCTTTTAAACCCTGCTGATGAGGACCACACCCAAACCCAGCTGTTTCTACTTCAATGGTGATATCTCTTTAACTGCTCCTTTCGTTGCTCTGAACGTCGCTGTCTCATGTCAATGACAGCTTGTGTGTCATTACCTAATGACTCCAAGCTACTGGCTGGGGAGAGGCCCCCCCCCCGCCCCCCGTGGCTCTCATGCTGTTCTCCTTCATCCCATTCCTGATTTTCCTCTCCCCCATCTGACTGTTCAGCCCCCTCCTCTGCGCTGTCATCCTCCTCCGGGCATGGAGCCAGCAGAGACACAGCTGGTCCCTGAGCAGCCTCAGGCTGAATCACAACAGATGATAATCATTAAGAGTTGTACTACATGATTCTTGACAAATGTATATTTTCTTTTACGTACACTGAGAGCATGTGCACCAAGACAAATTCCTTGTGTGTCCAATCAGACTTGGCCAATAAAGAATTCTATTCTATTCTAAGAAGAAATGAATAACTCTCTGTACTCTGTGAATTGCTGCGAAGGGGCCGTCTTCGTCCTCTTCCTGCCTAGCAGACATTCCAAGCTCCACTGCCCTTTTGCCCTCTGGGAATCCAGACTACATTCCACCACAATAGTATTGCTAACACATTTCCAATGGTGCTTCCTTATCGAGGAATATTTCTCAATTGTTTCCAAGCTTCCCAAGGAGCTATGCAAGCCTCAATTCCAACCCCCAAAGGAATCTAGAGCCCAACTCCATTGTAAAATAAATTCTAACTAGTCACTATTCAGTGTAATAGATCCGGAGAGACCCAGACCACTTGGTGAACCATTCGGGTAGAACAGTGTTTCCCAACCTTGGCAACTTGAAGATATCTGGACTTCAACTCCCAGAATTCCCCAGCCAGCATTTGCTGGCTGGGGAATTCTGGGAGTTGAAGTCCAAATATCTTTTTTTTAAATTTAAATAAGGTTTTATTTAAATAGGGCTATAGGAGATTTGAAGGGAAGAGGGATAACTAAGATAGAACAGTTATATGAGAAGGATGGCAGGCCAAGTAGAAACCGTATAGAATGGTGGTTAGGTAAGGGAAGGTGGCTACAAATAAACGTAATATGTAAATATCTTAACGAAAGGGAGAATAAAGAAGTACTATTGAGGGAGGAGACAGGGTTAGAGAAAATAATAAGAGAAAAAAGTGAGGGTATAAAGGCGCAAGCAACCAATATACAAATTGCTAGTGCAGTCAGATGGGGACACGATTGAAGGATTGACTAAATGGTGGCAAAATGAGATGCAAGTAGAGGTACAAGAGATGGAAAATATAGTAGAAAATATAAGGAAAATTAAAAATACAAGAATCAGGGAAATGAGAAGGAAAATATTACATAAGTGGTATTTTACTCCCGTTCAACTCGCACACTTTCAGCAGAATGTCAGGGGGAATTGTTGGCACGGGTGTCAAGATAAAGGAGTGTTTATGCATATGTTTTCGGAATTTATTTATTTATTTATTTATTTATTGGATTTGTATGCCGCCCCTCTCCGGAGACTCGGGGCGGCTAACAGTAACAATAAAACAGTGTACAATAGTAGTCTGGTGTTAGAAATAATTAAAAGCCCATTAATGTAAAAAAACCAAACATACATACATACATACATACCATGCATAGAATTGTAAAGGCCTAGGGGGAAGAGGGTCTCAATTCCCCCATGCCTGACGGCAGAGGTGGGTTTTAAGCAGCTTACGAAAGGCAAGGAGGGTGGGGGCAATTCTAATCTTTGGGGGGAGTTGGTTCCAGAGGGCCGGGGCCGCCACAGAGAAGGCTCTTCCCCTGGGTCCCACCAAGCGACGTTCTTTAGTTGACGGAACCCAGAGAAGATCCACTCTGTGGGACCTAACTGGTCGCTGGGATTCGTGCAGCAGAAGGCGGTCCCTGAGATAATCTGGTCCGGTGCCATGAATGCCCGATAGTGCAGGAATTTTGGCAAAACGTGAAAGAGGATATCAATAGAATGCTAAATATACAATGGACAATCACTAAGGAAATGGCAGTACTAGTTAAAAGCAATGCGATGGGAGAATTTAGAGAAATTTTAAAAAGCAGCAATAGAAAGCGCTCAGGCAGTAATAGTTTTGGGTTGGAAGGATGCGACAAAATGGACAATGCAAAATTGGTACAGGTACATGGTGGATCATATTCAATTTGAAATTATGGATAAAAGGATAAATTCGGATAATGAAACTGAACTGAAACAACTGATGGGACGGTGGGACAAGGTAAGACGATATATGACGAGCAGAATCCGAGACCAAGCCTACAAGAAATAAATTGGAATCACTCTATAATATGTAAACAGATATATTGCTCTTGGGTCAAGTGGACTATACAAGAAACACCCCCGATTTGGTGGTGGGGAATGTGTGTGTGTCTAGGTGGTGGGCACATTTCACTATGCACTGTTTTATGTTGTGTGTAATATAAATTTGTTAAAAATTAATATATATAAAAAAAGAAGTCCAAATATTTTCAAGTTGCCAAGGTTGGAAACACTGGGGTAGAACATGAGTGGTTGGGGAAAAAAAGACACCAAAGTCCTTTGCAAGGCTTAATAGAACCCTGGGTTGATTTCTGCGGTAAAATTAGGGGCTTGGCAGAGCCCCACTGAATTTGTCTCCAAGTAAGCATGCGCAGGGGAAGTGTAGCTCACAGACTGCATGCCTTTGTGGCTGCTGCTTTCTCATCCTGCCAGGGAATTTTCCAATAACTTCTGGAAACGCAGCTGATGGATCCCAGATCAGAGGGATAGGACAGGCTGGTCATGTAGCACAGGGGTAGGCAAAGTTGGCTCTTCTATAATTTGTGGACTTCAACTCCCATAATTCCTGGGCCAATCATGCTAGCTCAGGAATTCTGGGAGTTGAAGTCCACATGTCATAGAAGAGCCAACTTTGCCTACCACTGGTGTAGCAGATCCTACACAGCGGTACCTCTACCTAAGAACGCCTCTACTTATGAACTTTTCTAGATAAGAACCAGGTGTTCAAGATTTTTTTTTTGCCTCTTCTCAAGAACCATTTTCTACTTACAAACCCGAACCTCCAAAACTGTAACCGGAAAAGGCAGGGAGAAGCCTCTGTGGGGCCTCTCTAGGAATCTCCTGGGAGGAAACAGGGCCGGAAAAGGCAGGGGGAAGCCTCCGTGGAGCCTCTCTAGGAATCTCTTGGGAGGAAACAGGGCCAGAAAAAGCAGGGGGAAACCTCCGTAGGGCCTCTCTAGGAATCTCCTGGGAGGAAACAGGGCCGGAAAAGGTGGGGAGAAGCCTCCATGGGGCCTCTCTAGGAATCTCCTGAGAGGAAACAGGGCCTCCACCCTCCCTGTTGTTTCCCCAATCGCACACATTATTTGCTTTTACATTGATTCCTATGGGAAAAATAGCTTCTTCTTACAAACTTTTCTACTTAAGAACCTGATCACGGAACAAATTAAGTTTGTAAGTAGAGGTACGACTATATCTGATATCTCCAAGTAGGGCAGCGAATGACACCTGTCCATGAAGGGTTTATTCCCAGTGATGCTGACTCAGTGAGCCAGGACTCTACCGCTTTCCGCGCGGCTATAAGTTTGGTTTTTAACATTTTGTCCCCGTTCCAAGCAGGCATCTGGTGGCTTCTCTGGAGTGGGTTCTCTCGTGCCTCCGGAGAGAAGCTTTGTGGCCAAAACTCTGCCCGCAGTCGGCGCACCTGTACGGCTTTTCCCCCGTGTGAACCCGCCGGTGGTTGACCAGGTTGGAGTTTGTGCTGAATTTCTGCCCGCAATCCGAGCACTGGTACGGCTTCTCGCCCGTGTGGACCCTCCTGTGGTTGGCCAAGTTGGAGCTGGTGCTGAAGCTCTTCCCGCAGTCGGCGCACTCGAAGGGTTTCTCTCCCGTGTGGGTCCTCTGGTGGACGAGGAGCTTGGATCGGCCGACGAAGCTCTTCCCGCAGTAGCTGCACTTGTAGCCTTCTTCGCCCGCGGCGGGCGCTTTCTTCCCCGCGTGGAGGCGCTCGTGCTTCCGCAGGTAAGAGCTGGAGATGAAGTTTTTCCCGCACTCGGGACACATGTACGGCTTCTCCCCCGTGTGGATGCGCCGGTGGATGACCAGGTCGGCTTTCTGGTTGAAGCTTTTCCCGCACTCGGGGCACTCGTACGGCTTTTCTCCCGTGTGCGTCCGGATGTGGATAACCAGCTGCGGGCGGTGAACGAAGCTCTGCCCGCACTCGGAACACTTGTAGGGCTTCTCCCCGGTGTGCACCCGCTTGTGGGTGATGAGGTTGGAGCTGGAGGTGAAGCTTTTGCCGCACGCCGGGCACTCGTAGGGCTTCTCCCCCGTGTGGGTCCTCTCGTGCACGATGAGTGAGGCCTTGTCGCTGAAGCTCCTCCCGCACTCGGGACATTGATACGGCTTCTCCCCCGTGTGAACCCGCATGTGTTTCAACAGGTTGCAGTTTGTGCTGAAGCACTTCCCGCACTCCGAGCATTTGTACGGCTTCTCGCCGGTGTGAGTCCTCTCGTGGATGATCATATGCGCGCTGTTGTTAGAGACCTTCCCACAGTAGGCGCACGAGTAGAGTTTCTGCATTTTCCGGTTCAGAGGAAACTCAAAACCATGGTCCATAACTGTCCCCCAACTGGCGGTACCTGTTTTCTTTCTCTTATCTCTCTGGGGTCCCGGCGGGAAGATGTTTTCTCGTAGGTTTTTCTCATGAAAAGAAGCCGGGATCCCCGACGGGATTCCCTGGTGGATTTCGCGATGAGTCTCGCTTCCTGCCACCTCTTCTAGTCCACAGACCTGATAGAACTTCCCATTGAGTCTTGCCAAGGACAGTCCGCTGAGGCCTACTTGCGTGTGCCTTTCAAAGGGGAAGGCCTCCTCCTCGTGTTCGTAACCTTGGTCATTGCCTGGAGGTACGAAGGAGAAGAATCGTGACTAGGAGAGAATTGTATGCCGCCCCGAGTCTATGAAGAGGGGCGGCATACAAATCTAATAAATAAATAAATGAATGAATGAATGAATAACAAACATACACACACACACACACACATATATATATATATATTTGTTTTCGTAGATTTTCACGGGTATATGTATGTAGATTGTTCTGAGTTTGGGTTTTGCCCCGTGTAATATTTTGATTGTCTATGCGACGTTTCGGTGAAATCACATTCACCATCATCAGGCTGAAGTTGTAAGCTTCGTGCTGCTGTAAATATAGTTTTGTAAAACTATATTTTGTAAAACTATATTTACAGCAGCACGAAGCTTACAACTTCAGCCTGATGATGGTGAATGTAATTTCACCGAAACGTCGCATAGACATATATATATATATATGTGAATGATGAGGCAGCAGCCATCTCGATCACCGGAACATAGAAACTTTAATAAAACCACTTAGCTTTCGTTAGCGTGCTGCTAACTTCGTCAGAGTATTAAAATGCCATGGCATTTGACGAAGTTAGCAGCACACTAACGAAAGCTAAGTGGTTTTATTAAAGTTACACACATATATATATATTCTTAGATTTTCACGGGTATATGTATGTAGATTGTTCTGAGTTTGGGTTTGCCGAATATTACACGGGGCAAAACCCGAACTCAGAACAATCTACACACACACACACACACACACATATATATATCTATAGGTGAAATGTTTTTTTAAGCTGGAATTTTTTTAAAATTAAGGGAGATTAGGATGGTCCCATTTCGGCCTTGTTCTGGCCTCATCAGCTAGCCACACCCTTCCTTACTGGGATTCGATCTGGTGGACTCTGCCTTGTAAGGCAGAGAATTAGCAGTTGAGCTATCAGACCTCATCCCTTATATATATATATATATAAATGGCCTTGATGGAGAAACGCAACAGCGGTTATCTAAGCAAAGGGAGGTAAAACATCTTTTAAAGAAACCGTCTTCCGCCTCATGTATCTCAGCAACCGGTCAGGTCTCCCAGAGACAGATTTTTTCCCCTTATTTTCCTACAAAAAAACTAAGGTGCGTCTTATACTCTGAAAAATACAGTACATGCACAGGTGGCATTCACTTACCCTCCCTACCAGTTCACAAATGTGAGCATACACATATATGCAACTTGGGCGTCCTCACCGATCCACAGCTGACATTGGAACACCATCTTTCGGCTGTGGCGAGGAGGGCGTTTGCCCAGGTTCGCCTGGTGCACCAGTTGCGGCCCTATTTGGACAGGGAGTCTCTGCTCACAGTCGCTCATGCCCTCATCACCTTGAGGTTCGATTACTGCACCTCTCTCTACATGGGGCTACCTTTGAAAAGTGTTCGTAAACTTCAGATTGTGCAGAACGCAGCCGAGAGAGCCATCGTGGGGCTTCCAAGATTCGTCCATGTTTCCTCAACACTCCGTGGCTTGCATTGGCTGCCGATCAGTTTCCGGTCACAATTCAAAGTGGCATTGGACCAGATTACCTCCGGAACCGCCTGCTACCGCACAAATCCCAGCGACCGATAAGGTCCCACAGAGTTGGCCTTCTCCGGATCCCGTCGACTAAACAATGTCGTTTGGCGGGCCCCAGGGGAAGAGCCTTCTCTGTGGCGGCCCCAGCCCTCTGGAACCAACTTTCCCTGGAGATTAGAATTGCCCCCACCCTCCCTGTCTTTCGTAAATTAAAGACTCATTTATACCGCCAGGCATGGGGGAGTTGAGATATTCCTTCCCCCTAGGCCATTACAAGTTATGCATGGTATGTTTGTGTGTATGTTTGGTTTTTATAAATAAGGGTTTTTAGCTGTTTTATTATTGGATTGTCACATGCTGTTTTTTATCATTGTTGTCTACGGAGAGGGGCGGCATTCAATTCAATTCAATTCAATTCAATTCAATTCAATTCAAATCAAATCAAATCAAATCAAATCAAATCAAATCAAATCAAATCAAATCAAATCAAATCAAATCAAATCAAATCAAATCAAATCAAAAATGCAATCTTACTCGTGGTTTCAAAACCTGCAGAAGTTGGATGGCATAGCAGTGATGGCGAACGTTTTTTCTCTCGGGTGTCGAAAGAGCGTGGGCGCATGCTATCGCGCATGCCTGAGTGCCCACACCTGTAATTCAATGCCTGGGGAGGGCAAAAACAGCTTCTGCTACCCCCCCTCTGGAGGCTGGAAATGGCCTGTTTCCAAAATTGTGGTGGGCTCAGTAGGCTCGTTTTTTGCCTCCCCAGACTCCAAATGCAGAGGAGCGAAAACACACACTCCTCCATCCACCCTGGAGGCTCTCTGGACACCAAACATACCCTTCCAGAGCCTCTGTTTGAGCCAAAAATCAGCTGGCTGGCACACACATGCACATTTATTTATTTACTGATTGATTGATTGATTGATTGATTGATTGATTGGATTTGTATGCCGCCCCTCTCTGTAGACTCGGGGCGGCTAACAACAATGATAAAAAACAGCATATAACAATCCAATTAATAAAACAACTAAAAACCCTTATTATAAAACCAAACATACACACAAACATACCATGCATAACTTGTAATGGCCTAGGGGGAAGAAATATCTTAACTCCCCCATGCCTGGCATTGGAGCTGAGCTAGGGTAACGGCTCGCGTGCCAGCAGATATGCCTCCGCGTGCCAGCTGTGGCACCCGTGCCATAGGTTCGCCATCACTGGCCTAGAGCCAGGGCGGGTAGATGAGTGGGCTCTCCCGCAGCTCATGACTACCAGTTCGCCCGAACCAGTGCGAACGGGCAGAATATCACCTCTGATTATACGACCCACTTTTTTCAGTGCTGTTGAAACTTCAAATAGTCACTAAATGAAATTTTTTAAGCCAAAGACTACTTGTAATTTCTTTTGAACGTTCTGAGTAAAAATGGAAGGACCTTATCTCTTACCTAAATAAGGGGCCTCTTCGTCGCTCTCTTTCTCGCCTTCTCCGGAGGGATGGTTATTCAACGCTTCTGATGGAGTCTGCTCTGGTTTAGAAGAATT
Source organism: Erythrolamprus reginae (assembly GCF_031021105.1). Taxonomy (NCBI): domain Eukaryota; kingdom Metazoa; phylum Chordata; class Lepidosauria; order Squamata; family Dipsadidae; genus Erythrolamprus; species Erythrolamprus reginae. The sequence continues at coordinate 27,838,120 of NC_091951.1, read as the reverse complement.
AACGGCAGTGTCTTCTTCCCCAGGACAGGAAACCTGAAATAAGAACGAAGTTGCAAGCGTAGTGCAAGCGTAATTTCCACAGGGTCCTCTGTGCCAGTGTTTCCCAACCTTGGCAACTTGAAGATATCTGGACTTCAACTCCCAGAATTCCCCAGCCAGAATTTGCTGGCTGGGGAATTCTGGGAGTTGAAGTCCAAATATCTTCAAGTTGCCAAGGTTGGGAAACACTGCTCTGAGCCACAATTTCACATACTAACAGGGCGCTAGCCAGATGGCTACCAATGGAATTCTGGCAGGCAGAGACAAATTTCTCTTCACCTTATTTTCCTCCTCAGTTAAGACGAATCTGTTCCTTCTGCTGTAACACCAGTTAAAGGGAAAAGAAGGGGGGAAAAATAGGAAAAGATTTCCGATCAGTTTCCGGTCACAATTCAAAGTGTTGGTTATGACCTTTAAAGCCCTACATGGCATTGGACCAGAGTACCTCCGGAACCGCCTGCTACCGCACGAATCCCAGCGACCAAAAAGGTCCCATTGACTAAACAATGTCGTTTTGCGAGCCCCAGGGGAAGAGCCTTTTCTATGGCGGCCCCGGCCCTCTGGAATCAACTCCCCCTGGAGATTAGAACTGCCCCCACCCTCCTTGTCTTTTGTAAATTATTCAAGTCTCACCTATATCGCCAGGCATGGGGGAACTGAGACACCTCCCCCAGGCTTTTATACTTTATGTTTGGTATGTTATGTGTTGTTTAGTTTTAAATGATGGGGTTTTATATATATATATATAAGGCAGAGGCTGCCAGATCGAATCCCAGTAAGGAAGGGTGTGGCTAGCTGATGAGGCCAGAACAAGGCCGAAATGGTACCATCCTAGTCTCCCTTAATTTTAAAATTTCAGCTAAAAACATTTGATACATACAGAACATAGTTTGTTGGCTATGAATAAATTAACTGCCTTGAAATGGTCCTGGGTTGGGCCTAGAGGCAAAAAGGAGCTGTGACGTTCCTTCAATATACCAGGGTGATCCGACATAAAAAAAACCATATAGCCCCTCCCTGGTACAGAGCTGGAGGGATCAAGGTCTGGTGGCTCAACTGCTAATTCTCTGCCTTACAAGGCAGAGGCTGCCAGATCGAATCCCAGTAAGGAAGGGTGTGGCTAGCTGATGAGGCCAGAACAAGGCCGAAATGGCTCCATCCTAGTCTCCCTTAATTTTAAAATTTCAGCTAAAAACATTATATATATACAGTAGAACCCCGACTTACGAGACTAATTGGTTCCGGAAGGAGGCTCGTAAGTCGGAACGCTCGTATGACGAAACATTGTTTCCCATAGGAAACAATGTAAAGTCAATTAATCCGTGCAACAAAAAAAAAAAACCGCTGCCGCCGAACGCGGAAGTTAGCGTTCAGAGACAGCTGCGAAGCAGCGCACGTGTTTTAAAACGTCACAGCCGGCCTGGGGGGCTCGGGGGCTTCCCCCCGAGCCCCCCAGGCCGGCTGCCACATTTTAAAACACGCGCGCTGCTTCGCAGCTGTCTGCTGAATCCGAACGCGGAAGTTAGCGTTCCGGATTCAGCAGAGAGCTGCGAAGCGGCGCGCGTGTTTTAAAAGGTTGCAGCCGGCCTGGGGGGCTTGCCAGCACCCCCCCGAGCCCCCCAGGCCGGCTGCAACCTTTTAAAACACGCGGGATACGAGCGCCAAGGAGCTGTCTCCTGAAGCCGAAAGCGGAAGTTAGTGTTCGGCTTCAGGAGACAGCTCCTTGGCGCTCGTATCCCGAATGTGAGCTCGGGAGGCGAACAAAAATGTCGCTCCCCTCCCAGCTCTTATCTCGAGTAGCTCGTAAGTAGAGCTGCTCGTATGTCGAGGTTCCACTGTATGTATATATATATATATATACAGTGGTACCTCAAGATACGAACCCCTCGTCTTACGAACAACTCGTGATACGAACCCGGTGTTTAAGATTTTTTTGCCTCTTCTTCCGAACTATTTTCACCTTACGAACCCAAGCAGCTGCTGCTGGGATGAAGGGGTTTCTTTTTTTCCCCTTTTTTGAAGAAAGAAAAGGGAGGGGCAGCTTGGAGGAGTAAACATTTTGCATGCTTGTAAAAGCACTAAACCGGTATCTTTTTAAGAAAGAAAAGGGAGGGGCAGCTTAGAGGAGTAAACATTTTGCATGCTTGTAAAAGCACTAAAACGGTGTCTTTTTAAGAAAGAAAAGGGAGGGGCAGCTTAGAGGAGTAAACATTTTGCATGCTTGTAAAAGCACTAAAACAGTGTCTTTTTAAGAAAGAAAAGGGAGGGGCAGCTTGGAGGAGTAAACATTTTGCATGCTTGTAAAAGCACTAAAACGGTGTCTTTTTAAGAAAGAAAAGGGAGGGGCAGCTTAGAGGAGTAAACATTTTGCATGCTTGTAAAAGCACTAAAACGGTGTCTTTTTAAGAAAGAAAAGGGAGGGGCAGCTTAGAGGAGTAAACATTTTGCATGCTTGTAAAAGCACTAAAACGGTGTCTTTTTAAGAAAGAAAAGGGAGGGGCAGCTTAGAGGAGTAAACATTTTGCATGCTTGTAAAAGCACTAAAACGGTGTCTTTTTAAGAAAGAAAAGGGAGGGGCAGCTTGGAGGAGTAAACATTTTGCATGCTTGTAAAAGCACTAAAACGGTGTCTTTTTAAGAAAGAAAAGGGAGGGGCAGCTTGGAGGAGTAAACATTTTGCATGCTTGTAAAAGCACTAAAACGGTGTCTTTTTAAGAAAGAAAAGGGAGGGGCAGCTTGGAGGAGTAAACATTTTGCATGCTTGTAAAAGCACTAAACCGGTGTCTTTTTAAGAAAGAAAAGGGAGGGGCAGCTTAGAGGAGTAAACATTTTGCATGCTTGTAAAAGCACTAAACCGGTGTCTTTTTAAGAAAGAAAAGGGAGGGGCAGCTTGGAGGAGTAAACATTTTGCATGCTTGTAAAAGCACTAAACCGGTGTCTTTTTAAGAAAGAAAAGGGAGGGGCAGCTTAGAGGAGTAAACATTTTGCATGCTTGTAAAAGCACTAAAACGGTGTCTTTTTAAGAAAGAAAAGGGAGGGGCAGCTTGGAGGAGTAAACATTTTGCATGCTTGTAAAAGCACTAAAACGGTGTCTTTTTAAGAAAGAAAAGGGAGGGGCAGCTTAGAGGAGTAAACATTTTGCATGCTTGTAAAAGCACTAAAACGGTGTCTTTTTAAGAAAGAAAAGGGAGGGGCAGCTTAGAGGAGTAAACATTTTGCATGCTTGTAAAAGCACTAAAACGGTGTCTTTTTAAGAAAGAAAAGGGAGGGGCAGCTTAGAGGAGTAAACATTTTGCATGCTTGTAAAAGCACTAAAACGGTGTCTTTTTAAGAAAGAAAAGGGAGGGGCAGCTTGGAGGAGTAAACATTTTGCATGCTTGTAAAAGCACTAAAACGGTGTCTTTTTAAGAAAGAAAAGGGAGGGGTAGCTTAGAGGAGTAAACATTTTGCATGCTTGTAAAAGCACTAAAACGGTGTCTTTTTAAGAAAGAAAAGGGAGGGGCAGCTTAGAGGAGTAAACATTTTGCATGCTTGTAAAAGCACTAAAACGGTGTCTTTTTAAGAAAGAAAAGGGAGGGGCAGCTTGAAACGGTGTCTTTTGAAGAAAGAAAAGGGAGGGGCGCCCCCCTTGCCTTTCTTCCTTCCCACCCACCCTTTAGCCTAGCCTTGCTTCTTCCACCCGCCCCCTTTAGCTGCTCCTCGCTGCCCTCTGTTTGCCTCCCTTCTAAAGTTTGGGATTTTACTGAAGGATTTGCACGCATTATTTGCTTTTCCATTGATTCCTATGGGAAACATTGTTTCATCTTACGAACTTTTCACCTTACGAACCTCCTCCTGGAACCAATTAAGTTCGTATCATGAGGGGCCACTGTATTAGATTTGTATGCCGCCCCGAGTTTTGGGCTTGCAGACATTAATCGCTTTTCCATTGATTCCTATGGGAAACATTGTTTCGTCTTACAAACGTTTCACCTTACAAGCCTCGTCCCAGAACCAATTAAGTTTGTAAGACGAGGTATCACTGTACTCCGAAAAATACGATATGTTAATGTCGGTTTGATCTCCAACTGCCTTCAGGTGAGGAGCAGGGCCGTGCTTACCTTCGCTTGCAGTCCACCAGCCTCCTGCACCCTCAGAAAGCAATCCTCCACCAGGGCCACCGTCTGGCCACAGCTTCCTGGCTCTCCCTCCTTGACCCAGCCCTGCATCTCTGGGGGCAAAATGGCCAGGAACTGCTCCAGGACTATCAGGTCCAGAATCTGCTTCTTGGTGCGTCTCTCGGGCTTCAACCACTGCCAGCAGAGTTCCTGCAGCTGGGAAAAGCTCTCCTTGGGCCCTTTGGCTCCCAGGTAGCAGAATTCCCTGAACCGCTGCCGTTCCGTATCGGAGGCGAAGGTTTCTTCCACATCCCAAATTTCTTCCTTCACTTTCATTGAAGAAATGAAGTCTCGGCGGTCTTTGATGGGGCCTGGCAGAAGCCGGGTTAGGCTTTTTCTCCCTGGCCTTGGACTCAGATCAGTGGTTTCCTTCAATGAGGATCGGGAATTATGGTCCACGGACAGGACGGGCCTGGGTAGCTGAGTGTGATTCCGTCCGGAACGAGAGGGTTGCGTGGCCTTCAGGAAATCCTGCCACTGGACGTCCCAAGGCTGCTCGAGATTTTCTTCTGGCTCCTGCTTAACAAACTCGGAATCTCGTCCAACCGAGAAGTCGCGGATGGCTCTGAGCTGAACCGGATGAGAATTTTTCCGTCCTCTTTGAACTTTTCGTACTGGTTCCTGATTCTCCATTTCTAGTTTAGTTTATTAGATTTGTATGCCGCCCCTCTCCGAAGACTCCAACCCCCTGCCTGCAGGAAAAGAAAGCCAATCGTCGTCAGTTCGAAATAAAATACATACAGGAATACATGCAGGCGGTCCTCGACTTACGACCAGTGTTCCCTCTAATTTTTTGGGGGGGTGGGCGGAAAAGTATAGTGTCTGAGCGGCAGTCCCTTCGGGACTGGGCGGCACAGAAATAATGAATAAATAAGTAAATAAACAAACAAACAAACAAACAAACAAAAAACCCACCCTGTTTTGCCTCAGAGAATTTCAAAATAAAATACTGTACTGTGTGTCTATAACAGTGAGCTCATAATAGGGCAACTCTATCAATATCAAAATGCCACTTAAATAGTTGAGCTAGTTTCAAACTAGATTTTGATTTTCTTTCTCTCTTCCTTACTTCCATTCTTTTTCTTTCTCTTTTCCTTCCTCTCTTTTTTCTATCTGTTTCTCTCTCTTCCTCTCTTCCTCTCTCTCTCCTTCCCTCTCACTCTTTCCCTCTCGGCTTCTGGGCAAATTTGGAAACCTCTGAGTTGATGATGATTTTTAAGTGAGCGATTGCTCACTGCTCAGCTTAGAGGGAACTATGCTTACGACCACAATCTTCATCAGTTCAAAATAAAATACATACAGGCATACATGCAGGCGGTCCTCGGCTTACAACCACAATTGAGCCCAACTTTTCTGTGGCTAAGCAGGACAGTTGTTAAAAGCGATTTTGCGCCCACTGCTACCACCCCATTTACAATGCCATGGTTGTTAAAATTGAATCACTGTACAGTCTTCCCTCGATTTTCGCTGGGGATGCGTTCCGAGACCGCCCGTGAAAGTCGAATTTCCGCGAAGTAGAGATGCAGAAGTAAATATACCATTTTTGGCTATGAACAGTATCACAAGCCTTCCCTTAACACTTTAAATCCCTAAATTGCAATTTTCCATTCCCTTAGCAACCATTCAGATTATTACTCACCATGTTTATTTATTCTATTCCTATTCTATTTCTATCCCATATTCTATTCTAATCTATTCTAATGTTTTCTTCTATATTCTCTTCTATTATATTGTATTTTATTCTATGTTCTATTCTATTCCATATCTATTCTAATCTATATATTATGTTCTCTTCTCTTCTATATCCTACTCTATTATATTGTATTTTATTCTGTTCTATTCTATTCCATATTCTATTCTAATCTATATATTATGTTCTCTTATCTTCTATATTCTCTTTTATATTCTACACTATTATATTGTATTTTATTCTATGTTCTGTTCTATTCTTATTCTATTCTGTCAACGACTACTTCAGCTTCAACCACAACAACACATAACAGATTCAAGCTCAATATTAACCGCTCCAAACTTGACTGTAAATAATACGACTTTAGTAATAGAGTTGTTGAAGAATAAACAACCACACCACCCCTCCAAATTGTGAACCAGGTGTCTGGTGGTTGGTGGAAAGTTATACTGTTCTGTCTGGGTGCTCCCAGACTTCAACACCAACTGAAAAAAGCAGCCAGACACGCTGGTAAAAAGCAAAGTCACTTTATATCTTGGAAAACAAACACAGAGAACAAAAACTGTTCTTATAAACTGGAATGCTATGAGGCTTCACAGAAGAGTCACGACGGCCAGACAATACAACAGACTTCTTGCTGGCACACCCCCCACTGTAGATAATAAAACCCACGCCTCCCCCAGGTTTTCAGCAGTTGAGGCCACAAACCAGAATCAGAAATGCCAAGGATCGAAGCAAGGTCACAGGACTCCCAAAAGATAACTCTCCACAATACAGGAAGGGCGGGCCTGCCTTTTCAACCTTTCTGAGGAGAACCACACCCAAACCCAGCTGTTGCCTATTAGGGATGGAAATACCTGGCTAATTGTCCCCTTCTTTGTGCTGCCCTTCTCTGCCTCATATCGATGATGGCTTGTACATTCTCATCTAAGGATTCCAGGCTACTCGCTGGGGAGAGCTCCCCCCCGGGGGTCTCAGGCTGTTCTCCCTCCTCTTCGTCCTGGCATTCCTCTTCCCCGTCTGTCTGGTCCTCCTCCTCCTCCTGTTCCTCGTCCTCCCCCTCTGAGCATGGAGCCGGCAGAGTTCCAGCCGTTCCCTGAGGAGCCTCAGACTGAATCACAACATCCCCTAACCCCCAACATTTTACCCTTAGACTATCCACAGTTGACCTCTCCAGATTCCTAAGAGGTCAGTAAGGGGCATACATAAGCGCACTAGAGTGCCTTCTGTTCCCTGTCCTATTGTCTCTCCTATATCCCATATATCTTCTCTCCTATCCATTTATCTTTCTTTCTTTCATTCATTCATTCATTCATTCATTTTGTCCAATACACAATGAGGGTTTTAGTGGGTATATATTTATTTTACACATAGTAAAATACATGATGAAGGTTATAGAGGAGATACTCATAGTAAAACATATCTAAGAAAGAATAGAAGAAGAGATATAGGAATAGAAGAAAGGCATAGGAGATATGGGAGAGCAATAGGACAGGAAACAGAAGGCACTCTAGTGCACTTGTACTCGCCCCTTATTCTCTCATAGATTTATTTTATCCTATATTCTCTCTTCTTTTCTTTCTCTAATTCTATTTCCTTGAAAGTGTCCTCTATTACCTTCATTGTGTATTGGACAATATATGTATATGTATATGTATGTATGTATGTCCCAGCGACTGGTTAGGTCCCACAGAGTTGGCCTTCTCCGGGTCCCGTCAACTAAACAATGTCATTTGGCGGGACCCAGAAGAGCCTTCTCTGTGGCGGCCCCGGCCCTCTGGAACTAACTCCCCCCAGAGATCAGAATTGCCCCCACCCTCCTTGCCTTTCGTAAACTTCTCAAAACCCACCTCTACCATCAGGCATGGGGGATTTGAAATATCTTCCCCAGGCCAATATAATTTATGTATGGTGTGTTGTGTACATGTTTTTTAAATTATGGGTTTTTAACTTCGTATTATTAGATTTGTATTGTACATTGTTTCTATCACTGCTGTGAGCCGCCCCGAGTCTACGGAGAGGGGCGGCATACAAATTTAATAAATGTATGAATGTATATATATATGTGTGTATATATATATATATATATATATATATATATATATAAATATGTATGTATGTATGTATGTATGTATGTATGTATGTGTATAAACATGTATTATAAATAAATAAATAAATAAATAAATAAAAATAAGATAAATATTCTATTCCCACCCAATTCATGTCCCAAAGCAAAGCCCATTAACCAGGGGCTTTTATTTTTGGAGTGGCGAGGTATCAGCTTCGATCTTTGCCAACAGGATGGGGTAGCTTTAGTAAAAGAAAGCCAAGGCATTTCTCCCTCGGGGGGGGGGGGGGATTGCGTGGGTTTAGAAGGCAAGGAAGCCCACTCCGCCCCCCTCGCTTGCCCCCACGCGCGATTGTTTCCGCCCGCCCCTCGCCTCTTGCTCGGAGCGCCTTCCTCGCTTCCACACACCGGAGCTCAGCGATCCTCCGCTTGCCCGTTCTTCCCACGGCCGGTGCCCGACCCCCCCCCCCCCCCAAGGGCACCGCGGGACAGGAAAGTGCAGTGATTCCGGAGCCAGCCGGACCCCTTTGCCCCGCACCCCTCTGCCTCCCCCGTTTGTTCCACGTTTCCTGCCTCTCTAGCGACGGGGCTCGCTGACCCTTTTAACCATTGCGGCGCCGGCGGGAAAATCTGGGGAGCCTTTTCAAGCGCCCCCCCCCCCCCCCCTTGGCGCGAAATTGCAAACTCGAGGAAGGCGAGTTGGGGCTGCGGGTGTGAATGGGAAATGGGGGTCCAAAAAGTTCCTTCTCTCTGTGTGTGTAAAATGAAGACTTGATAATACAGTACTGGGCTTTGAAAACTTAAGAGCTACGTCCTCTTCGATTTGACCCTTTCTTGTCATGGACTACTTCAACTTCAACCACAACAACACACGAGCACTCAACAATACAAACTTTAATGTAAACCGCTCCAAACGGGACTGCAGGAATTAGGACTTTAGTAACCGAGTAGTTGATGCATGGAACTCACTACCAGACTCTGTAGTATCATCTCCTAACTATTGACCTCTCCTGATTCCTAAGGGGGTGCATGTGCACCAGCGTGCCTTCCATCCCCTGTCCTAATGTTTATTTATTTATTTAAACTAGTACATCATGTATTTAAACTAGTATGTAAGGGGCGAGTGCCTTCTGTCCCCTGTCCTATTGCTCTCCTATACTGTATCTCCTATACCTTTCTTCTATTCCTATATCTCTTCTTCTATTCTTTCATTGATATGTTCTATTACTATATCTTCTTTTCTATCCTTTCTTAGATATGTTTTACTATGAGTATCTCCTCTATAACCTTCATCATGTATTTTACTATGTGTATATAGATATACTGTATACCCACTAAAACCCTCATTGTGTATTGGACAAAATAAATAAATAAAATAAATAAAAAATAAATATGAACAGTGAAGGGCTACCAGGGATATTTGTTGGCATGGGTGTCAAGATAAAGGAGTGTTTATGCACATGTTTTGGGAATGCCCGATAGTGCAGGAATTTTGGCAAAAAGTGCAAGAGGATATTAATAGAATGCTAAACATACAATGGACAATCACTAAGGAAATGGCAGTACTAGTTAAAAGCAATGCGACGGGAGAATTTAGAGAAATAAAACAAGCAGCAATAGAAAGCGCTCAAGCGTTTTGGGTTGGAAGGATGTGACAAAATGGACAATGCAAAATTGGTATAGGTACATGGTGGACCATGCGGCATACAAATCTAAATAATAAATAAATAAAAGGATAAATTTGGATAATGAAACTGAATTGAGACAACTGATGGGACGGTGGGACAAGGTATGACGATATATGATGAGTAGAATCCGAGACCAAGCCTACAAGAAATAAATTGGAATCACTCTATAATATGTAAATAGATATATTGCTCTTGGGTCAAAGTGGATTATATAAGAAACACCCCCAATTGGTGGTGGGGTATGTGTGTGTGCCGGGGTGGTGGGCACATTTCACGACGCACTGTTTTATGTTGTGTGTATATTAAACTTGTTAAAAATTAATAAAAAATATTATTTAAAAAAAAGAGTTGGACCTCTCACGACCTTCGCAGGCAAGCTGTTCCACTGGTTGATCACTGTCACCGTCAGAAAGCTCCTACTCTCTTTGTTCATCTTCCACCCATTATTCCTACCCCACTGCGTTCCACCAGCCCTCCTCTGGGAAGCATTATTATTATATTATTATATCTTTACATACCCCCAATATGTAGTTGACAAACAAACAAACAAATAAATAAATAAAATCTAAATGCAGTTCATAAAATCATCTGCCACAATGTCCTTACCTGTCAATGAATACCTCAGCTTCAACCGAAACAACACAAGAGCACACAATAGATTCAAACGCAATGTAAACGGCTCGAAATTCGACTGCAGAAAATAGGAACTTCAGTAACAGAGTGATCAGTGCCTGGAATGCACTACCTGACTCTGTGGCTTCTTCCCCAAACCCCAAAAACTTTAACCTTAGACTGTCTACAGTCGATCTCTCCCCGTTTCTAAGGGACTTGCATAAGGTTGATTTGATTTTTTTTTCCAATTTGAAAAAGTGTTGACTGCTGGCAACTGCCTGAACAAGTCCCTGCAGTTTTTTTTACACAAGACCACACCTAGAATACTGCATCCAGTTTTGGTCACCATATTCTAAAAAAGAGGTTGAGACTCTAGAAAAAAAATTGCAGAGAAGAGCAACCAGGATAATCAGAGGACTGGAAATTAAAACATACAATGAACTGTTGCAGGAACTGGACATGTCTAGTCTAGTGAAGAGGAGGACCAGAGGAGACATGATAGCAGCTTTTTTTAATATTTGAGAGGCTGCCACAAAGAGGAGGGGGATCAAGCTATTTTCCAAAGCCCCTGAACGCCAGACAAGGAATAATGGATGGAAACTGACCAAGCAGTAGATTCAACCTAGAAATAAGGAGAAATTTTCTGACAGTGAGAACAATCAACCAGTGGAACAGCTTCCCTGGGGAGGTTGTGGGAGCTTCATCACTTATTTATTTTTATTTATTTATTTTGTCCAATACACAATGAGGGTTTTAGTGGGTATATATCTATATACACATAGTAAAATACATGATGAAGGTTATAGAGGAGATACTCATAGTAAAAGTATATCTAAGAAATAATAGAAAAGAAGGTATAGTAATAGAACATTTCAATGAAAGAATAGAAGAAGAAATATAGGAATAGAAGAAAGGTAAAGGAGATATAGGAGAGCAATAGGACAGGGGACGGAAGGCACTCTAGTGCACTTGTACTCGCCCCTTACTGACCTCTTAGGAATCTGGAGAGGTCAACCGTAGATAATCGAAGGGTAAAGTGTTGGGGGGTTTTGGATGACACTATGGAGTCCGGTAATGAGTTCCACGCTTCGACAACTCGGTTACTGAAGTCATATTTTTTACAGTCAAGTTTGGAGTGGTTAATATTAAGTTTAAATCTGTTGTGTGCTCTTGTGTTGTTGTGGTTGAAGCTGAAGTAGTCGCCGACAGGCAGGACATTGCAGCATATGATCTTGTGGGCATTACTTAGATCTTGTTTAAGGCGTCTTAGTTCTAAACTTTCTAGGACCAGGATTGAAAGTCTAGTTTCGTAGGGTATTCTATTTCGAGTGGAGGAGTGAAAGGCTCTTCTGGTGAAGTATCTTTGGACATTTTCAAGGGTGTTAATGTCTGAGATGCGATGTGGGTTACAAACAGATGAGCTGTATTCGAGGATGGGTCTGGCAAAAGTTTTGTAAGCTCTGGTAAGTAGTGTGAGATTGCCAGAGCAGAAGCTATGTAGGATTAGGTTTACAACTCTTGAAGCCTTCTTGGCTACATTGTTGCAGTGGGCTTTGGCACTTAAATCTTTTGTTATTAGTATACCAAGGTCTTTAACCGAGTGGGGATTATCTGTGATAATTTGATTATTCAGTTCGTATTTGGAGTTCAGATTCTTTTTCCCAATGTGTAGGACAGAGCATTTGCTAGTTGAGATTTGAAGTTGCCATGTGTTAGACCACTTAGAAACAGTGTCAAGGTCTTTTTGGAGAGTAGTTGTGTTATCGGTGGTGTTGAAGAGTTTTACATCGTCGGCGAAGAGGACACAGTTGCTTGTGATGTAATCGCAAAGGTCATTGATGTAGAGAATGAAGAGTGTTGGTCCCAGTACACTACCTTGGGGAACACCGCTTTTAACTGGGACGGGGGTGGATATGGTGATTGGATTGCCATTTTGTCAGAAATGGTGTAGGGTCTCCTGCTTGGTGATGGTGGTTGTGTTGGACTCGATCAGTGATTAGCAACCCGTGGCTCTGGAGCTACATGTGGCTTTTTCATCCATCTGCTGGGGCTCCATATTGCTCCAAATATGGGTCCAAATGGCTCTTCGAGTGTTTAAGGTTGCCAACCGCGGAGTAGATGACCTGCAAGGCCCCTTCAAACTCTGTTAATGTGTAATCTGTAATTTTGGAAGTGGTTTGCCTTCGCTGCCTCCTCCCCAGGACTGTGAGAGACCAACTGTTGCAAACTCTCACTGCTGACTTTGTGCCTCAGGTGTGACAAGAACTCAACAATCTCCTTATTTCCTGTATGGTACCTTCACCACTACACCAAACGGTCTCTCTCCCCAAGCACCATAGCACTACAGTGTTCCCCCAATTTTACTGGCAGTTTGGCAGATCAAATCTCAGTAGGCTCAAGGTTTTTTCTTAATTTATTTATTTTATTTTGTCCAATACACAATGAGGGTTTTAGTGGATATATATCTATATACACATAGTAAAATACATGATTAAGGTTATAGAGGAGATACTCATAGTAAAATGTATCTAAGAAATAACAGAAAAGAAGGTATAGTAATAGAACATATCAATGAAAGAATAGAAGAAGAGATGTAGGAATAGAAGAAAGGCATAGGAGATATAGGAGAGCAATAGGACAGGGGATGGAAGGCACTCTAGTGCACTAGGTTGACTCATCCTTCCAAGGTCGGTGAAATGAGGATCCAGATTGTTGGGGGCAATAGGCTTACTCTCTGTAAACCGCTTAAAGAGAGCTGTAAAGCAGTATATAAGTCTAAATGCTATTGCTACTGATTCCTGGATGCAAACCAAGACCCATTGAACAAGTACCGAATGCCTTCAATTGATCAGTGTGCCTTGATCATAAACCCTACTGACCTGATGAGGAGACTCTTTCTGGAGTTGGGTGGCATATAAATATCACTAGGTGAGTGGATGGATGGATGGATGGATGGATAGATAAGATAGATAGATTAGATAGATAGTAAACACATACATACCTACATAAATAAACAAATAAACAAACAAACAAATCCATCCATCCATCCTTACACATCTCCCCCATCGAGAGTGTTCCTGAGCATGGGCCGAGTGATTTCTCAGCAAATGGTTTCTGAACCTCAGGTCAGAAATGCAACCTGCACAATATTTCACTCATAAAATTAAAGCAGGCAAGGGATATTAAACAAACATACAAACAAAAGATTTAGGACTCTATACCCGGGAATGTATAAGAAAATTAAAAATGTATGTCGGGGGAAGCTATAAAATTGCCCCTTTTCATTCAGCAAGAGTCAGAATTTCCAAACGCATTCTCTCTCCCCCCCTAGATGCCTTTGAAAGAGTTAAAACCACAAAGTGTCGTCGCCTAGAGTAGCCCGGAAGCGCGAGCGGCCGTCGGCGGCGCGCGTTTCCTTTTCCTGTCCGTTCCTCTCGGCTGGGAGGAAGTGGCAGCCGCCAAAAGCTTGTCGGATTTTCTGAAGTCGGGTGCGGAGGGGGAGGGGCGGCTCGCTCGCGGCTCCTCCGCTTGGCAGGAGGTGAGTTTCGGCGAGGCGGCGAAACGGGAGGAGACTGGGCGGGAAGGGCCTGCAGGTAAGGGCGGGGATGGGTGGGGGAGGAATGGCTGTCCTGCAGGCTCGCTCTCTCCCCCCCTCTCCCGCACATGCACAACCCGGTGTATTCCAATTCTATAGGATGCAGAGCCCCGTCCTTCCCAGCCCCGCTAGCCGGAGGTGATGGGCTTTGTAGTCCAGCTATCCTGACAGGGCGCAGGCTGAGGTGGGCATATTGGAAAGGAGTGAGGATCGCCCCATCCCAAAGCAAAAAAAAGCCCCCCACCTCTTCTGCCGTGCTGGGAGTGACCGCGGTCAGTGCAGCACGTGGTTGGGTTTTTCACTACTTACAGCGATGGAACAGATGCAAAGAAACCGATCTCGTGAAATTCAGGACTGCTGTCATCGGAACAGCTACATTAGGACAGAAGGTCACCGATGGGATAGGGATAGGGCAGGGGTAGGCAAACTTGGCTCTGCTATGACTTGTGGACTTCAACTCCCAGAGTTCCTGAGCCGATCATGCTAGCTCAGGAATTCTGGGTGTTAAAGTCATAGGAAGAGCAAACTTTGCCTACCCCGGGATAGGGAATATAATGGCAATATAAATAGCAATAGACTAGAGAGCAATAGAGTAGCAATTGCAATAGAATAGCAGTAGAATAGAGAGTAGTAGAGTAGTAATAGCAATAGAAGTAATAGCACAGCAATAGAATAGAGAGCAATAGATTAGCAATAGAATAGAGAGCAATAGAGAAATAATAATATAAGTAATAGTAATAAGTAAGAATAATATTTTCTTTTAAATATGTCAAAGGGTTAAATAAGGTTCAGGAGGGAAGTGTTTTTAATAGGAAAGTGAACACAAGAACAAGGGGACACAATCTGAAGTTAGTTGGGGGAAAGATCAAAAGCAACATGAGAAAATATTATTTTACTGAAAGAGTAGTAGATCCTTGGAACAAACTTCCAGCAGAGGTGGTTGGTAAATCCACATTAACTGAATTTAAACATGCCTGGGATAAACATATATCCATCCTAAGATAAAAATACAGGAAATAGTATAAGGGCAGACTAGATGGATCATGAGGTCTTTTTCTGCCGTCAGTCTTCTATGTTCCTATGTTTTATGTACACCAAGACAAATTCCATGTGTGTCCAATATGCACCAAGACAAATTCCGTGTGTGTCCAATCACACTTGGCCAGTAAAGAATTTATTTATTGATTTATTGATTGATTTTGTCCCATACACAATGAGGGTTTCAGTGGGTACTACACATAGTAAAATACATAATGAAGGTTATAGAGGATATACTCATAGTAAAATATATCTAAGAAAGAATAGAAGAGAAGATATAGGAATAGAACATATCAATGAAAGAATAGAAGAAGAGATAGCAATAGCATAGCAGTAGAATAGAGAGCAGTAGAGTAGCAATAGCATAGGAATAGGAATAGCATAGCGATAGATTACAGGTAGTCCTCAACGTACGACCACAATTGAACCCAAAAGCAATGTTGCTAAGTGAGAAATCTCCATTTAATTTTGCCCCTTTTCACAACTTGCCACATTTGTTAAGTGAATCACTGCAGTTGTTAAAGTTAGTAATACCATTGTTAAGTGAAGCTGGCTTCCCCATTGACTTTGCTTGACAGAGGGTCGCAAAAGGGGATCACTTGACCTCAGGACACTGAAACTGTCATAAATGTGAATCAGCTGTCAAGCATCCGAATATAAATCACGTGGCCAAGGAGGTGGTTCGTAAGTGTGGAAAATGGTCATAGGTCACTTTTTTCAGTGTCGTTTGTCACTAAGTGAAATGTTGTAAGTTGAGGGACTACCTGTAGCATAACAATAGGATAGCATATAATTGGAATAGATTTCTTTATTAGAAGAAATGATGAAGATAACGATAACTATCTTCTTTGCCTGCTGTGTATTTTGATTTTTCATTTTTTATCTTGTTGGTCTTTATGAGGGGAATCAATTTGTAGAGTGTTCACGGCCCAGAGTCCCTTGCTGAGGTGGGACACATACAATGAATGGATAATTTTGTTTGATAGAGGTGCTCATCTCACATATGAGACTCTAAGGCAGTGTTTCCCAACCTTGGCAACTTGAAGATACTTGGACTTCAACTCCCAGAAGTCCCCAGCCAGCATTTGCTGGCTGGGGAATTCTGGGAGTTGAAGTCCAAATATCTTCAAGTTGCCAAGGTTGGGAAACACTGCTCTAAGCAGCTTATAGTAAAATAAAATAGATAAAATGCAGAATATACCAATAAAAAACATTGTGGCCCATCCTGCTGTATCTTCGATTGGCTGGTTGGTTTTAGCACGCTGTCACATGAGCAACATAATAAAAGCAGAAGTGGTTGGGTGACAAGAGAGGAAATAATATGCGAGGTAGAAAGGAAATATGTGAGTACAAAGGCAAGATAACATTACCGGTTGTCTTTTGATTGCATAGAGCGGGGTAGGCAAAGGTAACTCTTTTATGACATGTGGACTTCAACTCCCAGAATTCCTGAGCTAGCAAGATTGGCTCAGGAATTCTGGGAGTTGAAGTCCACAAGTCATAGAAGAGCCAGCTTTGCCTACCCCTGGCATAGACCAACATCAAGACTATGCAATGCTGCTATTGCCAGTAGTCTCCTGCTTGAATACTTCTTTGGACTAGAAACATAGAAACATAGAAGTCTGACGGCAGAAAAAGACCTCATGGTCCATCTAGTCTGCCCTTATACTATTTCCTGTATTTTATCTTACAATGGATATATGTTTATCCCAGGCATGTTTAAATTCAGTTACTGTGGATTTATCTACCACGTCTGCTGGAAGTTTGTTCCAAGAATCTACTACTCTTTCAGTAAAATAATATTTTCTCATGTTGCTTTTGATCTTTCCACCAACTAACTTTAGATTGTGTCCCCTTGTTCTTGTGTTCACTTTCCTATTAATAACACTTCCCTCCTGGACCTTATTCAACCCTTTAACATATTTAAATGTTTTGATCATGTCCCCCCTTTTTTCTTCTGTCCTCCAGACTATACAGATTGAGTTCATGAAGTCTTTCCTGATACGTTTTATGCTTAAGACCTTCCACCATTCTTGTAGCCCGTCTTTGGACCCGTTCAATTTTGTTAATATCTTTTTGTAGGTGAGGTCTCCAGAACTGAACACAGTATTCCAAATGTGGTCTCACCAGCACTCTATATAGCGGGATCATAATCTCCCTCTTCCTGCTTGTTATACCTCTAGCTATGCAGCCAAGCATCCTACTTGCTTTCCCTACCGCCTGACTGCACTGTTCACCCATTTTGAGACTGTCAGAAATCACTACCCCTAAATCCTTTTCTTCTGAAGTTTTTGCTAACACAGAACTGCCAATACAATACTCAGATTGAGGATTCCTTTTCCCCAAGTGCATTCTTTTACATTTGGAAACATTAAACTGCAGTTTCCATTGCTTTATGACATGAGGACTTCAACTCCCAGAATCCCTTAGCTAACAAGATTGGCTCAGGAATTCTGGGAGTTGAAGTCCACAAGACCGCCAAGGTCTCTTCCATTGTTCTGTTTTGGCACCTGCCCCCCAGTCATTCTTTCTTATGGGGTTAACCGCCACATGGCACCCTCTGCTACCCCACCCTCCCCTTTCCCGATGCCATCTGCTTCCTGGCACAATTTCCTATTGTTGTTTGATGCCATCTTTGGGTACATACTTTTCCTGTCTCCTTTTCCACAAGTTGTTTCTGCAGCTGATCATCAGCTGGGTCTTCCCCAGGGGTGCAAGAAATGCATGATTTTTCCTGACTTCATGTAAGCATTTGTAGGGTTTTGATGATCAAGACAAGGTATAGTAGAATAGAATAGAATAACATCTGGAAGGGATCTTGAGGGAGGTCTTCTAGTCCAACCCCCTTCTCAGGCAGGAAACCTATACCATTTAAGACAGATGGTTGTTCAATCTTTTCTTAAAAACATCCACTGTTGGAGCATTCACAACTTCTGGAGGCAGGTTGTTCCACTGATTAATTGTTCTTATTGTCAGGAAATTTCTCCTTAGTTCTAAGTTGCTTCTCTCCTTGATTAGTTCCCACCCATTGCTTCTTGTTCTACCCTCAGGTGCTTTGGAGAATAGGTTGACTCCCTCTTTTGTGTGGCAACCCCTGAGTTATTGGAACACAGCTATCACGTCTTCCCTGGTCGTGCCGGGCAGTTGTTCTTTTACTTTCTGGCGCTCCTGAGTGTGTGAAAACCAGCTGGCCAGCATAGAAACATAGAAGACTGACGGCAGAAAAAGACCTCATGGTCCGTCTAGTCTGCCCTTATACTATTTCCTGTATTTTATCTTACAATGGATATATGTTTAAACCAGGCAGGTTTAAATTCAGTTACTGTGGATTTACCAACCACGTCTGCTGGAAGTTTGTTCCAAGGATCTACTATTCTTTCAGTAAAATAATATTTCGATCGTTTCCTGCCTAAGCAGGGGGTTGGAATAGAAGTCCTCCAAGGTCCCTTCCAACTCTGTTGTTGTTGTTATTTTATTATTGTTGTTGTTGTTATTATTTCACCCCTGAAAAGTACTTTTTCTCCCAGAACGGTGGGATGGAAGCAGCTGAAACAAACCCTGTAGTAATAAAAGCCTTTTCTCCAACATTTTATGTCTCTTAGGTTTCTAGGTAGCCAGAAATCTCCACAGCCCAGCACTACTTCTCATGATGATCAAGAAATCCCGCCTGGGAACGATGTCACCTGTTTTGACCCAGCTGTTGATGCACAGGCTGCTTCTGTCGTAAAGCAGGGGGCAAGGCCGAAAAGCAGCCCTCGAGCCCGGGATCCGATCGCTTTTCCTGCTTTGAGAGGGCGGAGGGGGTGGGTGAGCCTGAGCTGCTCTCCCTCCCCTCCCTTCCAGAAGGAACCCATAGGCAAAATCTTCTCCGTGCCCTGCAGTTCTCACTGCACTCCCCGCTGGCCGCCGGGCAGGGCCAGCCCTCCTTCCTGCCAGGACCCCGAGGTCTCGCCTCGCTCATCTGGAGGTGAGACGAGGGCCTCTCTTGCAGGGGACAAAATGGCATCGGGGAGAGGGGAAACCACTGCCCTTCACCTCCAGCTTCAGGGGGCTGCCGAGCCGAGCCCGCCGCCAGCCATGAAGATGGAGGACACGGCCGCGCAAGAGAGGGAGCGGGGCGGAGTCTCGCGCTTCCTTCAGATTGGCTCCACGCGGGAGTTCTTGTCTGGAGAAGCTTCGCGCCACGTCAAACAGGAGCCCAATGAACTTCTCGCGGCCCATCACTGGGCTCCTCCCAGGCAGGAGTTCTCTCCGTCGGGGTGGAGAAACCCAGCTCTACCCAAATCCCTGATGTGGGACAATACCTCTTTCCAGGCCTCCTATGAGGCTCCGGCCAACCCTTGGCCCTCGGGCGGGTGGGGGCGCCAGAATCTGGGAAGCCTGAGCAGGGGGACTCAAACGGTCTACAGCGGCCAGGCGCACCGAGAACGGAGGGTCTACAGGAGCCCCAAGGAGGAGCCCCCGAACGAAGGGACGGTCGGCGGGGAGATCCGGCGCCAGCGTTTCCGGCGGCACCGCTACCAATTGGCCGAGGGCCCCCACGAAGCCTGCAGGCAGCTGCAGGAGCTTTGCTACGAGTGGCTCCAGCCGG
Organism: Erythrolamprus reginae; assembly: GCF_031021105.1. Lineage (NCBI taxonomy): Eukaryota > Metazoa > Chordata > Lepidosauria > Squamata > Dipsadidae > Erythrolamprus > Erythrolamprus reginae. The sequence goes on along the minus strand of NC_091951.1, from coordinate 27,818,643 downwards.
AGAAACGCACCAAGGAGCAGATCCTGGAGCTGGTGATCCTGGAGCAGTTCTTGACCATCCTGCCCCAGGGGATGCAGAGCTGGGTCCGGGAACAGAGTCCGGAGACCTGCAGCCAAGCGGTGGCCTTTTCGGAAGAGTTCCTGGTGCGGCAGAGAGAGACTCAAAGGAAAGGGCCGCAGGTAACCAACACGGGCCCATTGTCAGTCTGCTGATAAATCATCCTTGTTCCTTGGGTAGATCACAGGGTGATGTAAAACAGCAGCGTCCCCGTTAGAGGTTGAGGACAAAGCTCTTTTACCCCCGTGGAACGGAAAACGTGGAGGATATCCAGCTATTTATTTATTTATTGATTGATTGATTGATTGATTGATTGATTGTATTTGTATGCCGCCCCTCTCCGTAGACATGGGGCGGTTAACAACAATGATAAAGACAGCATGTAACAATCCAATCCAATACTAAAATAACTAAAAAAAACCTGATTATAAAAACCAAACATACATACAGACATACCATGCGTAAATTGTAAAGGCCTAGGGGAAAAGAATATCTCAGTTCCCCCATGCCTGGCGGCAGAGGTGGGTTTTAAGAAGTTTACGAAAGGTGAGGAGGGTGGGGGCAATTCTATTCTCCGGGGGGAGTTGGTTCCAAAGGGCCGGGGCCGCCACAGAGAAGACTCTTCCCCTGGGTCCCGCCAAACGACATTGTTTAGTTGACGGGACCCGGAGAAGGCCCACTCTGTGGGACCTAACTGGTCGCTGGGATTCGTGCGGCAGAAGGCGGTCCCTGAGATAATTTGGTCCGGTGCCATGAAGGGCTTTATAGGTCATAACCAACACTTTGAATTGTGACCGGAAACTGATCGGCAACCAATGCAGACTGTGGAGTGTTGGTGTAACATGGGCATATTTGGGAAAGCCCATGATTGCTCTCGCAGCTGCATTCTGCACAATCTGAAGTTTCCGAACACTTTTCAAAGGTAGCCCCATGTAGAGAGCATTGCAATAGTCGAGCCTCGAGGTGATGAGGGCATAATATTCCAGAGATATGAGCAATACTCCAAATAACCAGACTACATACTTTAAACATACAAATATTATTTACATTAGGCAAATGTAGTAGTCAGTAACAGCCCTAGTCATTCATAAATACAGCAGTCAATATTCTCAATACATATACAATTCAAGCCTCAATCAATACATATACAGACTAACATTAGAACATATAGTTCTTACTACACATAGTAGTCCTTACAATAGAATAGTCATATAGACAATCCAGCATAGAATCAGAGAGATATCAGGGAGAGTTGCAAAGCTCCGGGAGGGGTGGGGGGGAGGAGGAGAGAGAGAGAAAGACACTGTTGACTCCCTCTTATAGCTACGGAGAGGGGCGGCATACAAATCAAATCAATAGATTGATTGATAGATAGATAGGTAGATAGATAGATAGATAGTGATAGATAGATAGATAGATAGATAAAGATGATACATAGATAGATAGATAGATAGATAGATAGATAGGTAGGTAGGTAGATAGATAGATAGTGATAAATAGATAGATAGATAGATAGATAGATAGATAGATAGATAGATAGATAGATAAAGATGATACATAGATAGATAGATAGATAGATAGATAGATAGATAAAGATGATAGATAGGTAGATAAAATGATAGATAGATAGATAATGATTGATAGATAGATAGATAGATACAGATGATAGATAGATAATGATTGATAGATAGATAGATAGATAGATAGATAGATAGATAAAGATGATAGATAGATAGATAGATAGATAAAGATGATAGATAGATAGATATGATAGATAGATAGATAGATAGATAGATTAGATTAGATAGATAGATAGATAGATATGATAGATAGATAGATAAAGATGATAGATAGATAGATATGATAGATAAATAGATGCCTCAGAGTCCCCCCCCTTTTTTTTTAAAGCCTTAAAGTTTTGGATTTTTTTGATTCCCCTCCCCTCCTCTTCTTCCTTTGGCAGCAACTGTCCTCCTCTTCCTCCTCCTCCCCCCCACCCAAATTCCGAGCTTTTATTTCTTTCCTAATGGTTTTGCACGCATTATTTGCTTTTACATTGATTCCTATGGGAAAAATCACTTCTACTTAAGAACGTCTCTACTTAAGAACCTGGTCACGGAACGAATTAAGTTCTTAAGTAGAGGTACCACTGTATATTGGAAAACCCAAGTAGTTATACTCACTATACTCACAGTAGTAACACCCCCATCCCCACCTTTTGGGCTCTAGGGACCACGTCCGTGGAGAGAGGTTTTTCAACAGATCGGAGGGGCCTTGGTTTAATATGCTGCCTGCATCCCGTGGATGGGGCTTCGCTTGTTTGTGTGGCCCAGTTTCTGGCATGCCGTGGCCCGGTGCCAATCCACAGGCTGGGCGGTTGGGGACGCCCTAATGTAAAATATTGAAACCACAACAAGTAATGAAACCGTGAACAGAGGATGCTAGGAGTGAACCAGATATTGTTTGGAGTATAACACACACCTTTTATCGTGCATCTTACACACCGAATAAAGCCATTTTTGGCCTCCCAAGGCCCCTCTCAGTCTCTAATTTTTGCAAAAAATTGGACTGTTTTTCACAAAAATGGGATGCGCAGAGGGTTTCGGACGCATGCAGAGTGCTCCCTGGGGCTGGGGGAAGGCTAAAACACTCCTGTTTTTGCGTAAAACTGTCAATTTTTTACCCATTTTTTTTGCAAAACCAGGGGTGTTTTAGCCAGTCCCCGGGAGCACTCTGCAGGCTTCCCAAAACCTCTGTGTGCCCCATTTTTTGCTGCTGGGGGCTGGGGAGGACAAAAACTTTTTCTTTCCTTACTTACAACTTTGAAATCTTGGTGCGTCTTATACGCTGGTGTGTCTTATAGTCCAAAAATATAGCAGTTATTAACCATTAGAAGGTAGTCCTTGACTCAGGACCAGTTACTTGGCAACCATTGAAGCATACGAGACAGAAGTGCTGATGGCCATGCTTCTCCAACACATGACTGCATTTTGGTCCCTTGGTAACTGGCCTCCCTTATGGCTATTTGCAGGCCTCTACAATTTATAATGGTGTTTGCTTCTGTTTTTTGGGCAAAATGCCCCATAGAGATCAGTGGGTTTGTGTAACAATTGTGGTGTTCAGTTAATGACCACTTAATGATCACCACAAAAAGAGGTTGTAAATGGCAGGCACCATTGCGGTTATAAGTCGAGGACTTGCCTTTATCTTAAAACATGATTAAACTAATTTGTGGAAGCGAAGGTGATTATATTTTATTTAGTCATTATTTATTTATTCATTCATTCATTCATTCATTCATTCATTCATTCATTCATTCATTCATTCATTTATTAGATTTGTATGCCGCCCCTCTCCGAAGACTCGGGGCGGCTCACAACAATAATAAAAACAATATTCTAGCGAAAATAAATCTAATATTTAAAAAGCACATAAAAACCCTATCATATTTAAAAAAGCAAACAACACATACATATCCAAACATAAATATAAAAAAATCATTCATTCATTCATTCATTCATTCATTCATTCATTCATTCATTCATTTATTAGATTTGTATGCCGCCCCTCTCCAAAGACTCGGGGCGGCTCACAAACAATAATAAAAACAATATTCTAGCGAAAACAAATCTAATATTTAAAAAGCACATAAAAACTCTATCATATTTAAAAAAACAAACAACACATACGTACCCAAACATAAATATAAAAAAGCCTGGGGGCAAGGTGTCTCAGCTCCCCCATGCCTGGCGGTATAGATGGGTCTTGAGTAATTTACGAAAGACAAGGAGGGTGGGGGCAGTTCTAATCTCCGGGGGGAGTTGATTCCAGAGCGCCGGGGCCGCCACAGAGAAGGCTCTTCCCCTGGGGCCCGCCAAACGACATTGTTTAGTCGACGGGACCCGGAGAAGGCCAACTCTGTGGGATCTTATCGGTCGTTGGGATTCGTGCGGTAGCAAGTGGTTCCGGAGGTACTCTGGTTCAATGCAATGTCGGGCTTTAAAGGTCATAACATATACTAAGGATCTAGCAATGTAGCAATGATGAAAAGGCCTGGAGACGAAAACATAGGAAGAACAGTTGCTGGATTTGGATTTGACTAGTCTAGAGAAAAGAAGGACTAGGGCAGGGGTCAACAAACTTAAAACAAGAGCCAATTTGACCCATTTCCCACAGAAAAAAGAACAGGAGCCACAAAACTTAGAAACATAGAAGTCTGTCGGCAGAAAAAGACCTCCTGGTCCATCTAGTCTGCCCTTATACTATTTTCTGTATTTTATCTTAGGATGGATATATGTTTATCCCAGGCATGTTTAAATTCAGTTACTGTGGATTTATCTACCATGTCTGCTGGAAGTTTGTTCCAAGGATCTACTACTCTTTCAGTAAAATAATATTTTCTCATGTTGCTTTTGATCTTTCCCCCAACTTGGTTGGGAGTGGCCAACTTGTCATCACTCCCACCTAGTCACATGACCCCTCTAGCCATGCCTACCGAGACGGTCATTAGGAGAACTGGGAAACGCAAAACCCTTCTCTCTCTCTTTCTCTCTCTCTCTCTCTGTCCCCCTCTCCCCTTCTCTCTCTATGTCTCTCTCTCTCCCTCTGTTTCTATCTCTTGATTGAGCAGTGGGTTGGACTTGACCAGGGGCAGGCAAAGTTGGCTCTTCTATGACATGTGGACTTCAACTCCCAGAATTCCTGAGCCGGCATCATTGAATTCTGGGAGTTGAAGTCCATAAGTTATAGAAGAACCAACTCTGCCTGCCCCTGGACTAGACGACCCGCAAGGTCCCTCACCCGCTCGATTCTGATTCTGTTTTCCAAAGCATCAGAAGGCAAGAGAAGAAGCAATGGAGGGAAACTAATCACGGAGAGAAGCATTCTAGAACCAAGGAGAAACTTCCTAACAGTGAGGACAATCAAACAGCGGAACAGCGTTGCCTTCAGTAGCTGTGGCGGCTTCATCCCTGGAGGTGTTTAAGAAGAGACTGGACAGGCACTGGGCTGAATTGGTATAGGGCCGTGATGGCGAACCTGTGACACGCGTGCCACAGTTGGCACGCGGAGCCATGTGAGAGGGCACGCAAGACTTGGCCATGATTACCACACGAATCCCAGCAACCGATAAGGTCCCACAGAGTTGGCCTTCTCCGGGTCCCGTCGACTAAACAATGTCGTTTGGCGGGCCCCAGGAGAAGAGCCTTCTCTGTGGCGGCCCCGGCCCTCTGGAACCAACTCCCCCCGGAGATTAGAACTGCCCCCAGCCTCCCTGTCTTTTGTAAACTACTCAAGACTCATTTATACCGCCAGGCATGGGGAAGTTGGGATAGCTCTTCCCCCTAGGCCATTACAAGTTATGCATGGTATGTTTGTGTGTATGTTTTGTTTTATAATAGGGGTTTTTTAGTTGTTTTTTATTATTGTATTGTACATGTTGTGTTTATTATTGTTGTTAGCCGCCCCGAGTCTGCGGAGAGGGGCGGCATACAAATCCAATAAATTATTATTATTATTATTATGGTTCAACTCCAGCACGCATGCGCGTCCTGCCCAGTTGATTTTCAGCCTTGAGAAAGGCTGTTTCGTCCTCTGGATGCTTCAGGGAAGGATCCTTGAAGCCCCAGAGGCAAAAAAAATCCCCCAACGGGCAAACTGGAAGTTCAGAAAAACACTTCCGGTTTGCCTGTTTGCGCATTTTTCCCCACCCCGTAACAGTGGTGGGTTCATACCGATGTGGTTTTGAGTGCCTCATCGGTACGAACCCACTGATGCAATTTTTGGTGATTTTTTTCCCCCCGATGTCTCCTGAGAAGGAGCTTCTCAGCTGTTCTTTGGATGAAGACATTAAGAGGAGGGCGGGCCGTAGGGCTTCTTCCGACACGGAGACGCTGGTAAAAGATGGCCGAAAATTGCATCAATTGCGGCACTCTGTATTTTTTTATTTTTTTTATTTTTTTATTTTTTTTTATTTTATTTTTTTATTTTATTTACTTTAGTTTACTTTAGTTTACTTTACTTTACTTATTTTATTTTATTATTTTATTTTATTTTATTTTATTTACTTATTTTATTTTATTTTATTATTTTATTTTATTTACTTTACTTTACTTTATTTACTTTACTTTATTTTACTTATTTTATTTTATTTTATTTTATTATTTTATTTACTTTACTTTACTTTACTTATTTTATTATTTTATTTTATTTTATTTTATTTACTTTACTTATTTTATTTTATTTTATTATTTTATTTACTTTACTTTATTTACTTTACTTTACTTTACTTTGCTTTGCTTTGCTTTACTTATTTTATTTTATTTTATTTTATTATTTTATTTACTTTACTTTACTTTACTTATTTTATTTTATTATTTTATTTTATTTTATTTACTTTACTTATTTTATTTTATTTTATTTTATTTTATTTTATTTTATTTTGATTTATATGCCGCCCCTCTCCGAGGACTCGGGGCGGCTCACAGCATGTACAGAAAAACAGGAAACAATAATAACAATCCAATTACCGTATACCTTAAAAAACAATCTTAAAATTCTATTTAAAAACCATCAATATCATTCATTCAGCTGTCAAACTAAGCATTCATCGGTCAGGGGGGAAGGTCTAAGGAGCCCCAGGCCTGGCGGCAAAGATGAGTTTTTAAACTTTTTCGGAAGGCAAGGAGGGTGGGGGCAGTACAAATCTCCAGGGGGAGCTGATTCCAGAGGGCCGGCCCCCCCACAGAGAAGGCTCTTCCCCTAGGTCCCGCCAGCCGACATTGTTTGGTCGACGGGACCCTAAGGAGACCAACTCTGTGGGACCTCACCGGCTGCTGGGATTCGTGTGGCAGAAGGCGGTCCCGGAGGTAATCTGTTCCTATGCCATGTAGGGCTTTATAGGTCATAACCAACACTTTGAATTGTGCCCGGAAATGGATCGGTAGCCAATGCAGTCCACAGAGTGATGGCGAGATATCGGCATTTCTTGGAAGGCCCATATCAGTTGCCTCAGAGTATTGTATTGGCAATTTTATGCATGGTATGTCTGTATGTCTGTTTGGTTTTTATTATAATGGGTTTTTAATTGTTTTAGTATTGGATTATTATTATATGCTGTCTTATTATTGTTGTTAGCCGCCCAGAGTCTTCGGAGAGGGGCGGCATACAAATCCAATAAATAAGTAAGTAAGTAAGTAAGTAAGTAAGTAAATAAAATAAAATAAATAAAATAAAATATAAAATAAAATAAAATAAAATATAAAATAAAATATAAAAATAAATAAATAAAAATAAAATAATAAAATAAAATAAAATAAAATAAATTTTCCCCAAGATAGAAACAAGCCGGAATTAACCTCCCTGTTGCCCTTTTCAGGTGATGTGGTCCTTCGAGGACTTGATGTTGAACCCTACCCGGCCGCCACCTGTCCAGTTTTCTGCCATGACACAGCAGGTCCATTACCCCACGGTGGCACTGCCCATGCAGTACCCGACCTTGGCACCACAGTCCCAGTACCCTGCCATCGGACAGCCGGCCCCCCATCCCATTGTGGCAGAGCGAGTGCCAGCGGATGTTCGGCCAAGGATGGGCAGGAAGTTTACAGCGGACGATGGCGCCACCCTCCGCCCTTACGGTAAGCTGATCTTCCAGGAGAGTTAGAGCTCCCTCTACTGGTGGGACTCCACTTCCCATCACTTCCCTCAGCTGATCTTTACCATCTGAGAGTCATTGGGTTGGTCATCTTTCCAAAGGACACAAGCAAGAGTGGCTAAAACAGGAAAATTATTTTTCTGGGGGGTTTTGGAATGAATCTATTTCTCAATCAGTCTTTAATAATTTTTTCAGTGGTAGTTCTCTATCTTGGGCACGAAGGGAAGAAACTGCAGAAGAGAAGGATTTAGGGGTAGTGATTTCTGACAGTCTCAAAAAACATAAAACCCACCCTTTGCAACAGTTATTATATAATGTTTCTCAGCTGGAACTACATGTGATATCCTACCAGCTTCTTTAAAAGAGTACAGTAGTACCATAAAAGAATTTTATGAATTTTTAATGGATTTAAAATTTTCAATGGATTTAATGGATTTAAGCCCCCTTTGAAAACCCGTGAAATAGTGAATCTGCAAAAGATGAATTGAGAAGTAGCGAGGGATTACTGTACTCAGGATATCACCCCCAATCCACAAACATCAACTAATCAGCATACAACAATTACATCTATCACCCCAGGTGTTGCCCCACTGACTTACCAGGAAGTTTCAACACAGTTTGCAACTGCTGAGCCATCAAACCACACCCAGGCACCAGTACAGTAATACCCCGGTTATTGCATCCCCGACCATTGCGAACAGGGTAATTTGCGATTTTTCAACCCGGAAGTCAAAACACCATCTGCGCATGTGTGCCCTTTTTTTCTATGGGCACGCATGCGTAGATGGTGCCCGGCAGATCAGCTGCTGGGCGGCTTCCCTGGGTCTTCCCCCTCTTGCTGGCGGGAGGGCGAGCAGTGGGCATCAGCAAGGAGTTTCCCCACCGCCCACGCAAACTCCTCGCTGCCGCCCGCCCTTCGCCCGCCCACGCCGTTCATTCTCGCCGCTTTCGAGCTGAGTCCTGAAGCGAATTCGCTTCAGGACTCAGCTCGAAAGCGGCGAGAGCCAGCGCCAGCGAACGGCTTGTCCGCCGCCTGCCTGCCCGCTAGCGAGGAGCCGAAGATTGGGGGCGGCGCGGCTGTTTTAAAATGTCGCCGCCGGCATGGGGGGCTTGCCAGCACCCCCCGGACCCCCAACCCGGGTTTGGGGGGCTGCTAGGAAGCCCCCCATGCCGGCGGCGACGTTTTAAAACAGCCGCGCCGCCCCCAATCTTCGGCTCCTCGCTAGCGCTGCGGGAGTAAAAACACCATCTGCACATGCGCAGATGGTGTTTTTACTTCCGCAGCGCTACTTCGTGAAAACCCGCTCGTTGCGGGGGGTCCTGGAACGGAACCCTCGCAACGAGCGGGGGATCACTGTATTTATAGAGGGAAGACAGCTCAAGTCTTCTTGTGTTTGCCCTAGCACAAGGACAAAAGCACCAGCTTGAAGATGACGAGTGGGACCTTGTCAAAACGTCACCAGAAATCTCTGAAACTTACACGGGAAGAAACCCTATTTCCCAAACTTGCAAAGAACTGATAAAGAAATAAAGGGAGACTGATATAGATCTATTTCAAGCTTCTTAGCTTTCGTCAGCCAATCCATACCCTTCTAGGATTCGAACCTGGGCTGCTTATGCCTTGCTAGTGATTTTTCCTCTAAGTCATAGGCTCTACTCCCCTTTGATCAGTGGAGCTAGAGAGAGATTACATGTTTCTCTGCCAAGTCACCCGGACTACCCAAATATGGGAGGGGGCTCACTGCTCCCTTTTGCCTTTTCAGCCCTCTCCAGGGGCAATCCAGACAGACAAGTGATCTTTCCCTGGTATCAGTTCTTTGCAAGTTTGGAAAATATGGTTTAGTCCCTGGACTGGGGCTGAAAAGGCAAAAGGTGGCAGTGAGTCCCCTTCCACATATAACTGTTAAGTCAAGGACTACCTAGAAACATAGAAACATAGAAGACTGACGGCAGAAAAAGACCTCATGGTCCATCTAGTCTGCCCTTATACTATTTCCTGTATTTTATCTTAGGATGGATCTATGTTTATCCCAGGCATGTTTAAATTCAGTTACTGTGGATTTACCAACCACATCTGCTGGAAGTTTGTTCCAAGGATCTACTACTCTTTCAGTAAAATAATATTTTCTCATGTTGCTTTTGATCTTTCCCCCAACTAACGTCAGATTGTGTCCCCTTGTTCTTGTGTTCACTTTCCTATTAAAAACACTTCCCTCCTGAACCCTATTTAACCCTTTGACATATTTAAATGTTTCGATCATGTCCCCCATTTTCCTTCTGTCCTCCAGACTATACAGATTGAGTTCATTAAGTCTTTTCTGATACGTTTTATGCTTAAGACCTTCCACCATTCTTGTAGCCCGTCTTTTTACTGAAAGAGTAGTAGATCCTTGGAACAAACTTCCAGCAGACGTGGTTGGTAAATGCACAGTAACTGAATTTAAACATGCCTGGGATAAACATATATCCATTGTAAGATAAAATACAGGAAATAGTATAAGGGCAGACTAGATGGACCATGAGGTCTTTTTCTGCCGTCAGTCTTCTATGTTTCTATCTTTGGACTCGTTCCATTTGATCAATATCTTTTTGTAGGTGAGGTCTCCAGAACTGGACACAGTATTATTCCAAATGTGGTCTCACCAGCGCTCTATACAGCGGGATCACAATCTCCCTCTTCCTGCTTGTTATACCTCTAGCTATGCAGCCAAGCATCCTACTTGCTTTTCCTACCGCCCGACCACACTGCTCACCCATTTTGAGACTGTCAGAAATCACTACCCTTGGCAGACTGATAGACAGACAGACAGACAGATATACTGTAGATATAGATATATATAGATATAGATACTAGAAATGTTGGAGTTCCGAGGAAGGCAGACCAACCACGGCAGCCATTACCCAAGAAATCCTAGTTTTCGGCTTTTGAAGTAGACAAGCCAAAATTGCAATTTTTTAAAAAACTTTTTTTTTAAGGGTGGGGGATTTAGAGAGGTCCAATTTCCACTGCTATAAGTCTCAAAAGCTCTCCAGCGAGAATCTAATGGTCTTCCTCCCCGCTCCCCTTGGACACCCTTCTACATCTCCTCGCCCCCCACATCCCAATCCCAATCCTTCCCCCCCCCCCCCCGCAGGGCCCATCCAGGAGTTCCGGAGGCCCCTCACCAACGCCGAGCGGATGAGGAACCGGAGGATGCGGAACCGGAAGCAGCGCTTGGAGACCAGCATGCAGCTGGTGGAGTCGGCCTCCCGGGCCCCCTCCATGCTGCTGGACGCCATGCGGGGCCTGCACTGCCACGACCTGAAGGCCTTCGACAGGGCCAGGCTGGAGGAGAAGCAGCACCGCAAGCAGGAACGGCGGCAGGATCGCGCCACGGCGCAGCTGATGGTCGACGCCATTAAACGCTCCCACCGCGACCTGGGGGAATTCCTGGGAAGGCAGACGTCTGCCATGGCCGACATAGCGGAGGTCTTCACGGGTCAGAAGTCGCCCGCCCACAGCGCCCACTCCAGCCACAGCTCTTACTCGGGGCACGGCAACCCACCCTGGGGCCCTCCAGAACCTGGAGCTCCAGCACCGTCCGGCCACGTCCCCGGCATGCCTTCCGAGCCGGTCACCGGTCCAGTCATTCCCTGCCCCGTGCCTCCGGTGGCCCTACCTAGTGGCAGCGGTGACCCGGTCCTGGAGCCGTCTCCCACCGATGGACCAAGCGAAGTTCCCGCGCCCGACTCCCCGAAGCCTTCCACCTCTGATGCCACGTCCCGTGGTCTCGGTGCCAGGCCCAGCAGGGGCACCAAAAGGAAGACGTGGGACTGAGGACCCATAACTCACTCAAGTTTTTTTTTAGGCCCATTTCATTTCCAGTTGCCTCCCCCTGGCAAACTCCACTCTATCTCCCTGTCCCTAGTACGTTAGGAGGGCAGCCCGTCTTATCTATGCAAGGGAGCATAAGGCAAATGAGGATCAGGCCCACATGGAAGGACCGCGGTGGCCTTCCGAGTCGACGTGATAGCAATTATGAAAGAGAGAAAGCATGAGATGCCCCCAAAGCTGCACTTTTAACAGTTTGGGCTACGTTGCATCTGCAAAACGGGGATAACCAACCCACGTTTACATAGTCACTTAAAAAAAACCACAACCCAGATACTATAAAGGTCATTTTACTTCTCCGGTAATTAAAAGGAGGTGAAAATTGTTAAGCTCTTCTCAAATGACCCTACGAGGCGCTGTTGGTCTTCTCATTTCTCAGTTACAATTTATTTATTGTATTTATTGTATATACGTGTCTACGCACACATCTACTGCCTGATGCGAGTGAAGAATCAAGTTGATTCCAACACAGGCAGAGTTGAAATTTTAGTGATGTGGGAGGAATACAGTGTATTCCCAGCTGCTGCTTCAAAAATAAGATATTTTTTTTTAATACCCATTTTGCAGATGGGAGGGCAAGGACTGAGGTCGGGGATTCGAGGTGTGCCAGTGGTATTCGCATCTGGATCTTAGAAAGGTCCCACCCCAATTTCAAGAAGTGTTGGTTCTGAATTCAAGGGGTCAGATCCTTATAACCCTCTGGAATAAATCTCCCATGTTTCCTGGGAGGTCGTAAATCAGGCTGGATTTCTGAAAACGGTTAACCTTCCTCTCCCAAGTCTCAGTCTCTGTTTTTTTCCAGATTTCAATCCCTTTTTTTTAAAAAAAAAAATGTGCACCATTGCTGGGTTCTACGGTGGGGAAGGGCATCTTGAAATAAACAGCTGTTTCTGTCGGGATAGCGTTATATTTTCTAATGTAAAGAGTTCCCAGCCTTGTTTTATTCCTCCATTAAAAAAAAAAATCCAGTAAACTGAATATCAACCTTCTTGTTGCCTTGATTCCGGATATAGTATTTTACACCTGCTGTTGAAACAGAAGGCAAAAGATTTTTCCTGCTCTGTTGTTTTTGTTTGTGTGATCATTTTTAAAAATCTCACTTTGTCCACAATGCGGCTGGGTAGAAAGGCTTAAAACGGAGCTGGAGACTATGGCAAGGCCCTTAATTTTCTGATCTAAACTGACTTTTGCTGTTTATTTATTTTATTTATTTATTTATTGGATTTGTATGCCGCCCCTCTCCGCAGACTCGGGGCGGCTAACACCAGTAACAAAAACAGCATGTAAATCCAATCCTAAAACGTCTAAAAAACCCTTATTTGTAAAACTAAACATACATATAAACAAACATACCATGAATAAATTGTAAAGGCCTAGGGAGAAAGAATATCTCAGTTCCCCCATGCCTGACGGCAGAGGTGGGTTTTTAGGACCTTACGAAAGGCGAGGAGGGTGAGAGCAATTCTAATATCCGGGGGGAGTTGGTTCCAGAGGGTCGGGGCCGCCACAGAGAAGGCTCTTCCCCTGGCCCCCGCCAAACGACATTGTTTTGTTGACAGGACCCGGAGAAGGCCAACTCTGTGGGACCTAACCGGTCGCTGGGATTTGTGCGGCAGAAGGCGGTCTCGTAGATACCCTGGTCCGGTGCCATGAAGGGCTTTATAGGTGATGACCAACACTTTGAATTGTGACCGGAAATTGATCGGCAACCAATGCAGACTGCGGAGTGTTGGTGTTACATGGGCATTTTTGGGAAAGCTCATGATTGCTGTCGCAGCTGCATTCTGCATGATCTGAAGTTTCTGAACACTTTTCAAAGGTAGCCCCATGTAGAGAGCATTACAGTAGCCGAGCCTCGAGGTGATGAGGGCATGAGTGACTGTGAGCAGTGACTCCTGGTCCAAATAGGGCCGCAACTGGTGCACCAGGCGAACCTGGGCAAACGCCCCCCTCGCCACAGCTGAAAGATGTTTCTCTAATGTGATCTGTGGATCGAGGAGGACGCCCAAGTTGCGAACCCTCTCTGAGGGGGTCAGTGATTTCCCCCCCCCCCCCCCCCGGGTGATGGATGGACAGATGGAATTGTCCTTGGGAGGCAGAACCCACAGCCACTCCGTCTTATCAGGGTTGAGTTTGAGTCTGTTGACACCCAGACCCAACAGCCTCCAGGCACCGGCACATCACTTCCACTGCTTCGTTGGCTGTTGCACTAAAGTCATGCTTAAACACAGGATGAGATTAAGTTGGGGGAATGAACGGCTGGGCTGGATCAAGGAGCCCAAACCAAACAATTCCAGTTGCATCTGAGGGTTGTATCTGTTCTGCCTGGGCTGATTAATTACCAATAATTAATCCACAATTAAGACTTGGATGCAAAGGCAACCTTACCATTGTCTTTATCAAGAAAAAGAAGCAATGAGGGCATCCGAATACCAGGCCGGCTGCCAATTCAGCCAAAATAGAATTGTAAATTCTCAATTGTTAATTCTCAGCGCTGACAATTTACTCACTGAGCTCCATTCAAAGCCAGGATTTCAGAATCCAGGATTAGGAGCAGTTTTCTGCTGCAAGTCTTTGCTCTCCATTGTAGGAACATTGATTTTCTCCGCCCACTTTCCCACCAGCCTATTTATGCTGCTAGGGATGACCACATAGAGATATTCAATGCCTGAATCTACGTCTACCGAGATATTCATGTCTGTCTGTTCTGTCGAGCTCTCTGGCAGACTCCTCCCGAAAATTCACAGGTACAAATTTCAGACACACACACGTTTGAAAATTCAAAACAATGTTAGCACCTTCTCACTAGGGCTGGAAAAAAGCTTAGTAAAAGCTACATTTGGAGTATAAGACGCACCCAAATTGTCAACCTCTTTTAGGGGGTGCGGGGAAAAGGGGTGTCTTATACTCCGAAAAAATATGGCACTTTAACCCAGGTAAAATTAGGGCACTGTTGGGATGTTTTTTGTCCTTGCTTATTTTGTGTGTCATAAGCTGGGAAACGGAAATGACCACATTGGGGGAATGCAAGAGATCTGAACCAAAATTGGGAATATTTTATTTTTTTATGCTGAAAAATATAGGAGTTTTTGCATGCTGCTGGTCTTTCTGACAAGAATAAAATTATATTATTTCATCTGGTCCAAGGAATCCCCTCTGCCCTCAGAGCTGTATAAAATGGATGAGTAAGTAGCCATTAATACTGGAGGAGAAAGAAAAACACTGTTGGGTTTTTTTTGAGTTGGTTTTTAAAAATGTTGCGTGAGGCCTTGGGACTCTATAAGGTCCCCTTCTTCTTCTCTCCCCCTTCTTCTGGATAAAAAGGTTTTTCAGTGGATGCTGTCGTTTTTCAGCTGCTGGGCTGGTTTTTGCATCCCTATCGTCAACTTCTCCAAAGGCAAAATCAGGAATTGGAGGATAGAATGATCTTATTGTCTGTAGGAAAAGAGAAAAGACATGTAATCCTCAATTTATGACCGTAAGTTTCAGCCCACCGTGACTGAAAGTTGTGAGGGTCAAAAAAGTAGGTGACCCAAGTGACTGATCTGATTCTATGACTTTGTGGCAGTGGTCGTTGTGCTGATAGACTAAAGCAGGGGTGGGCAATTAATTTTGCCATGGGGCCGAATAAGAAATTGGGATGGGTTTTAGAGGGCCGGATTAATATAATTAACTCTGAGTTAATTATATTATAATAAATTATAATTATATATTATATTGCATTGCATTGCATTGCATTGCATTATATTATATTAATTATATTAATTATATTAATTATATTATATTATATATTATATTATAATGATTATAATTATATTATAATTATAAATTAATTGCCCACCCCTTCCTTCCTTCCTTCCAACCTCCGCGGGCCGGTCACAGACAGCGGGCAGGCTGCATCCAGCCAGAGCTAACCACAACACTTGAAAAAAGCACTTTTGGGACAACCATGACCTGGATGACTGAGAATCTCCATAGACATATAACCATCTACGTGTTTCCATCTTTATCTGTAAGAAGGAGTGTCCAATTAGATGAGTTCCCGCCAGGGTTTAAAAATCTGTCGCCCAAATAGAGCTTTTAAACACACCTTGCAACAACTCTGATTGCGTTCTTGCAAATAGGACTTTGGCAAAAGACAAAACAGCTTAGTACAGATCAAAGCCATGTCTTTCTCCCTTTCCAGGCTTGTAAAAAAAACTTCCCCGAATCCCTTGTTGTTGTGGTTAGCTCTGGCCCAGCTCCTGCCCCAAGGACTGTGGATGTGGGGGAGACATCCACATGCTGCAGGGCTGTTTTGCCCCCCCCCCGGTGGAATCTGCTGATGAAGGCTCCTCTGACCAAGAAGACATGAGTGACAGGGAGGAGGAGAGTGGGGCAGACAGCTCAGAAGGAGATCAATTATCTAGCTCCTCCTTGGATTCAGAACAAGAGTTAATGATACAGCCACGCATGCGGAGAGCGATGCATAGGCAACAACAACTGAGAGATTATTATCAAAGAAAATGAGGCCACCTGTGGTTGGGTGGGGCTGAGGTAATTAGTGAGGCTGCTATAAAGAGCAGCCTGTGGGTTTGGCCATTGTGGAGGATTATCTGATCCTTGTGTTTCGTGACTGCTTTACTGACTTTGACCTTTTGTGTGCTGATTTCCCCCTGCTTTGAAACTAAACCAGAGCAAAGTGTGTTTCACTTTGTGAAAGAAGAAGGACTGTGAATTGCCTCACAGCTGCAAGCTAAGTATCACAGAACTGATAAGGGACTTGTACAAATTACCAGTTTGTTTGGAGACCAGTGCTCTTTGCTATCCCAAAAGAGGGCTTGGTTTAAGTGAATTTTCATTAAAAAGAACATTGTTTTGAATTTTCAAACCTGTGTGTGTCTGAAATTTGTACCTCTGAATTTTTGGGAGGATTCTACCAGAGGGCCCTACAGAACACTTGGGTTGGTTTCTATAGCCATAAACTAACTTGTTAAACCTGGATATCCATTTGGTTGCCAGAATTCCCCAGCCAACTGGGCCATTCACGAGAATTCTGAGAATTAAATGCCACCCAGGTGGAAGGCCGCCATCTTGGAGAAGAAAAGCCACAAAGCCTAATAGGGTGGTTAGATTTTTAAGGGAAGTCCATAGATCCTACTAACCGTATTCAGTCCATTTTCTCCTCAAGCGTTTCTGCTTTTGAAAACAACCCCAGGCTGTAGGGAACCATTTCTGTCAGAATTGTGTGGTATCACGCCACCGACTTCTCTGATCACAAGGTCACTCTGTGATTTATTTTCTGTCACGTCTTCGGCTGTCACGTTGTCACCTAGTAAGAGAGAACATTCAGACGTTCAAATGTCTTGAATGGATGGATAACCTCAACTAAGAACTTATTGTGCATTATAGGTGTTCTGCCAGCGTGTTTCAACCGCCCATAATTATAGGGTAATTAGTCCAGGAAGACACACACCACACAATAAAAGGAAAACCCAAAAGTTTTTATAAACAGAAAAACAGAAACAGCTCCATTTTTAAATGTCAAAGGGATTTTCTGGTACACACAAGGCACAGGCTAAATGCAATCCAATTGCTCACCCAATACCTGGGAAATTGAGTCCAATTCTAAAGTCCAGAGAGTCCACACGCAATCTTGAACAGCACAAAAATCACGATCTTGACGAAACAATGAATCAGATAAACTGCCATGAGGCTAAAACACCAGGTTGCACTTTTATCTGTAGCACTAATTACAGCAGCCCCACCCAACCACAGGTGGCCTCATTTTCTCTTGTAATAATCCTTCAGTTGTTGTCTCCTATGCATCGCTCTACGCATGCGTGGATGTGCCATTAATTCTTGTTCAGAATCCAAGGATGATACAGATGATTGATCTCCTCCTGGGCTGTCTGCCAAACTCCCCTCTTCTCTGTCACTCACGCTTCCTTGTTCAGAGGAGGCTTCGTTGGCAGACTCCATTGGGAGCAAAACAGGCCTGCGGCATGTGGATGTTTCCCCCACATCCACCTGCACATTCTTTGGGGCAGGGGCTGGGCCAGAGCTAACCACAACAATAGGTAGCCCTCGACTGCAATTAAGCCTGGAATTTGTGTTGCTCTTTACCTTTCTCTGAGTGATTCTTATCCTAGTTCCTCTCTTGTTTAAGAGATTGATAACTTACCCTCATACACTATCGGTGTCTCTTCTAAATTTGTTATTTTTAATAATTTCTATACATACAATTCTTTATTTTAGGTATACGCTACTCATCTGATGCTACCTCGCCAGAACCTAGTTTTGTCATCTGGGTCTACCACAATTCATTCTCCATTTTCTTTTTTTAATAATAATTCTAGTTTAATTCCTATGTATATTCATTTTCTATCCAATCATAAAATTTCACCTATACTTTATAATATTCTTTGTCTTTAATTTTCATTGTCAGTCTATTCAGCACTCCACAGTCCAAGATTTTCTTAATCACTTCTCCTTCAGAAGAAATAAAATTGATAAAATTGAACGGGTTGAAAGATGGGCTACAAGAATGGTGGAAGGTCTTAAGCATAAAACGTATCAGGAAAGACTTAATGAACTCAATCTGTATAGTCTGGAGGACAGAAGGAAAAGGGGGGACATGATCGAAACATTTAAATATGTTAAAGGGTTGAATAAGGTTCAGGAGGGAAGTGTTTTTAATAGGAAAGTGAATACAAGAACAAGGGGACACAATCTGAAGTTAGTTGGGGAAAAGATCAGAAGCAACATGAGAAAATATTATTTTACTGAAAGAGTAGTAGATGCTTGGAACAAACTTCCAGCAGACGTGGTTGGTAATAATAATAATTTAATTTAATAATTTATTAGACTTGTATGCCGCCCCTCTCTGAAGACTCTGAATTGAAGCATGCCTGGGATAAACATATATCCATCCCAAGATAAAATACAGGAAGTAGTATAAGGGCAGACTAGATGGACCATGAGGTCTTTTTTCTGCTGTCAATCTTCTATGTTTTTATGTTTCTAAATCTTTGTGTGAGATTTTGGCGATTTTTTGCTTCCTTGCATGTGTGGAAGCAAAACACGCTGGGGGCACGCACTCAAGACAACCAAAGCAGCGTGTGCAACGCATTGATAGCACCCAGTAATGTTGTGGTTGGCTCTGGCCCAGCTCCTGCCCCAGGGAATGTGGAGGTGGATGCAGGGGAAACGTCAACATATCACAGGCCTGTGTTATTGCCGACAGAATCAGTTCAGAGTTTAGTTTCCTCGGACGAAGAAGAAGGTGGGAGTGACTTGGAAGAGGAGGGCTTGGCACACAGCCCAGGCAGTCAATCTCCCTTATCTTCCGTTGATTCAGATGATGACGTTTTGGACCCACGCAAGCGCAGAATTATGCGTAGAAGAGACCAAGTAAGGACATATTACAGGAGACTAACAGAGGCCACCTGTGTTTGGGTGGGGCTCCAGTAATTAGGGCTGCTGCTATAAATAGCAGCATGTGGGTTAGGCCTTTGTGGAAGAATATCTGATCGCAGTTCTTCAAGAATCCTGTGTTGCTGGTTTCTGGACTTTTTTTGTTGATTTTTCACGCCTTTGAAACCAAAGCAGAGCAACGCGTGTGTGTGTGCGTGTCTCACTTCGTTGGAAGAAGAAGGGGTGTGAAGTTTCTTCACAGCTGCTAGCTAAGTACTTAATGACTGCTTAAGGGAAATTGTAGAGACCACCCGGTTGTTTTGGGATGAGTGCTCTTTGCAATACAAAAAGAGTGCTTACTTTATTTTGAATTTTGTGATAAAGAACATTGTTTTGAATTTTCAAACGTGTGTGTGTGTGTCTGAAATTTGTACCCTTGAATTTTCGGGAGGCTCCTATTAGAGAGCCCGGCAGAACAGGTAATAGCAATTATTATTATTTTATTATTTATTGGATTTGTATGCCGCCCCTCTCCGCAGACTCGGGGCGGCTAACAACAATGATAAAAAACAACATGTAACAATCCAATTTAATAAAACAACTAAAAACCCTTATTATAAAAAACACAAACATACCATACATAACTTGTAATGGCCTAGGGGAAGGAATATCCTAACTCCCCCATGCCTGGCGACAAAGGTGGGTCTTGAGAAATTTGCGAAAGACAAGGAGGGTGGGGGACATTCTAATCTCTGGGGGGAGTTGATTCCAGAGGGCCGGAGCCACTACAGAGAAGGCTCTTCCCCTGGGGCCCGCCAAACAACATTGTTTGGTCGATGGGAGCCGAAGAAGGCCAACTCTGTGGGACCTTATCGGCTGCTGGGATTCGTGCGGTAGAAGCAATCTACCCTGGTTAGAAGGATAAAATAACAACTCACAAGCATCTCTTGGTCCTGTCCTATTGTACGGGGGAGTGGGGCCATTGGGTGATTTGTAGCCATCAGATTTTCCCTCAGATGGGCTTCGAGAGGGTTGAACTTGTTTCTTGCCTCGACTCCGACTCTCTCGGTTTTCCCTTTTCTCTGAGCGCTGGAACCACCACGGCTCTCGTTGCGAGCTTAAATCTGGGTTGGATGTGAAATATTCTGGCAAGGAGAAAAAACAGAATTTAAAAAAGGCATCAAGAAGAGAAATGCTTCCAAGACACTGTTCTGTTGGGCTCTCTGGTAGAATCCTCCCAAAAACTCACAGGTACAAATTTCAGACACACACATGTTTGAAAATTCAAAACAATGTTCTTTATAACGAAAATTCACTTAAACCAAGCCCTCTTTTGGTATAGCAAAGAGCACTTGTCTCCAAACAAACTGGTAATTTGTACAAGTCCCTTATCAGTTCTGTGATACTTAGCTTGCAGCTGTGAGGCAATTCACAGTCCTTCTTCTTTCACAAAGTGAAACACACTTTGCTCTGGTTTAGTTTCAAAGCGGGAAAACATCAGCACACAAAAGGTCAAAGTCAGTAAAGCAGTCATGAAACACAACAATCAGATAATCCTCCACAATGGCCAAACCCACAGGCTGCTATTTATAGCAGCCTCACTAATTACCACAGCCCCACCCAACCACAGGTGGCCTCATTGATAATAATCTCTCAGTTGTTGTTGCCTATGCATCGATCTCTGCATGCGTGGCTGTATCATTAACTGTTGTTCTGAATCCAAGGAGGAGCTAGATAAGTGATCTCCTTCTGAGCTGTCTGCCACACTCTCCTCCTCCCTCTCACTCATGTCTTCTTGGTCAGAGGAGCCTTTATCAGCAGATTCCACCGGAGGCAAAACTGGCCTGCAGCATGTGAATGTCTCCCCCACATCCACAGTCCTTGGGGCAGGAGCTGGGCCAGAGCTATCCACAACAGACACAAAGCGAGAAAAAGGTGCAAGGGTTGCTCCTCAGATTTCTAGCAAGTCAGGAGCCCTGAAATCCTCTATTTCATTTTTTCCTGCAGTTTTTTCCACAGTTTTATTATTCTGTCCTTGCAAAAACACTCGCAAATCTCGCTTGGGGGTTTGGCAGAGGGAAGACAAATTCTTCCACGATTGCGTCGGTCATGCTCTGTCGTCGGGATAAATGTTTTTATTATTTGTGCATTGTTTATCATGCTGCATTTGATATCCTCCAGATGTTTTGGACCAAAAAATGGTCGAGCATTTTGAATGCTCTTTAAGTTCAGACACTGGACAGACAACAGGGTGAAGAATGGTACAGATGAAAATCAAACCCTTGAATCTTTATAAGCTGAATCTTATGGAATCTTAAAAATAGAATCTTAGAAATCGAAATAATAACTACATAATTCACCTAAGAGTCTTTGGTTACTGTTTCAGCAAGATTTCCCTGAGAACACAGAACAAGGTTAAGATTCATATATTGTTTTTTAAAAAAACTAATATTCAAGTAAACAATTGAATTTTGTGAAATACAAAAGTATGCAAGACAAGAATCAAGCAGAAAACAATATCCTAGTCAAGAGAGTACCAAGCAGAAGACGAATACCGCTAGAGCAAGGGTGGGCAATTAATTTTGCCATAGGGCCGCATGAGAAATTGGGATGGTTTTAGAGGGCTGGACTAATATAATTAACTCAGTTAAACCCAATAGTGTATATTATTGGGTAGAACTGAGTTAATTATATCATATATCATATATCATATATCATATATCATATATCATATATCATATATCATATATCATATATCATATATCATATATCATATATCATATATCATATATCATATATCATATACAGTGATACCTCATCTTACAAACTTAACTGGTTCCAGGATGAGGTTCTTAAGGTGAAAAGTTTGTAAGACGAAACAATGTTTCCCATAGGAATCAATGGAAAAGCAATTAATGCGTGCAAGCCCAAAACTCACCCCTTTTGCCAGCCGAAGCGCCTGTTTTTGCGCTGCTGGGATTCCCCTGCAGCATCACAAAAACATGGAAGTCCGGAGGTGGGGTTTCCCATGGAGGGGAGCCTCAGGGGATCCCAGCAGTGCAAAAACGGGCGCTTTGGCTGGCAAAAGGGGTGAGTTTTGGGCTTGCACGCATTAATCGCTTTTCCATTGATTCCTATGGGAAACATTGTTTTGTCTTACAAAATTGCAGCATCGCAAAAACACGGAAGTCCTCGAAACCCCGGCAGATTTAAGTACCCCGCGGGCCGGGGCCAGGCCTTGAATTTGACATCCCTGGACTAACACCTATTTACTTACTTACTTAATTACTTACATACAATTGCTGCCAATCTGCCTTCCATTGAAGACCTGTATACTGCACGAGCCAAAAAGAGGGCGGGTAAAATATTTACTGACCCCTCGCATCCTGGACACAAATTGTTTCAACTCCTACCCTCAAAACGTCGCTACAGAGTACTGCACACCAAGACAACTAGACACAAGAACAGTTTTTTCCCGAACGCCATCACTCTACTAAACAAATAATTCCCTCAAAACTGTCAGACTTTCTACTAAATCTGCACTTCTATTCTACTAGTTTTTCTCATCATTCCTATCACCCATTTCCTCCCATGTTGACTGTATGACTGTAACTTGTTGCGTATATCCTAAGATTTTTATTAATATTGCTTCTTCATTGCTTATTTGACCCCTATGACAATCATTAAGTGTTGTATCACATGATTCTTGACAAATGTATATTTTATTTTATGTACGTTGAGAGCATATGCACCAAGACAAATTCCTTGTGTGTCCAATCACACTTGGCCAATAAAAATTCTATTCTATTCTATTCTATTCTACTTATTTTTATTAATTAGATTTCTATGCTGCCCTTCTCGAGGCAACTCAGGGCAGCGTACAACATTATAAATGCAACAATATATATAAAGAAATCGAAATTACTTTTAAAAGAATTATACAAAATTACTAAAAGTGTTAGAAAACCTCATGTACTGTCATACGCATTCATCCAATTCAATCATTCATAATATCGGGCCGAGACAATCTCATCATTCATGGCCTCCATTCCAGCCGGCAGAGGTGGGTCTTCAGAGCTTTACGAAAGACCAGGAGGGAGGGGGTGGTACGTATCTCCGTAGGGAGTTCGTTCCAGAGGGCCGGGGCCACCACAGAGAAGGCTCTTCCCCTAGGCCCTGCCGGTCAGCATTGTTTGGCCGACGGGACCCGGAGAAGGCCGACTCTGTGGGACCTAACTGTTCTGATTCAGGCTAGTCAGAGGATAGTTGAATAATTTGCTTCAGACACTTAATGTTCAAACGGTACCACTTCTATTTATTTCTTCTACTTCATTCAGTACAATACAATTCTGTGACGCAGCAGAATTACTTTCGGTTTTCCCCGTGATAAACTAGACCATATATCTCTATAATTGCTTCACTGGCTGCTAGGAGGCATGCTTTGATTATCTGGCCGATTTTGGGTGATTAGAAAGGCAATAAAAATGCAATAACTCACAGAACAAAAACTTCACATTCCGCCGCTTTTCTGGCAGTGTCCATGTTGGTTGGATGTCAGATTGACGCAAGCAGCTACTGTTTCCGTCCAACTCCGGACGTGATGTAATTAATTAATTAATTAACTACGCTCTAAACTGCATCTTAAAATATCTTCCAAGTAACTTATTATGACCTTTTCTGCCACCTTCTGAATTTTGGATCTAACCCTCTCAAATCCTGACAGCTGAAACTGTCTGAAGACACATCTGTCACACGAAAGCTCTTCTCCCATTTCAACTTCTTCCTCGCTAAAATTCTCCTCATCGCCTAAATCAGGTAAATTGATGGCATCGGACCAGAATATCTCCAGGACCGCCTTCTGCCGCACGAATCCCAGCGACCAGTTAGGTCCCACAGAGTTGGCCTTCTCCGGGTCCCATCGACTAAGCAATGTCGTTTGGCGGGATATCAGAGTTGCCCCACCCTCCTTGCCTTTCGCAAGCTCCTTAAAACCCACCTCTGTCGTCAGGCATGGGGGAATTGAAATTTCCCTTCCCCCTAGGCTTATAGAATTTATACATGGTGTGCTTGTATGTATGAGTGGTACTTTAAATTGGGGTTTTTAAGATTATTTTTAATATTAGATTTGTTTACATTGTCTTTTTATATTGTTGTTAGCCGCCCCGAGTCTTCGGAGAGGGGCGGCATACAAATCAAATCAAATCAAATCAAATCAAATCAAATCAAATCAAATCAAATCAAATCAAATCAAATCAAATCAAATCAAATCAAATCAAATCAAATCAAATCAAATCAAATCAAATCAAATCAAATCAAATCAAATCAAATCAAATCAAATCAAATCAAATCAAATCAAATCAAATCAAATCAAATCAAATCAAATCAAATCAAATCAAATCAAATCAAATCAAATCAAATCAAATCAAATCAAATCAAATCAAATCAAATCAAATCAAATCAAATCAAATCAAATCAAATCAAATCAAATCAAATCAAATCAAATCAAATCAAATCAAATCAAATCAAATCAAATCAAATCAAATCAAATCAAATCAAATCAAATCAAATCAAATCAAATCAAATCAAATCAAATCAAATTTTATATATATATATGAATGATGAGGCAGCAGCCATCTCGATCACCGGAACATAAAAACTTTAATAAAACCACTTAGCTTTCGTTAGCGTGCTGCTAACTTCGTCAGAGTTTTAAAATGCCGTGGGAGACAAACATGTCTCCCACGGCATTTTAAAACTCTGACGAAGTTAGCAGCACGCTAACGAAAGCTAAGTGGTTTTATTAAAGTTTTTATGTTCCGGTGATCGAGATGGCTGCTGCCTCATCATTCACGTATGTACCTGGAACTCGCATTTTTAGGACTATTCTTGATATATATATATATATATAAATATAATATAAAATAATATAAAATAAAATAAAATAAAATAATAAAATAAAATTAAATTAAATTTAAATTAAATTAAAATTAAATTTAAATAAATAAATATAAAATAAAATTAATTAAATTAAATTAAATTAAATTAAATTAAATTAAATTAAATTAAATTAAATTAAATTAAATTAAATTAAATTAAATTAATAAATTGACAGGTTTCATGTCACCCTACCGCTCTGATTCTGACCATTGCAATGGGCTGACAAGGAGCAAACACAACACTAACCGGCCGATGGGATACATGAGCTAAAAGACGGTTGGTCTGGTTGGTTACCTGGTTGGTTCTCCTCCTGACGCTCCCGGAAGGAAGAGCTGTCGTAAAGGCTGTCCCTGTATCTGTAGGTGTTCTCTCCCAGGTGGACCCTCTGGTGCTTGGTCAGGTAGGGCCTCCAGCGGAAGCTCTCCCCGCACTGGAGGCACTTGTACGGCTTCTCCCCGGTGTGGATCCTCAGGTGCTCCGTCAGGGTGGAGCGCCGGTTGAAGCTCCGCCCACACCTGGGGCACTCGTAGGGCTTCTCGCCCGTGTGGATACGCAGGTGGGCGTTGAGGTGCGTGCTCTGGAAGAAACGCTTCCCGCAGGCCGGGCACTCGTAGGGCTTCTCCCCTGTGTGGGTCCGGCGGTGCTTCACCAGCTCGAATTTATACTGGAAGGCTTTCCCACAGTCGTGGCACGCGTGCTTCTTCTCGACCTGAACAATCTTGATCTGGCTGATGTCGGTGACGTCGTTCCCACTGGGGGGCGGCTCCGATTCAGTCTTGATAGGCCACCTGAGCGGCTGTCCGCCTGAGCCTTGCCTGAGCCCACAGATCTCAAGGCTGGGCTTCACCCCGCAATGCGTCTTTGACAAGGCAGATGCATTACGCAGGGGCTCAGCTTCTGGGGCGTCGTTCTCGATGGTGCCACCTGCTGGAGGAGAGAGGAAGAGCAAGGCAGAGACAGCAGCTGAATTAAATGTATGTATGTATGTATGTATGTATGTATGTATGTATGTATGTATGTATGTATTTATTTATTTACTTACTTACCTATTTATTTATTTATTTATTTATTTATTGGATTTGTATGCCGCCCCTCTCCATAGACTCGGGGCGGCTAACAACAATGATAAAAACAGCATGTAACAAACCAATACTAAAAACAACTAAAAAACC
Source organism: Erythrolamprus reginae (assembly GCF_031021105.1). Lineage (NCBI taxonomy): Eukaryota > Metazoa > Chordata > Lepidosauria > Squamata > Dipsadidae > Erythrolamprus > Erythrolamprus reginae. The sequence goes on along the minus strand of NC_091951.1, from coordinate 27,792,560 downwards.
ATTATTATAAAACCAAACATACACGCAAACATACCATCCATAAATTGTAAAGGCCTAGGGGGAAGGAATATCTCAGTTCACCCATGCCTGACGGCAGAGGTGGGTTTTAAGGAGCTTACGAAAGGCGAGAAGGGTGGGGGCAATTCTAATCTCTGTGGGGGAGCTGGTTCCAGAGGGCCGGGGCCACCACAGAGAAGGCTCTTCCCCTGGGAAGTTATGTATGTATGTATGTATGTATTTATTTATTTATTTATTTTTATTTGTTTATTTATTTATTTATGGGCCACCCTTCTCCTCACGGACTCAGGGTGGCTCACAAGGGTAAAATAAACGATAATCAAAACATTAAAAATGCACAAAACCCACAATAAAAACGAACAATCATTCCTCTTTCATACTAATGGCCAGAGCGAAGCTGTCAAAGATTTATATCACAAGAAGGGGTGAGCTTCTGCCCGGATGGGGGGAACGCAGTGGGGTAGCGAAAATGGAGCTCCACCCCAGAGCACCCAATTTGCACTGAAAGATGTTGAAAGAAAATGGAGAACATCCTGCATAAGCCACGCCCACAGTGTGGTAGTAAAATTTTTGGTAGCCCTTCGTGATCACAAGATTTCTATTCCCACTATCCCAATAGTTTTGTTTTTCCTTTAACTCTTTTATGTATCTAGATCAGTGGTTCCCATCTAAGCATCTCTAAAATCCTGATCCCCCCCCCCCCCCGTGACATACGATTCTTATTATTTAAAAGTAACTCCTACTCATGTGGGGCAGGCCTAAAAGGCCAATAACTTGGTTTAAACAAGGTTTCAAAATTGCCTCCATTAAAACTCAAATTGCCCCCCCTGTGGGGCGTTTGGCCCACATTGGGAACCACTGATCTAGATGTATATTTTACCTATTTTTATTGGTTTTCTTTTGTTTCTCTATTTCTATTTTCTATTTTATTTTACTATATTGTTTTGTTTTGTTTTATTTTATTTTATATTATTTTATATTTTATTTTATTTTATTTATTTTACTATATTGTTTTATTTTATTTTATATTATTTTATATATTATTTTATTTTATTTATTTTACTATATTGTTTTATTTATTTTATTTTATTTTATTTTATTTATTTATTTAATTTATTTATTTAATTTATTTAATTTATTTAATTTGTTTTATTTATTTTATTTTATATTATTTTATATTATTTTATATTATTTTATATTATTTTATATTATTTTATATTATTTTATATTATTTTATTTATTTTACTATTCTATTCTATTCTATTCTATTTTATACGTACACGCACACAAATACTGAACGGCTCAACCAAGTAGCTGGCATTGTACACTGAGAGCTTATGCACCGGAGACAAATTCCATGTGTGTCCACTTGGCCAATAAAGAATTCTGTTGTGTACAAGAACATCTGCACAGTAAATGGGACAGATCCTCCCAAGTCCAGATGGGAGATTCTATAGAAGGTCATGGAGAATAACAGTGTCACGATCCTCTGGGACTTCCAAATGCAGATGGACAAGCGGATACAAACCAATCAATCTGTCAACAGGGTAAGAGACAGAGAGCAGAATGCAGAGGTGGTGACAGATGTAATAGAGTCAAGGGACAGCAAAAGCAGGCAGAAGAAGCCTAAGAAGGTGTACCAGGGCCTGAAGGAGGAACTAGAGAGGATGTGGAAAGTACAGGCCAAGGTGAAATTGGGGCAGTGACTTCTATACTGTGAGATCCAACCTATCCCAGAATAACATCAGAGCTATCTGTCCAGAAGAGGGCAGTGTTGGGATAACAGGAAAACAAACTCACCAGGATAAGATATGGCAGTGCATAGAAACATAGAAGTCTGACGGCAGAAAAAGACTTCCTGGTCCATCTAGTCTGCCCTTACACTATTTCCTGTACAGTATTTTGTCTTCGGATGGATATATGGTATGTCTGTATGTTTGTCTGATTTTATAATAAGGGTTTTTTAGTTGTTTTAGTATTGGATTGTTACATGCAGGCATTCAAATCAAATCAAATCAAATCAAATCAAATCAAATCAAATCAAATCAAATCAAATCAAATCAAATCAAATCAAATCAAATCAAATCAAATCGTTCATCCCAGGCATCTTTAAATTTAGTTACTGTGGATTTACCAACCATGTCTGCTGGAAGTTTGTTCCAAGCATCTACTACTCTTTCAGTAAAATAATATTTTCTCACCTTGCTTCTGATCTTTCCCCCAACAAACCTCAGATTGTGCCCCCTTGTTCTTGTGTTCACTTTCCTATTAAAAACACGTCCCTCCTGAACCTTATTTAACCCTTTGACATATTTAGATGTTTCGATCATGTCCCCCCTTTCCCTTCTGTCCTCCAGACTATACAGACTGAGTTCATTAAGTCTTTCCTGATACGTTTTATGCTTAAGACCTTCCACCATTCTTGTAGCCCGTCTTTGGACCCGTTTAATTTTATCAATTGTCCATCTGCATTTAAAAGACAAAGACCACATTTGTGAAGACAGCAAAGTCCACATTTTGGACAGAGAGGAACTGCTGGACTTCAGCTAAGTGCTAGCTGTAGTTCAGCAGTTCAAATCTTACCACCGGCCCAAGGTTGACTCAGCCTGCCATCTTTCTGAGGTGGGTAAAATGAAGATACAGATTGTTGGGGGCAATATGCTGAGTCTGTAAACTGCTTAGAGAGGGCTGTAAGAGCACCATGGAGCGGTATATAAATGCTATTGCTACATGGGTTTGGGTGAACTCCAGGAGACTGTAGAGGGCAGTGGGGCTGGCGAGCTGTGGTGCATGGGATTATGAAGAGCCAGACACAATTTAGGACAGAAGGAAAAGGGGGGACATGATCGAAACATTTAAATATGTCAAAGGGTTAAATAAGGTTCAGGAGGGAAGTGTTTTTAATAGGAAAGTGAACACAAGAACAAGGGGACACAATCTGAGGTTAGTTGGGGGAAAGATCAAAAGCAACATGAGAAAATATTATTTCACTGAAAGAGTAGTAGATCCTTGGAACAAACGTCCAGCAGACGTGGTTGGTAAATCCACAGTAACTGAATTTAAACATGCCTGGGATAAACATATATCCATCCTAAGATAAAATACAAAAAATAGTATTAGGGCAGACTAGATGGATCATGAGGTCTATTTCTGCCGTCAGTCTTCTATGTTTCTAGTGACTGGGCAACAACAAGGAATCTATGAAAGCAGAGAATAAAATCAGACTTGCCCGCTAGTCTTTCCAGAGGTTCAGGACGGGGCGAGGCATCAAAGATGGCTTCCCTGTTGTTGAGGCCTCTGTAGGCTGCGTTGCCCAGGTGGACCCTCTGGTGCTTGGTCAGGTAGGGCCTCCAGCGGAAGCTCTCCCCGCATTGGAGGCACTTGTACGGCTTCTCCCCAGTGTGGATCCTCAGGTGTTCCGTCAGGGTGGAGCGCCGGTTGAAGCTCCGCCCACACCTGGGGCACTCGTAGGGCTTCTCGCCCGTGTGGATACGCCGGTGGGCACTTAAGTGGGAGCTCTGGATGAAGCGCTTGCCGCAAGCCAGGCACTCGTAGGGCTTCTCCCCCGTGTGGGTCCGCCAGTGGAGCAGGAATTCCGACTTGCAGTGAAACCACCGGTCGCATTCCGGGCACATGAGCTTCTTCCGGCCCATGTGGAACATGGAGTGTTTGGAATTGGCCGCCCTTCGGTGCCTGGATGGCTCCCGCCAGATTTGGTGTCCGGCCTGCAGCTCCCACTGTCTCTGCAGGCCACACCGGGCCTCTGACGCTAAGGAAGGGTTCTCTGCGGGTGCCCTCAGCAAAGCCCACGGGGGATCTTCCGGATCCAAGATTTCGGGTTCTGCGATCTCTTCCTTGATCTCCCTCACGATCACCTCGCTTGCTGGCATAATGGGAGAAGTGAACGCAAAATTGTTTCCTGAGGAAAAGAAAGGGTGTAATTTTTATTTTATATATTTATATTTTAATGTTTTTAGTGTTTAAATTGCTGTTAACTGTCTTTTTATACTATTATTAATTTAATTGTTTTTTAACGAAATTGGGGCTTTAAGTAATGGATGACTGGGATAAACATACTTGTGGTTACGAATGGAATGACTGGTACGATTGGATGGGCGGGGGCGGGGGGGGTATGGTATGGATGAGTGTATCGATAGTAGTGTGAATGATATGTCTGGCCCACCTGACGCCCGGGAGACAGGAGAGGGAGGGGCACCGATCTCTGGGGTGGCAGGGGGTCGGAATATCCCTGTGTTGCTGGGGAGAGGCAGATATGGCGGGGGCCACAGAGTTAGCCGTTCCAGGGGAACGAGGGACCGTTGCTTAATAACGGTCCCCTGTTCTGGCTCTGTGAGCCCAATCTTGGGTACTGGTGATGAGTGTAACTCTGGCCCTGGGCTCAGGTTGCTGCTGTTGAATGCCAGGTCGGTGGTTAATAAAGCTCTCCTCATCCGGGATCTGATCCTGGATGAGGAGGCCGACCTGGCATGTATTACTGAAACCTGGCTGGGCCCGGAGGGAGGTGTTCCTCTCTCTGAAATTTGCCCAGCCGGGTTTCAGATATGGCATCAACCGCGACCCCAGGGGAGGGGGGGAGGAGTGGCTATTGTAGCCAGGGAGAGCCTTTGCCTGCGTAGACTCATTGCTCCGGAAATAGCGGGTTGCGAGTCTCTCTTGATGAAGTTGGACTTAGGAGTTCAGGTGGGCTTATTTCTCACGTACCTGCCTCCCAGCTGCGTGTCAAAAGCCCTGCCTGTGCTACTCGAGGAGGTAGCCGGGTTGGCGGTAGAGTTCCCCAGACTTATTGTCTTGGGGGACTTCAATCTGCCGTCACTCGGCGAAACCTCTGGGTTGGCACAGGAGTTCATGGCCACCATGACAGCCGTGGACCTGACTCAAGTAGTTCAGGGTCCGACTCACGAGGGAGGGCACGCACCTGACATGGTATTCCTTTCCGAGCAATTGAGTAATGGTCTGAGACTAAGGGGCTTAGAAGTGTTGCCTTTGTCATGGTCAGACCATTTTCTACTACGGCTTGACTTCCTGGCTCCAATCCTCCCCCGCAGGGAGGCGGAACCAATGAAGATGTTCCGCCCCAGGCGCCTGATGGACCCAGAGGGCTTTCAGACGGCGCTTGGGGTTATTCCAGAGGCACTCGTCCACAGTTCGGCGGAGTCTCTCGCAGAGGCCTGGAACACGGCTGCAGCGGGGGCTCTTGACCGGATTGCGCCTTTGCGACCTCTCCGAGGCGTTAGACCCCGTAGAGCCCCATGGTTCAACGAGGAGCTCCGGGAGTTGAAACGCCAAAAGAGACGTCTAGAGAAGCGATGGAGGAAGAGTAGGTCTGAATCCGACCGAACACTTGTAAGAGCTTTTATTAAGACTTACAAAGTGGCGCTCAAGGCGGCAAGATGCGCGTACCATGCCGCCTTGATTGCATCAGCGGAATCCCGCCCGGCCGCTCTGTTTAGGGTGACCCGCTCCCTTCTCAACCAGGGGGGAGTTGGGGAGCCCTTACAGAGTAGTGCCGAGGATTTTAACACGTTTTTCGCTGATAAAGTCGCTCGGATCCGGGCCGATCTCGACTCCAATTGTATAACAGAGTCGACTGACAATGAGTCAGTCGAGGTGACTGGGGCACGTACTTGTCCACCTGTCTGGGAAGAGTTTGATCTGGTGACACCTGATGAAGTGGACAAGGCCATCGGAGCTGTGAGTTCCGCCACCTGTTTACTGGATCCGTGTCCCTCCTGGTTGGTTTCGGCCAGCAGGGAGGTGACACGGAGCTGGGCCCAGGAGATTACCAACGCTTCCTTGGGGAGGGGAGTTTTTCCATCACTCTATAAAGAAGCGCTTGTGCGCCCCCTCCTCAAGAAGCCCTCCCTGGACCCAGCCGTACTTAACAACTATCGTCCAGTCTCCAACCTTCCCTTTATGGGGAAGGTTGTCGAGAAGGTGGTGGCACTCCAGCTCCAGCGGTCCTTGGAAGAAGCCGATTATCTAGGTCCCCAGCAGTCGGGTTTCAGGGCCGGTTACAGCACGGAAACCGCTTTGGTCGCGTTGATGGATGATCTCTGGCGGGCCCGGGACAGGGGTTTATCCTCTGTCCTGGTGCTCCTTGACCTCTCAGCGGCTTTCGATACCATCGACCATGGTATCCTTCTGCACCGGCTGGAGGGGTTGGGAGTGGGAGGCACTGTCCTTCAGTGGTTCTCCTCCTACCTCTCTGGCCGGTCGCAGTCGGTGTTAGTGGGGGGCCAGAGGTCGACTCCTAGGTTTCTCCCTTGTGGGGTGCCTCAGGGGTCGGTCCTCTCCCCCCTGCTATTTAACATCTACATGAAACCGCTGGGCGAGATCATCCAAGGACATGGGGTGAGGTATCATCAATATGCGGATGATACCCAGCTTTACATCTCCACCCCATGCCCAGTCAACGAAGCGGTGGAAGTGATGTGCCGGTGCCTGGAGGCTGTTGGGGCCTGGATGGGTGTCAACAGACTCAAGCTCAACCCGGATAAGACGGAGTGGCTGTGGGTTCTGCCTCCCAAGGACAATCCCATCTGTCCGTCCATCACCCTGGGGGGGGAATTATTGACCCCCTCAGAGAGGGTCCGCAACTTGGGCGTCCTCCTCGATCCACAGCTCACATTAGAACAACATCTTTCAGCTGTGGCGAGGGGGGCGTTTGCCCAGGTTCGCCTGGTGCACCAGTTGCGGCCCTATCTGGACCGGGACTCATTGCTCACAGTCACTCATGCCCTCATCACCTCGAGGTTCGACTACTGTAATGCTCTCTACATGGGGCTACCTTTGAAAAGTGTTCGGAAACTTCAGATCGTGCAAAATGCAGCTGCGAGAGCAGTCATGGGCCTACCTAGGTATGCCCATGTTTCACCATCACTCCGCAGTCTGCATTGGTTGCCGATCAATTTCCGGTCACAATTCAAAGTGTTGGTTATGACCTTTAAAGCCCTTCATGGCATCGGACCAGAATATCTCCGAGACCGCCTCCTGCCGCACGAATCCCAGCGACCGATTAGGTCCCACAGAGTGGGCCTTCTCCGGGTCCCGTCAACTAAACAATGTCGGTTGGCGGGCCCCAGGGGAAGAGCCTTCTCTGTGGCGGCACCGACTCTCTGGAACCAACTCCCCCCGGAGATTAGAACTGCCCCTACTCTTCCTGCCTTCCGTAAACTCCTTAAAACCCACCTTTGCCGTCAGGCATGGGGGAACTGAAACATCTCCCCCTGGGCACGTTTAATTTATGCATGGTATGTCTGTGTGTGTGACTGTTAGCATATGGGGTTTTTTAAATATTTAAATATTTTAAATTTGTCTGATTGCTTATGATTTGTTTTTTACATGTTGTGAGCCGCCCCGAGTCTTCGGAGAGGGGCGGCATACAAATCTAAGTAATAAAATAAATAATAAATAAATAAGTGACAAGTAGAGAAAAGAAGTTCTCTCTCTGGTTTCTAACTCTAGAGCAGGAGTCTCAAATGCAAGGCCCATGGGGTGCTTAGGTCTGGCTCACAGGGCTGTCCAGGAAACAGTAAAGGACCAGCCCGCGGTGCCAGCAAAAACGGAGGCCATTGCAGCTGAAAATGGAGCTCCTGAGGGCTGTGTGTGGCCCTCGCGGGCTCCGTTTTCACTGGCAGAGGGTTTCAAAAGGCTGTTTTAGCTAGAAATGGAGCTTGGGAGCTTGTTTTCACTGGCAGAGTGTTCGGGCCACCAAAGGTGCCCCGACATGAGTGATATCAGCTGGCCACACCCACCTCAGCTCTCCAAGGTCAAATATAACCCAGATGCAGCTTTCAATGAAATCCAGTTTGACAACCCTGCTCTAGAGTAATATGGTTAATAGTGTGTAGTTTTGGGGTATCATCATCATCATCATCATAATTTATTAGATTTGTATACCACCTCTCTCCAAAGACTCCCTGAATTACAATACACAGAGGCCTTGGCTGCCATCCAGGTACCCCCCCCAATACCCCCCCCCCACACTTTTGTGGACATCCTTGAACAAATGATAAAGGAGGATAGTCTGATCTGAAGGACTTGGGGGAAAAGGAATCCTCAGTCTGAGTATTGTATTGGCAGTTCTGTGTTAGCAAAAACTTCAGAAGAGAAGGATTTAGGGGTAGTGATTTCTGACAGTCTCAAAATGGGTGAGCAGTGTGGTTGGGCGGTAGGAAAAGCAAGTAGGATGCTTGGCTGCATAGCTAGAGGTATAACAAGCAGGAAGAGGGAGATTGTGATCCCCTTATATAGAGCGCTGGTGAGACCACATTTGGAGTACTGTGTTCAGTTCTGGAGACCTCACCTACAAAAAGATATTGACAAAATTGAACGGGTCCAAAGACGGGCTACAAGAATGGTGGAAGGTCTTAAGCATAAAACGTATCAGGAAAGACTTAATGAACTCAATCTGTATAGTCTGGAGGACAGAAGGAAAAGGGGGGGCATGATCGAAACATTTAAATATATTAAAGGGTTAAATAAGGTCCAGGAGGGAACTGTTTTTAATAGGAAAGTGAACACAAGAACAAGGAGACACAATCTGAAGTTAGTTGGGGGAAACATCAAAAGCAACACGAGAAAATATTATTTTACTGAAAGAGTAGTAGATCCTTGGAACAAACTTCCAGCAGACGTGGTTAGTAAATCCACAGTAACTGAATTTAAACATGCCTGGGATAAACATATATCCATCCTAAGAAAATAGTAAAAGGGCTGACTAGATGGATCATGAGGTCTTTTTCTGCCGTCAGACTTCTATGTATTTATGTTTCTATCTGAAGGGTCCATGGTGGGTTTTTTTCTTGCAGATGTTTCATTACCCAAACTAGGCAACATCATCAGTGTTTAGTAAGGAATGGGGTTTGCTCTCAATTTATATTCTAGCAGCTTGCCCTGTCAGTGTTGGTGGCCGTGGCCTTGGAGGTTCTTCGGCTGGGCTGTTTACTCTTAGCCTGCTTTGCAATTCCTTGATTGGGGTACTGTTTACTTTTTGATTGTTGGTCTGAAGTTTTTGTTCCTTTTTTGTTTATTGATTATCTCTTTTGCACAGTCTGTAGATGTTGTTTATGTCTATGTGTCTATTGAGGGCCCATTTGTCAGAGTGCTAAAATTCCAGGAATAGTCTAGAGCAGTAATGGCAAACCTATGGCACGGGTGCCACAGGGGACATGCAGAGCTATATATCTGCTGGCACATGAGCCATTGCCCTAGTTCAGCTCCAAGATGCATGTGTGTGCTGGCCAGCTGATTTTTGGCTTGCACAGAGGCTCTGGGAGGGTGTTTTTGGCTTCCAGAGAGCCTCCAGGAGGATGGGGGAGGGCATTTTTACCCTCTCCCAGCTCCAGGGAAGCCTTTGGAGCCTTGGGAGGGCAAAACACAAGCTTACTGGGCCCACCAGAAGTTGGGAAACTAGCCTCCAGAAGGCTTCCGGGGATGGGAGAAGCTGCTTTTGCCCTCCCCAGGCACAGAATTATGGGTTTGGAAACTCGGGAATGTGTGATAGTGCGCCTGGCACCTGAGGGAAAAAAGGTTCACTACCACTGATCTAGAGTTTTTGGAACTTGGTTTGCTCTATGATGATTTCAGCAGTTTCCCATATGAAACTACGATTAAGTCCGACCGTATGTTATGCAATTAAAGAGTTTTCATCTTATCTTTTGACTACTAGTTGGTGTAGATGGATACACACATGGATGAATTCCTGAAATTCTGGCACTCTGACAAACTGACCATCGATAGACACATAAATAATGTTTACATACAGTGCAAAAAGAGACCATCAACAACGGACTAAAGTGGATACAAGGAACCAATCAGGAATCAGTTTTTTTGGGACTTCTAAGATATGGACCAATCAGAGACCAGCTGGTCAGCTTCATATACAAGAGCTTAGTTAGGTTAGTTCAGCTGTGTATGGGCTGCCAAGGGGCACACTAGAAAGCCACTCACTTGGTCTCCAAACATACCGGACACAGCTTTTGGTGGAACATCAGGACAACAGAAAATTAGACCACGGCCATTTAGCTCTTTTTCTCTCACCTTCATAAAGGTTGAGGGGGACTTTTTTCTCTTCTGAAGCTGCCTGGACAGGGACCCATGGCTCTTCTCCTCGCTCCAGACGACAGATCACTTCAGGCTTGGGGATTGCAACAGCTGCATTGCGTGCAGGCAAACACAACACACGTACACGAAAGAAGGAGAAAACGATAACGTTGGTTAAATAGTGTGGCAGCCTCACAACTGACACCAAGTGCAGTGAATGTCCCAAAGTATAATAATAATAATAATAATAATAATAATAATAATAATAATAATAATAATAATTTATTGGATTTGTATGACGCCCCTCTCCGTAGACTCGGGGCGGGTAAGAATGTTTAAAGAGTCTGATTTTCTACCAATAACGCAAAATGAAATGTTCTTTGGACAATGTAGGAAATGCTTGCGAGTTTCAGGCAGCAGTGGTCACCCTGCAAATCAAAGGGAATTTTGTGTTTTTTAAAAAATGGTTGAATCTTGAGGAGCCCCAAGCTAGAGATGGCTACAGGTCCGGGGTGGGTTCGAACCTACTTCAACTCTGTGGGACTTAACCGATTGCTGAGAGCCTCCGGGGGGATGGGGGAGGGCGTTTGTACTCTCCCCCAGCTCCAGGGAAGCCTTTGACACCTGGGGAGGGCAAAACACGACCCTACTGGGCCCACCAGAAGTTGAGAGAGGCTATTTCCAGCCTCCAGAGGACCGCTGGAGGGCGGGGAAAGCTGTTTTTGCCCTCCCCAGGCATTGAATTATGGGTGTGGGAACTCGCGTATACGTGATAGCATGCACGCATGTTCTTTCGGCACCCGAGGAAAAAGTGGTTCGCCATCACTGCCCTATACCATTTCAGACAAGTGACTGTTCTTAAAAACCTCCAGGGATGAATCACCCACAACTTCTGGTGGCAAGCTGTTCCACTGGTTAATTGTCCTCACTGTAAAGGAAGCTCCTCCTTAATTCCAAATTGCTTCTCTCCTTGATTGGTTTCCCTCCATTGTTTCTTGTCCCGCCTTCTGGTGCTTTGGAAAATAAATTGACACCCTCCCTCCCCCCGCTTTCTGATAGCCTCTCAAACACTGGAAAGACTGCTATTATGTCCTGTTGTGGTTGGCTCTGGCCCAGCTCCTGCCCCAGGGAATGGGGAGGTGGATGCAGGGGAAAATTCAACATGTCACAGGCCTGTGTTATTGTCGACAGAATCAGTTCAGAGTTTAGTTTCCTCGGATGAAGAAGAAGGTGGGAGTGACTCGGCAGAGGAGGGCTTGGCACACAGCCCAGGCAGTCAATCTCCCTTATCTTCAGATGATTCAGATGATGACATTTTGGACCCACGCAAGCGCAGAATTATGCGTAGAAGAGACCAAATAAGAACATATTACAGGAAATAAGGGAGGCTACCTGTGTTTGGGTGGGGCTCCAGTAATTAGGGCTGCTGCTATAAATAGCAGCATGTGGGTTTGGCCGTTGTGGAAGAATATCTGATCGGAGCTCGTCAGGAATCTTATGTTGCTGGACTTTGTTGCTTTTTCACGCCTTTGAAACCATAGCAGAGCCACGTGTGTGTGTCTGTGTGTGTGTGTGTGTGTGTCTGTGTGTGTGTGTCTCACTTCGTTGGAAGAAGAAGGGGTGTGAAGTGTCTTCACAGCTGCTAGCTAAGTACTTAATGACTGCTTAAGGGAAATTGTACAGACAACCCGGTTGTTTTGGGAAGAGTGCTCTTTGCAATAAAAAAAGGAGTGCTTAGTTTATTTTGAATTTTGGGATAAAGAACATTGTTTTGAATTTTCAAACGTGTGTGTGTCTGAAATATGTACCCTTGAATTTTCGGGAGGCTCCTATTAGAGAGCCCGGCAGAACATGTCCCTGCTAATTTTTCTTTTCTTTAGAGTAGCAAAACCCAAATCCCTCATATGTTTTAGTGTCCAGGCCTTTCATCACCTTAATTGCTCTTTTCTGCATTTTTTCTAAAGTCTCAACCTCTTTTTTGTAATCTGGTAACCAAACCTGGATGCAGCATTAGTATGTGGCCTGGATGTAGTAAGTGTGGCCTTATTAAGGCCTTATAAATTGGTAGTGGGTGACCTAAATCAAGTCTACCTGTAAAAGTACAGCTGGCTGAGAGATTGCTTCAACCCCCCCCCCCCCCAAATTTTGCTGCAATTCCCATTTGCACCCCACTAAATAAAGGGGTGCAGTAGGTGTGGGGAAGGGGGAATTTTTACCCAGCGAAGCCACAGTCTCGTAGTTTTCTTGCATGACGTCCCAGTACAGGTCTCTCTGCTCTGCGTCCAGGAGTTTCCATTCTACCTCGGTGAAGTACACAGCCACCTCTTCAAATGAGAACGGTGGTGCCTGCAAGGGGGACAGAAAAGACTGGGGCGACGGTTTCCCTTGGGAGCTTCATTTTATTACGCGTGTCGCGTTTCGGTTCCCCCACAACCCCTCTGCTACCTGAAAAGGTTCCGTGGTCACCATCTCTGTTCCTCCCGGAGGAGGGAATGTTCCAAAGACAAACACACACATCATTTTGCCAAATCTGTCAGGGGAGAAAAGGGGAGGTCAGAGTGGGTACCGTGCAGGGGTGGGATTCAAAATTTGTTACTACCAGTTCTGTGTATGTATGAATGTATGCACAGTGATCCCTCGATTTTCGCGATCTCGATCTTCGTAAAACGCTATATTTTTCCCACCCGATGACGTCACTCTCTTCCTTTATCATCTTTCTTTCTCTCTCTCTTTCTCTATCTTGCTTCTTCCTCTCTCACACTCTCTTCCTCCCTCTCTCATCTCTTTCTTTCCTTCTCTCTCTTTCTCTATCTCTCCCCCTCTTGCTCTCGAGCGGCGGGCGGTGGGCGGGTGGGCGAGTGGCGGGCGGGCAGCAGCGAGGAGCCGAAGATCGGGGTTTCCCCTTTGCATGGGCGGCGGGGAAACCCCGATCTTCGGCTCCTCGCTGCTGCGGTGCTGCCGAGCAGATCAGCTGCTGGGCGGCCGAAGAAACCTTCCCTGGGTCTTCCCCGCCGCCCACGCAAACTCCACCATCTGCGCATGCGCGGCCATGGAAAAAGGGCGCGCATGCGCAGATGGTGTTTTTACTTCCGCACCACTATATCGCGAAAAATCGAGTATCGCGAGGGGTCTTGGAACGTAACCCTCGCGATACTCGAGGGATCACTGTATATATGTATGTATGTATTTGTTTTGTCATGTTTATGTATAGTTTATATTGAAAGTGGGGACCCCTTGAGAGCTGTAGGCAATGAAATCTCATTTTAATGTATGCTGATTAGGGTACTTCAAAGTGACAATAAAGATTTTTCTATTTTCTATTTTTTACATTCTACATTCCATTCCATTGTCTATAGTCTATATTCTACACTGCTCAAAAATGTAAAGGGAACACTTAAACAACACAATATAACTCCAAGTAAATCAAACTTCTGTGAAATCAAACTGTCCACTTAGGAAGCAACACTGATTGACAATCAATTTCACCTGCTGTTGTGCACATTCAGCTTTAATTTCATTCATTCAGATCTAGGATGTGTTGAGTGTTCCCTTTATTTTTCTGAGCAGTATTCTATATTCTATATAGTATTCCATTCCATTTTCTTTTCTTTCCTGTTCTGTTGTAATCATAGATTTATAAGCACTGAAATTAAGGAAAGATATTACTGGAGAGTGATATTTAAGCCTAAATTATGTGCTGTATAAAATCTTAATTCTTCCTCTATGGAAAGGCAGCCTAGGCTGATAAAGCATTCTGCAGAATCATGACCATATATGGAAAGCATTTAAAGAAAACATATAGAACTTCCATGTAGGGAAATATATGGTATGCATTACTGACATTCCTTTGCAATCACACAACCATGGGAAAAGGCAAGGAATGTAAGAACTTTGCCTTATATGGTGCTGGTTTAAATGTATGTGGCATTTGCTAATTGGTCATTCTGTACCACATGTCAGAACTGTCAATACACAATAAATAGGAGACACCTGGATCCATTCTTGGTCGTCCTCCCAAAAACTTTCTCTCTGTCGCTTCATTCTGATGTGACCATATCATGGCATGCAGTGCCTTTCCCGAGGGCGACCCACTGAAGGAGGGCTGCATGCCTTCACTGTTCTATTCTATATTCCATTCCATTCCATTCTATATTCTATTCTATTCTACTCTACTCTATATTTATTTTATTTATTTATTTATTTTATTACTTAGATTTGTATGCCGCCCCTCTCCGAAGACTCGGGGCGGCTCACAACACGTGGAAACAAATCATAAATAATCTGACAATTTAAAATATTAAAGATTTAAAAAAGACCCCATATACTAACAGACACACACACAAGCATACCATACATAAATTAGACATGCCCAGGGGAAGATGTTTCAGTTCCCCCATGCCTGACGGCAAAGGTGGGTTTTAAGGAGTTTACGGAAGGCAGGAAGAGTAGGGGCAGTTCTAATCTCCGTGGGGAGTTGGTTCCAGAGGGCCGGTGCCGCCACAGAGAAGGCTCTTCCCCTGGGGCCCGCCAAACGACATTGTTTAGTTGACGGGACCCGGAGAAGGCCCACTCTGTGGGACCTAATCGGTCGCTGGGATTCGTGCGGCAGGAGGCGGTCTCGGAGATATTCCATTCTGTATTCTATATTCCATTCCATTCCAATAATCTGTTTTATTGTAAACTATATACAGTGGTACCTCATGATATGAACCCCTTGTAATACGAACCCCTCGTGATATGAACCCGGGGTTCAGAAATTTTTTGCCTCTTCTTACGAATTTTTTTTGGCTTACGAACCCACCGCAGATCGCAAAATGGCGCTTCACTGGGCGCCGCCGCCCGTCTGTCACCTTTTAAAACAGCCGGGGGGCTTCTCGGCGTTCTCCCGAACCTGAACCCAAACCCGAACTTTTCGGGTTCGGGTTCTGGAGGCTGCCGAGAAGCGCCCGGCTGTTTCAGAAGGTTACAGTCGGGCGGCAGCGCTTCTCGGCGGCCTCCCAAACCCGAACCCAAAAAGTTCGGGTTCAGGTTCGGGAGAATGCCGAGAAGCCCCCAGGCTGTTTTAAAAGGTGACAGCTGGGTGGCGGCGCCCAGCGGAGCGCCATTTTGCGATATTTTTTTTTCT
The DNA here is from genome assembly GCF_031021105.1 of Erythrolamprus reginae. Lineage (NCBI taxonomy): Eukaryota > Metazoa > Chordata > Lepidosauria > Squamata > Dipsadidae > Erythrolamprus > Erythrolamprus reginae. The sequence continues at coordinate 27,777,352 of NC_091951.1, read as the reverse complement.
GTTTGCACGGATTAATCGCTTTTACATTGTTTCCTATGGGAAACAATGTTTCGTCTTACGAACGTTTCGCCTTACGAACCTATTTCCGGAACCAATTAGGTTCGTAAGATGAGGTATTACAGTATATATAGTCTACGGAGAGGGGCAGCATACAAATCTAATAAATTGTTATTATTAAATTATTATCTATATATATTGATGTGATTCGACACAAAAAACATGTAACCCTTCCCTGGTACAGAGCTGAAGGGATTGGATACTGTAGCCTAGAGATTAATTCTCTGCCTTACAAGGCAAGGGTTGCAAGTTCAAGTCCCAGTGAGGTTATGGCTAGCTGGTGAGGCCAAAATAAGGCCGAAATAGATCTATCCTAGCCTCCCTTAATTTTCAAATTCAGCAAAAACATGTGACACACACACACAACCCCCCCTCCTACTAATATGATACAGGTAGTCATCAACTTACAACAACAATCGAGCCCAAAATTTATGTTGTTAAGTGAGACATTTGTTGCTGTGCCCATTTTACAACTTTTCTTGCCACATTGGTTAAATGAATCACTGCAGTCGCTAAATTAATAATGGGTTGTTAAGTGAATCTGGCTTCCCCATTGACTTTGCTTGTCAGAAGGTCATAAAGGGTGATCATAAGACAGCTCTCCCCCAAGGATGCTGCCATCACCATAAATATGAACCAGCTGCCAAGATAAGGTCGTAAGTCACTTTTTTCCAGTGATGCTATAACTTCGAATGGTCACTCAAGGAGGACTACCTGTATTAAGATGAACCCTTTGCCCAGGTTCGCCTGGTGTGCCAATTGTGGCTCTTTCTGGATCAGGAGGCCCTTCTCGCAGTCACCCATGCCCTTATCACCTCAAGGTTAGACTACTGACTACTGGGGCTACCCCTGAAGAGTGTTCGAGACTACAGCTGGTCCAGAACACAGTTGCACGAGTGGTTGTGAGTATACCTAGGTACCTCCACATTACACCAATCCTCACCAAGCTGCACTGGCTCCCAATGAGTCTCGGGATGCAATTCAAGGTATTGGTTATCACCTTTAAAGCCCTACATGGTTTAGATCCAGACTATCTTCGGGACCCCCCTCTTATCGCTCAGCTCCCAGCGACTGATAAGATCCTGTCGGCTAAACAATGCCGGTTGGTGGGGCTGTGGAGGAGAGCCTTCTTTGTGGCGGCACCAGCTCTCTGGAACCATCTACTCCCTGAGATGCATACTGCCCCCATCCTATAGGCCTTCTGAAAAGCCTTAAAGACTTGGCTGTGGCAGCAAGCCTGGAGCTATTAATCGGGTGATTTATCTCCAGGATCTGGTCACAAAAGTAGGATGTATGCTTTTTATAAAATTTTATATGTATTATTATATTTTATTTATATTTATTTATATGTATGATTATTTATTTCTTTATTATTTATTTATTTATTTATTTATTTATTATTTATTAGATTTGTATGTCGCCCTTCTCTGAGGACTCAGGGCGGCTAACAACATATAATATAACAATACAGTACAATGGCAAATCTAATTAAATTTAAAATTACAATCTAAAAAAAAATCTATATTTTTTTGGTATGATTTTACATAAGCACTTAGACTTATATACTGCTTCATAGTGCTTTTACATCCCTCGCTAAGCGGTTTACAGAATCAGCATATTGCCCCGCAACAATCTGGGTCCTCATTTTACCCACCTCGGAAGGATGGAAGGCTGGGTCAACCTTGAGCCGATGGTGAGATTTGAACTGCTGAACTACAGCTAGCAGTTAGCTGAAGCAGCCTGCAGTGCTGCACTCTAACCACTGCGCAAAAGCTCTTTAGGATTTTTTAAAATCTGTTGTAAACTGCCTAGAGTCCTTCGGGAGCTGGGCGGCATATTAGATAGATAGATAGATGATAGATAGATAGATAGATAGATAGATAGATGGATGGATGGATGGATAGATAGATAGATAGATGATAGATGGATGGATAGATAGATAGATAGATAGATAGATGATAGATGGATGGATAGATAGATAGATAGATAGATGATAGATAGATAGATAGATAGATAGATGATAGATGGATGGATAGATAGATGATAGATAGATCGATAGATCGATAGATGATAGATGGATGGATAGATAGATAGATAGATGATAGATGGATGGATGGATAGATAGATAGATAGATAGATAGATGATAGATAGATAGATAGATGATAGATGGATGGATAGATAGATAGATAGATAGATAGATGATAGATGGATGGATAGATAGATAGATAGATAGATGATAGATAGATCGATCGATCGATAGATAGATGATAGATGGATGGATAGATCGATAGATGATAGATAGATGGATAGATAGATGATAGATGGATGGATAGATAGATAGATAGATGATAGATAGATAGAGACAGACAGACAGATAGACAGATGATAGGTAGGTAGGTAGATAGGTAGATAGATAGATAGATAGATAGATGATAAATAGGTGCTAGATAGATAGATAGATAGATAGATAGATAGATAGATAGAGAGAGACAGACAGACAGACAGACAGATGATAGATAGATAGGTAGGTAGATAGATAGATGATAGATAGATGATAGATAGATAGAGACAGACAGACAGACAGATGATAGGTAGGTAGGTAGACAGATAGATAGATAGATGATAAATAGGTGATAGATAGATAGATAGATAGATAGATAGATAGATAGATAGATAGATAGATAGATAGATAGATAGATAGACAGATAGATAGCCAAGCCCAGGGGCATCATCTAAGACAGTGTGTCTCAGTAACTGAAGTTGTGTGAACTCCCACAATTCCCCAGCCAAATTGTTGCTCCCAACATCCAGAACTCTCCCTCAACCCCCAGAATGGATGCTTCAACCATCCAACCATCATTTTTTTAAAAAAGGCGAGGGGGAAAGAGAGGTGCATACAACAGAAGCAAGGCCGTGGGTTACCTTCTGTCAGCTCCAAACGCTTCTTTTCTGCTCCTCTCAAGGATGGAGGATGCCTCGGCTGGGTGGCTGGAGGGGAAGAATCTTAATAAGATCTCAGAGTTGGAGGGGACCTCAGAGGTCTTCTAGCCCAACCCCGTGCTCCAATTCGAAAGAAGGGAGAGGATGGCAACTTGGGAGAGGCTGCCCACCCCGTCGCCAAGCCCGTCTTTGTTGGTCCAGACCGAGCGCCAAAGCCTCCTCCCCGAAGGCGCGGACTCTTCGGCTCCATGGACCGGATCTCGGAGCCTCGGCCTCGAGGAAGACCAGCCCCTCCGGAGGTCGCCGAGCGGGGGGAAAAAAAGAGGAGCTTCTTTCGGAGGCCGAGGCCAGTCCAGAAACCGGAGCCATCTGCTGGCCGCGCCGGCTGGGCCGAGAGTGGGAAGCAACCGGCGGGACGCACGGGAATTCCAAATTGTAGAGGAAGGGAGGGATCCCCAAGCCCAGCATTCCCAGCCAGCTGGGCCGACCGGGGGATGGTGGGCGTTGTGGCTCAGCTGCCGGATCTGGAAAGCCCTGGCTAAGCCGAGTCCTCGGGCTTGGTGGCCGGCTTACGATTTCCAACCTGGCGCCCTTCCTTTCCCTTCCCTGCGGAACCAGGTGGGCGTTGGCAAGCAGACAATAGTGGCCGGGGATAATGGGAGCGACTATGGTCAGTGGAGGCCGGGGAGAAGGAAGCCAGACTGGCGGTCCTTCAAAGCACCGCCGCAACTGAGGCCAACAGTTTCCGAGAGAGTTTTGGCCCGGTTTGCGACCTTTCTTGCCGCTTGCGTGAAGCGCTGCAGTTGTTCAGTGAGCAACCCGGTCGGTAAAAGGGAATCTGGCGTGCGGGAAGGTGACGAAAAGGAAGCCACGTGACCCTGGGACCCCGCAAAACTTAATGAAAAAATGCCAGTTTACAAGTGCCCCTCATGTAACTATGAGGAATGCTGCAAATGGTTGTGTGAAAAATTCGCCATAAGTCACTTCTTTCACGTGGTTGTAACATTGGTCCCTAAGCAAATGATTGTAACAAAATGATTGTAACAAATATATATCTCTCTCTCTCTCTCTCTCTCCCCCCCCCTACCTATCATTATCTGTCATTGCATATCTGTCTGTCTGTCTCACTCTAGCTGTCTTTATCTATCTATCTATATCATCTGTCTGTCTGTCTGCCTATATCTATCATCTCTTTATTTCTCTCTCTCCCTCTTCCCCTACCTACCTATCATTATCCATCATTGTCTGTATGGTTGTCTGTCTGTCTATCTATCTGTCTGTCTGTCTGTCTGTTTCTGTCTGTCTATCTTTACCTACCTAACCTACCTACCTACCTACCTACCTACCTATCTATCTATCATCTATCTATCTGTCATCTATCTGGACACACATACAGCCTGGGAGAAACCTCTCTCAGCAGTAGCGACGGCGAAAGAGATCTTGGAGTCTTGGTGGATAATCAACTAAACATGAGCCAGCAATGTGCAGCAGCAGCCAAAAAAGCCAATACAATCCTAAGCTGCATCAACAGGGGAATACACTCCAAGACCAGGGAAGTCTTAATACCACTCTACTATGCCCTGGTCAGACCACATCTGGAGTACTGTGTTCAGTTCTGGTCACCACACTTCAGAAAAGACATTGAAACTCTGGAGAAGGTGTAGAAAAGAGCAACCAAAATGATCAGGGGTCTAGAAACCAAGACTTACGAAGAGAGACTGCGGGAACTGGGCATGGATAGCCTAGAGAAAAGGAGGGCCAGAGTAGACATGATAGCAGTCTACAGGTATACGAGGGGTTACCACAGAGAGGAGGGGATCACTTTATTCTCCAGGGCACTGGAGGGCTGGACGAGGAGCAATGGCTGGAAGCTGACCAAGGAGAGATTCAACCTGGAAATAAGGAAGAACTTCCTGACGGTCAGAACGATCAACCAGGGGAACAACCTACCAGCGGACCTTGTGAACTCCAATACTCTGAACATTTTAAAGAGGAAATTGGACTGCCATTTGGCTGGGGTGCTAGAGGGTTCCTGTTTAGGCAGGGGTTTGGACTTGATGACCTGCATGCCACCTCTTTCCGTGGCATTATCTGTGTCTTTCTGTCTGTCTGTCCGTCTATCCACATGCACATAGCTCTCATGCGATTCCCCCATCAGGGAAAATTGCTCCGATCACAGGGTATTTACAAGGCAAGACATAAAATTGCAAGCCAATAAACACTTTTATAACTTGATGGCACATCCTGTTTATTTCTCAGGAGAACTTTCTGAGCGTATTTATCTGCAGTCCTTCCTGCGTTATCTTATTTGGAGTAACCAGTACCTGCCTGATTAGCAAAGAAACATTTGTTATTTTTTTGTTTTTAATACATGCGCCCTTGTATCAGATGCAGCTATGGAGGAAATCACATGAAAAGGGTTCAGTGCAGATTCTTCTTTTTCTCAAGACTTTTGCCAATAATGATGTTTTCAATGGCTTTTAGCAAACTCAATGAAAAGTTACTCGGGGTGTGTGCCTCTAAGGTTTCAGCTGCAGTATCTGCTGTTTTCGGGTACCTGCCTAAAGTGTAATCCAGTGTTTCATGCTGTTTTTATCACTGTTGTTAGCTGCCCTGAGTCCACGGAGAGGGGCGGCATACAAATCCAATAACTAACTAACTAACTAACTAACTAACTAACTAACTAACTAACTAACTAACCAACTAACCAACCAACTAACTAACCAACTAACCAACCAACTAACTAACCAACCTAGTACGTACGTACATACGTACATACATACATACATACATACATACATACATACATACTGTTGTGGTTAGCCCTGGCCCAGTTCCTGCCCCAAGGACTGTGGATGTGGGGGAGACATCCACATGCTGCAGGCCTGTTTTGCCCCTGGTGGAATCTGCTGATGAAGGCTCCTCTGACCAAGAAGACATGAGTGACAGGGAGGAGGAGAGTGGGGCAGACAGCTCAGAAGGAGATCAATTATCTCTCTCCTCCTTGGATTCAGAACAAGAGTTAATGATACAGCCACGCATGCGGAGAGCGATGCATAGGCAGCAACAACTGAGAGATTATTATCAAAGAAAATGAGGCCACCTGTGGTTGGGTGGGGCTGTGGTAATTAGTGAGGCAGCTATAAATAGCAGCCTGTGGGTTTGGCCATTGTGGAGGATTATCTGATCCTTGTGTTTCGTGACTGCTTTACTGACTTGGACCTTTTGTGTGCTGATTTTCCCCCGCTTTGAAACTAAACCAGAGGAAAGTGTGTTTCACTTTGTGAAAGAAGGACTGTGAATTGCCTCACAGCTGCAAGCTAAGTACCACAGAACTGATAAGGGACTTGTATAAATTACCAGTTTGTTTGGAGACGAGTGCTCCTTGCTATACCAAAAGAGGGCTTGGTTTAAGTGAATTTTCATTATCAAGAGCATTGTTTTGAATTTTCAAATGTGTGTGTGTCTGAAATTTGTACCTGTGAATTTTTGGGAGGATTCAACCAGAGAGCCCGACAGAACACATACATACATAATAATAAATAAATAAAATAAAATAATTTACAACCCAGCAAAGGCTCTGTCTGACAGCCAGCCATTTTAGAGGGAGCTTCCGGACAGTCTACACCAGTGATGGTGAACCTATGGCATGGGTGCCACAGGTGTCACGCAGAGCCATATCTGCTGGCACAAGAGGTGTTGCCCTAGCTCAGCCCCAACGTGCATGTATGTGCCGGCCAGCTGATTTTTGGCTTTCACAGAGGCTCTGGGAGGGTGGTTTTGGCTACCAGAGAACCTCTGGGGGGATGGGGAGGGTATTTTTATCCTCCCCCAGCTCCAGGGAAACCTTTGGAGCATGGGGAAGGCGAAATACGAGCCTACTGGGCCCACCAGAAGTTGGGAAACAGGCTGTTTCTAGCCTCTGGGGGAGTGAGGGAAACTGTTTTCACCCTCCCCAGGCATTGAATTATGGGTGTGGGCACTCATGCATGTGCAATAGCATGCACCCACGCTCTTTCAACACCTGAGGGAAAAAAAAGGTTTGCCATCACTGGTCCAGACTCTAGCCAATCAGCAGTCAAGATTTTCCCTCCAGAATGGAGGACCTGACTGAAGCCTGTGTGCTTCAGTCTGAGAATATAACACCGCCTCATAATCCTTTCCCCCCCTCTAGACTAGCCAAACCCAAATTCTGCAACTTCTATTCTATTCTATTCCATTCTATTCTATTCTTTATTCTATTTTTATTCTATTCTGTTCCGTTCCATTCTATACTATTCTATTCTATTTTTAACAGAAACCTAGAAACCTAGAAGACTGACAGCAGAAAAAGACCTCCTGGTCCATCTAGTCTGCCCTTATACTATTTCCTGTATTTTATCTTAGGGTGGATATATGTTTATCCCAGGCATGTTTAAATTCAGTTACTGTGGATTTACCAACCACGTCTGCTGGAAGTTTGTTCCAAGGATCTACTACTCTTTCAGTAAAATAATATTTTCTCATGTTGCTTTTGACCTTTTCCCCCAACTAACTTCAGATTGTGTCCCCTTGTTCTTGTGTTCACTTTCCTATTAAAAATTCTACTCTATTTTTAATTCTATTTTATTCATTTAAATTCTATTCTATTCTATTCTATTTTTCATTCTATTCTATTCTGGAGACCTCACCTACAAAACAAAATTGAATGGGTCCAAAGACGGGCGACAAGAATGGCGGAAGGTTTTAAGCATAAAACTTATCAGAAAAGACTTAATGAACTTAATCTGTATAGTCTGGAGGACAGAAGGAAAAGGGGGGACATGATTGAAACATTTAAATATGTTAAAGGGTTAAATAAGGTTCAGGAGGGAAGTGTTTTTAATAGGAAAGTGAACGCAAGAACAAGGGGACACAATCTGAAGTTAGTTGGGGGAAAGATCAAAAGCAACATGAGAAAATATTATTTTATTGAAAGAGTAGTAGATGCTTGGAATAAACTTCCAGTAGACGTGGATGGTAAATCCACAGTAACTGAATTTAAACATGCCTGGGATAAACATATATCCATCCTAAGATAAAATACAGGAAATAGTATAAGGGCAGAGTAGATGGACCATGAGGTCTTTTTCTGCCGTCAGACTTCTATGTTTCTATGTTTCTATTCTATTTTTCATTCTATTCCATTCTGTTCCATTCCAATCCATTCTATACTATTCTATTTTTCATTCTATCCTATCCTATTTTCTACCCTACCCTATCGTCTCTTCTTCTAAACAAGGAAACCCCCTCCATCCCAGCGCCAGAGAAAGTTTCTGTGTTTCGCCTGGATTTCGGGAAAGGGCTCAGTGGAGCGAGGGACTCAGCGGGTTAAAGAGAGCGAGAGAGACTCCTTTTGCTAGACGGGCCCGGGACTTGGAGAGAGGGATTTAAATACTCGATGCACCTTCCTGTGCTGTTTTAATCTGCCCTGTGTAAGTGGTGGGGGAAAGACGGGGGTGAGAGGCTGGCGGCGGGGCTTCTCCGGAGGAGCTGAACCCGAGAGCGGCGCGTGGCCCGGGGGAGAAGCGCTCGCGCCACTTTAGGTGAGCCGCTTTTTGCAAAAAAGCCGAGAAGCTGCATAAAGGGGCGAAATGCAAGGGAGAGCCGGCGGTGTCCCCCCCCCCTCCCAGTCCTGTTCTCGAGAGGAGAGGAATCCCGTAGTCTTTGCAAAGTATTCCAAGTCCGGGCCTGCTTGGCTTCCCCGCCCCTCGAGGCTCTGCGCCTGGGATATGCACTACAACTCCCATCCCTCTCGTTTGCAGGAGCAGGGGGGAGCAAGGGCAGCCTTGCGCCGTGCAAAATATTTGAAGATCGGGCCTGCTGGCTTCCCTGCTCCCAAGCTCTGCGGCTAGGAGATGCACCACAACTCCCATCCCTCTCGTATACCGGGGGCGGGGGAGCATGGGTAATATTGCGCCGTGCAAAAATCCGTGCAATTTTGAAAATCGGGGCCTGCCGGCTTCCACGCTCCGCGGCTAGGATGCACTAACTACAATTCCCATCTTCTCACTTCTTGGTCGGGCAGTGTAATTCTGCGTCGTGCAGTTTTTGAAATCCGGGCCTGCTGGCTTCCCCGCTACAGGCTCTGTAGCTAGGATTTATTTATTTTATTTATGCACTACAACTCCCATCTTCTTACTATCTTGGCCGGGAAGCGAGGGGAGTGTAATTCTGCGCCCTGCTATTTGTGAAGTTCAGGCCTGTTGCTTCCCCATTCTGTGGTTCTGCGGAGCCTACAGCAGTGTTTCCCAACCTTGGCAACTTGAAGATATCTGGACTTCAAGTCCCAGAATTCCCCAGCCAGCGAATGCTGGCTGGGGAATTCTGGGAGTTGAAGTCCAGATATCTTCAAGTTGCCAAGGTTGGGAAACACTGGACTACAGCACCCATTTTCTCGCTGGCTGAGGAGCGAGGGCAATATAACCCTGTGCCATTCAAAAAGTTTGCAGTGCATCCCTGCTCCCCACCAGGGTGTAGCAAGAAATGTATATGTCTGTGTGGGGAAGATATTTATGCAGATAGGAAATTGTAGTGGTGGAAATGATGGGATTTGGAGTCCAGTGCCTCTTTTCAGGTTAAAAAAAGGCAGATCTACTAAACAAGGAGAGAAGTAACTTAAAACTAAGGAGAAATTTCCTAACAATCAGAACAGTTAATAAATGGAACAGCTTGCCTCCAGAAGTTGTGAATGCCCCAACACTGGGAGTTTTTAAGCAGATGTTGGATAAACATCTGTCTGAAGTAGTGTAGAGTTTCCTGCCTAATCAGGGGGTTGGACTAGAAGATCTCCACGATCCCTTCCAACTCGTTGTTGTTGTTGTTGTTGTTATGATTATTATTATTATTCCTGTAGGTTTGCAGCTCTTTGAATTGGTTCCTGCAGCTAAAACTGTTGGGGGTGGCTATGATCACAGGTGAAAGCTCTTTAGTTCTATTTGTTTATATTTATTGTCTGCTTAATATTTGCATAGCAAAGGGGTGAATAGCGGGCCAATTGTGCTAGCCTTGGGATGAAAGTGCATTCCTTAAAAGTTGTGTTTTACAATGAAATTATAAGTGTTTCATTACATGCTAATGTTGTAAATTAACTTATTTATATTGTTTTATTATTTTACTGTTGTAAGTCGCCCTGAGTCCCTTGGGAGTGGGTGGCATACAAATTTAAATAAATAAATAAATTTAATTAAATGAATACAGGAGACCCTTTGAAAGGTGTATGCAACGGAATTTCATTTTAATGTACGCCGTTTAGTGTACATTCAAAGTGACAATAAAGTTACTCTAGGTCTACGTGTTGCAGGGTGCTACTAATGTAGATACATATCTATGCAGCTATATATTCTTTATTTCATCTTCATTATCAGTCTCATCTCCCACTTCCCTCCTGTTTTTCTCACTCTGCTGCGCGTCTGATATGAATCGCCTTTGCGCAGTTGTATAGTGTACAACTGGTTATTTATAAGCAATGTGTTACAATCTTCCCAAAGTTCTTGAATTCCTGATGTCAGTTAAAACTTCGGCCCTGTCATGTGGTGGCACCATAGTATGGGAATCTTTACCTTGCTGTTTCTGTACAGGTGAAACTCGAAAAATTAGAATAGCATGCAAACATTTATTTCAGTAATGTAACTTAAAAGGTAAAGCTTAATATATGAGAGATACTCATAACATTCAAGGCAAGATAGTTCAAGCTGTGATTTGTCATAATTGTGATGATTATACTTTTTATGCTTATACTTTTCAGAGTTCCGATATTGTTCTATGTACAATCCTTTTTTTATTGATTGCATGTAGTATTCTAATTTTCTGAGATGGGGGAATTTGGGGTTTTTCATGAACTGTACCCCATAATCATCACAATTATGGCAAATCATTTATTTATTTATTTATTTTATTTATTTATTGTTAGAGTTGAAAGGGACCATGCAGGTCATCAAGTCCAACCCCCTGCCTGAGCAGGAATCCTAAAGCACCCCAGCCAAATGGCAGTCCAATCTCCTCTTGAAAGTGTCCAGAGTTGGGGAGTTTGCAACCTCCGCAGGCAGGTTGTTCCAATGGTTGATCGCTCTGACCGTCAGGAAGGTCTTCCTTACTTCGAGGTTGAATCTCTCCTTGGTCAGCTTCCAGCCATTGTTCCTTGTCTGGCCCTCTGGTGCTCTGGACTGGAGAATAGAGTGGCCCCCTCCTCTCTGTGGCAACCCCTCATATACCTGTATACAGCTATCATGTCCCCTCTGCCCCTCCTTTTCTCTAGGCTATCCATGCCCAGTTCCCGCAATCTCTCTTCGTAAGTCTTGGTTTCAAGTCCCCTAATCATTTTGGTTGCTCTTTTCTGCACCTTCTCCAGAGTTTCAATGTCTCTTTTGAAGTGTGGTGACCAGAACTGGATGCAGTACTCCAGATGTGGTCTGACCAGGGCGTAGTAGAGTGGTATTAATACTTCCCTGGTCTTGGAGTGTATCCCCCTGTTGATGCAGCTTAGGATGGTGTTGGCTTTTTTGGCCGCTGCTGCACATTGCTGGCTCATGTTTAGTTGATTATCCACCAAGACTCCAAGATCTCTTTTGCAGTCGCTACTGCTAAGTGGGGTTTCTCCCAGGCTGTATGTGTGTCTAGTTTTTTTTTTACCAAGGGGAAGGACTTTGCTCTTGTCGACATTGAACATCATGTTGTTAGTGTGGGCCCATAGTGTTAATCTGTCTAGATCTTTCTGTATTTTGACCTGTCCTCTAGGGCAGTGTTTCCCAACCTTGGCAACTTGAAGATATCTGGACTTCAACTCCCAGAATTCCCCAGTCAGCAAATGCTGGCTGGGGAATTCTGGGAGTTGAAGTCCAGATATCTTCAAGTTGCCAAGGTTGGGAAAGACTGCTCTAGGGTGTTGGCTACCCCTGCCAGTTTGGTGTCGTCTGTGAATTTGATTAGTTCCCCTTCTACTCCCTCGTCCAGGTCATTGATGAAAATATTGAAGAGTACAGGGCCCAGGACAGAACCCTGTGGTACCCCACTGCCTACCTTCTTCCATGTGGATTTGGAACCGTTGAGGACAACTCGTTGCGTGCGGTTGGACAGCCAATTGTTTATCCATCTGCATGTGTTGTAACCTACCCCATCAAATCATGGTTTGAACTATCTTGCCTTGCATGTTATGAGTATCTCTCCTATATTAAATTTCCCCTCTTGAGTTACATTACCTCTGGAACCAGCTCCCCCCAGATATCAGAGTTGCCCCCACCCTCCTTGCCTTTCGCAAGCTCCTTAAAACCCACCTCTGTCATCAGGCATGGGGGAATTGAAATTTCCCTTCCCCCTAGGCTTATAGAATTTATACATGGTATGCTTGTATGTATGAGTGGTACTTTAAATTGGGGTTTTTTAGATTATTTTTAATATTAGATTTGTTTACATTGTCTTTTTATATTGTTTTTAGCCGCCCCGAGTCTTCGTAGAGGGGCGGCATACAAATCTAATTAATAATAATAATAATAATAATAATAATAATAATAATAATAAATGAACGTTTGCGCGATATTCTAATTTTTCGAGTTTCACCTGTAGTCCTCGAGGTACGGCCACCATGGGGCCTAACCATTATTCTGTTTATTATTTATTACTTATTAATTGGACTTTTGTGCCACCTGTCTCTGGGGACTCGGGGCGGCTCACAATATATATAATAAAACAATGTATAATATCCTATACGTGACATTTAGTGAGACATTTGTTAAGCCTTTCTGGGAAAGCAATTCTTGGTCAGGACATCTTGTTGGCCTGGCAGTTTCTCACATTCTTTCTTTCTTTTTTTCTCCTCATAGAGTGCCACTTTGCTGCGGAATTATGTCGTGTGGCCCATTGTTTCCTTAAAACCCTTCCCACCCTGGAGGAAACTGCCAACTGTACGATAGAGAGAAATTCTGGATATCCCTGCCAGCTTCTGCCCCAAGATTGAAATTGCAAATTTTGTGGTCAGGCGAGGCCTTGCTTCTCGAGAGGCCATGGCGGCTGAACAGAAGGCCAGAAGAGCTGATGGCCTCCCAAGACACAGAGGGGTCAAAGTTGAAGAGCGCCAAACCTTCAGCCCCCGAGGGGCGGAGGGAACAGACCGTGCCGGGAAGCTGCCTCGGGTCCTTCAAGTGGGCACCATCCGAGAGTTCTTGAACTGGGCTTCCCCGCTGAAGCAAATGAAACAGGAGCCCAAGGAAGACTTGCCTGAACTCTGGGAAGCCCAATGGCAGGAGTTCCTCGCTGCGCTCCGGTCCTCTCCTCTAGGGGAGGAACACCAGCAGCTGTCCGAGGGAACTGCCCCTTGGGGGGACAACAAAGCCTTCTTCGCCTCCTTTGAGCGCCTGGCTGGAACCTGCCAGCTGCCCCGCCGAGAATGGCTGGCTCGCTTGGTGCCCGTCTTGGGCAGGGACGCCAAAGAGACCTACAGCAGCCTCAGCCTCCAGGACCGAGGCGAATACGCCAAAGTCAAGGCGGCCATCTTGAAAGGGGACGCCCTCCGGATGGAGGCCCAGCGCCAACGTTTCCGGCAGTTCCGCTACCACGAAGCTTGGGGGCCCCGTGATGTGTGTAGCCAGCTTCGGGAACTGTGCCGGGGGTGGTTGAAGCCGGAGAAGCACACCAAGGAGCAGATGTTAGACCTTCTGGTCCTGGAGCAGTTCCTGACCCTTCTTCCCCAAGAGATCCAGAGCTGGGTGAGGGAACACGGGCCGGAGTCGTGCGCCCAAGCTGTGCCCCTGGCGGAGGCCTTCCTAATCAGGCAGCAGGAGATTGAAAGAAAGGGGAAGCAGGTATGTTCAACGGGGATGAATGGTTGTGTGGTGATAGAAACATAGAAGACTGACGGCAGAAAAAGACCTCATGGTCCATCTAGTCTGCCCTTATACTATTTCCTGTATTTTATCTTAGGATGGATATATGTTTATCCCAGGCATGTTTAAATTCAGTTACTGTGGATTTACCACCACGTCTACTGGAAGTTTGTTCCAAGCACCTACTACTCTTTCAGTAAAATAACATTTTCTCATGTTGCTTTTGATCTTTCCCCCAACTAACTTCAAATTGTGTCCCCTTGTTCTTGTGTTCACTTTCCTATTCACTTCCCTCCTGGACCTTATTTAACCCTTTGACATATTTAAATGTTTCGATCATGTCCCCCCTTTTCCTTCTGTCCTCCAGACCAGTGATTTTCAATCTTTTTTGACCCGCGGCACATTTTTTACATTTACGAAACCCTGGGGCACATTGAGCGGGAGGGGGGGCGGCTAAAAAAAGTTTGGACAAAAAAATTATCTCTCTCTTCCTCCCCTTCGCTCTATTTCTTTCTCCTTCCCTCTTTCTCTTCCTTCCTCTTTTTTGCTCTTTCTCTCTCCCTCCCTACGTCCCTCTATGTCTTTCTCTCTCTCTTCTTCCCTCCCTCTCTTTCTCTCTCTCTCTTACTTTCTTTCTCTCTCTTTCTCTCTCTCTCTTTCTTTCTCTTGTTCTCTTTCTCTCTCTTGCTTTCTTTCTCTCTTGTTCTCTTTCTCTATTACTCGCTCTTTCTTTCTCTTGCTTTCTCTCTCTCTCTCTCTCTCTTCTTTCTTTCTTTCTTTCTTTCTTTCTTTCTTTCTTTCTTTCTTTCTTTCTTTCTTTCTTTCTGAGCTTCGTGGCACACCTGACCATGTCTCGCGGCACACTAGTGTGCCACGGCACACTGGTTGAAAAACACTGCTCCAGACTATACAGATTGAGTTCATTAAGTCTTTCCTGATACGTTTTATGCTTAAGACCTTCCACCATTTTTGTAGCCCGTCTTTGGACCCGTTCAATTTTGTCAATATCTTTTTGTAGGTGAGGTCTCCAGAACTGAACACAGTACTCCAAATGTGGTCTCATCAGCACTCTATATAGCGGGATCACAATCTCCCTCTTCCTGCTTGTTATACCTCTAGCTATGCAGCCAAGCAACCTACTTGCTTTTTCTACTGCCTGACTGCACTGTTCACCCATTTTGAGACTGTCGGAAATCATTACCCCTAAATCCTTCTCTTCTGAAGTTTTTGCTAACACAGAACTGCCAGTGATGAATTTAAGTGTTGTTTTGTCTCCATGGCGCAGTAGTACAGCAAACTACTTTTGCTGATCACTGGCTGCCAGCAGTTTGGTAGATCAAATCTCAGTAGGCTCAAGGTTGACTCAGCCCTCCATCCTTCCAAAGTGGATAAAATGAGGACCCAGATTGTTGGAGGTAATACACTTACTCTCTGTAAACCGCTTAGAGAGGGCTGTAAAGCACTGTGAAGCGGTATATAAGTCTAAATGCTGTTTTTCTGAAAGAGATCTTAATTATAGATAGTCCTTGGCTTACGACCACAATTGGGCCCAAACTTTACGGGGCGAAGTGGGATACTGTATTTATTTTACTGAAAGAGTAGTAGATCCTTGGAACAAACTTCCAGCAGAGGTGGTTGGTAAATCCACAGTAACTGAATTTAAACATGCCTGGGATAAACATAGATCCATCCTAAGATAAAAATACAAAAAATAGTATAAGGGCAGACTAGATGGATCATGAGGTCTTTTTCTGCTGTCAATCTTCTATGTTTCTATATTTGTTTTGCCCCATCTTATGACATATGCTTGCCACAATCACTGAGAGAATCACTGCAGAGGTTAAATTAGTAACACGGTTTTTAGAATTTGGTTTTTCCATGGAGTTTGCTGGTCAGCATGTTACAAAAGCAAATCACATGAACATCATAATTATGAGTCAGTTGCTAAGTGGCTGGATTTTGATAATGTGACTGTGGGCAATGCTGCAACAGATGTCCATGTGCCGCCTCTATGTTGGTTGAGGCAGGCAGGGTTCCCTTGGGTACCATTTGTTGGGGGTCAAGGGGAAAGGGAGGGTCTTGCCTTCTCTTTCTGCTCAAGATCCCCAAGGACAATTGATGGGCCACTGTGTGACACAGAATGCTGGACTAGATGGGCTTTGACCTGATTCAGCATGGCTCTTCTTATGTTCTTAATGGTCTTAAGTGTGAAAAATGACCATAATTACTATCTTCAATGCCATTGTAACTTTGGTCACTAAACTGAACTGTTGTAAGTCGAGGACTGTCCATATATTCATTCCAACTGCATCCCAGCTTGTGCAAGATTTTTTGGAAGGAGGCGAAAATTATATGAATAACTTCTGGTGTATTATTATCATAATTGATCCTGAAATTACGGCCGTAACTCTTATTGGTTAAGACCGTTACAGCAGTACTGTAGGCTACTTCTGCTGACTGCTAGCTGTCAGCAGTTCGATTCTCACCAGCTCAAGGCAGAAGTTCAGCCAGGGCCTTCAGAATTTCCAGCACCTCATAGAAGTGATGAGAAAGGAGAGGCTTCTCCTCTTCTTAATGCACGTGCTGCCAAAAGTCTGAAGTGATTACTCCAGAGGAGGTTTCCTTGGGAGTAAGACTTGGGGCCTAATTGACCACTCCCCTAATCTACTTAAGGAAAGCAGAGGCAGCTGAATCTCTGCAGGAAACAACTTTGAAATGTGTTTGTTCATGTGCCTGTGTCTGGAAAATCTCTGCTCTGCTTATCTGCTTCGGTTTGTTTATTGAGGACTACTTCTGGGCATTTTGCCAAGCTTTGTGAGCTATCAAAGACTGATTGCTATTATACAGTGTTTCCCAACCTTGGCAACTTGAAGATATCTGGACTTCAACTCCCAGAATTCCCCAGCCAGCATCTGCTATTATATGATTTAAAACTTTCTAAACTTATACCAGTTATTAATGACGACTAATTAACAGTTGGGCTTTTGCTGTTAAGCTTGTGTGTATGTGAGACCTCTACTAAGACAGTTATTAGTAATCGGTTATTTGTAGGCTATTACCAAATTATTGCAACGATATGGAAAACCAATCTTGTCAGTAATAAGCACCTTATTATTCTGACTTATTTAAGTCTATAAAGTTATACTCCCTTTGTGTCTGGGGTAAAAGTTACTCTTAAGAGAAAAGGTTAAACCAGCAATGATTGAATTTAAAACCTACCTGCTTAGTTGAGGTAACTTACCCCTTTGATTAGTTTAAGGAAATAATTATTTAGGCTTCTATTGACCTGAGGTAATTGAAATCCTCCTGTTTGTCTAAACTAATTAAGATGCTCCTCTGTTTATTTTAGCCATCCTGCTGACAGGATATGGCCCGTATGCTATGCGTCTCATATTAACTACAATGGTACCTCTACTTAAGAACTTAATTTGTTCCGTGACCAGATTCTTAAGTAGAAAAGTTTGTAAGTAGAAGCAATTTTTCCCATAGGAGTCAATGTAAAAGCAAATAATGCATGCAAACCCATTAGGAAAGAAATAAAAGCTCGGAATTTGGGTGGGAGGACGAGGAGGAGGACAGTCGCTGCCCAGATCAAAGGGAGCGTTTCTTTTCTCTGGACGCCGGCAAAGGTTTATTCCCTCTCCAAGCGCCCAGAGAAAGGAAAACGCTCTGTTCGTTCTGGACTGCCAAAGCCTTTTTAAGTGCCACCGAAAGGCTCCTCTGGCAGCCCAGAAAAGCCCGAGATGGCTGGAATTAAGAACATAAAAAGAGCCATGCTGAATCAGGACAAAACACATCAAGTCCAGCATTCGGTGCCACACAGTAGCCCACCAATTGTCCATGGGGATCTTGAGCAGAAAGAGAAGGCAAAACCCTCCCCTTCCCTTGACCCCCAACAAATAGTACCCAAAGGAATCCTGCCTGCCTCAACCAACATAGAGGCAGCACTTGGACATCGGTTTCAATAACCACCGATACACTTGGTATCCATGAATCTGTCTAATCCTGCCTTGAAGCTATCAAGGCTGACAGCTGTCACGACCTCTTCCGGAAGTGAATCCCATAAACCAACAACCCTCTGGGTGAAGAAATATTTCCCTTGATTTGTCCTCACAAATTATTAAAGGGGAATGGCAGGAAACTGGCCGGGCCTTCGTGCCGCTCTCAAATTTCCTGGGAAATTTTTCCAGGCTTGGGTTCTTAAGTAGAAAATGGTTCTTAAGAAGAGGCAAAAAAATCTTGAACACCCGGATCTTATCTAGAAATGTTCTTAAGTAGAGGAGTTCTTAAGTAGAGATACCACTGTATTTATGTTGTAACTAGGTTAAGTGAAGAATTGATGTTTTGTATTTGTATACTCAAGAAATTGGTTATAAATAATAAAGTGGCAAGTCTATGGGCAGAGCTTTACACATCAGAAAGATCTCAGAGAGGTTCTTGGCCCAGACAAATCTCAAGTCTCTGTGTCTGATCTCTACATCTCTACAGTTATTGATTAAAATAAGTTCGAACAAATTTTGGGTTTGCTGCATTCTTAGCTGGAGCAAACCAGAAAAGTCGTAAAACAGAGCAAAGTTCACTTTGCAAACATTTCATTCAGAAACCCCAAGTTTGGACTGAACGGTTGGTTGCAAGTTGTAGACTACCTATACATTGTCTGGTTGGAGTTGGTGATGAACAGGAACTTGGCAAAAAGGAGCAGCCGGGGATACGATTTGGCTTCTTAAGGCCCTGCTTTCTGATCTTTTTTCAGACTCGGGGAACTCAAGCGGTGAGCTGGGCTGAGACGAAACCATCTTCTGCGGGTGCTGGTCAGAAGCGGATTTACCGAGAGACAAATCAAGATTCCAGAATCCTGGGTAAGAATTTCCTGTAGGAATTTGGTGCAGCCATCTCGCAGACAATTCCACACAGGATAACTCAATGCGATAAGCAGCGTTCCCTGTAAGCTGCGCCCGTGTGCACACGCGCGCCCCAAAATACCCCCACGCGCACCCTTTTCCACGGGCGCACTCCCCATCCTCCTGCCAGCCCGCGGGACGGGGTGCGGGTGCGGGGAGGCGCCGGCAGTAGAAGGAAAGGGAGCTGCGGCCGCCCCTGCCTCCCCATGGTGCCTCCGGCCCCCTTGCGCCCCTGGCCTCTCGGCCCTGCCCCCCGCCCGCCTGATCCGCCCCCTCTCTTCCTCCGCCACCTCCTGCCTTGGGGCGCAACTTCTCCTGCGGTGGTGGCTGCGGCTTCTTCTCCTCCTCCTCATCCGCGCTGCCAGCCAGGGGGCTGCGAGAGAGGGTTTTCTCTGCACACTTCGGGAATGCCTGCCCCGCCCCTCTTGCAGCCCCTTCGCTGGGAGCGCTTTCGTCCTGGACTTTCAGCAAGGGGGCTGCAGTAGAGGCAGGGTAGGCATTCCGGAAGCACTCGGAGAAAGCGCTCTCGCAGACCCCTCGCTGACAGAGAGAGAGAGAGAGGGAGAGAGAAAGGGGGGGAGAGAGAGATAGCAAGAGAGAGAAGAGAAAGCAAGCAAGAGAGATAGAAAGAAAGAATGAGAAAGAAAGCAATAGGGAGAGAAAGAAAACAAGAGAGAAAGAGAGAGAGAGCAAGAGGGGGAGAGAGGTAGAAAGAGAGAGAGAAAGTGAGAAAAAGAGAGAGAGAGCAAGAGGGGGAGAGAGAAAGAGAGAGAAAGAGAGAGAAAGAGAGAGAAATGACTGTTGATTTAAAGCATATGGTAAAAAGCACCCAAATAATAACAGAGAAAAAACTCCCCAGCCATTTGTGTGTGTGTGTGTGTGAACTCTTGAACCATTTCCAATAGCCCTCACCTGTTATTGGAAATGGTTCAAGAGTTCACACACACACACACACACACACAAGGGGGGAGGAGACAGGGATGGAAAAAGAGAAGATAGTAATAATAGTAATAGATTTTGGTTTCGTTTTATTATTAATTTCTTTTAATAAAAAAGAAGGGAATTTTTTTCTTTATTTGTTTATTTATCTGTTTGTTTATTTATTTATTTATTTATACATACATACATACATACATACATACATACATACATACATACATACTTCTATGCCGCCCAGTCCCAAAAGGACTGCCGTTCAGAGACTATACTTTTCCGCACACACAGAAAAAAAATTAGAGGGAACATTGGCGATAAGTGTTATCTGCCTCCGTTTCTTCAATACTAAGAGACATAGTGGTGCAATGATTAGAACACAGTACTGTAGGCTTCTTCTGCTGACCGCTGGCTGTCAGCAGTTCGATTCTCACCAGCTCAGGGTTGATTCAGCCTTCTATCCTTCCGAGGTCGGTAAAATGAGGACCCAGATTATTGGGGGCAATAGGCTGATTCTGTAAACTGCTTAGAGAGGCCTGTAAAGCACTGTGAAGCAGTATATAAGTCTAGGTCAGGCATAGGCAAAGTTGGCTCTTCTATGACACGTGGACTTCATCTCCCAGAATTCCTGAGCTAGCATGATTGTCTCAGGAATTCTGGGAGTTGAAGTCCACATGCCATAGAAGAGCCAAGTTTGCCTACCCTTGATTCAGATGCTTTAAGTGAGGTTTGCCAATAACAGTCTCTATCTGTTCCTTTATGCATCTCCGTAGATCGGGGTAGGCAAAGTTGGCTCTTCTATGACATGTGGACTTCAACTCCCAGAATTCCTGAGACAATCATGCTAGCTCAGGAATTCTGGGAGCTGAAGTCCACATGTCATAGAAGAGCCAACTGTGACACGTGGACTTCAACTAATACAAATACAAAAAGATTTCAAATAAGGCTTCAACTTCACCTGGTCCACTTGACAAAGAATGACCCTTATGTGGCAACACAATGAAATGTCACCTAGGATCCTTGACAGGAATGTGGAGGGACCCCCAAATGTTACTGGATCACTGAGTAAAGCTTCTTGTTCCTCCTTGTTTCAGACTTGGGGACCTCCAACGGGGAGCACGCCGAGAAGGCCATGAACCGAACTACCGAAAACGGGCTGAAGGCTCCCGGCAGAGCCCAGCTGGGCCAGAGGGGCTTCCAAAGCCCCGAGAGCAGGACTGCTTTCCGCCCAAACCCGGCCTTCTTCAAAAACCAGCGGGTCCATGCGGCGGAGAGCCCACACCAGTGTCCTGATTGCGGGAAGCATTTTACGCAGCGTTCGAGCCTCACCATCCACCGGCGCATCCACACGGGGGAAAAGCCGTACCCGTGTCCCGAGTGCGGGAAGTGCTTCCGGCAGAGTTCCAACCTCTTGAAGCACCAGCGAATCCACTCGGGGGAGAAGCCCCACCAGTGCCCCGAGTGCTGCAAATGTTTCGCCCAGCGCTCCAACCTGTTGATCCACCAGCGGACCCACACGGGCGAGATGCCTTACGTGTGTGCCGAGTGCGGGGCCTGCTTCAGCCAGCACCGGGGCCTGGTCACCCACCAGCGGATCCACATGGACGAGATCCCTTACGGCTACGGCTGCCCCGACTGCGGGAAGTGCTTCCAGCAGAACTCGGACCTGACGAAGCACCTGCGGGTCCACACGGGCGAGAAGCCGTACAGCTGCCCCGAGTGCGGGAAGAGCTTCAGCTACAGCTCCAACTTGAGCAAGCACCAGCGCATCCACACGGGCGAGAAGCCCTACCTCTGCAACGTCTGCGGGAAGAGCTTCAGCCACCTGTCGACGCGCAACACCCACCAGCGCGTCCACACGGGGGAGAGGCCCTACGGCTGCACCGAGTGCGGAAAAAGGTTCATCTCCAGCTCCAAACTCACCCGGCACATGAGGACACACTCCATATACACCCCGTACATCTGCAACGAGTGCGGGAAGAGCTTCGGTTCCCACTCGGCCTTGACCGCCCATCAGAAGGATCACTCGGCTGAGGGCTACGGCATGGGCGGCGCGTGGGAGGGGGGAGACGAGCAGGGCCCGAGCAACTTCATGGGCAGGGTGTCCCCTCTGTGACGGTGGCGGAGTGAACCGGGTTCCTTACGAGACTAATAGTCAGGGTGCTAGTCCTTAAGGTGTCAGAATATGGCACTCCCTGGCTCGTGGGGGCCGGAGGTGAGAATAGAGAGAATGTCGGGCGGTAGAATTTAAATGTGGTGGTTTTGGGAAGATAGAAGTTAGGTTGGAGTGGGGGGGGAAAAGATAGGGGTAGTACAGAGGACGGAGGCTTAGATGGTCGAAAATTAGTTTTAGCAAGAAAGCAAAACCTTTGCAGGAGAGAGAGAGCTTCGAAGCTGATTAAAGGGGCTTCTCCCAGACCCCAAGCCAGCATATTTTGAGGAGCCTTCCTTTATTAGTATAATCCCTCACCCCTGCTGTAATTTAGCTATCTAATAGCTCCGTAGATTCCCCCACCCATTCCCCAATATTCAGGAGCAAGTTATCTGTGATTATTGGGCACTTGTAGGTAATACGTTCTGGAGACCTCACCTACAAAAAGATGTTGACAAAAATTGAACGGGTCCAAAGACGGGCTGCAAGAATGGTGGAAGGTCTTAAGCATAAAACGTATCAGGAAAGACTTAATGAACTCAATCTGTATAGTCTGGAGCACAGAAGGAAAAGGGACATGATTGAAACATTTAAATATGTCAAAGGGTTAAATAAGGTCCAGGAGGGAAGTGTTTTTAAGAGGAAAGTAAACACAACAAGAGGACACAGTCTGAAGTTAGTTGGGGGAAAGATCAAAAGCAACGTGAGAAAATATTTTACTGAAAGAGTAGTAGATCCTTGGGACAAACTTCCAGCAGACGTGGTTGATAAATCCACAGTAGCTGAATTTAAACATGCCTGGGATAAACATATATCCATCCTAAGATAAAATACAGGAAATAGTATAAGGGCAGACTAGATGGATCATGAGGTCAGTCTTCTTATGTTTCTATGTTTCTATAAGTGAAAACTATGGCAGTGATGGTGAACCTTTTTTCCCTCCGGTGCAGAAAGAGCATGCATGCGTGAGTACCCAAACCCATCATTCAATGCCTGGGGAGGATGGAAACATCTCCCCCCACCACCCGAAGACACTCTGGAGGCCTGTTTCCCAACTTCTGGTGGGCCCAGTAGGCTTGTGCTTTGCTCCAAAGGCTTCCTTGGAGTCAGGAGAGGGTAAAAACATCCTCCCCCATCCCCCTGGAGACTCTCTGGAAGCCAAAAACGCCCTCCCAGAGCCTCTGTGTGAGCCAAAAATCAGCTGGCCGGCACACACATGCACGGTGGAGCTGAGCTCGGGCAATGGCTCGCATGCCAGCAGATATGGCTCAACATGCAACCTTTGGCTTGCGTGCCATAGATTTTCCATTACTGTTCTCTGGTTTCCGGAAGAGGAAGGCTGAGTAATGATTCCGATTTAGCAGCTGAAAAGCAAAGAAGAATGGAATTGGGGGTTAGTTAATTGAAGTTAGTTGGGGGAACAAGAATGGTGGACATAGTCTGGAGGACAGAAGGAAAAGGGGGGACATGATCAAAACATTTAAATATGTTAAAGGGCTAAATAAGGTCCAGGAGGGAAGTGTTTTTAATAGGAAAGTGAGCACAACAACAAGGGGACACAATCTGAGGTTATTTGGGGGAAAGATCAAAAGCAACGTGAGAAAATATTATTTTACTGAAAGAGTAAGTAGATGCTTGGAACAAACTTCCAGCAGACGTGGTTGGTAAATCCACAGTAACTGAATTTAAACATGCCTGGGATAAACATATATCCATTGTAAGATAAAATACAGGAAATGGTATAAGGGCAGACTAGATGGACCATGAGGTCTTTTTCTGCCGTCAGTCTTCTATGTTTCTATGTTTCTAATTGAATTAAATTCCAGCTCCCCCCGGAGATCAGGACTGCCCCCACCCTCCTTGCCTTTCGTAAACTTCTTAAACCCTACCTCTGCCGTGAGGCATGGGGGAACTGAGACATCTCCCCTTGCCTATGTAGTTTTATGTATGGAATGTTTGTGTGTATGTTTTTATATAAGGGTTTTTTTTAGGTTTTTAATGTAAAATTGTTATTTTAGACTTAAGATTTGTTGTTGTATACTGTTTTATCACTGCTGTGAGCCGCCCCGAGTCTGCGGAGAGGGGCGGCATACAAATCTAATAAATAATAATAATAATAATAATAATAAATTGAGTTTATTAGATTTGTATGCCGCCCCTCTCCGAAGACTCGGGGCGGCTCACGACAAGACAGTAGTACAATACAATACAAATCTAACGTTAAAATTTAAACTAAATTAAAATACATGTATATAAAAAACCATTAACTACACAGTCATACACACTCGGTCCAGCTGATCAATATAGAGGTCAGAGGAAAAGGAGGGGGAGGTTAATCCCCCTACGCCTGATGGCAGAGATGGGTCTTTAGCATTTTGCAGAAGGTGAGGAGGGTAGGGGTAGTTTGAATGTCCGGGAGGGGGGGGAGTTGATTCCAGAGGGCTGGGGCCGCCACAGAGAAGGCTCTTCCCCTGGGTCCCGCCAGATGGCATTGTTTAGTCGACGGGACCCGGAGAAAGCCAACTCTGTGGGACCTAATCGGCCGCTGGGATTTGTGCCACCATGAACCACCATGGTTGTGAAAAGAATGGGGGGAGTGGGATCCAGAAGTGGAGAAAATCCCTAGTTTCGAAGAACTAAAATGTATTTTATAGTAGTGGCCCTCAACCTTTTGAGAAACGGACTGGTTCCGTGGAGAGAGTATTTTTTTCCATGGAACGGGGGGTGCGAGGTTTCAAGTGCTGCCGGCATCCTGCTCGTGGGGCATCGCTTGTTGGCACGGCCCGATTTCTGGCCCGGTGCCAGGCCAGGGACCAAGGATTGGGGACCCCTGTTTTATAGCCTTTCTCTCTTCCCCTTCCTCAGTATTGCTAAAAATCCAACTTGAAGCTTGTGTCAAAAAGGTTTTTAGTTGTTTTGTAGCGTAGTTTGGATCGACACAGCAAATTAGCACTTCATTTCGATGGTGCAGTTACAACGATCATCACAGATTATAATTAATAATAATAATAATAACAACAATAATTTATTAGATTTGTATGCCGCCCCTCTCCGAAGACTCGAGGCAGCTCACAACAATAATAAAAACAATATTATAGTAGAACAAATCTAATATTAAAAAGCATGTAAAATCCTATCATGTTTTAAAAAACCAAATAACACATTCATACCAAACATAAAACAAAGTATAAAAGAGCCTGGGGGAAAGGTGTCTCAAGTCCCCCATGCCTGGCGGTATAAGTGAGTCTTGAGTAGTTTACGAAAGACAGGGAGGGTGGGGGCAGTTCTAATCTCCGGGGGGGAGTTGATTCCAGAGGGCCGGGGCCGCCACAGAGAAGGCTCTTCCCCTGGGGCCCGCCAAACGACATTGTTTAGTCGACGGGACCCGGAGAAGGCCAACTCTGTGGGACCTTAACAGTCGCTGGGATTCATGCGGTAGCAGGCGGTTCCGAAGGTACTCTGGTCCAATGCCATGTAGGGCTTTATGCACTGTGGTCCAG
Organism: Erythrolamprus reginae; assembly: GCF_031021105.1. NCBI lineage: Eukaryota > Metazoa > Chordata > Lepidosauria > Squamata > Dipsadidae > Erythrolamprus > Erythrolamprus reginae. The sequence goes on along the minus strand of NC_091951.1, from coordinate 27,752,033 downwards.
TTATCCCCAGTTTAAAATGCCAGGGCATATGGTTTCAGGTGGCATTCTGAATTGAGTGCCCATTGCCTCCCTTTCTCAACCTTACAACTTTTAGCAGGTTTAGAATTCAACTCCCAGAATTCCTTAGCCCAGGAGTCTGCAACCGTAAACATTCAAAAGAGCCATTTGGATATATTTCCCACAGAAAAAAAAAATGCCAGGAGTCACAAAACCTGGGTGGGCGTGGCCAACTCAATACCACTCACTACCCCCAGTCACATGACCTCCCCCAAGCAACGCCTACCCAGTCGGTCATTACGGCAGAGAACAGTTTGTTAAAAAACACAGGGAACCACAAAATCCTTTTGACATCTCTTTCTGTATCTCTCTCTCTCTGTCTTTGCTCTAGCTGCTTCTCCATCCCTCACCATCACCCTTACCTTCTCAGGCCAGGTGAGGAGTGATGGAGGGGAGGGTGAAGGGTGCCGCCAGCTAGTGGTCAGATCATCTGATAAGGAGCCACAGCAGATTGTTGAAAGAGTTGCTGACACTTGCCCTAGCCAGTCATGAGTAGGGCATTCTGGGAGTTGAAGTCATAAAATTGCTAAGCTTGAAAAATAGACTTTTCAGAATGCAGAAATACAGTATACACTCACGTGTAAACCCATGTGTGTGTAAACAAGCCCTAAATACTATGAAAAAAACCTGAAAAAACATGCCACTCAAAGATAATTTTTCATGACAGCTGGGTTAAAAAATTCAAGGGTTTGCTTAGCTACAGGTGGGCCTCTATAAGATATACTGTATAAGTAATTTTTACAATGTACAGTGGTACCTCTACCTAGGAATGCCTCTACTTACGAACTTTTCTAGATAAGAACCGGGGGTTCAAGATTTTTTTGCCTCTTCTTAGGGACCATTTTCACCACTTACAAACCCGAGCCTCCGAAACTGTAACCGGAAAAGGCAGGGAGAAGCCTCTGTGGGGCCTCTCTAGGAATCTCCTGGGAGGAAACGGGGCCTCCACCCTCCCTGTGGTTTCCCCAGTCGTACACATTATTTGCTTTTACATTAATTCCTATGGGAAAAATTCAATTCAATTCAATTCGTTAGATTTGTATGCCGCCCCTCTCCGAAGACTCGGGGCAGCTCACAACAATAATAAAAACAATATTCCAGCGAAAACAAATCTAATATTAAAAAGCACATAGAACCCTAGCATATTTTAAAAAGCAAACAACATATACATACCCAAACATAAATATAAAAAAGCCTGGGGGAAAGGTGTCTCAACTCCCCCATGCCTGGCAGTATAGATGGGTCTTGAGTAATTTACGAAAGACAAGGAGTGTGGGGGCAGTTCTAATCTCCGGGGGGAATTGATTCCAGAGGGTTGATTCCCAAAATTGCTTCTTCTTACAAACTTTTCTGCTTAAGAACCTGGTCACGGAAAGAATTAAGTTCGTAAGTAGAGCTACCACTGTATTACCTTATATACTAATGGATAAGTCAAATTTGATTTTGGGTACTTTTTGGACCCTGAAATTCTCAGCTGATTTGTGTGTGTGTATATATGGTAGATTACAAAAGAGAAGGTTTTGGAATAGAACACTGCAGGACACCGTCCTTGATTTACAACCATTTTGTTCAGTTGGCTCTTCAGAGTTAGAACAGCTCTTAAAAATAATGTCTTGCAACCGGTCCTCAACACTTAACCACTGTTGCAACATTCCCATGGTCACCTGATCCAAATTTGAGCACTTGGCAACTTCAGAGGTGGATTCTTACCAGTTCGGATTGGTTTAGCCGAACTGTTAGCAAGCTGCTGGTGACTCCATGAGAACGGCACCGAACGCGTTCTGTTGGTGCCGGTCCGTCATGTTGTATTGGGAATTTTTTGGGAATTTTTTTTTGGGAAAAAAAAATTGGGGGAGGGATTTTTTCCAGGTTTTTTCCCTTCTGTGCATGCACAGTAGCCGAGTTACTGGCACTGCGCATATGTTGCTATCTTATTTTTGGCTTTTTGGGGAGGAGGTTTTTTTAAAATTTTATTTGCACTGCCGTGGCCCCATGTCACGGGAGGAAGAGAACGGGCAGTGGAGTAAGTTAGAAGCCACTCCTGGGCAACTGGTATATATTTATGAAGGCTGCAGCACCCCAGGATCATGTGATCCCCCATTCCAACAAGCCAAGTTCGGTTAACCACCATGTGATTCACTCAAACACAGTGGTTTACTTAACAATCCTGGCTAGAAAGGTTGTAAAATTGGATGCGGTTCATTTAAACACTGCCTTGCTTAGAAACCGAAATCCTGATCCCATGGACATAAGTCGCAAGTCAAGGACTACCTGAATTCCACCTGCCCTTGCCCTTTTCTAGCATACATAATGGTCAAAGCAATGGAAACTGCAGCTTAATGTTTCCAAATGTAAAATAATGCACTTGGGGAAAAGGAATCCTCAATCTGAGTATTGCTTTGGCAGTTCTGTGTTAGCAAAAAGTTCAGAAGAGAAGGATTTAGGGGTAGTGATTTCTGACAGTCTCAAAATGGATGAGCAGTGTGGTCGGGCAGTAGGAAAAGCAAGTAGGATGCTTGGCTGCATAGCTAGAGGTATAACAAGCAGGAAGAGGAAGAATGTGATCCCCTTATATAGAGCGCTGGTGAGACCACATTTGGAATACTGTGTTCAGTTCTGGAGACCTCACCTACAAAAAGATATTGACAAAATTGAACGGGTCCAAAGACGGGCTACAAGAATGGTGGACGGTCTTAAGCATAAAACGTATCAGGAAAGACTTCATGAACTCAATCTGTATAGTCTGGAGGACAGAAGGAAAAGGGGGGGACATGATCGAAACATTTAAATATGTCAAAGGGTTAAATAAGGTTCAGGAGGGAAGTGTTTTTAATAGGAAAGTGAACACAAGAACAAGGGGACACAATCTGAAGTTAGTTGGGGGAAAGATCAAAAGCAACGTGAGAAAATATTATTTCACTGAAAGAGTAGTAGATCCTTGGAACAAACTTCCAGCAGACGTGGTTGGTAAATCCACAGTAACTGAATTTAAACATGCCTGGGATAAACATATATCCATTGTAAGATAAAATACAGGAAATGGTATAAGGGCAGACTAGATGGACCATTAGGTCTTTTTCTGCTGTCAGTCTTCTATGTTTCTATACTCCATTCTGTTATTTCTAGCCTGGTGCCCTTCATTTTTCCACAGAAATGGAAGCAGAATGCTCCATCCCGTAATAGGGTAGGTCTGGTTGCCCTGATAGGCTGGTCTCATCAGAGGAAAAACTCCACAGATACTAGCATCCCAACAGGTATACAGTGTTCCCTCGATTTTTGTGGAGGATGCGTTCCAAGACCGCCCGCGAAAGTCGAATTTCCGCGAAGTAGAGATGCGGAAGTAAATACACCATTTTTGGCTATGGACAGTATCACAAGCCTTCCCTTAACACTTTAAACCCCTAAATTACCATTTCCCATTCCCTTAACAACCATTTACCCACCATTATTACTGGTACTGTTGAATTGATCACTTAGTGATCCTGATATTTATCAACATAATTATTTATTAACAATAATTATTTTTTTTGTTATTTAATTGCAAAAATTATTAGTTTGGCGATGATGCATGATGTCATCGGGCAGGAAAAACCGTGGTATAGAAAAAATCCCGTGAAGTATTTTATAATAAATATTTTTTGAAAAACTGGTATAGGCTATTCGCGAAGTTCGAACCTGCGAAAATCGAGGGAACACTGTACTTGAATACAGTGGTCCCTCGATTTTCGCGGGTTCGAACTTCGCGAAACGGCTATACCACGGTTTTTCAAAAATATCAATTATAAAATACTTTGCGGTTCCCCCCCCCTATACCACGTTTTTTCCAGCCCGATGACGTCATACGTCATCGCCAAACTTTTGTCCGCCTTTAATAAATATTTTTTTTTGATAAACTTTAATAAATAAACATGGTGAGTAATAATCTAAATGGTTGCTAAGGGAATGAGAAATTGCAGTTTAGGGGTTTAAAGTGTTAAGGGAAGGCTTGTGATACTATTCATAGCCAAAAAGAGTGTATTTACTTCCGCATCTCTACTTCGCGGAAATTCGACTTTCGCGGGCGGTCTCAGAACGCATCCCCCGCGAAAATCTAGGGAACACTGTAACTAACTTAATTATCAAGCTAATGTAGCCCTCTCTCTTTGTATTTAGAGGTCTTTATTGTATGTGTGTGAAATCATATTTTATTCTCCAGGTTTGACCCCCATCCATCTTCAATATCTTCCAGTCCCACTAGCGGACGTCCTTGACAAACGATACTGCTCAAAAAAGGGAACACTCAAATAACACATCCTAGATCTGAATGAATGAAATACAGTGGTACCTCTACTTAAGAACGCCCCTACTTTTGTAAATAAGAACCGGGTGTTAAAGATTTTTTTTGCCTCTACTTAATAATCACTTTCTAGTTAAGAACCCGAGCCCGGAAAAATTTCCCAGGAAATTTGAGAGCGGCACGAAGGCCTGACCAGTTTCCTGCCATTCCCCCTTTAATCCCGGCCCTTTTGGGCTTTTCTGGGCTGCCAGAGGAGCCTTTCGGTGGCGCTTAAGGAGGCTTTGGCAGCCCAGAGCGAAGGAAGGGAGGGGCCTGCTCCTCCTCGCCACCTCAGAGTCCCTCTTTTTTTTTTAAAGCCTTAAAGTTTTGGATTTTTAAAAATTCCCCTCCCCTCACCTTCCTTCTCTTCCTCCTCCTCCCACCCAAATTCCGAGCTTTTATTTCTTTCCTAATGGGTTTGCACACATTATTTGCTTTTACATTGATTCCTATGAGAAAAATTGCTTCTACTTAAGAACTTTTCTACTTAAGAACCTGGTCACGGAACGAATTCAGTTCTTAAGTAGAGGTACCACTGTATTCTCATTGAATACTTTGTTCTGTACAAAGTTGAATGTGCAGAACAGCATGTGAAATTGATTGTAAAGCAATGTTGCTTCCTAAGTGGACAGTTTGATTTCACAGAAGTTCGATTTACTTGGAGTTATATTGTGTTGTTTAAGTGTTCCCTTTATTTATTTTTTTTGAGAAGTGTATTTTCAAAAGAATGTGGCTTTGGACAAGAAGGGCTTCCTTTAGTCAATTAACAATAAACAACAAAGGAGAGACTGGTGCGTTGGCCTAGAGGTGGAACTCTTGCCTCACAATCAGGAGGCTGTGAGTTCGACCCTCAGCAGATATTTCTCTCTCTGGACACACAGAATATATCTACTTAAAAAAACAAAACACCTCTGTATTGGTGATGGGAAGGGCATCCAGTCAGTAAACACAGCTCCATTCAGTTGCTCATACTCCACCCCGCAAGGGATAATGGGGTTATTAAAAGAGGACGATGAATAAAGGAAAATGACAGAGGCCTGCGTATTTAAGAAAAACACACATAAAGAGGGAAAGACTTGGTGGATTTGTATAAAATGTATGAAATAGAGTAGAGAGAATGAGGAAGGGTGAAGGTTTGCTAAGTAGTAAAAAGCTGGGGGAAATTGAATGAGGAAAGATTCAGGACAGACAAAAATAATCGACCTGGCAACAGTTTGCTTAGTGACCGTTTGGAGTTTACCACAGCACTGAAAAAAGTGTTGTTGCTCTTTTTTCACACGACCATAACAGCGTTTCTGCCATCACGTGATCAGCACTGTCGTGCTTACAATCAGAGATGGGTTCCTATCGGTTCGGACCGGTTCTATAGAACCGGTAATAACGTGGTGGCCTGGGTCGCTAGAACTGGTGGCGACCCAGGCCTGCCGCACCCCCGAGCCAGTTCTCTTGGTGCCACCATTTTGTTTTTTGCTTCTGCACATGTGCAGAAGCTTTTTTTAAAAAACCGTACTGCACATGTGCATAGGGTAATTTCCGGGAAGGGATGCACGCCCCCAAACGTGCATGTCTGTTGCGATGCGAACCGGTGGTGAGGTAAATAGAGCCCACTCTTGGTTACGATGGTTGTAGTGTCCTGTGAGAGGATATCATGGGATCCCCTCCTGACAATGGGGAAGCTGGATTCACTTCACAACTGCATTACTAACTTAACAACGGCAACGTTCACTTAACTGTGACATGAAAGATTGTAAAATGAGGTGAAGTCTGGTGTAACTGTCTCACTTAGCAGGAGAGATTTTGAGCTCGATTGTGGTCCTAAATTGAGTTTCCCCTGACTATTTCATCCCTCCCAATGTAGCAGCTTCCACAGGTTTATATCCTGAAGGCAGGTAGGCCGATAGACAAAACGAGAGGCAGACAACTGTTGTGTGGTGTTGTTAACTAGGGCAGTGTTTCCCAACCTTGGCAACTTGAAGATATTTGGACTTCAACTCCCAGAATTCCCCAGGCAGCATTTGCTGCCTGGGGAATTCTGGGAGTTGAAGTCCAGATATCTTCAAGTTGCCAAGGTTGGGAAATACTGAACTAGGGATTAATCCCTGTGTCTTCCCACTTTTAGCCTGACAACGTTGGCCAATAGGTGGGCATAGCGTACCCCTTAGATTTAGTTAGTGTAACCTGGTTTCGTTGGGTGAACTGCAACGGGAAAGCTCACACAACACACTTAAGCCAAAGCTAGGCCAAGGCCTGTTAAGGTTTAGCCATGTGTGAACTCCGCTACATTCTCACATATTCAGGTTGGAGTCCAAATAAAGTTCCAAAACCAAAGAAACTTTGTCGTGTCATTTGATATTATGGGAAACGAGGGGGGCTTTGGTCATCCCATGTGGGTTTGCTCTGAGAGATTTTTTAGGGTGGGTGGGGGGTATGTGACATGCAGACAACGAAGCTGTTTTTTTTAGAATGAAAGGCTTGGGGAGCAGGTAGCAGCGAAATACATCCGTGGGGTTAGGTATATTGGTATAGGTCAGGGGTAGGCAAAGTTGGCTCTTCTATGACTTGTGGACTTCAACTCCCAGAATTCCTGAGCCAATCATGCTAGCTCAGGAATTGTGGGAATTGAAGTCCACACGTCATAGAAGAACCAACTTTTGCCTACCCTTGGGATAGGTTGATTTAGGAAGAAAAGAGGGACAGTTTTAAACTAGAATTACTAAGGTCATTGTGAATCCAATTGTCTTGGTAAACAGAGTAACCAGGTTACCCAGGGCTGCAGGCCACAACTAAGCTTTGGCCCATTCAGGACCAGGCTTATTTTATTTATTTATTTATTTATTTATTTATTTATTTATTTATTTATTTATTTATTTATTTATTTATTTATTTATTTATTAGATTTGTATGCCGCCCCTCTCCGAAGACTCGGGGCAGCTAACAACAATAAAAAAGACAATGTAAACAAATCTAATACTGTATTAAAAATAGGTTGTGTGACAGCGCTGGGTAAATGGTTAAAACATACAGATTACATTTATTGTCTGGTATCTCCATATCACAGTCTTACTAAGAGATGAAATTCCTCAGATCTTATGTCCATAATCTGTCCCATTACACGTAGGTGAAAAGAGATCCATTTCTCCATCTGCTGCCTGCTGTGTGGCTCTTTGTAAGACTTTTAAATGGCTGTTGGAGAATATGGGACAATTACCCAGCAATCTAGGTATAGCTTGGTGGCCAAAAATAGCTCCCACAATAGAATTCTTTATTGGCCGAGTGTGATTGGACACACAAGGAATTTCTAAGAACACACAGTGCTAAAGCTCACTGCAACAATATCGCCAAAAAGGCTTCTAGAGTTGTTAACGTGATCCTACGCAGCTTCTGCTCCGGCAATCTCACACTACTCACCAGAGCCAACAAAACTTTTGCCAGACCAATCCTTGAATACGGTTCATCTGTCTGGAACCCATACCACATCTCGGACATCAACACCCTAGAAAATGTCCAAAGATACTTCACCAGAAGAGCCCTTCACTCCTCCACTCGAAACAGAATGCCCTAAGAAAGCAGACTATCAATCCTAGGTCTAGAAAGCTTAGAACTGCGACGCCTAAAACACGATCTAAGTATTGCCCACAAAATCATATGCTGCAACGTCCTGCCTGTCAATGACTACTTCAGCTTCAACCGCAACAACACAAGAGCACGCAACAAATTCAAACTTAATATTAATCGCTCCAAGCTCGACTTTAAAAAATATGACTTTAGCAATTGAGTTGTCGAAGCGTGGAACTCATTATCTGACTCAGTAGTGTCAACCCCTAACCCCCAACATTTGTCCCTTAGACTATCTCTGTGGCGGCCCCGGCCCTCTGGAACCAACTCCCCCCAGAGATTAGAATTGCCCCCACCCTCCCTGTCTTTCGCAAACTATTCAAGACTCATTTATACCGCCAGGCATGGGGGAGTTGAGATACTCCTTCCCCCTAGGCCATTACAAGTTATGCATGGTATGTTTGTTTGTATGTTTGGTTTTATTATAAGGGTTTTTAGTTGTTTTATTATTGGATTGTCACATGCTGTTTTTATTATTGTTGTTAGCCGCCCTGAGTCTACGGAGAGGGACGGCATACAAATCCAATAAATAATAATAATAATAATAATAATAATAATAATAATAATAATAATAATTATTATTATTATTATTATCCACGATTGACCTCTCCAGGTTCCTAAGAGGTCAGTAAGGGGCGTACATAAGTGCACTAGTGTGCCTTTCGTCCCCTGTCCAATTGTCTCTCCTTATCTCATATACTGTATCATATATCTTTTCTTCCTTTCATATGTCTTCTCCTCTACTTTTATATCTTTTCTTTATATATAATACTTCATGTCTATCCTCTTCAATATGTATTGTGACAACATAAAATAAATAAATAAATAAATAAATAAATAAATGTGTTGTGGACTACATTACCCAGAGTGCAACTTCCAGCTACATTTCCCCTAATGCAATCTCTTAAAGAAACAGCTCATAAATTGAACTAAATATCCATTTAGTCTGTCAGTATAATAAGTGATAAGTGATACTGACAAACTCCCTTATCTGGTGGTTATTTCTGTTTCACTTTCCTCCTGCTATTTTTCCAGTGTCCCCCCCCCCCACCTCCACCTCCAGTCTTTTGCTCCCGTGATTCTATGACTAATTTCTTTGCTTTCATTTCTACATTTTTGTCCTTGGGTTAGGAATTTAGAGGAAATATTCCTCAAGCTTGGCAGCTTGAACACCTGTAGACTTTTAGTCTAGGTGTGGAATTCTGGGAGTTGAAGTCCACATTTTATTTATTTATTATTTATTATTTATTATTTATTATTTATTATCTATTATCTATTATCTATCTATCTATTATCTATCTATCTATCTATCTATCTATCTATCTATCTATCTATCTATCTATCTATCTATCTATCTATCTATCTATCTACTTATTTATTTATTTGATTTGATTTGATTTGATTTGATTTGATTTGTATGCCGCCCCTCTCCGAAGACTCGGAGTGGCTCACAACAACAAAATGTGGCCTTAAAGTGGCCAAGAATGAAAAAAAAAAGATTTATAGGATGTTTCTTCAGACTGGGGAAGGCTTTTGGAACAAGGAAATGGATACAGAGGCACCTCTATACAGTACCTTCTTTTTTTATGTTGCTATGTGTCGGGATGGCTCCACTCAGTATTTAAGAAAAGTAAAACTCAGAATCCACTTTGAACTTCAAAAGTAAACTTTATTAAATCAGAAGTGAATGCTTTAGAAGCAATGCAAAGTCTGAGGAAAAAGGCACGATAGTTGCCCATATCAGAGTATCCCACTCACCCCCCTTTGGGAAATAACCAATCCCCATTGTCCAACTTCGTTGGGTGGACGCATCTTCACCGTCGCGTCATGCTTATGGAATGCAGCTACTAATGGACTTTCTTATCACCTCTTCTCAAGGAGAAATGAAACGCTTCTGGCTTTCGCCAGAAAAACAAAACTTACCAAGGCCCCTCCAGAAACTTCCTCTCCCAATCCCCAAACACCTCCCCCCTCCCCCCGTTACTTATGACAGCCTAAGTGTAGTCAAAATGGTGCATAAGTGCACCATTGTGCCTACCGTCCCTGTCCTATTGTCTTCTTTTGTTTCTTTTTATCATTACTTATTTAATGTTTTATTTGTACAAATTACCACCCTATAATTGTTTGAATAAATAATAAATAAATAAATAAATAAATAAATAAATAAATGAAACATAGTGAGGCTGACACTATGACATTGGGGAATATAGTCTACAATCCCTTGGCCAATGCCACCTCTCTAAAGTCTTGGGAGGGGCTCCTCCAGATAGTTATGGAACTGCATTTTTTTCCTGTTCTTGGTGTAATAGAAGGGGCAAAGCAATCTAATTATATGTATTTAATGACATTAAATTAAAACACATTTAATTTCTATCCGAGCCTTGTCAACTTCTTCGACATGTGTTGGGGAACGTCCAGATCTGAACCATATCTAAAAGGTGAGTTAGGATTCTTAGCTTGAAAAAAAATTTAGGAAGTCCTATTGGTTTCCTTTGACCCAAGATTCAGGCCCACCTGTGGTTGAGGGGCTTCTCCGGGTCCTGTCGACTAAACAATGTCGTTTGGCGGGACCCAGGGGAAGAGCCTTCTCTGTGGTGGCCCCGACCCTCTGGAACCAACTCCCCCCAGAGATCAGAGTTGCCCCCACCCTCCTCGCCTTTCGTAAGCTCCTTAAAACCCACCTCTGTCATCAGGCATGGGGGAATTGAGATATTCCTTTCCCCTCAGGCCTATACAATTTATGCGTGGTATGTCTGTGTGTATGTTTGGTTTTCTTAAATAAGGGTCTTTTTAAATTAATTTAAATATTAGATTTGTTACATATTGTTTCATTATTGTTGTTAGCCGCCCCGAGTCTACGGAGAGGGGCGGCACACAAATGTAATAAATAAATAAATAAATAAATAAATAAATAAATAAATAAATAAATAAATAAATAAATAAATAAATAAATAAATAAATAAATAAATAAATAAATGAATGAATAAATAAATAATAAATAAATAAATAAATAAATAAATAAATAAAATAAAAAATAAAAAATAAATAAACAAATAAACAAATAAATAAACAAATAAATAAATAAATAAATAAATAAATAAATAAATAAATAAATAAATAAATAAATAAAAAAAACGTTGTATTGTGACCAGAGACTGATAGGAAGCCCACGCAGCTCACAAAGAATTGGTATAGTGTGGGTGTATCTGGGTGCAGCTGCATTCTGGACCAACTGTAGTCTCTGAACACTCTTGAAGGGAAGCCCCATGTAGAATGCATTGCAACAATCCAGCCGTGAGGTGATAAGGGCATAAGTGACCATGAGAACAGCCTCTCGATCCAAGTAGGGCCGCAACTGGTGCACTAGTTGAACCTGTGCAAAGGTCCCCCTAGTTACAGCTGTCAGATGTTGATCTAGTCTTAGTTGTGAGTCTAGGAGGAGACCCCAACTGCCAACCCGTTCTGAGGGGGTTAATTTCTCTCCTCCACAGAACCAAGGAAGGACAGTCGACATAGTCCTTTGGAGGCAGTATCCATTCGGTCTTGTCAGGGTTAGGGTTTTTTTTTTTTTTAAAGATTTGTATGCCGTCCCTCTCCGAGGACTGTCACAGTTTGTAAATGATTAATATCCGTTTGAACATTAACCCCACGGAGACGATAGACGAAGCCTTTAATCATTTGTTCAAAAACAAGATTTCTTTTATTATAAAAGTAGAAAAATAAAACATGTCACGAGGGACAAAACAACAAATATGTCTTTACATGATAGAATGGAGAATAGAATTTTAGGGTGAAGAAGAAGGAAGTGATGTTAGTTTTGGCAGGATGTTACATCATAATAGGAGGATCTTAGTAAAACACACACAGTTAACCCTTTAATTACTAAATGTCTCCGGGGCTGGCAATATTCAGAGTGACAAACGCATCATATATAAATCCAATATTAAAACATTTTTTAAAACACTTATTAAAAAACAATTATACAACCCAAACACACCATACATAAACCAAAACAGCTAAGGATATATCAATTCTTCCATGCCTGGCGACATAAGTGGGTTTTCAAGAGTTTGCGAAAGGCAAGGAGAGTGGGGGCAGTTCTAATCTCCGGGGAGAGTTGATTCCAGAGGGCCGGGGCCGCCACAGAGAAGGCTCTTCCCCTGGGTCCCACCAGACGACATTGTTTTGTCGATGGGACCCGGAGAAGGCCCACTCTATGGGACCTAATCGGTCACTGGGATTCGTGCGGCAGCAGGCAGTCCGGGAGGTATTCTGGTCCGATGCCATGTAGGGCTTTATAAGTCATAACCAACGCTTTGAATTCTGACCAGAAACTGATTGGCAACCAGTGCAGGCTGCAGAGTTGTTGATGAAACATGGGCATATCTGGGTAAGCCCATGATTGCTCTCGCAGCCACATTCTGCACGATCTGATGTTTTCGAACACTTTTCAAAGGTAGCCCCATGCGTTGCAGTAGTCGAATCTTGAGGTGATGAGGGCATGAGTGACTGTGAGCAATGACTCCCTGTCCAAATAGGGCTGCAACTAGTGCACCAGGTAAACCTGGGCAAGCACCCTCCTCGCCACAGCTGAAAGATGGTGCTCTAATGTAAGCTGTGAACCAAGGAGGATGCCCAAAGTTGCGGACCCTCTCCGAGGGGGTCAATAATTCCCCCCTAGGGTGATGGACGGACAGATGGAATTGTCCTTGGTAGGCAGAACCCACAGCCACTCCGTCTTGTCAGGGTTGAGTTTGAGCCTGTTGACACCCATCCAGACCTCAACAGCCTCCAGGCACCGGCGCATCACATCCACTGCTTCGCTGACTGGACATGGGGTGGAGATGTACAACTGGGTATCATCAGTGTACTGATGATACCTCACCCCATGCCCTTGGATGATCTCACCCAGAGCCTGTTGACTCCCATCCAGACCCTTACAGCCGCCAGGCACCAGCACATTACATCCACTGCTTCACTGAACTGACATGGGGGACCAGAATATCTCCAGGACCGCCTTCTGCCGCACGAATCCCAGCGACCAGTTAGATCCCACAGAGTTGTCCTTCTTCGGGTCCCGTCGACAAAACAGTGTCAATTGGCGGGACCCAGGGGAAAAGCCTTCTCTGTGGCGGCCCCGGCCCTCTGGAACCAGTTCCCCTCCGAGATCAGAATTACCCCCACCCTCTTTGCCTTTCGTAAGCTCCTTAAAAGCCATCTCTGTCGTCACGCATGGGGGAACTGAGATATTCCTTTCCCGCTAGGCCTATACAATTTATACATGGTATGTTGGTGTGTGTGCTTGTTTGGTTTTTAATAAGGTTTTTTTAAAGTTATTTTAAATATTAGATTTGTTATATGCTGTTTTTATTATTGTTGTTAGCCGCCCCGAGTCTACGGAGAGTGGCGGCATACAAATCCAATTAAATAGATAAATAGATAAACAGATAAACAGATAGAAACATAGAAACATAGAAGTCTGACGGCAGAAAAAGACCTCATGGTCCATCTAGTCTGCCCTTATACTATTTTCTGTATTTTATCTTAGGATGGATATATGTTTATCCCAGGCATGTTTAAATTCAGTTACTGTGGATTTATCTACCACATCTGCTGGAAGTTTGTTCCAAGGATCTACTACTCTTTCAGTAAAATAATATTTTCTCATGTTGCTTTTGATCTTTCCCCCAACTAACTTCAGATTGTGTCCCCTTGTTCTTGTGTTCACTTTCCTATTAAAAACACTTCCCTCCTGGACCTTATTTAACCCTTTAATATATTTAAATGTTTCGATCATGTCCCCCCTTTTCCTTCTGTGCTCCAGACTATACAGATTGAGTTCATTAAGTCTTTCCTGATACGTTTTATGCTTAAGACCTTCCACCATTCTTGTAGCCCGTCTTTGGACCCGTTCAATTTTGTCAATATCTTTTTGTAGGTGAGGTCTCCAGAACTGAACACAGTATTCCAAATGTGGTCTCACCAGCATTCTATATAGTGGGATCATAATCTCCCTCTTCCTGCTTGTTATACCTCTAGCTATGCAGCCAAGCATCCTACTTGCTTTCCCTACCGCCTGACTGCACTGTTCACCCATTTTGAGACTGTCAGAAATCACTACCCCTAAATCCTTTTCTTTTGAAGTTTTTGCCAACACTGAACTGCCAATACAATACTCAGATTGAGGATTCCTTTTCCCCAAGTGCATTATTTTACATTTGGAAACATTAAACTGCAGTTTCCATTGCTTAGACAATTTATCTAGTAAAGCTAAATCATTTACCATATTACAGACGCCTCCAGGAATATCAACCCTATTGCACACTTTAGAGTCATCGGCAAATAGGCAAACCTTCCCTACCAAACCTTCCCCTATGTCACTCACAAATATATTAAAAAGAATAGGACACAGAACAGATCCTTGTGGCACACCGCTTGTAACCTGACTCTGCTCAGAATACTCGCCATTAACAATAACTCTCTGATGTCTACGCTTCAGCCAGCTGCAAATCCATTGAACTATCCAGGGATTAAGTCCAATCTTCACTAATTTATCTATCAGCTCTTTATGTGGAACCGTATCAAAGGCTTTGCTGAAGTCCAGGTAGGCAATATCCACGGCACCACCTTCATCCAACACCTTTGTGACATAGTCAAAGAAATCAATGAGATTAGTCTGACATGATTTGCCTTCAGTAAAGCCATGCTGATTTGGGTCTAATAAGTTATTGTTTTTTAGGTGCTGATTTATCCTCTTTTTGAGTAGAGTCTCCATCATTTTAAACAGATAAACAGATAAACAGATAAACAGGTAAATAGGTAAATAGGTAAATAGATAAATAAATAGATAAATAGATAAATAGATAGATAAATAGATAAATAGATAAATAGATAAATAGATAAACAGATAAACAGGTAAACAGGTAAACAGGTAAACAGGTAAATAGGTAAATTGATAAATAAATAGATAAATAGATAAATAGATAAATAGATAAATAGATAAATAGATAAATAGATAAATAGATAAATAGATAGATAAATAGATAAATAGATAAATAGATAGATAGATAGATAAATAGATAAATAGATAAATAGATAAATAGATAAATAGATAAATAGATAAATAGATAAATAGATAGATAAATAGATAAATAGATAAATAGATAAATAGATAAATCAATCAATCAATAAATTAATTAATAGATTAATAAATTAATAGATAGATAAATAAGTAAATAAGTAAATAAGTAAATAAGTAAATAAGTAAATAAATGCAGCTGGGTGTCATCAACATATTGCTGAAACCAGTTGCCACCTGAAAAATCACTTTTGGGACACCCACGACCTGGATGACTGAGAATTCTACAGACAGTTAGCTATACTGTTTGGGATGAATACCCTTCAAATCGTGTGGCAGTAGAAATGGATTTCCAGAGGAAAAATTACAGACTCCAAGAACTAAGAGCATTACTCAGGTGACCCTAAGGACACAGCTAAGCTTCCAAGTGCTTCAACAACCCTTTAAAACAAGTTGCCAAACTCGATTTCAGTGAGGGCCGTATCAGGGTTGTGTTTCATCTCATGTGTGTGTGTGTAGGAGGGGAGGTTGGTGTGGTTAGCTCAACATCACTCACAATGGAGGCATCTCTGGTGGCCAGTGAAAAACAGCTATGTTTTCGCTGCTAGGGAGTTGAGGAGGCCTTCGCAGCTGAAAATGGAGCTCAGAAAAAGCATCTTTGGGACCAGTCTTTTGAAACCAGGTTGGATGTAATATGGATTCTGGCCACTAGATGGCAGCAAGCAACCCCCATCTTTTGAATTCAACAGACGGTTGAAAAAACTCAAACGGGAAACAGAATTTAATTTGGTTTTGAATCCCGGAATAACAGATCTGGAAGGGACTTTAGAGGTCTTCTAGTCCAACCCCCTGTTCAGGCAGTTGATCCTCTACCATTTTAGACAAAATACCTTATTCTAGCAGACCTGAAATGCTGGGATTAGACAATTCACAACTACGTCGCCTCCGATCTGATCTAAGTGTAGTTCATAAAATTTATTTATTTTATTTATTTATTTTATCAAGTACGTATTGGTGGTATACAAAAATATAATAATATTTATATACATGATACTAGTAAAAGTGAAACATTAGGACAGAGAACGGAAGGCACTCTGGTGCACTTATGCACATCCCTTACTGACCTCTTGGATATACATACATACATACATACATACATACATACATACATACATACATACATAATATATATTTATATATATATATTCAGCAAAAAAACATGTGACATATATATATATATACAGATAGAATTGTCGGCTATCAATAAAATTAACTGCCTTGGAAATGGCCCTGGGTTGGGCCGAGAGGCAAAAAAGGAGCTGTGATGTTCCTTCAATACACCAGGGTGATTCGACACAAAAATATGTAACCCTTCCCTGGTGCAGAGCTGAAGGGATTGGATACTGTAGCCTAGAGGATAATTCTCTGCCTTACAAGGCAAAGGTTGCAGGTTCAAATCCCAGTGGGTATGGCTAGCTGATGAGGCCAAAATAAGGCCGAAATAGATCTATCCTAGTCTCCCTTAATTTTCAAATTCAGCAAAAAAACATGTGATATATATATATACATTCCTTGGGGCAGGAGCTGGGACAGAGCTAGCTAACAACAACATATACTAGAACCTGGAATGTCAGCTTTTCAGGTGTGTGGTCCTGATGAGTGTGCATGCACATCCACAACATTTTTGCATGACATTTTCAGTACTTGATACTGAAAAGGTTCACTATCACTGGCCTAGGCCTCCTGCAGCATTTTGCTGGCCTAAATGAGATGTGTGCAGTCCCCTCTGTGCCCCATTTTGGCTGGCAAAGTGTTGCAGGAGGCTGTCCAGACCAAAAATGTACTGTGTGAGGGCCACGCATGGCCTCCTGCACCCCATTTTGGCTGCCAGATTCACCGGGGGGCCAGTCCTTTGCTATTTCTAGGCTGACCCCGTGAGTCAGATTTAAGCACACTTTGGGCTGGATCCAGCCCACAGGCCTTAAGTTTGACACCCCTGCCCTAAGCTATTTCAGACTTGCCAGATCTTCTAAAAAAAGAAATACAGTGGTACCTCAAGTCTAATTCGTTCCAGACCTGAGCTCGTATGTCGATCAACTCGCATCTCGAACGAATGCCTTTAGACTTTGTTTTTCGTGCCGAGATAACTGGAAGGTGTTCTGTCTGGGTCCCCCCAGACGCCAACACCAACCAAAAAGAGTATCCAGACACACTGGTAAAAAGCAAAGGCAGTTTATATACTGGAAAGCAAACACAGGTAACAAAAACTGTTCTTACAGACAGGAACACAATGCAGTTTCACAGAGGTTTCACGAAGGCCAGGCAATAAAACAGGATTCTTGCTGGCAAAAACAACTCTGGAGATAATAAAACCCACGCCTCCCCCAAGTCTTCCAGGCTTCTAGGCCACAAGCCAAGATCAGAGACGCCAAGAATCGAAGCAAGGTCACAGGACTCCCAGTTGATAACTCTCCACGAGACTGTAAGGGTGGGCCTGCCTTTTCAACCCTGCTGAGGAGAACCACACCCAAACCCAGCTGTTGCCAATTCAGGGATGGAAATATCTTTCTAATTGGCCCCTTCTTTGAGCTGCACATCTCTGCCTCATGTCTATTATAGCCTGTGCGTCTTCATCCAATGAATCCAGGCTACTAGCTGGGGAGAGGCCCCCCCGGGGGTCTCAGGCTGCTCTCCCTCCTCCTCCTCCTGACGTTCCTCTCCCCCGTCTGCCTGGTCCTCCCCCTCCTGGTCACTGTCCTCCTCCTCTGGGCATGGATCCGGCAGAGCTCCAGCTGGTCCCTGAGGAGCCTCAGGCTGAATCACAACAGAAGGAAGGAATTCTTGCGCCACCTAGTGGAAGCTCGGCTCGTATCCCAAATTTGAGCTCGGGTGTCGAACAGAAATTTTGCTCGCGTCTCGGCTCGTAACTTGGAATACTCGCATGTGGAGCAGCTTGTATCTAGAGGTACTACTGTAAAGACTTCTGGGCCCTGAGTCCATTTCACAAAGATGTCCCCTCAGAATTAGCAAAGAAGGTGTCTTGGACTTCATGAAGTGCCGAGGGATTTGCTTTCAGAACAGAAATACTATTATTATTATTATTATTCCCCTTCTTCCTTTTGAAATGGGAAGTTAAAAGTGTTCAACAACTGAGAATAACACATCCGTTACTGAGCTACAAAGAGATCCAGATATAATACTCGGTGCTCAAAATTGGCCAGAGGTTTCTGTTTTCCTTTCAGCCAGGCCAAAATGGCTCAGTCTGGATCTCAAAAAAGATACCTGATTACTCCCTCATGCTGTTTTAGGTTTAATTGTTTTAAATTCAAATTAGTTTCCATTCCAAAGCAAAGCTTACAAAATTAAGGGGCGGAGGGTAAGTCATGAGAAACAATTCTAAATCAGCAGACATTTGAAACAAGAAGCGTGGGAATATCAATCACAATTTAAATAAAATGTGTACCTTGTTTTCCCCAAACTAAAACCTTTTTCCTCTGGTGAGGGTTAGGGAGACAGAGCTGGAAATCAGGTAAGACAGCAAGAGGAGCCCTGTCTTGTTCCACATGCCCAAAACATAGAAACATAGAAGACTGACGGCAGAAAAAGACCTCATGGTCCATCTAGTCTGCCCTTATACTATTTCCTGTATTTTCTCTTTGGATGGATATATGTTTATCCCAGGCATGTTTAAATTCAGTTACTGTGGATTTACCAGCCATGTCTGCTGGAAGTTTGTTCCAAGGATCTACTACTCTTTCAGTAAAATAATATTTCTCATGTTGCTTTTGATCTTTCCCCCAACTAACTTAAGATTGTGTCCCCTTGTTCTTGTGTTCACTTTCCTATTAAAAACACTTCCCTCCTGGACCTTATTTAACCCTTTAACATATTTAAATGTTTCGACTATGTCCCCCCTTTTCCTTCTGTCCTCCAGACTATACAGATTGAGTTCATTAAGTCTTAAGAAAATAATAGAGCCTTCTCTGTGGCGGCCCCGACCCTCTGGAAGCAGCTCCCCCCTGAGATTAGAACTGCCCCCACCCTCCTTGCCTTTTGTAAACTCCTTAAAACCCACCTCTGCCATCAGGCATGGGGGAACTGATATAACTTCCCCAGGCCTATATTGTTCATGTATGGTATGTTGTGTGCATGTTTTTTTAAATTATGGGTTTTTAGTTTTAATTATTAGATTTGTATTCTACATTGTTTTTTCTATTACTGTTGTGAGCCGCCCCGAGTCTACGGAGAGGGGCGGCATACTTACTAACTAACTAACTAACTAACTAACTAACTAACTAACTAACTAACTAACTAACTAACTAACTAACTAACTAACCAACCAACCAACCAACCAACCAACCAACCAACCAACCAACCAACCAACCAAATAAATAAAATAAATAAAAAGAACTACCTGAAAATAAGTCCAAACACTTATTTTGGGTTGCAAAAAAAATATAAGACAAGGTCTTATTTTCAGGGAAACACAGCAATGGGGCAATTTGCACAAACAAGATGGATGTAAATTATGGAGTCCTTGGTGCTCTCCGAGTTTGGTTATTTTCTTTCAGACATTTCATCACCCAGCTAGATAACATCATCAATATCCAAGGAGGGTGGGGTTTACTCTGAAGCACTGAAGATATTATGCCTCTTTGGTTAATGAATCATCTGCAGGAACGTAATCACGCCCAGAAGGCAATAAGGACCCCACAGTTCAACACATATTCTCTTAATTAATTGGGTATTTATTAATTTGAAGAAAGAAAATGTATTGGAATGAAGATGGATATTACAGCTCAGCTCTCCCTGTTATCTGTGCTTTGAACAGTACTGCACAGGAACTGTTGGCAGCCAGTTAGAGCAGGGGTCCCCAACCGCCGGTCCGCGGACCAGTACCGGGCCGCAAGGCATGTTGCACCGGTCCGCGGAGTCAGCAGCTGCTGTGGAGCCGGCGAGTGCCAAGCTGTTTCCTGTCTCTTTCCCCTCACGTTCACTTGGGACCGCCATTTGCCTCAGGCTGAGAAAACCTTTGCTTGCTTGCTTTCTTCCTTTCCTGTCTTTCTTCTCTCATCGAAAGTGGTCTATTTCCTCCTTGCAAAGCCCTTGCAAAGCCCTCGCTCTGCCTGCAGCTCAAACGAAAAGGCTTTGGCATTGTGCAGCTCTTTTTTTGCTAGGCTCCCCCACCCTATTCCCGGGGTCCTGGGTGGGAGCGAAGCCAGGGGTGTGTGTGTGACCATGAAACCCCCACCACCAGCTCTGGTAATTTTCTTTTGGAAGGATTCCTTGCTGCAAGAAAATTACCAGACCTGGCAGTGGTGGGCGCTCCAAGCAGGCAGCGATCGCAAAGGAAGGTGACTGTGTCCGTGGAGGCACCTCCCCCTGCTCTGGGATTCCTTGCTGCAATCCCAGCCGGAACGGGGTGGGGGATGTCCTCTGGAACTGCTGAAAGGCAAACGGCGGTCCCGAGTGAACAGGAGGGGAAAGAGACAGGAAACCGCCCTCTCCTACCCTTCCTCCCTCTGTCACCTCAACTCCCCCGCAAAATTAAAAAGGGGGGGGAGAGACAATGGAACGATAAGCTAAACCCCCTTTCCGCCCCCACCGGGCCATAGAAAAATTGTCTTGCTGAAACTGGTCCCTGGTGGAAAAAAGGTTGGGAACCACTGAGTTAGAGGGACATTTCTTCGAATACTTTTCTTCCTTCAAATTTCTTTCATCAAATCAGGTTATAGAATAGAATAGAATAGAATTCTATATTGGGCAAGTGTAATTGCACACACACATGGAATTTATCTTTGGTGCATATACTCCCAGTGTACCTAAAAGAAAAGATAGATTTGTCAAAAATCAAGAGGTACAACAATGATTGTCATAGGATACAAATAAACAATCAGGAACAGTGTTCCCTCTAATTTTTTTTGGGGGTGGGCGGAAAAGTATAGTGTCTGAGCAGCAGCCCCTTCAGGACTGGGCGGCACAAAAAAAATATAAATAAATAAACAAACAAACAAACAAACAAACAAAAACCCACCCTGTTTTGCCTCAGAGAATTTCAAAATAAAATACTGTACTGTGTGTCTATAACAGTGAGCTCATAATAGGGCAACTCTATCAATATCAAAATGCCACTTAAATAGTTGAGCTAGTTTCAAACTAGATTTTGATTTTTTTCCCTCTCTTCCTTACTCCCATTCTTTTTCTTCCTCTCTTCTTTCCTCTCTTTTTTCTATCTGTTTCTCTCTCTTCCTCTCTCTCTCCTTCCCTCTCACTCTTTCCCTCTCGGCTTCTGGGCAGGTTTGGAAAACTCTGAGTTGATGATGATTTTTAAGTGAGCGATTGCTCACTGCTCAGCTTAGAGGGAACTATGATCAGGAATCATTTATTTATTTATGGGAGACAGGGGGTTTCATTCCCTTTTTTTGGTTATGGACTCAGCAAGGTTCCCTTTCAATGCGTTAGGTCAGGAAATGCCTTCTTAAGAATGTAAGCAACACGGGAGAGTTGCGCTGGCCGGCCGAGTGTGTCCTTCCGTGAAATTTTGTCCTTCACAAACCTCCCTCAAGATACAAGTCAAAAAAGGCAGATGTTGGCAGAGCTGCCAACAACAGTGAAGGCCTCAGAGAGCCCCTCCCTGTGTCCCGACTCATATGTCCTAAAAGCAGCAGGGATTCAGGTGGGATGGCCATCCGCGGTGACTCAGCACTCGAGAAGACCTCGGGCTCCAGATCGGGTGAAGTCATGTTGTGTGAGGATTGGAAGCAGATGTGAGCGGTGAATTTCTGCAGCTGTGCAACCCGTGATGCAAACCAGATGTGGTGCCCGGAATGGACCTGGGATGGAGACAGATAGAGGAGGCCGAGACCTCAAGGGATGGATGGAGGCCGGAAATGTGATCTCTCCTTTTTGCCCCTTGACTCCAAGCGAAAGGCCTACAGCCAAACTCATCTGATAGACTGAAAAAGGTCTTCTTCCCTTTCTTCTCAGACTGCAGATAGGTCAATTACAGGACAACAGTTAACACTCCCAACTGTTAAGTATTGAGACCGTATGGTTTACTCTTTTATGTACACTGAGAGCATATGCACCAAGACAAATTCCTTGTGTGTCCAATCACACTTGGCCAATAAAATTCTATTCTATTCTATTCTATTCCATTCCATTCCATTCCATCCCATCCCATCCCATCCCATTCCATTCCATTCCATTCTATTCTATGGTCCATAATTCAAGCGGGAAAATGGAAACTGTTGATTGGTTGAGCCATCTGACAGCTCCCTATATGAGAGGCAGCTGTCAGCTTGGCTAGTTGCTGGATCTTATTCACTGCTGGAAAAAAGAAAGAAAGGAAGGAAGGAAGAAAGAAAGAAAGAAAGAAAGGTAATTAGGCAGGTAGGTAGGTAGATAGATAAATGGATGGATGGATGGACGGACGGACGGACAGACAGACAGAAAGAATTCTTTCTTGGCCAAGTGTGATTGGACACACAAGGAAAAGAAAATATACATTTGTCAAGAACTGTTGTTCAAAGCTGTTGTCTCAAGCTTCTTCAGTCCCAGGACTTAACAGGAAGTCTTGATTCTTTGATTGTATAGGGTGAAGAATCTAGTGCAGTGATGGCGAAACTTTTTTTTTCTTGGGTACCAAAAGAGCATATGTGCGTGCTATCATGCATGCAGAAATGCTCACACCCATAATTTAATGCTTGGGGAGGGCAAAACAGCTTCCCCTGCCCCCCGGATGCCCTCTGGAGGCTGAAAATGGCCTATTTACCAACTTCTGGTGGGCCCAGTAGGCTCGTGTTTTGCCGTCCCCAGGCTCCAAAGGCTTCACTGGAACCGGGGGAGGGTAAAAACACCCTCCCCCACCCCCTGGAGACTCTCTGGAAGCCAAAAACACCCTCCCAGAGCCCCTTGTGTGAGCCAAAAATCAGCTGTGGCCGGCACACATATGCACGTTGGAGCTGAGCTAGGGCAACGGCTTGCGTGCCAGCAGATATGGCTCCGTGTGCCACCTGTGGCACCTGTGCCATAGGTTTGTCATCACTGGTCTAGTGGTTATTGAAAGGATTCCCAATGAGGAATCTACAATTGACCTCTCCCCCTTTCTAAGAGGTCTGCAAGGGGCGTGCATAAGCGCGCCACTGTGCCTACCGTCCCTGTCCTATTGTCTTCTTTTGTTACTTTTTATCATTACTTATCTAATGTTTTATTTGTACAAATTATCACCCTATAATTGTTTGACTAAATGAACAAATGAACAAATGAACAAATGAACAAATAAACAAATGAACAAATAAACAAATAAATGAGAAGGACACATAGCTCGAGATTTGAGCTGAAGATGATCTTAAGAAGCTCCTTGGATGAGAAGCGAAACGTCTTCAAAGGAAAAACAAGAAAGTCCATTTGCTTCTTGAAAAAAGCACATTTGGGACAGGCTGAGATTCTTCAGCCTTTTCCGGAGACGATGCTAAGGCTGGTTCCAGATAGAAATGTTTACTGGGGCCAAAGGTCACTAAGCCTGTCATTAAACGAAGAGGCATAACATGAGCCGCACTCAATCAAATCTTTATTAGGGTCACAGGCCAGTATAAGATGGGTGGAATCCAAAGAATAGTTTTAAAAGTTAAATAAAAGAAGAAGTTAAAAAGAATCTAAAAACTGAAATACGTACATTGAGCAGGAATGGAAGGAGTTCAATATTTGTATTTACTTAATACTTTTATCCCATCTATCTATCTATCTTCCATAAAAAGGGATAAAAGTATTAAGTAAAAATAAATATTGAATTCTTTTCATTTCTGCGCCATGCTTTTACTCCTTTTCCAGTTTAAATGGAGTCCTTCGGGATTGGGCGTCATAGAAGTCGAATAAATAAATAAATGTGATGTTGATTTTATAATAGAATAGAATAGAATAGAATAGAATAACAGAGTTGGAAGGGACCTTGGAGATCTTCTAGTCCAACCCCCTGCTTGGAAACCCCACACCACTTCAGACAAATGGTTATCCAACATCTTCTTAAAAACTTCCAGTGTTGGAGCATTCACAACTTCTGGAGGCAAGCTGTTCCACTGGTTAATTGTTCTAATTGTCAGGCAATTTCTCCTTAGTTTTAGGTTGCTTCTCTCCTTGCTTCTTGTTCTACAAGCATTAGAATTGTTGTAGCTTGCTGAGCTGATTCTGGCATTTTGGGGGTTGCACTGGTAGATGATGATCACAAACCTTCACTCCTCCACTCGAAATAGAATACCCTACGAGACTAGACTTTCAATCCTGGGCCTAGAAAGTTTAGAACTAAGACGCTTAAACAAGATCTAAGTATTGCCCACAAGATCATATGCTGCAACGTCCTGCCGGTCGGTGACTACTTCAGCTTCAACCACAACAACACAAGAGCACACAACAGATTTAAACTTAATAGTAACCGCTCCAAACTTGACTGTAAAAAATATGACTTCAGTAACCGAGTTGTTGAAGCGTGGAACTCATTACCGGCTCCAGAGTGTCATCCCCAAACCCCCAACACTTTACCCTTAGATTATCTACGGTTGACCTATCCAGATTGCTAAGAGGTCAGTAAGGGGCGAGTACAAGTGCACTAGAGTGCCTTCCGTCCCCTGTCCTATTGCTCTCCTATATCTCCTATTCCTTTCTTCTATTCCTATATCTCTTCTTCTACTCTTTCATTGATATGTTCTATTCCTATATCTTCTTTTCTATTATTTCTTAGATATATTTTATTATGAGTGTTGTATCCTGTAATGGCTACCTTGTAACTCTGTAAATAGTTTGTTCCTCTTTCAGCGCTGTCTGAGCCCAAGCAGGAAGTCGCTCCTGATTGGCTCAGACGCGGCCGGCTCTGGCTTTGGCGGGAACCGCAAATATATAAAAGGAGCGGTTTCTCCAGCCAGAGTCAGTCGGTACTCGCTGAATTGTCACTTTACCTTGCTGAGCTGTCACTTATTCTCTGAGCTGAATAAAAGTACCGATTGCTCCAAACCCTGTCTCTGGGTCTACTTCACTGGCGACGAACGGACGGAAGAAACTTCGCGTGCAACATG
The DNA here is from genome assembly GCF_031021105.1 of Erythrolamprus reginae. Taxonomy (NCBI): domain Eukaryota; kingdom Metazoa; phylum Chordata; class Lepidosauria; order Squamata; family Dipsadidae; genus Erythrolamprus; species Erythrolamprus reginae. Next base: position 27,726,901 of record NC_091951.1, on the reverse strand, counting down.
GACAAAATCCAGATCGGCCAGGCTCCGGAACTCTTCGATCCCGAGAAATCGACATGGGACGAGTACATGGCCACCTTCGAGATCTTCCTCGAGGCGGCGGGAATGCAGGACGCCGAAGCCGATCGCAGACGGGCTATTTTCCTTAACTACTGCGGCGCAGAAATCCGCAGACTAGCCCAAACTCTCACCGAACCAGAACAAGCAAGAGCCACAGCGTGGGACGTCCTACAACAAAAACTGGCGAGCCACTTCAAGCCGACCAAACCAGCCATGGTTTTTCGGCATCAATTCCACATGATGGTTCAGAGGGAAACCGAGTCGATCAGCCAGTTTACAACGCGGCTGCGAACGGTACTTGCTCAATGCAAGTTTAAAGACCCGGAAGCTCGCCTCACCGACGCCCTGGTTTTCGGCATGAAAAGCAACACGGTGAGAAATAAACTCCTCATCGAAGAAGAGCCGACTCTACAAACCGTAATTAAACTGGCGCAAACCGCAGAAGCAGCCGACGCAGCGGCGAGAGAATTGAAAGAGCACGGAAGGCGAGAAATCATTGCAAAAATCAACTCCGCGTCTCCCAGCGCCGTGGAAACAGACAACCCCAGCCAACAAAGTTCCAGCGGAGACAACTGCCTCCTAGTGCAAGACCAGCCGAGACACCTGAGAGCTACTCACCCAGCCCCCTGCGCGGGCTGCCGGGGAAATCACCAGCGCCATCGATGCCCCTTCCGAGACGCTACATGCCGCCGTTGCAACCGGAGAGGCCACATCGCCATCGCATGCAGAGCAACAGCGCCAGAGGACACATTTGCCACACCGCAATACCAGCGACCTCAAAACCAGACCCCCCAAGCGCGAGAAAGGAGACCATTCCGCAACGCGGGTCAAAGGAACTACTCAACCGCTAACCGCGACTACTATAGAGGTAACTCTCAATTTTCCGTGAATAACACGGCAACCAAAAAGGGGGCTAAAATTGTTATATCACTGTTACTCAATAACCAACCTTGCTCAATGGAGCTGGATACGGGCTCTAGATATACCATCATGCCCTCGGAAAAATTTAAACTGTATATGCCTAATGTATCTAAGGCTGACCTAAATCAAACCTCTTTGGTGATTAGAGACTTTCAGGGGGGAGTAATCTCGGTCTTGGGAACAGCAAATGTACCTATCGCATTCAAGAATGTTAAATGTACCCTTCCCATGCTTATTGTAACAGGGGCCAAGCACTCTCTTCTGGGTTTAGCATGGATGGAACCACTGGGGATCGAGATTTCGGGGGTGTGTAATGTAAACTGTTATGATATGCCTAACTTTGTGAAAGAATTCCCTGAAGTGTTAAGCCCCACACTGGGATTGTATAAGGGGCCCCCTATATCTTTCTCTATTGACCCCAAGGTCCCACCGATCAGACTAAAACCTCGCAGGGTCCCCCTGCCGCTCCTCCCCAAACTAGACATACAGCTGGACAAACTCATTAGCCAAGGTATTTTGGTCCCTGTGGAGCAGGGGCCATGGGAAACTCCCATAGTTACCCCTCTGAAGCCAGATGGCTCGTTAAGAGTTTGCGCTGATTACAAATCGACCCTAAACAAGGCACTCCAACACCACCCCTACCCCATCCCGGTTGTGCAACAACTGCTACACTCCCTGGGGGAGGGGAAAAGGTTCGCAAAGATCGACCTGGCGCAGGCTTACCAGCAACTTCCGGTCGATGAACAAACAGCAAACGCTCAAACAATTGTAACGCACAGGGGGGCTTTCAAATGCACGAGGTTACAGTTTGGGGTAAGCATAGCCCCAGGAATATTCCAGAGCATTATGGAACGCCTATTGTCAGGGGTAAATGGGGCCATTCCATACTTTGATGACATCTTAATTGCAGGGGAAAACCAGGAACAAGTAAACAAAAGAATAAGGGAAGTACTTAAGAGGTTACAGGACAAAGGTTTAAGAATCAAGCCTGATAAATGTGTCTGGGGAACCAACAGTATAGAATTCCTAGGATATAAAATAGATAAGGAAGGTATCCACCCCACAACAGAGAAGCTGAGAGCAATTAGAGAAGCCCCAGAGCCACGAGATAAGAATGAGTTGCAGGCATTTTTGGGCCTCCTTAATTTTTATTCCGTTTTTTTTAAAGCAGAAGGCAACAGTAGCAGAGCCTCTTCATCGTTTACTCCAGAAGGAAGCCCGCTGGACATGGGGGAAAACTGAACGTGAAGCTTTTTCTCAAATAAAAAATTTATTAACCTCTAAAAGTGTAGTAGTCCAATATAGTGCTTCACTACCCATTAGGCTCACGTGCGACGCTTCGCCGTACGGCATAGGAGGAGTCCTAGCTCACGTTCTACCTAATAAGACAGAGGCCCCAATAGCATTTTTTTCTAGAACCATGACCAGCACAGAAAGGAATTATAGCCAGTTAGACAAGGAGGCTCTAGCATTAGTGGCAGGGGTAAAGAAGTTTCACAATTACATATTTGGAAGAAGCTTTGAGCTAGTCACTGACCACAAACCTTTACTAGGCCTGCTAGCCCCCAACAAGCCCACTCCACCTTTCATGTCTCCAAGACTAATCAGATGGGCTCTTTTCCTCTCAGGGTATCAGTATGAGCTCACCCACAAGGGGGGGAAGGAAATCAATCATGCAGACGGCCTAAGCAGATGCCCCATAGCAGACTTAGTGGAAGACCCTGTTCCTTCCACAGATGTGTTAATGATAGAACTCGAGGAAAACCCACTAACCACAGCAAAAGAGGTAGCTGCACACACGCAGCAAGATCAAATCCTTAAACAAGTGGTGAACTGTGTTCTAAAGGGATGGCAAAATGATGTTGTGAAACCTGAATTGTGTGATTTTAAAAACAAAAGACTTGAATTATCGTATGTAAAAGGTTGTTTACTGTGGGGGGATAGAGTGATCATTCCCAAAAGCCTAAGGGGAAAGGTACTCAAAATGTTACATGTGGGTCATCCTGGGATTGTCAGGATGAAGAGCCTGGCAAGGGGGCATTTATGGTGGCCAGGGCTGGATGCTGATATTGAAAATTGGGTTTCAAAGTGTGATCCGTGCCAAGAGTCACGACCCAGTCCCCCCAAAACAACTCCGGCTGAGTGGGAACAGCCTGCTGGTCCTTGGTCTAGAATCCACATTGATTTTGCTGGCCCAGTGGGGTCTCAGTATTTTTTAATAGTGGTTGATGCTTTCTCCAAATGGTTGGAAATAATAGCAATGAACAACATAACCACAAGTGCCACTATCAAGGTATTGAGCAGACTGTTTGCATCCCATGGTTGCCCAGATCTCTTAGTGTCTGACAATGGGCCACAGCTAACAGCCAGGCAATTCGAATTGTTCCTAGATGGCCTAGGGGTCAGGCATGCCCTCATCTCGCCTTATTCGCCCTGGGCTAACGGATTGGCAGAACGTTACGTACGGGTGGCAAAGGAGGCATTGCGCAGATCAGGCCCTGGGGATGTGCAACAGAACTTGGACCAATTCTTACTCACCCAACACATTACCCCTAACTCGCACACACATGTAAGCCCTGCAGAGTTATTGATGGGAAGGAAGTTGAGGTCACCACTAGACAGGTTAAACCCAAGGTTCTGTGTTAATAATAACCAAATGTGTACAAAACCTGAAAGAGAAATGTATTTGGGACAAAATGTATATGTAAAAAGTTTTGATGGAAATGTAAACTGGATGAAGGGAATTATTGTTAAGCAAAATGCACCTAAGACCTATGTTGTTAAACTAGAGGATGGTCGTTTGTGGAAACGACACATAGACCACATTCGGAAGCGAACAGAAAATCAATTGCCACAAACCGCTGACATGGACTCTCCCCCTTCAACAGACTTTAGTACATTGCCCGAAATAAGAGACACGCAAAGAGACTTATCGGGCCAGGGGGAACCATCCAGCGACGCCGAACCATCCTCGTCCTCCGAAGCCTTCGTTGGGCCCGCCAGGCCAAGTCCGCAACACCGGGAGAACAGCGGCGAGCCATCCTCCACAGTCGGTGGCGAAGAAGAAATTGAACTGCGCAGGTCAGCGCGAGCTCCTCAGAGGCCCCGCCGATTGGACGACTTTGTCACATGGCTTTCTTGATGGATGTGTCCAACTATGAGGGGAGGGGTGTTGTATCCTGTAATGGCTACCTTGTAACTCTGTAAATAGTTTGTTCCTCTTTCAGCGCTGTCTGAGCCCAAGCAGGAAGTCGCTCCTGATTGGCTCAGACGCGGCCGGCTCTGGCTTTGGCGGGAACCGCAAATATATAAAAGGAGCGGTTTCTCCAGCCAGAGTCAGTCGGTACTCGCTGAATTGTCACTTTACCTTGCTGAGCTGTCACTTATTCTCTGAGCTGAATAAAAGTACCGATTGCTCCAAACCCTGTCTCTGGGTCTACTTCAATGAGTATCTCCTCTATAACATTCATCATGTATTTTACTATGTGTATATAGATATATACCCACTAAAACCCTCATTGTGTATTGGACAAAATAAATAATAAATAAATAAATAGATAGATAGATAGATAGATAGATAGATAGATAGATGAATGAATGAATGAATGGATAAATAAATAAATAAATAAATAAATAAATAAATAAATAAACATGGTTTCTGTGTCTGGGGGCTGTTACATCACTCAAGCCTACTTATGGCACCCAGCCTGACAAAAATTGAATGCCATCCTCCCCTCTGAGCAAGGGCTGAGATTCAGAGCACGCAACCTGAACCAAGAACTAAAGACAAATTATTTTTTCCATCTTAGAAACATAGAAACATAGAAGACTGACGGCAGAAAAAGACCTCATGGTCCATCTAGTCTGCCCTTATACTATTTCCTATATTTTATCTTACAATGGATATATGTTTATCCCAGGCATGTTTAAATTCAGTTACTGTGGATTTATCAACCATGTCTGCTGGAAGTTTGTTCCAAGGATCTACTACTCTTTCAGTAAAATAATATTTTCTCATGCTGCTTTTGATCTTTCCCCCAACTAACTTCAGATTGTGTCTCCTTGTTCTTGTGTTCACTTTCCTATTAAAAACACTGCCCTCCTGGACCTTATTTAACCCTTTGACATATTTAAATGTTTCTATCATGTCCCCCCTTTTCCTTCTGTCCTCCAGACTATACAGATTGAGTTCATTAAGTCTTTCTTGATACATTTTATGCTTAAGACCTTCCACCATTCTTGTAGCCCGTCTTTGGACCTGTTCAATTTTGTCAATATCTTTTTGTAGGTGAGGTCTCCAGAACTGAACACAGTATTCCAAATGTGGTCTCACCAGCGCTCTATAAAGCGGGATCATAATCTCCCTCTTCCTGCTTGTTATACCTATAGCTATGCAGCCAAGCATCCTACTTGCTTCCCCCCCCCCGCCTGACTGCACTGTTCATCCATTTTGAGGCTGTTAGAAATCACTACCCCTAAATCCTTCTCTTCTGAAGTTTTTGCTAACACAGAACTGCCAATACAATACTCAGATTGAGCATTCCTTTCCTCCAAGTGCATTATTTTACATTTGGAAACATTAAACTCCATTTTCCAAGTATCTTCATCTTTCTCCAATGATTTAACAGATTTAACAGAGTTGGAAGGGACCTTGCTGATCATCTAGTCCAACCCGCCTGCTGGAGCAGGAGACCCTATATCTGCCTTTACCTAGGATTGGACTCACAACCTGATTGTAAGGCAAGAGCTCCCCCTCTTGGCCACAGCAGCTGGGCAAATACTGTGTTTATTTATTTATTTTAACTATAAGTGTAAATAAATCAGTGCTCTTTCTTGTTCGTTAAATATCTCAAATATTTATTTTTATAGGGTTTGTCCATCCTCTAGCACTTTCTTGTTCCAGAGCCTATATTAAAGAGAAAAACTGCAAGCTTATTGATATTATAAATTATGTACAGTGTTCCCTCGATTTTCACGGGTTCGAACTTCGCAAAAAGTCTATACCATGGTTTTTCAAAAATATTAATTAAAAAATACTTTGCGGGTTTTTTCCCTATATACTATGGTTTTTCCTGCCCGATGGCATCATATCTCATCGCCAAACTTTCGTCCGCCTTTAAAAAATATTTTTTTTAATAAACTTTAATAAATAAACATGGTGAGTAATAATCTAAATGGTTGCTAAGGGAATGAGAAATTGCAGTTTAGGGTTTTAAAGTGTCAAGGGAAGGCTTGTGATACTATTCATAGCCAAAAATAGTGTATTTACTTCCGCATCTCTACTTCGCGGAAATTCGACTTTCACGGGCGGTCTCAGAACACATCCTCCATGAAAATCGAGGGAACACTGTACTATTACTTGCTGTCAGTTCCATTGTATGCTGCAGCTTTCCTTTGGGCAACGGATGTGGGTATCTATCTTTATATTTCACCTTCTAAACAACAACCTTGGAGGGTAAATCAGGCTGAGGGATTATTATTGATCCAATATTAGCTGGGAAGAAGCAGGCTTGCAGGAGTCTTAACAAAATAACAGAATTATACCATTTCAGACAAATGTCTGTTCCATCTCTTTATAAAAACCTCCAGTGTTGGGAACCACCCACAACTTCTGGAGGCAAGCCATTTCACTGATTAATTCTCAAACTTAAGTTCCAGTTTCGATTCTCTGTGCAGACTCAGAAGGGGTTAGCTCCCATTGGCTGATTTAGTTGCTATGCCTGTTCATTGGCTGGCCTTGTTAACATGGCTCGCCCAATTTGACTATCTTAACAGAAACGTCTGCAGGAAAACAACCGAGTTCAGGGAGCACCGAGAACTCTCCAGCACAACCCTGAGCTACAAATATTCTCTTCAATTGAAAGCAAGAGGGAATCCAGAACAGAGCATATGATGTGTAAAAAAAGTGGTGGGGCTTTGATCACACGATTATGGCCACCATTTTGACAGTTTTGATCCCACCTCTCTCTGTGACCATCCTGGGACATACTTGAAATCTATTTTATTTTATTTTATTTTATTTTATTTTATTTTATTTTATTTTATTTTATTTTATTTTATTTTATTTTATTTTATTTTATTTTATTTATTTTTATTTTTTTTATTTTTTATTTTATTTTATTTTATTTTATTTTATTTTATTTTATTTTTATTTTTATTTTTATTTTTATTTTTATTTTTATTTTTATTTTTTTATTAGATTTGTATGCCGCCCCTCTCTGAAGACTCGGGGCAGCTCACAACAACAAAAACAGTACAAATCCAAAATTAAAGCAATTTAAAACCTATTAATATAAAAACAATCATACATCTCATACAAACCATACATAAAGCGGAAACGGCCCAGGAGAATCAATTTCCCCATGCCTGATGACAGAGGAGGGTTTTAAGGAGTTTGCAAAAGACAAGGAGGGTGGGGGCTGTTCTAATCTCCAGGGGAGTTGATTCCAGAGCGTCAGGGCCACCACAGAGAAGGCTCTTCCTTTGGGTCCCACCAGACGACATTGTTTCGTCAATGGGACCTGGAGAAGGCCAACTCTGTGGGACCTAACCGGTCACTGAGATTCGTGCGGCAGAATCAATTCAGTTGGTCCTCAACATACGACCACAATGAAGCCCAACATTTCCGTTGATAAGAGATATTTGTTAATTGAGTTTTGCCCCATTTTACAATCTTTTTTTATCTCAATTACTAAGCAAAACACTGCAGTTGATGAGTTAGTAACTCGACTGTTAAGTGAATCTGGCGTCCCCATCGACTTTGATTGTCAGAAGGTCACAAAAAGGGATCACGCAACCTTGGGACACGGCAATGGTCGTAAATATGAACCAGTTGCCAAGCGCCTGCATTTTTATCATGTGATCACAGAAGCTGCTGCAAAGGTTGTAACTGTGAAAAACTCTCCTCAGTCACCTTTTTTTAGCGCTGTTGGTCAGTAAATGAACTGTTGTAAGTCGAGGACTACTTGTATGAGGAAGGACTTTAGAATAGAGTCTCTTTCTGAATTAATTTCAAGGTCTTTTGCTGCACAGATTTGTGCGGTTCTCAGTTCCAAATGGCCGGAAATAAAACTGCTTATTTTCTGTATCCAGTTTTGGTTGTGGATTTATGGTGTAAACATAGAAACAGAAGATTGATGGCAGAAAAAGACCTCATGGTCCATCTAGTCTGCCCTTATACTATTTCCTGTATTTTATCTCAGGATGGATATATGTTTATCTCAGGCATGTTTAAATTCAGTTACTGTGGATTTACCAACCACGTCTGCTGGAAGTTTGTTCCAAAAAAGATGTTCAGACTCTAGAACAGTGGTTCTCAATTGGGGGGTCGGGACCCCTCTGGGGGGGTCGAACGACCGTTTCACAGCGGTCGCCTATGATCATGGGAAAAGACAAATTTCCCATGGTGTTATGAACTAAAGCTTCTATTCTGGCGCCTTGGAACATATTTTTACAATCAGGTGTTTACAATGGGGGGTGTCCCTCTCCCTCTGCCAATCAAAGCTCTATTGGGAGAATTGGCACTAGACTTATGGTTGGGGGTCACCACAACATGAGCAACTGTTTTAAGGAGTTACGACATTAGAAAGGTTGAGAACCACTGTTCTAGATAGAGTGCAGAGAACAGCAAAAAAAATGATTAGGAGACTGGAGGCTAAAACATATGAAGAACGGTTGCAGGAACTGGGTATATCTAGTTTTATGAAAAAAAAAAGGATTAGGGGAGACATGATTTATTTATTTATTTATTGGATTTGTATGCCACCCCTCTCCGGAGACTTGGGGCAGCTAACAGCAATAATAAAACAGCATATAATAATAATCCAATACTAAAAACAGTTGAAAACCCATTATATTATAAAAACCAAACATACATACAGACATACCATGCATAAAATTGTAAAGGCCTAGGGGGAAAGAGTATCTCAATTCCCCATGCCTGGCGGCAGAGGTGGGTTTTAAGCAGCTTACGAAAGGCAAGGAGGGTGGGGGCAATTCTAATCTCTGGGGGGAGTTGGTTCCAGAGGGCCGGGGCCGCCACAGAGAAGGCTCTTCCCCTGGGTCCCGCCAAGCGACGTTGTTTAGTTGACGGGACCCGGAGAAGACCCACTCTGTGGGAACTAACTGGTCGCTGGGATTCGTGCAGCAGAAGGCAGTCCCTGAGATAATCTGGTCCGGTGCCATGAAGGGCTTTATAAGTCATAACCAACACTTTGAATTGTGACCGGAAACTGATCGGCAACCAATGATAGCAGTGTTCCAATATCTCAGGGGTTGCCACAAAGAAGAGGGAGTCAACCTATTCTCCAAAGCACCTGAAGGCAAGACAAGAAGCAATAGATGAAAACTAATCAAGGAAAGAAGCAAGCTAGAACTAAGAAGAAATTTCCTGACAGTTAGAATAATTAACCAGTGGAACAGCTTGCCTCCAGAAGTTGTGAATGCTCCAACACTGGAAGCTTTAAAGAAGAGATTAGATAAACATTTGTCTGAAATGGTATAGGGCTGTGATGGCGAACCTATGGCATGTGTGCCACAAGTAGCACACAGAGCCATTTCGGTGGGTATGTGAGTTCAGGGCGAGTCAGGGGTCTGTAGCAGGCAGGATGGGGTGGAACGCAGTTCCACCAGCGGAAATGAAGATGTGTACAGTTCCAGCTGATCAGTGCCTTGTCACTTCCTGGATTACTGGTCTCGGCTGGGCTATCCTATTTTTCCCCTGCAGCTGCAGCTGCGTCTGAGCTCCTTGCTTTTTTCCTCTTTCCTCCTTCCTGGCTTCAGACGAGCTTCCCTCTCTCCTGCCTGAGGTGCAAGCAGAAGGCATGAGTGGAAACAGTGCTGGCATCATTTATGCTTCTGGCAGCACCCATTCGCCTAGCTACCCAGCCTGAAGCGGGGGGGGGGGACTAGGAAGAAGAGCGCGGGAAACGCAAAGCAAATTATCACTCCAGCGAGCAACACTTGTAAGGTTGTAAGTCGAGGACTTAACAGTTCACTTGAACGATGATGATCATTCAAGCCACTCCCACCTGGTCACATGCCCGGCAAGCCTCTCCTACCCAGTCACATGACCATTAAGCCACGCCCACAAAATAAGCCACACACACAGTGTGGCAGTAAAAATTTTGGCTGCCCATTACTGGGTCCAATACACACGTGCATGCCGGCCAGCTGATTTGATTTCTGGGCCCACTGGGAGACGGGAACCAGTGAGATTCCAGCCTCCGGGGTGAGGGGGAGGCCATTTTCACCCTCCCCGGGCTCCTAGAAAGTCTCTGGAGCTTGGGGAGAGCAAAACAGCAAGCCCTCTGTCTAACTGTATGTTGGCAAATAGGCCATTTTCTGCCTCCAGAGGGCCTCCGGGGAATTGGGGAAGGCCATTTTTGCCCCCTCTAGGCTCCTAGAATGTGCCAACATGTACTGGGAGCGCTCTGTGTGTGTTTGTGTGTATGTGATGTGCATGGACCGGGAGTCATTGCTCACAGTCACTCATGCCCTCATCACCTCGAGGCTCGACTACTGTAACGCTCTCTACATGGGGCTACCTTTGAAAAGTGTTCGGAAACTTCAGATCGTGCAGAATGCAGCTTCGAGAGCAATTATGGGCTTCTCTAAGTATGCCTATATTACTCCAACACTCCGCAGTCTGCATTGGTTGCCGATCAGTTTCCGGTCACAATTCAAAGTATTGGTTATAACCTATAAAGCCCTTCATGGCACCGGACCAGAATATCTTCGGGACCGCCTCCTGCCGCACGAATCCCAGCGACCGGTTAGGTCCCACAGAGTCGGCCTTCTTCGGGTCCCGACGACTAAACAATGTCGTCTGGCGGGACCCAGGGGAAGAGCCTTCTCTGTGGGGGCTCCGACCCTCTGGAACCAGCTCCCCCCGGAGATTAGGATTGCCCCCACCCTCCCTGCCTTTCGTAAACTCCTTAAAACCCACCTCTGCTGTCAGGCATGGGGGAACTAAAACATCTCCCCCTTGCCCATGTTGTTTTGCCGTTTGATTGATTGACTGTGTGCCTGTTTTTTATATATATTGGGACTGTTTTATGAATTTTTTAACTTAAATTGTAATTAGATTGGTGGGTTTGGATTTGTTACTATGTACTGTTTTTACTATTGTTGTGAGCCGCCCAGAGTTTGCGGAGAGGGGCGGCATATAAATCCAATAAATCTAATCTAATCTAATCTCTCTCTCTCTCTCTGTGTGATGTGCATGGAACGATGGGTGTGGGCACGCACGCAACCCATCTGTTTTCCTCCCTTTTGGCATGTGAACCAAAAAAGGTTCACCATAACTAGTATAGGGTTTCCTGCCTAAGCAGGGGGCTGGACCTGAAGACCTCCAAGGTCCCTTCTAACTTTGTTATTCTAATTCCAATAATAGGGAATTGTTGGGTCTTAGGGGTTGAGTCAGGTCACCCCTCCTGCTGAGACAGCAAACCAGACTTCGAAAGGCGGAGAAGACGGTTTCTCATTTTCCAAACGCCGATGTCCAGTTCTTGTCCAGCGCAGATGGTTACAAAACGCAGCTGGTGTCTATAAAGACATGTTGAGTGGGTTAATTAATAAGATGAACCGACACATTGTAAAAAGGGGAGAATAGTTGAGTTTCTGACATGTTTATTCTTGCTTATGCTGGTCATCAGTTATCTCCCTACTCCAAGAGGGTCAGACAGCTCTTCGATTTATGGATTTTTAAATAAAGACAAAGAGTTCCCTCATGGAGAAAGATGAATAAATGTGTCTGAGTCAAAGCTCCCAGGATTTAAATCAGGGGGAAAAAAAGATACATCTCCAGTCACTGATCTCATCCTTATCAAATAGAAATGAATTGATAGCACCTGTTCTTCTTCCCTTACATAATTTTCACCACCACCCCAAAAAGATGTTTCCCCCACTAAATGTTGTTCTTTGAGGCTGGTAATTCTGGTAATAGGTAAACTGGTAGTCCTCAACTTACAACAGTTCATTTAGTGACTGTAGAAAGTTACAAGGGCACTGAAAAAAGTAACTTTTTCACACAACCATTTGCAGCATTCCTGTCGTCACGTGATCAAAATTCAGATGCTTGGAAACTGACTCATATTGATGACAGTTGGTTGCAGTGTCCCTTGGGGTCATGGGGTCACCTTAGTGGATTGGATGAGATTTTTATTTATTTTTTTAATTAATTTTTAACAAATTTATATTGCACACAACATAAAACAGTGCATAGTGAAATGTGCCCACCACCCAGACACACACACATTCCCCACCACCAAATCGGGGGTGTTTCTTGTATAGTCCACTTGACCCAAGAGCAATATATCTATTTACATATTATAGAGTGATTCCAATCTATTTCTTGTAGCTTGGTCTCGGATTCTGCTCATCATATATCGTCTTACCTTGTCCCACCGTCCCATCAGTTGTCCCAACTCAGTTTCATTATCCAAATTTATCCTTTTATCCATAATTTCAAATTGAATATGGTCCACCATGTACCTATACCAATTTTGCATTGTCCATTTTGTCGCATCCTTCCAACCAAAGACTATTACTGCCTGAGCGCTTTCTATTGCTGCTTTTTTTATTTCTCTAAATTCTCCCATCGCATTGCTTTTAACTAGTACTGCCATTTCCTTAGTGATTGTCCATTGTATATTTAGCATTCTATTGATATCCTCTTTCACTTTTTGCCAAAATTCCTGCACTATCGGGCATTCCCAAAACATATGCATAAACACTCCTTTATCTTGACACCCGTGCCAACAATTCCCCCTGACATTCTGCTGAAAGTGTGCGAGTTGAACGGGAGTAAAATACCACTTATATAATATTTTCCTTCTCATTTCCCTGATTCTTGTGTTTTTAATTTTCCTTATATTTTCTACTATATTTTCCATCTCTTGTACCTCTACTTGTATCTCATTTTGCCACCATTTAGTCAATCCTTCAATTGCGTCCCCGTCTGACTGCACTAGCAATTTATATATATGATTGGATGAGATTTGTGGAGCGGTATGGAAATGACGTTGAAGATGATATTCCACCACCACTATGAAGGAACTACTCCGGAAGGCTACTTGATTATAGAGCTGTGATGGTGAACCTATGGCACGTGGGCCACAGCGAGCACGCAGAGTCTTCTCTGTGGTCAGGGGAGCCATCCTCCAATTCAGCTCCACCACACGTGTGTGCACACACCTCCTGAGATCCAGCTGCTTTCTGTGATGCAGAGAGCGACGGGGCATATGTGGGAGATGTTTTTGGTCCCAGGAGGCTGCAGCGAAACCTGCTAGGCCCAAAACTGTGTGTTTGTGTGTGTGAGCGTGGGTGCCCCACCCCCACAGCCCATTTTTGGTCCCAGGAGGCTGCAGAGAGGCCTACTAGGCCCAAAACGGTGTGTTTATGTGGGTGAGTATGGGTGTCCCACCCCCACAGCCCATTTTTGGTCCCAGGAGGTTGCAGAGAGGCCTACTAGGCCCAAAACGGTGTGTTTGTGTGTGTGAGCGTGGGTGCCCCACCCCCACAGCCCATTTTTGGTCCTAGGAGGCTTCAGAGAGGCATGGTAGGCCCACATCAGTGTGTTTGTGTGTATGAGTGTGGGTGCCCCACCCCCACAGCCCATTTTTGGTCCCAGGAGGCTGCAGGGAGGCTTGCTAGGCACAAAATGGTGTGTTTGTGTGTGTGAGTGCCCCACCCCTATAGGCCATTTTTGGTCCCAGGAGGCTGCAGGGAGGCCTGCTAGGCCCAAAACGGAGTGCTTGTGTGTGTGTGTGTCCCCCACCCCCACAGCCAATTTTCGGTCCCAGGGGGCTTTAGGGAGGCCTACTAGGCCCAAAATGGTGTGTTTGTGTGGGTGAGTATGGGTGTCCCACCCCCACAGCCTATTTTTGATCCCAGGAGGCTTCAGGCAGGCCTGCTAGGCCCAAAACGATGTGTTTTGTGTGTGAGTGTCGGTGCCCCACCCCCACAGCCCATTTTTGGTCCCAGGAGGTTTCAGGGAGGCCTGCATGGCCCAAATTGGGGAGCAGGGGGTCACACATGCATGCAGAGGGGCCAGAGGGAGCATGGAGGGGGTCAGGGAGAGAATGGGGGGTTCATGCATGCATGTACAGGGACGGGCGCATTACATTATAGTCAGTGATGGGCTACCAAAATTTTTACTACCACACCTTGGGCGTGGCTTATGCATTTTGTTTCAACATCTTTCAGTGCAAATTGGGTGTTCTGAAGTTGAGCTCCAAATTTTGCTATCGGAACTGCGTTCCTGACCGTTCCTATAGGAGCCCAGCACTGATTATGGTGCTGGCACACAAGTGCATTGTTGTGCATGCACGCACTTTCAGCACACAAAGAGAAAAAGACTAGCCATCGTATTATAACAGAATCTGGGAAGTTTGACAGATTCTCTCCCTCTTGTTCTTATCCCCAAGAGCATCACCAATGAAAGCAAAAATACATATCCCAGGATAATTTATTTATTCATTCGATTTTTATGCCGCCCTTCTCCTTAGACACAGGGTGGCTTACATGTTAGCAATAGCACTTTTTAACAGAGGCAGCCTATTGCCCCCACAATCCGGGTCCTCATTTTACCCACCTTGGAAGGATGGAAGGCTGAGTCAACCTTGAGCTGGTGATGAGATTTGAACCGCTGACCTACAGATCTACAGTCAGCTTCAGTGGCCTGCAGTACAGCGCTCTACCTGCTACGCCATCCTGAATTTCAGGATCTAATCTGGTTTGGCCACTGGGACTAGAACAAAGGTGGGTTCCTACTGGTTTGGACTAGTTTCTATAGAACCAGTAGTAACTTGGCAGCCTGGGTCGCTGGAACTTGCAGTGACCCAGACCTGCCATGCCCCCAAGCTGGTTTTCTGATGGTGCCGCTATCTTGTTTTTTGCGCAGAACCTCTTTTTAAGTGCTGTGCATGAGTAAAACGGCAGCAGCACAATCTGGTACCCACCCCTGGATTAGAGATTTAGCCTTGTGAGCTTTGGGACTCACTTATATCCTGGTAGAGAGAAATTCCCTGAGAATGGGAATGGGACTAGGCTAAACCTCTAGTCCTGGTGACCAGCCCAGATTGGATCTTGTTTTTTTAAAAATATATATATTTTTATTGTTTTGAAAAAAAGACATACATACAACATTAAACATTTAAGGAGCTACCATTGCTCCGGTTGTTGTAGAAGTCTAACTAACCTCAGGGACCGCCTTCTGCCGCACGAATCCCAGCGGCCAGTTAGGTCCCACAGAGTGGGTCTTCTCCGGGTCCCGTCAACTAAACAATGCCACTTGGCAGGACCCAGGGGAAGAGCCTTCTCTGTGGCGGCCCCGGCCCTCTGGAACCAACTCCCCCCCGAGATTAGAATTGCCCCCACCCTCCTTGCCTTTTGTAAGCTACTTAAAACCCACCTCTGCCGCCAGGCATGGGGGAATTAAGACTTTTTCTCCCCCTAGGCCGTCACAACTGTATATATGGTATGCTTGTATGTATGTTTGGTTTTTATATATTAAGCGGTTTTAATTTGCTTTTAGTATTGGATTTTATTGTACATTGTTTATGATTGTTGTTAGCCGCCCCGAGTTTTCGGAGAGGGGCGGCATATAAATCCAATAAAATAATAAATAAATAATAAATAAAATAAATAAATAATACAGAAATATAAAAAACCCTAACTGTTACCAGATCTATGCAGAAATGCCACATGTGTAAATTACATTCTTATTGAATTTAATTCTATATTTTTAATATAAAACTTATTAATTAAATTTCTTTATATTTTAAAGTGTTATGTACTTATACAAAAAGAAAAGGGATAAACTGAGTATTAGTAATACAGAAAAAAGAAAAGATATATACAGTAGTCCCTCGCTATACCGCGCTTCACCTACTGCGGCTTCACTTCATCGCGGGTTTCTAAGGAAGCCGATCGGCAGATTTAAACAGCCCGCCGAACTCAATCGGCAGGTTTTTCAAAAATAAAATATATCTAAAATTGTAAATACTGTATTTAAATACTGTATCTAAAATAAATACTGTGTGGGAAGGGTTTATAAACACTTAAAACAATGAAAACTTACCAAACAATTACAATATAAATACTTAAATAAGTACTATCAGTCGATAAATTCCCCATCGCGGATTTCACCTATCGCGGCCAGATCTGGAACGTAACACCAGCGATAGGTGAGGGACTACTGTACACTTCTAGGTTAGTTATAATATATACTGTTTCATTCTATCTTATAATTCTTCAAATAGTTATATATTCTTATATATTTAATTATTAATTCTATTTTTAAAATCCCGCCAATCATATACTTTGTCCCATATTTTATAAAATTTTGTTTCAGTTTGATTTTTCAGACGTTTAGTCATCATGTCTAATTCTGCACATTCTATAATTTTTTTAAATACCTCAGTGTCTTTTGGTATTGTTTTTTCTTTCCATTTCTATGCGAATACTATTCGGGCCGCAACCAATATATGTATTATTAAATAATAGATTTCTTTTTTATACTTTGTATTTGAAATACCCAATTAAAAAAATTCAGGAGATTTTTTAATCTTCTCCTTGGTTATTTCATTTCCAGATTGGATCTTGTACCAAGAGCATCAAAGTGGGGAAAACCTGAGCTCTCCTCAGCTTTTCCTTCCAGAGCTAAACTGGGGTTATCTAAAGACTGTTGAGTGTCTTCTTCAAAATCACCACTCTACTCCTTTCTAGAAAGATTGGAAAGAGGAGGGAAGATTAGTCTGGAATGGGCAGATTGTGTGTGTGTGTGTGTGTGTGTTCATATGTGTGTGTTCGTGTTTCTGTATTCTTCTCAGCTCTGAGAGTGCCAATGTACAATGGGTTGGTGTTGTGGTTGGCTCTGGCCCAGCTCCTGCCCCAGGGAATGTGGAGGTAGATGCAGGGGAAACTTCAACATGTCACAGGCCTGTGTTATTGCTGACAGAATCAGTTCAGAGTTTAGTTTCCTCGGATGAAAAAGAAGGTGGGAGTGACTTGGAAGAGGGGGGCTTGGCACACAGCCCAGGAAGTCAATCTCCATTATCTTCAGTTGTGGATGCAGATGTTTTGGACCATGCAGAGTTATGCGTAGAAGAGACCAATTGAGGGCATATTACAGGAGATAAGAGAGGCCACCTGTGTTTGGGTGGGGCTCCAGTAATTAGTGCTGCTGATATAAATAGCAGCGTGTGGGTTTGGCTGTTGTGGAAGAATATCTGATCGTTGTGCTTCAGGACTGCCTTGCTGTCTCCGGACTTTGTTTGTTGGTTTTTCACGACTTTGAAACCAAAGCAGAGCAAAGTGTGTGTGTGTTTCACTTCGTGGAAGAAGAAGCGCTGTGACGTTTCTTCACAGCTGCAAGCTAAATAATTAAGGATTAGATTAGATTTATTGGATTTATATGCCGCCCCTCTCCGCAGACTTGGGGCGGCTCACAATAATGGCAAACACAATACATAGTGACAAATCTAATATTTACCAATCTAATTACAGTTTTAGGTTAAAACATTCATAAAATCAATCCCAATATATGTAAAAAACAAGCACACAATCAATCAAACAAACACCAAAACAACATGGGCAAGGGGGAGATGTTTCAATTCCCCCATGCCTGACGGCAGAGGTGGGTTTTAAGGAGTTTACGAAAGGCAAGGAGGGTGGGGGCAATCCTAATCTCAGGGGGGAGCTGGTTCCAGAGGGTCGGAGCCACCACAGAGAAGGCTCTTCCCCTGGGTCCCGCCAGACGACATTGTTTAGTCGACGGGACCCGAAGAAGGCCAACTCTGTGGTACCTAACCGGTCGCTGGGATTCGTGCGGCAGAAGGCGGTCTGGAAGATATTCTGGTCCGGTGCCATGAAGGGCTTTATAGGTCATAACCAACACTATGAATTGTGACCGGAAACTGATCAGCAACCAATGCAGACTGCGGAGAGTTGGAGTAATATGGGCATACTTAGAAAAGCCTATAATTGCTCTCGCAGCTGCATTCTGCATGATCTGAAGTTTCCGAACACTTTTCAAAGGTAGCCCCATGTAGAGAGTGTTACAATAGTCGAGCCTTGAGGTGATGAGGGCATGAGTGACTGTGAGTAATGACTCCCGGTCCAAATAGGGCCGCAACTGGCGCACCAGGCGAACCTGGGCAAACGCCCCCCTCGCCACAGCTGAAAGGTGTTTCTCTAATGTGAGCTGTGGATCGAGGAGGATGCCCAAGTTGCGGACCCTCTCTGATGGGGTCAATACCCCCCCCCCCCAGGGTAATGGATGGATTAAGGGACTTGCACAGACTACCAGATTGTTTTGGGACGAGTGCTCTTTGCAATACAAAAAGAGTGCTTAGTTTATTTTGAATTTTGTGATAAAGAACATTGTTTTGAATTTTCAAACATGTGTGTGTGTCTGAAATTTGTACCCTTGAATTTTTGGGAGGCTCCTATCAGAGAGCCCGACAGAACAGATGGTAAAGAGGTGGCCACAGTGTTGTACTGCCTGCCGGCTGGGAAATCAGTGAAGTGGAGCCTAACACATCTGGAGAACAGGTGGATCGTGCCATTACATAAAGCTATCATGTCTCCACTTTTAGAACAGCTTGTGCTGTTTCCCCGTCTCCAAAATGACATCATAAACCCAAGAGAGGTCAATAAAGAGCAGGAGTGGGGCCATCACTGAAATGGAGAGCCTCAAGGAGTTGTAGCTTCTTGTATCTTGGGCGTGACTTTTTATATATATAAATAAAGATAGAGAACGGAGTAACATATGTGTCCTAAATTACGAACAAAGAAGAGGGCTGTTGTTTTTCTCCTTCTCTGATCATGCTGGAACTGGGTGTCACCAGCCGAGACGAAAGACACCGGGAAAAGGAGGCAAGGGGTTTCGAATAAAATGCTTGTGGGAGGCACGATGAACTGATGGAAGCAATTACCGCAGGAGTGACTGACTGTGACGATGACTCGAACTAATTTCTTAAAAAGAATGCATGAGTCAACTTCATTTAGGATGGAGGGACTGCTTTGATCCACCACATCCGAAAGGGCATTGGGCCTCTGTGGACCAAGCAGGAACGAGGCAGAAGATAAACACTTGAAATATGTGAATTGGAGCCATCAAAACAGAGAATTTCAGTGGACTGGAATTGATAGCGTGTGTGTTTGTGTGTATGTGTATATGTGTGTCTCTGTGTATGCTCACAATCTGAAGGAGAAATTAACTTGCTTCCCTCCACTACTCGCACCCCTAAGGCTATTTTTTCCCCAAATTTTTTTTGAATACAAGTAGACTTGACTTACAACTATTCATTTAGTGATAGTTTGAAATCGCAACAAGTGCTGAAAAAAAAGTGACTTACAACTAGAAACATAGAAACATAGAAACATAGAAACATAGAAGACTGACGGCAGAAAAAGACCTCATGGTCCATCTAGTCTGCCCTTATACTATTTCCTGTATTTTATCTTACAATGGATATATGTTTATCCCAGGCATGTTTAAATTCAGTTACTGTGGATTTACCAACCACGTCTGCTGGAAGTTTGTTCCAAGGATCTACTACTCTTTCAGTAAAATAATATTTTCTCATGTTGCCTTTGATCTTTCCCCCAACTAACTTCAGATTGTGTCCCCTTGTTCTTGTGTTCACTTAGTTTGAAATCGCAACAAGTGCTGAAAAAAAAGTGATTTACAACTAGTGTTGGGCGAACCCAATGAAGTTTGGGTTCAGCAAGTTCGGCCGAAGTGGCCGTGAATTTCGGGTGAGTTCGCCCAACCCGAACACTCCGTGTCGTCAAAGCTCTGCCCCTGGAATCCCATCGTGGGATTTCCCAGCTCTTTTTGCTGAAAGGACCTCCCTTTGCTTGCTTGGAAGAGAGTGGAGGAGCGTCACCGGTTCTATGGTGTAATGGTTAGTCCTCTGGACTTTGAATTAAGTTACAACCAATCCTTTTGCACTTATGATTATTGGAGCATCCCAAAGATCAAATTTCAGGCACTTAGCAACTGGCATATATTTATGAGGTCAGTTTGGGAGAAGTCAGAAGTCACTTAAGAATTATCTGCAGTGATTCACTTAACACAAACACATGGCACAATAACCTAGCACATAACACAAACACATAGTAGCAATGAAGATTGCAAAATTGGAAGTGACTCACTGAGAAAGCTACTTTATATGGTTCCACTTGCCACCTGTGGCACTTATGCCATAGGTTCGTCATCACAGGTTTAGGGGATCACAACCAGCAATTGCAGGATACCTGACTCTCCCAAACTCTGGGTGTAGCCCCCTGGATGATATGTTTATGAAGAAACCATGATATAACAGGTAACTGCATTTATTAAGATCTGCTTAGACTTACTTCTGAAACCTGGAATAAAAAGATGTATAAAAACCCCAAATAAAATTTTACCCTGCAGATGAATCTTTTTTCACCTTGGTGTCTTTAAGGCAGGTGGACTTCAACTCCCAGAATTCTAAGAACTAAGGTCAACCTGTATTAAAGCCAGCAAAGTTGAGCACCATAGAGAATGATGCATTTCCAGTTCCAGGGCAAAAGTGTATTTCCTCAGAATCGGTGTTTCTTAAACTTTTTGCGCTCAGGACTGCTTTTCATTTTTATAAATGATCGAGGACCCCAAAATAATTTTTATTTGCATGCAGCTTATATTTATTGATGAAATGTGTTTGAATATTAAACCGACAGCTCATATTTATTGATATTTACATGATACGACATGATAAGACATGATATGATATGACAATGAAAATAGATGCATTTGTAGAATATGTGTTACATCGTATAAAAATAACAACATTAAAACTTAGATTTTGAATGATTATTTTTATTAAAGTTTACTGGTATAGTGCTGAAAACCTAATACAAACTACTAAATATAAAAAGAAAAAAAGAAAAAGTTCTGAGAAAACAAATAGAAAAGAATGAAAAAATATAGTAAAAAAAAGAAAAAGAGATATGTAAGGAGATGATTTTCAAGTACAAATAATTTCAACAATTTATGACTTTCTCGGATACAATAGGAAAAGATCGCTTCTTCCCATATCTTATCTCTTACCTATAAGCAAACTTTTAAAGCCTCATCATTGTCCTAATTAACAAACATCCATTGGAATTTATCAGAAATAATAGCATAAATATTTTAACCTTAATCAAATAAACCAACTTTATATTCAGCTCCTTTCTTTTTAATGCAGTAATTTATCATTTTCTCTGAAAATACAACAAAAGATCCCTTTATCCCATATTCTTGTCTTTAAACAAATCTTCAAAGCCTCATCATTCAGTCTTGATCAACAAAAATACATTTTTAAAAAAAATATTTTTTAATGGATTTTTAACAATTTAACATCACACAACATAAAACAGTGCGTAGTGCATTGTGCCCACCACCCCGACATACACACATTCCCCACCACCAAAAATACATTTAAAGTTACCATCAACAGCAACATATTCCTTGAAGTTTACCATTCAGAGAAACCAGTCATCAATAGACAGAGATAAGCCACATTTACATACCATTCAAAAAGAGATAATAAAAAAGCTAAGGAAGAAATAAAAAGGCTGGAACACACTGTCTCTGGCAGCCAACAGATAGATAAACAGGGATTAACACCAGAAAAACAATCAAGCAGAAAACAATAACCTAATCAAGGAACCCTCAAAAAGAAAACTACACCCAGTAATACTGTCAGGCAAGCTAATGTATATAGAAACATAGAAACATAGAAGTCTGACGGCAGAAAAAGACCTCATGGTCCATCTAGTCTGCCCTTATACTATTTTCTGTATTTTATCTTAGGATGGATATATGTTTATCCCAGGCATGTTTAAATTCAGTTACTGTGGATTTATCTACCACGTCTGCTGGAAGTTTGTTCCAAGGATCTACTACTCTTTCAGTAAAATAATATTTTCTCATGTTGCTTTTGATCTTTCCCCCAACTAACTTCAGATTGTGTCCCCTTGTTCTTGTGTTCACTTTCCTATTAAAAACACTTCCCTCCTGGACCTTATTTAACCCTTTAATACATTTAAATGTTTCGATCATGTCCCCCCTTTTCCTTCTGTCCTCCAGACTATACAGATTGAGTTCATTAAGTCTTTCCTGATACGTTTTATGCTTAAGACCTTCCACCATTCTTGTAGCCCGTCTTTGGACCCGTTCAATTTTGTCAATATCTTTTTGTAGGTGAGGTCTCCAGAACTGAACACAGTCGTCTCACCAGCATTCTATATAGCGGGATCATAATCTCCCTCTTCCTGCTTGTTATACCTCTAGCTATGCAGCCAAGCATCCTACTTGCTTTCCCTACCGCCTGACTGCACTGTTCACCCATTTTGAGACTGTCAGAAATCACTACCCCTAAATCCTTTTCTTCTGAAGTATTTGCTAACACAGAACTTCCAATACAATACTCAGATTGAGGATTCCTTTTCCCCAAGTGCATTATTTTACATTTGGAAAAATTAAACTGCAGTTTCCATTGCTTTGACCATTTATCTAGTAAAGCTAAATCATTTACCATATTACAGACGCCTCCAGGAATATCAATCCTATTGCACACTTTAGAATCATCGGCAAATAGGCAAACCTTCCCTACCAAACCTTCCCCTATGTCACTCACAAACATATATATAAACAGGGAACATTCATTAGCACTGAAGATGTGGCGCAGTGTGGTAATGTAACAATTGCAAACAAACAACCATGCTCAAGAGCATCAAGAGCTCCACAGTTCAATCCTGATCTTTGGATATTCTCTTCTATGGGATCCTGATCGTTGCTGTCCTGTTACTTTTGCAGAAGGCATTTCAAGCAGACAGGAATAAAAATTCATTAACTTGGGGGAAACAGTAGCATTTTATGACAATCTGTCAAAACCGTATTTCAAAGCCAATTTGCAGAGGCGTGTTGAAAGCATGTTATTTAAAATAAATAAATAAAAATCACATGTTGGCTAGTGGTTTTGAAACTGTGGGATGTTTTCATTCGGACTGTCCATCACCAGTTTGGGTTCTTGGGTGGTGAAGAGGAAAAGAAACAGGCCAGATATGATATTAAAACAGAAATGAGAAAAATATGGTAGTTCAAGATGGGAGGGCAGTTATTTCAGAAGGTCAGCTCAGTGATGAAAGCCATCTTTCGCTTTTCATCTTAAAAATTAAAACAATTCTTCGCGGTAGCAACTTGTCCTGCAATCAGTTGTTTACCATGGGCTCTAGGGTTAATTTAGACACGATGCTGTGGAAGACAAGTTAATATTCTCCCAAGATGCTGGATTTCATTTTAACACAGATGCGAAAAGACTTATGTGAACAATGAGAGACTTTTCTTCTTACATTCATACATGTATGTGTACAGAATAACAGAATAATGGAGTTGGAAGGGAGCGTGGAGATTCTTCTAGTCCAGCCACCTCATCAAGCCGGGCACCAAGGGTGGGCAGCAGGCAGGACGGGGTGGAACGCAGTTCCATCGGCAGAAATGAAGATGTGTGCACAGCTCCAGTTGATTGGCAGCTGTCACTTCCTTGATTACTGGTCTCATCTTGGCTCTCCTTTTTTCCCCTGCTGCTGCTGCTGCATCTGCGCTCCTTGCTTTTTTCCTCTTTCCTCCTTCTTGGCCTTGGACGAGCTTCCCTCTCTTCTGCCCGGCTCCTCATGCGGCCACCTCCAGCCTGAGATGCAAACAGAAGGCGTGGGTAGAAGTGGTACTGGCAGCATTTATGCTTCTGGCAGCACCCGTTCACCTAGCTATCCAGCCTGAGGTGGGGGGTGACCCAGGAAGGAGAGTGCAGGAAATGCGAAGCAAATTGTCACCCTAGCGAGCGACACTGGTAAGGTTGTAAGTTGAGGACTTAACAGTTCACTTGAACGATGATCGCTCAAGCCACTCCCACCTGGTCCCATGACCGGCAAGCCACTCCTATCCAGTCACATGACCATTAAGCCACACCCACACAATAAGCCACACCCACAGCGTGGCAGTAAAAATTTTGGCTGCCCATTACTGCAGGGGACCCGATATCATTTTAAACAAACCATTTTAGACAAATGGCTGTCCAATCTCCATTTAAAAACCTCCAATGTTGAAGCACCCACAACTTCTGGAAGTAAGTCATTCCATTGATCAAACTGTCAGGAAATTTCGCCTTAGTTCTAGGTTCTATCCTTGGTTACTTTCCACCTGTTGCTTCTTGTCCTACCCTGAGGTGCTTTGCTCCCTCTTGTTTGTGGCAACCCCTGAGATATTGGAACACTGCTATCATGTCACTCTTAGTTCTTTTCATTAAAGTAGCCATGC
Organism: Erythrolamprus reginae; assembly: GCF_031021105.1. NCBI lineage: Eukaryota > Metazoa > Chordata > Lepidosauria > Squamata > Dipsadidae > Erythrolamprus > Erythrolamprus reginae. Next base: position 27,702,588 of record NC_091951.1, on the reverse strand, counting down.
CCAGTTCCTGCAACCGTTCTTCATATGTCTTAGCATCCAGTCCCCTAATTATCTTTGTTGCTGTTCTCAGCACTCTTTCTACAACCAGACTAGCCAGGCCTCAAGGAGATTGAAAAACTCAGGTTTATTGCATGCAAGGTTCAGAAATAAGACAAGAAAATCTGAACAGCCCTCAACACTTTTAGTTACATTCTTATACCTTTTCGGAAAAGTAGGACGAACCCGACCTTTAATTTTTCATCCAAAGCACAGCTGAGCCGGTCCTCCTCAGCTGTGTGTTCAACCTGAAAATAGCAATAGAAATAACATTTAAACTTATATACTGCTTCATAGTGCTTTTACAGCTCTCCCTAAGCAGTTTACAGAATCAGCATATTGCCCCCAACAATCAGGGCCCTCATTTTCCCTGGGGTGCCAAAAGAGCGTGCGTGCATGCTATCGCACATGCGTGAGTGCCCACACCCATAATTCATTGGGCGGACCAATAATATTGGTTACATGTTTGCGTGCATATAAAAAGGGAAGTAAAAAAGTAGAATCAACAGAAAATATGATTAGATGGTGAAATAATCACAAGGTAAGTACAAGTACAGAGTGGGCCTTCTCCAGATCCCGTCAACTAAACAATGTCGGTTGGCGGGCCCCAGGGGAGGAGCCTTCTCTGTGGTGGCCCCGACTCTCTGGAACCAGCTCCCCCCAGAGATTAGAACTGACCCTACCCTCCTTGCCTTTCGTAAACTCCTCAAAACCCACCTTTGTCGTCAGGCATGGGGGAATTGAGATATCTCCCCCGGGCCTATATAATTTATGTATGGTATATTTGTATGTATGTCTGCTTAATAATGGGTTTTTAAAAATGTTTTAAATTGTAAATTATTAGATTTGTTATGAACTGTTGTATTGTGTTGTGAGCTGCCCCGAGTCTACAGAGAGGGGCGGCATACAAATCTAATAAATAAATAAATAAGATACATGATAGTTATAAAATGGTACCTCGGTTCTTGATCACAATTCATTCCGGAAGTGTTGTCGAGAACTGATTTGGTTGAGAACTGAATTAATTTATCCCATAGGAAATAATGGAAATGGATTTAATTGGTTCCCAGCCCCTGTTGACTTGCTGGGAACCAATTAAATCTATTTCCTCTATTTCCTATGGGATAAAGATCTGAGGGGACGAGGTGAGAGTGAATGGGAGTCAGAATCTGACACGCCCCTCCTGGCTGCCTGCTTAACAGCCTCCCAGTCTCTACCATCTAACCGCTTCAAGTTGCAGGAAGGGTAGGGCCGACTGCAATACCGGTAGCTTCGGGGGGCTCCTTTCCTCAGCAGTTTGTTTTGTTACCTCTAGGCAGCTGCACCAACTTTTTCCTTCCCGGCGGCGCTGATGGCGGCGGCTTCCCTTCGAGGAGCAGCAGCGCCAGGAACGTCATGTGATGAAGGGAAGCCGCCAGAGCTGCCGCCGTCGGGAAAGAAAAAGTTGGTGCAACTGCCCAGAGCTAACAAAATGAACCGCTGAGGAAAGGAGCCCCCCGAAGCTGCCGGTATTGCAGCCGGCCCTACCCTTCCTGCAGCTTGGAGTGGTTAGACGGTAGAGACTGGGAGGCTGTTAAGCGGGCGGCCAGGAGGGGTGTGTCAGACCCCGACTGCCATTCCGTCTCACCATGTCCCCTCAGATCATGTGGCAGCTGTTTTGCAAAGTTGCCCTGGTCACACATTTCGCATAATAAACAAAATTTTCTGTGGCTGTTCAGTATCCGAATTTTTGTTCGGATACCGAAGCAAATTTTTGCAGAAACTTTTGTTCGGTATCCGAAATGTACGATAACCAAGGCATTCGAGAACTGAGGTACCACTGCATTTAGATTCTTTCAGCATTCACAAGTTTCACAAGAGTCACTTCAAAATTCCCGCAGCGTGTATGAAGCAAACTGCTTGAGAGAGGAAGTAGAAATACAGACTATGCATTTATGATATTTTTCAGTGTGGAATCGATGATTAGGACATTTGTAAAACTTAAGGTTAATAAAAGTATTATTAAGGCACTTAAGATACACAGGAAAATGCGTATGTTGGGATGTCTTCCTCAACACGACCTCTGGAAGCCTGCACGAATCCCAGCGACCAGTTAGGTCCCACAGAGTGGGTCTTCTCCGGGTCCCGTCAACCAAACGATGTCGCTTGGCGGGACCCAGGGGAAGAGCCTTCTCTGTGGTGGCCCCGACCCTCTGGAACCAACTCCCCCCAGAGATTAGAATTGCTCCCACCCTCCTTGCCTTTCGTAAGCTGCTTAAAACCCTCCTCTGCCGCCAGGCATGGGGGAATTGAGATACACTTTCCCCCTAGGCCTTTACAATTTTATGCATGGTATGTCTGTATGTATGATTGGTTTTTATATAATGGGTTTTTAATTGTTTTTAGTATTGGATTTTGTCATATACTGTTTTATTACTGTTGTTAGCCGCCCCGAGTCTCTGGAGAGGGGCGGCATACAAATCCAATAAATAAATAAAATAAATAAATATGAGCCAGTTGCCAAGCATTTGAATATTGATCAGGTGAACATGGGGATGCTGCAGTGGTCATAAGTATGAAAAATGGACATGTCACTTTTTTCAATGCCCTTTAACTTTGAAAGGTCACTAAATGAACTGTTTGTAAGCTGAGGGCTAATTGTCGTTGCCGACGGTGCCAGAAATTAAGTTTCTCTGTAGTGGTAAACAAAGGAAGGAGCCATTTCTGTTGGCAGCCATTTTGAAGTTCTCCCCATCTTGGAAGAAAACACCTCCAGCTCATGCTTTGCTGCAAAAAACAGCTCTGAAGATAATCCATGGGTCCTTTTCCAGCAAAGACTTTTGCCAGCCCCACCTCCTTGAAATAAGTATAACAAAAACAACTTCGCTGTATTTTTTTTTTAGGCGGGGGTCAATTTGATTTGATTGTTATGGAAACCAACAGAGGACAGAGAGTTCCTTGCACGAGGCTCGACCTACCTCCTGAATGATAGACAAGCTGGAACGGGTTCAGAGGAATTGCTGTGAAAATGGAAAAAGCAGTCTTGTTAAAAAAAAAAGTGGGTGGTAGAATAAATCATCAAGTTCAACAGAGGAAAAATTGACAGTGAGAGATGATCCTAGCACCAGAGAGTTGGGAAGGCAATTGAGGCCATCAAAGTCCAATTGAGGCCATCAAGTCCAGCCTGATGATTCAGTGGAGAAATCCGAATGAAAGCATCCCAGACAGACTGGTGTCCAGCCATGGCTTGAATGCCTCCCAGGAAGTAGCCTGCCATCTCTCTGGAAAATTGGCTGCAGGGTTAAAGTTTCCTAGCATTCACTTGCAATCTGCCTTCCTGAAAACTTGGATAATTGTTCCCGGGGTTTTGCCCTCTGAGACAATTGAGAAGAACGGCATGGCTTTCTTCTCTGTGACGCCCCTTCTGAAATTTGAAGGATATTGTCATAGACAATATTGTCTTGTTATGGTTAATAATATGCAGTGGCATCGGACCAGAATATCTCCGAGACCGCCTTCTGCCGCACGAATCCCAGCAACCGATTAGGTCCCACAGAGCGGGCCTTCTCCGGGTCCCGTCAACTAAACAATGTCGGTTGGCGGGCCCCAGGGGAAGAGCCTTCTCTGTGACGGCCCTGACTCTCTGGAACCAGCTCCCCCCAGAGATTAGAACTGCCCCTACCCTCCTCGCCTTTCGCAAACTCCTTAAAACCCACCTTTGTCGTCAGGCATGGGGGAACTGAGATATCTCCCCCGGGCCTATACAATTTATGTATGGTATGCTTGTGTGTATGTCTGTTTAATAATGGGGTTTTTAAATATTTTATATTGTAAATTATTAGATTTGTTATAAACTGTTTTTACTGTGTTGTGAGCCGCTCCGAGTCTACGGAAAGGGGCGGCATACAAATGTAATAAATAAATAAATAAATAAGTTCCTTATGCCACTCCTCCCAGGACTTCATCTCCAGTCTCCAACAATCTTTATTGTCTTTTCCTGAACTCATTCCAGTTTGCCTCTGCTGTGGTTAGCTCTGGCCCAGCTCCTGCCCCAAGGAATGTGCAGGTGGATGTGGGGGAGACATCCACATGCCGCAGGCCTATTTTGCTCCCGATGGAATCTGCCGGTGAAGCCTCCTCTGACCAAGGCAGCATGAGTGACAGGGAAGAGGGGAGTTTGGCAGACAGCCCAGGAGGAGATCAATCATCTGTATCATCTTTGGATTCTGAACAAGAATTAATGACACATCCACGCAGGCGTAGAGTGATGCATAGGAGACAACAACTAAAGGATTATTACAAGAAAAAATGAGGCCACCTGTGGTTGGGGTGGGGCTCCAGTAATTAGGGCTGCTGCTATAAATAGCAGCGTTTGGGTTTGGCCGTTGTGGAAGAGTATCTGATTGCAGTTCGTCAGGAATCCTGGGTTTCTGGTTTCTGGACATTGCTTGTTGATTTTTCATGCCTTTGAAAACAAAGCAGAGTCTCCGAGACCGCCTTCTGCCGCACGAATCCCAGCGACCGATTAGGTCCCACAGAGTGGGCCTCCTCCGGGTCCCGTCAACTAAACAATGTCGGTTGGCGGGCCCCAGGGGGAGAGCCTTCTCTGTGGCGGCACTGACTCTCTGGAACCAATTTCCCCTGGAGATCAGAACTGCCCCTACTCTTCCTGCCTTCCGTAAACTCCTCAAAACCCACCTTTGCCGTCAGGCATGGGGGAACTAAACATCTCCCCCTGGGCACATTTAATTTATACATGGTATGCCTGTGTGTGTGTCTGTTAGTATATGGGGTTTTTTAAATCTTTAAATATTTTAATTAATTGAATTATTTATGATTTGTTTTACACTTGTTGTGAGCCGCCCCGAGTCTTCGGAGAGGGGCGGCATACAAATCCAAATAATAAATTAATAAATAAATAAACAAACCTGTGTGTGTGTGTGTGTCACTTCATTGGAAGAAGAAGGGGTGTGAAGTTTCTTCACAGCTGCTAGCTAAGTACTTAATGACTGCTTAAAGTCAGACTACCTGATTGTTTTGGGACGCGTGCTCTTTGCAATACAAAAAGAGTGCTTAGTTTATTTTGACTTTTGGGATAAAGAACATTGTTTTGAATGTTCAAATGTGTGTGTGTCTGAAATTTGTACCCTTGAATTTTCGGGAGGCTCCTACCAGAGAGCCCGGCAGAACAGCCTCAATCCTACTTAAAATATAGTCTCTCGAATAGAGCACAATCCTTAGGCTACTGCCAGTATTGTAGGGATCTCCAAACTTGGAAACTTTTAAAACTTGTGGACCTCAACTCCCAGAATTTCTCATGCTTGCTGAGGAATTCTGGGAGTTGAAATCCACAAATCTTAAAATTGTTAAGTTTGGAGATCCCTTGTCTAGTAGAGGAGAATTATTTTATTCATATCCTGCCTTTATCATTTTTATAAACCTCAAGGTGGCATGCCTAATACCCCCTTCCTCCTTTTATTTTCTCCACAACAACAACAACAACTGAGTGAGGAGCTTTGGGCTAAAAAAGAGTGAGTAGAAAATTTATTGTCATTATCAAAACAACGAATTGTCATTGGCAACGAAAGTCATGTGACACCCAGAGACCAGTCCCACCATACATAAAATTAAAATGGAAAATTTAAAAATGGAATAAAAAATAGAATAAAATGTCCCACCCACTACAAATTCCCCACCCTGAACCACTCAACCATCTACATGACAAACTGAGTATGTGTGTGTGCTATTGCGCATTCATGAGTGTCCACACCCATAATTCAATGCCTAGGGAGGGGGAAAACAGCTTCCCCTGCCCCCCAGAGACTCTCTGGAGGCCAGAAATGGCATGTTTCCCAACTTCTGGTGAGCCCAGTAGGCTCGTATTTTGCCCTCCCCAGGCTCCAAAGCAGCGGTCCCCAAACTATGGCCCGCAGGCCACATGCGGCCCACTGAGGCCATTTATCTGGCCTGCGGGTGAGTGACAGGAGTGGCAGACACATCCTGTGCTCCTGGCCGATAGACCGGTACTACTGGGAGTGGCGTCAGGGGCCCGGCCAAATTGAATAATGGGGGGGGGGGGCGGCGGCACCCGCCAAAAACTCTCCAACCCCGATTGAAACGAACTCTGCCTCTGCGGAGCTTCTCCGACCGCGGCCCGCACCTTCTTCCCACCCCCGCGAGGAAAGAAGGCAGGGAGGCCGGCAGACAGGCAGGGCGCCCCGATGGCAGCCGCGGAAGGAGCTCGGTCCTCCGGAAGCCAAGCCGTGCTGCTGGGGAAGCAGAATTGGGGAAGCCGGGAGAGGGCTGAGCCTGGCCGGCTTCTCCGCCGGCTTTGTGTCCCCCCGAGGATTGCGACTCGAGGGCAAGAGAGCCGCGCCTTTCGGCCTCCAGAGGTGCTGGGCCGGGGGTTTGGGGGGCCGTGAACACCGCCCGCCGCCCGGACCCAATGGCTTCTTTTGGGCTTACTCGCTCGAATTCCTGCTGCTGGCGCTGGGAGCAGGTAAGCGCGTGCGGGCGGCCGGGTGGGAAGGGCGAGGCGCGAGGGGGAGGCAAGTGGAGATCCCGGTCTCTCTTTTCATGCTCAGTGAGCCTTTCTTTGGAGTTGCCTTTCTTTCTTTCTTTCTTTCTTTCTTTCTTTCTTTCTTTCTTTCTTTCTTTCTTTCTTCCTTCCTTTCTGTCTTGCTTCCTTTCTTTCTCTCTTGCTCTCTTGCTCTTTCATTCTTTTTTTCTTTCTCTTTCTTTCTTTCTCTCCTTCCTTCCCTCCTTCCATTTCTTTCATTCCCCTTCTCTCTTTTTATTTGTCTTTCATTCTCTTTCTTTCTTTTCTCTTTCTTTCTTTTTCTTTCTTTCTCTTTCTCTCTTTCTCTCTCATTCTTTTTTTCTTTCTCTTTCTTTCTTTCTCTCTTGCTTTCTCTCCTTCCTTCCCTCCTTCCATTTCTTTCATTCCCCCTCTCTATTTTTATTTCTCTTTCATTCTCTTTCTTTCTTTTCTCTTTCTTTCTTTCCTTCTTTCTTTCCTTCTTTCTTTTGTTTCTTTTTGTTTCTTTCTCTCTTTCTCTCTTTCTCTCTTGCTCTTTCATTCTTTTTTCTTTCTCTTGCTTTCTTTCTTCCTCTTTCTTTCTCTCCTTCCTTCCCTCCTTCCATTTCTTTTATTCCCCCTCTCTCTATTTCTTTCATTCTCTCTCTCTCTTTCTTTCTTTCTTTCTCTTTCTTGCTTTTTTCTTTCTCTCTTTTACCTTCCCTTCCTCTATTTCTTCTTTTCTTTCTCCTTCCTACCTTCTTCCCTCCCTCCCTCCAGTCCTTCCTCTCTTACTCTCCCCTTTCATAAGTTTCCTTCCTTCCTCTGTTCCTGTCCCTTCCCCCTTTCTTTCTTTCTTTCTTTCTTTCTTTCTTTCTTTCTTTCTTTCTTTCTTTCTTTCTTTCCCTCCCTCCATTTCTTGCTTTCCTTCTCCTTCCTCCCTTCTTTCCTCCCTCCCTCCCTTCTTTTACTCCTTCCTCTCTTACTCTCCCCTTTCACACCTTTCCTTGCTTTCTTTGCACCCTTCCTCTGTTCCTGTCCCTTCCCTCTTTCCTTCCTTCCTTCCCACCCTCCGTCCATTCATTCACCCATTCCTCTCTTGATCGCCCCTTTTACCATTCCTTCCTTCCTTCCTTCCTTCCTTCATAGCTCACCCTCGCCTTCCTTCCCTTCCTTCCAGATGGGAGTGCCCCCTCAAGACACCCGCCCGATTGCTGGTACCCTGCTTTTTCTCTCTCCTCGTCCTTTCCAGCTCCTTGCCGGTGGCTGCCAGGTGTGGGATCCCCCTCCCCTCTTCCCTCGCTAGAAAGCACATGGTTTTGTCAACAAGGCCTCTTCCAAGAAGGGAGAAATGCCAAGGAGCCATAAATAAGCCTTGCTCCGCCTGACCGATGTCAGGAGGATCTTTCTTTCCCTCGCCGCTCCTGCTTCTTTCTTTCTCCTGGACGAGTCCACACAATCGGCTTAACCCAGTTCCTCAAATAGCCTATGGCAGTGCTTCCCAACCCTGACAACTTGAAGATATCTGGACTTCAACTACCAGAATTCCCCAGCCAGCGTTCGCTGGCTGGGGAATTCTGGGAGTTGAAGTCCAGATATCTTCAAGTTGCCAAGGTTGGGAAACACTGGCCTATGGGACCGCCTCGCTTGGCGTGAAGCGGGAAATGATCCCCGGGGGATGGAGTGGCTTGGCGACTTAAAATAGTTTTAAAATGGCGGGGGGGCCCAGACACTTAGGCTGTATGGGGCCCCAAAATTCCTGATGGCAGCCCTGGCTCCTGGCCAGTGTTCCCTCTAAGGGGTCTGGGAGCGACAAGGAAAGTGCGGAGGCTGGCGAAGGTTTTTCTTGTTTTCTTGAGAGAGAGAAAGAGAGAGAGAAATGTTTTGCTTATTTTTTTGGGGCTAAACTTTTTAAAAAATTTTCTCTCAACATACATTCAAACTGTATTATTTCAATGTATGTTGAGAGAAAAATTTAATAAATTTTTCCACGAACAAAATGCAGTATTTTGTTATTAACTAATATCAATCATCAGAAAAATTGCAAAAGTTTTTTTTTCTAATATTGTCATCCAGGTACATACTTTTTTAAAATTAAATTCCCTCCTTAATGTTCCTTTAAAAAGTACACCACCAATTATATTTCTAACTTATTAATCAATATGCCAAAGTGCTTCCTTCTTTATACATTTTTCTATAAAATAAGAAAACCTTGTATAGCCAACCAGATGTTAGCAAAAGAAAATTAAAAACAAAACATAAACATATATGAATTTCAGACTTCTTCCCCCCTCTAAATAGTATGTTCCCATTTTGTTTTTACTTTAAAATACGGTATGTGCAGTGTGCATAGGGATTTGTTCATAGGGTTTTTTTATAGTCTGGCCCTCCAACAGTCCGAGGGACAGTGAACAGGCCCCTTGTGTAAAATGTTTGGGGACCCCTGCTCCAAAGGCTTCCCTAGAGCCAGGGGAGGGTAAAAACGCTCTCCCCTGCCCCCCCAAAGACTCTCTAGAAGCAAAAACCACCCTGCCAGAGCCTCTGTGTGAGACAAAAACCATCTGGCTGGCACACACATGCACACTGGAGCTGAGCTAGGGCAACGGCTCATGTGCCAGCAGATATGGCTCCGCGTGCCACCTATGGCACCCGTGCCATAGGTTCGCCATCACTGGTCTAGGGAGATTCTCAGCCATCCAGGTCATGGTTGTCCCAAAGGTGCTTTTTCAAGAGGCAGCTGGACGTTCTGGTTTTTTTTTAAATACAGTATATTTTTATTGATTTTTAGCAAGTTTATTATACACACAACATAAAACAGTGCATAGTGAAGAATGCCCACTCCCCCGACACACACACATACCCCACCACTAGTGATGGGTGAACCGAACCCGCACAATTCGGGTCAATACCGAATTTTGTGGTGTTCGGTATGCCGAACCCGAACCTGAAAGTTTATGAAACTTCGGGCAAAATTCGGGGTCATGTTCGGCATTCAGAGCTTTGACGTCACCGGCAGGTTGCTAAGGACGTCAAGGTGATCACTTCCTGGATTCCATAATAATTTATTAGATTTGTATGCCGCCCCTCTCCGAGGACAATTTGCACTGAAAGATGTTGAAAGGAAATGCATAAGCCACATCCACAGTGTGGTAGTAAAACTTTTGGTAGCTCTTCACTGCTTATACGTCTTCATCCCTGACAGACACTTTTCAATCTTGCCTTAGTAGCTCAGCTGCCAAGAGAGAGGACTCGAAGTTCCATTCTTGACCTGGAGATGAACCACATGGCTCCTAAGAATCTAGCAATTCTTCCTTAAAACCGATCCAGATGCTTTCAAAGCCAATGAACCATGAGACATGCTTGTTAAAAAAAAATAAAGGCAGAAAGGCTTTCCAAGTTATCAGCTAATCTAATCAAAAGGGAGGCGAGCTTGTCTTTTCCTCGTAGCTGATTAGCTGGGAATTGTTTTGCCCATTTATGGCTTCCTTAAGTCTTGTTTTTAAAGTCCAGGGATATAAAACATTAAACAGGTTAAAAACATAGCCTCAAAACAAGGACAAAGATTGGTGTTATTCTAGGGCAGTGATGGTGGACCTTTTTCCCGTCGGGTGCCGAAAGAACATGGGCGTGCAGTACATGCAGGAGTGCCCACACCCATAGTACATGCAGGAGTGCCCACACCCATAATTCAATGTCTGGGGAGGGCAAAAACAGCTTCCCTCACCCCCCAGAGAGCCTCTGGAGGCCGGAAATGGCTGTTTCCCAACTTCTGGTGGGCCCAGTAGGTTCGTGTTTCACCCTTCCCAGGCTCCAAAGGCTTCCTTAGAGCCAGAGGAGGGTAAAAATGCCCCCCCATCCCTCCGGAGGCTCTCTGGAAGCCAAAAATACCCTTCCAGAGCCTCTGTGCAAGCCAAAAATCTGCTGACCTGCACACACATCATGTTGGAGCTGAGCTAGGGTAATGGCTCACGTGCCAGCAGATATGGCTCTGCGTGCCACCTGTGGCACCCGTGCCATAGGTTCGCCATCATTGTTCTAGGATATCTGTGGCAATTAAAGCAACGGACTTTGAAACTACAGGTAGTCCTTGACTTAAAACCACAGTTGAGGCCAACATTTCTGTTGCTAAAGGAGACCTTTGTTAAAGGAGTTTTTGCCCCATTTTAAGAACTTTCTTACTGCAGTTGTTAACAGATTAATAATAGATTAACAAAGCTAGAAGGGATCTTGTAGGTCTTTGCAGTCCAGACTCCTGCTTGAGTAGGAGACCTTACACCAATTCTAACTAAATAAACTAAATCTGACAAACAACCCCCATGCAGTAAAAGACCTTGGAATACTAATATCAAATGACCTAAGTGCCAAAGCCCACTGCAACAATATCACCAAAAAGGCTTCTAAAATTGTCAACCTGATCCTACGTAGTTTCTGCTCTGGCAATCTCACACTACTCACCAGAGCTTACAAAACTTTCGCCAGACCCATCCTCGAATACAGCTCACCTGCCTGGAACCCACACGGAATTTCGGACATCATCACCCTAGAAAAGGTCCAATGATACTTCACCAGAAGAGCCCTTCACTCCACCACTCGAAACAGAATACCCTACGAGACTAGACTTTCAATCCTCGGCCTAGAAAGTTTAGAACTACGACGCCTTAAACATGATCTAAGTATTGCCCACAAGATCATATGCTACAACATCCTGCCTGTCAACAACTACTTCAGCTTCAACCGCAATAACACAAGAGCATGCAACAGGTTCAAACTTAATATCAACCGCTCCAAACTTGACTGTAAAAAATATGACTTTAGCAATCGAGTTGTTGAAGCGTGGAACTCATTACCAGACTCCGTGGTGTCAACCCCCAACCCCCAACATTTTTCCCTTAGAGTTTCCACGGTTGACCTCTCCAGATTCCTTAGAGGTCAGTAAGGGGCGAGAATAAGTGCACTAGTGTGCCTTCCGTCCCCTGTCCAATTGCCTCTCCTATATTTTATATATCTTTTCTCCCATCCATATATCTTTCCTCTACTCTTCATTGATGTATTGTATTCTCATATCTCTTCTTCTATCCCTTCCCTGATATTTACTACTACACGTTTTTATTCTCTTCAACTTTCAATTTGTATTGGACAAAACAAAGAAACAAAGAAACAAAGAAACAAACAAACAAACAAACAAATAAATTCACGTGCCAAAAAGGGGTGTATGAGTGTCCTAGCACGGGCATGTGCCCACATCCATTCCCTCCTCCCACAACCCAATGCTCTGCCCCTGTTCATGTGTACAATCTCTCCCCCCATCCCCATGCATGCACACAGGCCTCACTGAAGCCTGGGATGGTGAAAAAAATGGCAAAACATGCAAACCGGAAGTTGGGAAAAATGGCCTTCCAGTTTGCCTGTTGGGCTGTTTTTCACACCCTGGGCTTCAGGAAGCTTCCATGAAACCTCCGGAGTGTAAAAAACAGCACAACCGGTAAACTGGAAGGCCATTTTTCCAAACTTCCTGTTTGCCATTTTTGGCGGGGTTTTTTCGCTCTTCGTCCTGGAAGCCTCTGGAGGGCAAAATGGCTTTCCTGAAGGCTGAAAATCAGCTGGCTAACGTGCACTGGAGCTGACACAGGGCAATACCTCGCGTGTCCTCCGATATGACTACATGTGGCACGTGTGCTGTAGGTTCGCCATCATGGCCCTACACCATTACTGATAAGTGACTGTCCAATCCCTTCTTAAAAGCCACCAATGGTGTAGCACCCACAACTTCTGAAGGCAAGCTGTTCACAGGGGTGTTGTTACTAGGAAAATAGGAGGAGGAAGGTATTCTGGACATGTTTTTATTTTTAGTTTATTAAATTGATTTGCCGCCCATCTTTCCACAAAGGGAATGTGTTCACAAATTATTTATAAATTAGATTGATGAATAAATAATAAATCCCAGTGGCCGGTTAGGTCCCACAGAGTTGGTCTTCTCCGGGTCCCATCGACTAAACAATGTCGTTTGGCGGGACCCAGGGGAAGAGCCTTCTCTGTGGCGGCCCGGGTCCTCTGGAACCAGCTCCCTCCAGACATTAGAATTGCCCCACCCTCCTCGCCTTTCGTAAGCTCCTTAAAACCCACCTCTGCCGTCAGGCATGGGGGAACTGAGATATTCCTCCCACCTAGGCCTTACAATTTATGCATGGTATGTTTGCGTGTATGTTTGGTTTTATAATAAGGGTCTTTTAGTTGTTTTAGTATTGGATTGTTACATGTTGTTTTTATCATTGTTGTTAGCCGCCCCAAGTCTAAGGAGACGGGCGGCATACAAATCCAATAAATGATGATGATGATGATGATGATTATTATTATTATTATTATTAATAGTAATAATAATAATAATAATAATAATAATAATAAATTTCAACCCTGAGCTATAAATATTCTACGTCATCAGAGACACAAATATTTAAACACCACTTCTGCGACTTCCAATCTATCTGTGTTCACCGAATGCTACTTGGGTGAAAACCAAACATAGGGAAACAATAGGAAGAAGATACATCTGGATGATTAGATCCCAAATAGGCATTTTAATATCACAATATCCAGCTTCTAGAGGCCAGGTTAGGCTGTCACATTATGTCTTCTTCCCACTGCCTCCCCTGACTATTTTGACAGTGGAAACTGTTCTGCCTGACTGGGCTCAGGCAATGCGTAACAGTCCAAGGAAAAGAAATCAAACACACACGTGCTCTGCTAATCAGCAAACTTGTATTAGATAAACAAAAAAGGGTTACTCAAAACAGTTCTTAGTGTCCGAAAACAATGATAGTGCAAGGCTTACTTCAGCCGCATAGAAAAACACAGGAAAAAACAAACAAAGACAACCTGGAATGAGCAAAGACGTTTCAGGAGTCCTTTTGAATCTTTGGAGAAAACAGCAAGTCCCAGAGTTTTCACCTCCCACTTGTCTGAAAAAGCTGGGTTGAAAACTCCAACGGCATGAAACAGAAACTTCAGAGCAGGAACCACAAAATAACACAGATAAACAGCCACAGTTTACCTTGGCCTTTGTTCCCTTTTATCCCTTTAGCCCTCATTAAGGGAACCATACCCAGCCCTCAGTATAAGAACCACACCCAGCCCAGGTGCTCCTATAATGACTTGTAATACTCCTTAAAGTGATCCCTTCTTTGCATAGCTCTTCGGCTACACAGATCGATATATTGATCTGCAGAAGAACCCAGGGACAAAAGACTGTCTGAGGGACTGCATGCCAAATCCCCTGGTCTGTCTGCTGAATCCTGCGTCCCAGTGGCCTCGTCCTCCTGGCTGTCTGCCACATCTTCCTGGCTGTCAGCCAGGCTTTCGCATTCACTTTGTGCCATGTCTCTCCCATCTGTGGGAGCAACGGCTGGCCCAGGCCCAAACACAACAGAAACAGAGAGAGAGATAGTTTATTTTTTTTCACCTGATCCTGCTGCAGATCCTCCTGGTGCTGAAAGAGCTGGGATTTGGACTAGAAGACCTCTAAGGTCTTTTCCTTTTTTTTGAAAAATACTTTATTAGTTATTTACATTAAAAAGGGGGTATACACAATACAACAATACAACATTTACAAAGTGCATAAAATTACACAATTATTTATGCATAGAAATCCGTAGGAAAAAAGGAAGAAAGAGAAGAAGAGTGAAAGGACAAGGGGGATGACAACATACATATACAGTGATCCCTCGAGTATCGCGAGGGTTACGTTCCAAGTCCCCTCGCGATACCCGATTTTTCGCGATATAGTGGTGCGGAAGTAAAAACACCATCTGCGCATACGCGCCCTTTTTCCATGGCCGTGCATGCGCAGATGGTGGAGTTTGCGTGGGCGGCGGGGAAGACCCAGGGAAGGTTTCTTCGGCCCCCCAGCAGCTGATCTGCTCGGCAGCGCCGCAGCAGCGAGGAGCTGAAGATCGGGGTTTCCCCTTTGCGTGGGCGGCGGGGAAGACCCAGGGAAGGTTTCTTCGGCAGCGCCGCAGCAGCGAGGAGCCGAAGATCGGGGTTTCCCCGCCGCTCACGCAAAGGGGAAACCCCGATCTTCGGCTCCTCGCTGCTGCGGCGCTGCCGAGCAGATCAGCTGCTGGGCGGCCGAAGAAACCTTCCCTGGGTCTTCCCCGCCGCCCACGCAAAGGGGAAACCCTGATCTTCGGCTCCTCGCTGCTGCCCGCCCGCCGCTCGCCTGCCCGCCGCCTGCCGCTCGAGAGCAAGAGGGGGAGAGATAGAGAAAGAGAGAGAAGGAAAGAAAGAGATGAGAGAGGGAGGAAGAGAGTGTGAGAGAGGAAGAAGCAAGATAGAGAAAGAGAGAGAGAAAGAAAGATGAGAAAGGAAGGAAGAGAGTGACGTCATCGGGTGGGAAAAATCGCGATATAGCGTTTCGCGAAGATCGAGATCGCGAAAATCGAGGGATCACTGTATACACTCAAGACGGAATAAAGCATTGTGCTTTATACATGGGTTGTTTTGGTATCAGAGCTTAATATTTACACCTGCTGAATTGCAGGCTAATTGTTTTTGCAGCTTATTCATTTATAACAATATATATTTTTTCCTCTTGCTTATTATTACACATATATCTTGTTAATTTATCCATTAACGTATCCATTTCTCTGTGATTGCTTTCATATCCTCTATATTTTTCCATGGTATAATAGTGCCTTGCAGTGGTAATATTTCCTCTTGACAGCAGTGTAGCTTTTCTCTCTTATATTAGTAACTTTAATGACTTTATCATTGTACTCATTATTCTTTTCCAACTCTGTTATTCTATCGTTATTCTATTAATACAGTGGTAAAGGCTTTTAAAAACGTATATATTTTCCTGAAGCCATGTTTCAACATACGTTGTTGATTTGAGCTCTGAGCTTGACAATATTTATTTATTTATTGATTGATTGATTGATTGTTAGAGTTGGAAGGGACCATGCGGGTCATCAAGTCCAACTCCCTGCCTAAGCAGGAACCCTGTAGCATCCTAGCCAAATGGCAGTCCAATTTCCTCTTAAAAATGTCCAGAGTATTGGAGTTCACAACGTCCGCTGGTAGGTTGTTCCATTTGTTGATCGTTCTGACCGTCAGGAAGTTCTTCCTTATCTCCATGTTGAATCTCTCCTTGGTCAGCTTCCAGCCGTTGTTCCTCGTCCGGCCCTCCGGTGCCCTGGAGAATAAAGTGATCCCCTCCTCTCTGTGGCAACCCCTCGTATACCTGTAGACTGCTATCATGTCCCTCCTTTCCTCTAGGCTACCCATGCCCAGTTCCCGCAGTCTCTCTTTGTAAGTCTTGGTTTCTAGACCCCTGATCATTTTGGTTGCTCTTTTCTTCACCTTCTCCAGAGTTTGATTGCAAGCGTTTCACCCCCAAGTGAGCAGACATTTTCAGTGGACTTTGGATTGCATCTCCCTGAATGGGGATGAAATGTTTGCAACTGTTGTGGTTGGCTCGCAGCCAGCTCTTTGGCCATGGACTTCGAGCCTCATGAGCCAGAGACAGCTGGGCACGACCGGCCTGTGTGGCTGCTGGAAGCCAGAGGAAGAGGGAGAGTCCGGGTGTGAGGAGCCTTCAGAGGCTATAGATCCCCCAACTGGGGATTTGCAGCCCCCAACTGGGGATTAGCCAGGATCTGAGGACAAAGAGATGAGGGACCCAATCCTGAATGCTTGGGTGAGAAGGATATGGGGCTGGCAGGAGCAGTTGAGAAAGATCAGAAAGAAGAAGTGAGCACAGCTGTGTGTAGTCAACATTCCCCGAGAGTATTTAAGTTGGCCTTCTCCGGGTCCCGTCGACTAAACAATGTCATTTGACGGGACCCAGGGGAAGAGCCTTCTCTGTGGCGGCCCCGGCCCTCTGGAATCAACTCCCCCCGGAGATTAGAACTGCCCCCACCCTCCTTGTCTTTTGTAAATTACTGAAGACCCATCTATACCGCCAGGCATGGGGGAGTTGAGACACCTTTCCCCCAGGCTTTTTTATATTTATGTTTGGAAATGTATGTGTTGTTTGCTTTTTAAATATGACAGGGTTTTTAATGTGCTTTTTAATATTAGATTTGTTTTCGCTAGAATATTGTTTTTATTGTTGTTGTGAGCCGCCCCGAGTCTTCAGAGAGGGGCGGCATACAAATCTAATAGATTGAATGGAATTGAATTAAGGGGAGGAGTTTAGAGAGTGCTCTTTGCAAGAAGTCAACGTTCGTGCCCCTGGAGGAGAAAAGCCTGCAAAGAGTATTTTGCCTGACGAACCTGGATTCAGTGCTCGACATTTATAGGATTAATCTTATGAGTAGACTTTTGGATGGGAATCAAGTGCGTGTGCCATTATCTTATCAATTTGGCCTCAGGCCTGGATTTTGGCAAAGGAAGAGATATTGTTTTAATTTGGGTTTCTGAAGTAACAAACTATACTGCTCAAAAAAAATAAAGGGAAACATAGAAACATAGAAACATAGAAGTCTGACGGCAGAAAAAGACCTCATGGTCCATCTAGTCTGTCCTTATACTATTTTCTGTATTTTATCTTAGGATGGCTATATGTTTATCCCAGGCATGTTTAAATTCAGTTACTGTGGATTTACCAACCACGTCTGCTGGAAGTTTGTTCCAAGCATCTACTACTCTTTCAGTAAAATAATATTTTCTCACGTTGCTTTTGATCTTTCACCCAACTAACTTCAGATTGTGTCCCCTTGTTCTTGTGTTCACTTTCCTATTAAAAACACTTCCCTCCTGGCCCTTATTTAACCCTTTAACATATTTAAATGTTTCGATCATGTCCCCCCTTTTCCTTCTGTCCTCCAGACTATACAGATTGAGTTCATTAAGTCTTTCCTGATACGTTTTATCCTTATGACCTTCCACCATTCTTGTAGCCCGTCTTTGGACCCGTTCAATTTTGTCAATACACCCAAATAACACATCCTAGGAAATATTCTCACTGAATACTTTGTTCTGCACAAAGTTGAATGTGCACAACAACATGTGAAATTGATTGTAAATAAGTGTTGCTTCCTAAGTGGACAGTTTGATTTCACAGAAGTTTGATTTACTTGGAGTTATATTGTGTTGTTTAAGTGTTCCCCAAACCCATCTTTGAAAATGGTCAGATAAGCAGTTGAGAGACCCTGGGGTGGACTATGAGGTAAGATGGAAGCTCTCTTGCTTCAAAATGCCCCTCTTCCCATATCAGTTGCTTGTTGGACAGCTCTTGGGCACATGAGGGGGATACGAGAATAAAAAAAAACCTGGACACACATACAGCCTGGGAGAAACCCCTCTCAGCAGTAGCAACAGTGAAAGAGATCTCGGAGTCTTGGTGGACAATCAACTAAACATAAGCCAACAATGTGCAGCAGCAGCCAAAAAAGCCAATACAATCCTAAGCTGCATCAACAGGGGAATACACTGCAAGACCAGGGAAGTCTTAATACCACTCTACTATGCCCTGGTCAGACCACACCTGGAGTACTGTGTTCAGTTCTGGTCACCACACTTCAAAAAAGACATTGAAACTCTGGAGAAGGTGAAGAAAAGAGCAACCAAAATGATTAAGGGATTGGAAACCAAGACTTAGGAAGAGAGACTGAGGGAACTGGGAATGGATAGCCTAGAGAAAAGGAGGGCCAGAGCGGACATGATAGCAGTCTACAAGTATACGAGGGGATGTCACAGAGAGGAGGGGATCATTTTATTCTCCAGGGCACCGGAGGGCCGGACAAGGAACAATAGCTGGAAGCTGACCAAGGAGAGATTCAACATGGAGATAAGGAGGAACTTCCTGACGGTCAGAACGATCAACCAGTGGAACAACCTACCAGCGGATGTTGTGAACTCCAATACTCTGGACATTTTTAAGAGGAGATTGGATTGCCATTTGGCTAGGATGCTATAGGGTTCCTGCTTAGGCAGGGGGTTGGACGATGACCCGCATGGTCCCTTCCAACTCTAACAATAAACAAACAAACAAATAAATAAAGTCCAAATCAACAGTGTTGGATCTGTTGCTTTTTGTTTTAGTCCAGGAGTTGAAGAACCCAAGGCCTGGAGGTTGGATCTGGTCTATGGGGTGCTTAGAGCTGGCCTGTGGGGCGAGCCTGGAAGCAGCAAAGGACCTGGCCCATGTTGCCTCTGCCAGAGAAAACAGAGCCTGGGATGTCGGGGTGGGCTACAAAAAATAAATGTTTCCCCCTTTGCATTTGAGCCTGCAAGAAGGGACAGGGAAGGAGAAAGGGAAAGAGGAAAGAAAAAGAAGGGAAGAGGGGAAGGAAGAAGAGAGGGAAGGAAAAAGAAGAAAAGGAAGAAAGGAGGAAGGAAGGAAGGAAGGAAGGAAGGAAGGAAGGAAGGAAGGGAGGGAGGGAGGGAGGGATGTTTCTGCTCAGGCAATCTCACACTACTCACAACAGCCTACAAAACTTTTGCCAGACCCATCCTAGACTACTGCTCATCTGTCTGGAACCCATACCACATCTCAGACATCAACACCCTTGAAAATGTCCAAAGATATTTCACCAGAAGAGCCCTTCACTCCTCCACTCGAAACAGAATATCCTACGAAAATAGACTTAACAATCCTGGGCCTAGAAAGCCTAGAACTACGGCGCCTAAAACACGATTTGAGCATTGCCCACAAAATCATATGCTGCAACGTCCTACAGGTCAATGACTACTTCAGCTTCAACTGCAACAACACAAGAGCACGCAACAGATTCAAACTTAATACGAACCGCTCCAAACATGACTGTAAAAAATATGATTTCAACAATCGAGTTATCGAAGCGTGGAACTCATTACTGGACTCAATTGTATCAACCCCTAACCTCCAACATTTCTCCCTTAGACTCTCCACGATTGACCTCTCCAGGTTCCTAAGAGGCCAGTAAGGGGCGTACATAAGTGCACTGGCGTGCCTTTCGTCCCCTGTCCAATTGTCTTTCCTTTCTCTCACTTATCATATATATTCTCTTCCTTTCATATATCCTCTCCTCTAAGTTCACTTTTACCCTTATATATATTACCACATGTCTATTTTTCTTCCTATGTATTTGAATATCTCCGAGACCGCCTTCTGCTGCACGAATCCCAGTGACCAATTAGGTCCCACAGAGTGGGCCTTCTTCGGATCCCGTCAACTAAACAATGTCGGTTGGCGGGCCCCAGGGGAAGAGCCTTCTCTGTGGCGGCCCCGACTCTCTGGAACCAACTCCCCTCAGAGATTAGAACTGCCCCTACCCTCCTCGCCTTTCGCAAACTCCTTAAAACCCACCTTTGTCGTCAGGCAGGGGGAACTGAGATATCTCCCCCGGGCCTATACAATTTATGTATGGTATGCTTGTGTGTATGTCTGTTTAATAATGGTTTTTTAAAAATATTTTAAATTGTAAATTATTAGATTTGTTATAAACTGTTTTTATTGTGTTGTGAGCCGCCCCGAGTCTACGGAAAGGGGCGGCATACAAATCTAATAAATAATAATAATAATAATAATAATAATAATAATAATAATAATAATAATTTGTGTATTGGACAAATGAATAAATAAATAAATGTTATAATGAGAGTGAGGGAACTTCTCAGGCAGGGTGAAATGGTCCCGGTTCGCTTGTGCCTGTCAGTCATCAGAGAGCCAATCGCGAAGGAAATGTGAGGCTCCGCCCACCTGCCTGGATGTCGCCATCTGGGTTCTTTTACCCTCTGCATATGTGCAAAGCGTTCTGTGCATTTGCAGAGGGTAAAAGAACCCAAATGGCGACGTCTTGGCAGATGGGCGGAGCCCCGTGCTCTCTTCGCAACTGGTTCTCTGACAACCGACGTTTCATCCTTGGTCTCAGGGAAGTCCTGCCTTAGCACATGGACACCATATGCACCCCTGACATGAGTCACATGTCATGCCAACCATGGCCACGCCCCACATTCCCCTCTGACTCTCTGAGTTCAAGCTCAACCCTGATGTGGCCCTCAATGAAATCCAGTTTGACGCCCCTGTTTTAGATAAATGTGGGTTGTTTTTCCTGGTTGTCATAATGAAACACTTACCCACCGTATGAACTCAGCCTAGCAATTAGTAGAACAAACAAACTGCCAAGAGGACAAATGGGTGTGGGCTGCCAGTTAATCTGTTTGTTTTACAGACTGCATGATTTTTCTCCAAGAAGTAAAATTTGGTATAATTCTGCTTTAGGATGGCTGAGAACCATGGATCTCATTAACTCCCAGCGTGTTAATGGCCAACTGCTAACATTCCATCCTGTTTCCCAACATTCTGTCCCATAGCAAAACATTCTATGATTCCATCTCCAGCATTCCATCCATCACATTTTTGAGGTACCCCAAGGACTAAATTAGACACGACAGTGTAAGATCCAGAACTGGATATCCCAGGTTCCCTCTTCTCCAAATAGAATAGAATAGAATAGAATAGAATAGAATTTTATTGGCCAAGAGTGATTGGACACACAAGGAATTTGTCTTGGTGCATATGCTCTCAACGTACATAAAATAAAATATACATTTGTCAAGAATCATGTGGTACAACACTTCATGATTGTCATAACTTGTTGCTTATATCCTAAGATTTTTATTAATATTGCTTCTTCATTGCTTATTTGACCCCTATGACAATCATGAAGTGTTGTACCACATGATTCTTGTCAAATGTATATTTTATTTTATGTACGTTGAGAGCATATGCACCAAGACAAATTCCTTGTGTGTCCAATCACACTTGGCCAATAAAAAATTCTATTCTATTCTATTCTATTCTATTCTATTCTATTCTATACTGTCAACATGGGAGGAAATGGATGATAGGAATGATGAGAAAAACTAGGAGAATAGAAGTGCAGATTAGTAGAAAGTCTGACAGTGTTGAGGGAATTATTTGTTTAGTAGAGTGATGGCGTTCGGAAAAAAACTGTTCTTGTGTCTAGTTGCCTTGGTGTGCAGTGCTCTGTAGAGACGTTTTGAGGGTAGGAGTTGAAACAATTTGTGTCTGGGATGTGAGGGGTCAGTAAATATTTTCCCCGCCCTCTTTTTGACTCGTGCAGTATACAGGTCCTCAATGGAAGCCAGGTTGGCAGCAATTGTTTTTTCTGCAGTTCTGATTATCCTCTGAAGTCTGTGTCGGTCCTGTTGGGTTGCAGCACCAAACCAGACAGTTATAGAGGTGCAGATGACAGACTCAATGATTCCTCTGTAGAACTATATCAGCAGCTCCTTGGGCAGTTTGAGCTTCCTGAGCTGTCACAGAAAGAACATTTTTTGTTGTGCTTTTTTGATGATGTTTTTGATGGCAAATGAAGCTCCATTGGATTCAAAATGGCAGTCCTGGCAGTATAAATTTCATTATGCATATTGTATTTTTCGAAGTATAAGATGCCACTGCAGTATAAGACAAACCTTAGTTTTGGGGGAAGAAAACAAGGAAAAATCAAATCTGCCCCTGTCTCCCAGCAATTTGCCTCCCAGCAAACAGCACAGATGATATACATTATTTGCTATGTATTTCTGTGCGTGTGTGTGTCTGACCCATAGAAATAGCAAAGAATTGGAGAAATGTACATTATGGCAGTATATTAATGCCAGCAAGTTTTCTTAAACATAATCAAAGTAACTCCTCCCAATTATTTGAAAAAATCTACTCCAAACATGACTAAGTCAGGGATTAACTTAGCTGCCTTATTAAACAAGACCACTGCTACATAAATTATACTTTTACAGATCCTGTTAAAATTGATGTAGCTTTTTGGAAGTATAGTTATTCTCTACTATTTAAAATAAGATACAATAGCACTGGGCCTCTTCAGATCAAGCGTTTATTTTAAAAAGCTTCTTCATTTTGTTATGTTATCTAGAATAATAATAAAGTAGTCTTTTAAAAATAAGTCTAATAATTTGGACATTCTATAGATATTTATAGTTATTTACTTACCTCTTTGCATAAAGTGACCAGATTTTAACATTGGTAAAGAGGGACACCATTGAGCGGTGGTAGTGGTGGTGTTGTTAGCAAAAAAACATTTCTCTTTCTTGTTTCTCTCTCTCTCTCTTCCTCCCTCCCTTTCTCTCTCTTTCCTGTCCTCATTCTCTCTCTTTCTTCCTTCCTCTTTCTTTTTCTCTCTCTATCCGTCCCTCTTTCTTTCTCTCTTCCTTCCTTCCTCTCTCTTTTGCTCTCTCTTTCTCTCTCTCTTCCTTCCTCAAATGGAGCAGGACGCAGGACAGATGATCAAAAAGAGGGACTGTCCCACTGAAAGCAGGATGTCTGGTCACATTATCCTCGCAGCAAACAACAAACAGCCAGTTTCAGAAAAGTCTGAATAGCACAAGAAAATAACATTCTGCCTTGCCTCTCCCTGTCAGCAATTTGCCTCTGTGCAGCTTTAGTTTCACTTTCATTTTAGCACATGGCCTTGCCTGCAGCTTCAATCAATCAGTTGAGGGTCAGGAGGCATATAAACAGTGCCTTGTGCTAATCAGGCTCTGGGCTGCATGCTGCAAGGAGGTAAATTGCTGGGAGGCAGAGACCAAAGGGTAAGAGTGGTTGGGTGGAACTACATTAAGTGTATAAGACGCACCCACATTTTCACCCTCTTTTGGGGGGTAAAAAGGTGCATTTTATACTCCTAAAAATACAGTGTGTATGTGTGTGTGTGTGTGCATACACACACATATATACATACATTATTAGAGTATTATTATATATGTATGTATACATACATATACATATTTGTTTTCCTAGATTTTTACGGGTACAGGTATGACGGTCTTGGCATATTCGGGTTTCTTCCCGTGTAGGATTCAGAGATTTCTGGCGATGTTTCGACAAGGTCCCACTCATCATATACATATATATATATGTATCAATACACCAGGCTGAGTCGACACAAAAATATGTAACCTTTCCCTGGTGCACAGCTGAAGGGATTGGATACTGTAGCCTAGAGGTTAATTCTCTGCCTTACAAGGCAAAAGTTGCAGGTTCAAGTCCCAGTGAGGGTATGGCTAGCTGATGAGGCCAAAATAAGGCCGAAATAGATCTATCCTAGTCTCCCTTAATTTTCAAATTCAGCAAAAAAATATGTGACACATACAGATAGAATTGTCGGCTATCAATAAAAATTAACTGCCTTGGAAATGGCCCTGGGTTTGAGCCGAGAGGCAAAAATAGGAGCTGTGATGTTCCTTCAGTACACCAGGGTGATTCGACACAAAAATATGTAACCCTTCCCTGGTGCAGAGCTGAAGGGATTGGATACTGTAGCCTAGAGGTTAATTCTCTGCCTTACAAGGCAAAGGTTGCAGGTTCAAGTCCCAGTGATGGTATGGCTAGCTGATGAGGCCAAAATAAGGCCGAAATAGATCTATCCTAGTCTCCCTTAATTTTCAAACTCAGCAAAAAAACATGTGACACACACACACACACACACACACATATATGGAGATAAGGAGGAACTTTCTGACAGTGATCAACCTGTGGAACAGCTTGCCTGTGGAGGTTGTGAGAGCTCCAACACTTGAGACTTTCAAGAGGAGATTGGATGACCATTTGTCCGAAATGGTGTAGGGACTTCTGCTTGAGTGGGGGGTTGGACAAGATGACCTACAAGATCTCTTCCAACTCTAGTTGTAATCCAATCTAAATCATGCTTTTATCTCAAGCTGGATTGCAGACACATTTATTTGGAATTACACAATCAAAGGAATGAATGAAACTCTTACTAATATAGTTTTTAAGCCAGAATTGTTTTTATTAGGCATTATAACAGATGGTTATGACAAAGGAACACTATATCTAATATTACATATCTTGACTGCAGCAAGAATTATGAATGCGCAGCAGTGGAAGAGTGAAAACACCCCTTCAGAAGATGAGTCAGTAAGGGAGATTTGCCCTAGATTTGCCCATGTCTCATCAACACTCCACAGCCTGCATTGGCTGCTGATCAGTTTCCGGTCACAATTCAAAGTGTTGGTAATGACCTATAAAGTCCTACATGGCATCGGACCAGAATACCTTCCGAACCATCTTCTGCCACACAAATCCCAGAGACCGATAAGGTCTCACAGAGTTGGCCTTCTCCTGGTCCCATCGACTAAACAATGTCATCTGGCGGGCCCCAGAGGAAGAGCCTTCTCTGTGGTGGCCCCAGCCCTCTGGAATCAACTCTACCCGGAGATTAGAACCCCACCCTCACCCCCCTTGCCTTTCGTAAGTTACTATGTCGCCAAGCATGGGGAAATTGAGATATCTCCAGGCTTATATAGTTTATGTATGGTATGACTGTGTTTGTATTTGTATTTGTATTATTATTATTAATAATAATAATAATGGATCATCGACATCGCAATCCCAGGGGACAGCAGAATTGATGAGAAGCCGCTAGAGAAATTAGTGAAATATGAAGATCTAAAAATCGAGCTGCAACGACTCTAGCATAAGCCAGTGAAAGTGATCCCAGTGGTACTTGGCACGCTGGGCGCAGTGCCAAAGGATCTCAGCAGACATTTGAAAACCATCGGAATTGACAAAATCTCCATCTGTCAATTGCAAAAGGCTGCTTTACTGGGATCGGCAAACATAATTCGCCGCTACATCACACAGTCCTAGGTGCTTGGGAAGCGCCTGACTGCTGATGAAATACGAAATCCAGCATAGTGATCTCGTTTGCTGTGTTGTATTGACATAATAATAATAATTGTTATTATTATTATTTATTAAGATACTAGTCTGTGCAGAAATGGACAGACTAATACCAAAAATAAAAGACAAAGGAGATACAAAATACTATTCAACATGGAATAGATTCTCTCAATAGTTAGAAGGACATTAGGTCGAAGTTGGAATGTGAAAGAATCAGGTTAAGCGATATTATTTTTAATATTGATACAGGAATGTAAGTACAGTAATACCTTGTCTTACAAACCTAATTGGTTCCAGAAAGAGGTTCGTAAGGCGAAAAGTTCGTAACACGAAACAATGTTTCCCATAGGAAACAATGTAAAAGCAATTAATGCGTGCAAGGGGGAAAAAAATATCGCAAAATGGCACTCCGCTGGGCACCGCCGCCCAGCTGTCACCTTTTAAAACATCCAGGGGGCTTCTCGGAGTTCTCCTGAACCTGAACCCGAACCCGAACTTTTGCCAAACTTTTCGGGTTCGGGAGGCTGCCGAGAAGCGCCGCCACCCGCTTGTCACCTTCTGAAACAGCCGGGGGACCACGTTTCAGCCAACCAGGAAGGACGTCTTCGTGATGTCAAAGCTCCGCCCATGGAATTCCCTATTGGGATTCCCCACCTCCGTTTCAGCCTCCAGATCGGCTGAAAACGCCACCACCGATTGCAAAAATGGCGCTCCGCCGGGCAGTGCCGCCCGGCTGGAACCTTCTGAAACAGCTGGGCGCTTCTCGGCGGCCTCCGGAACCCGAATTTTTGCCGAACTTCCGGGTTCAGCGTTCGGGAGAACTGTGGTGGGTTCGTAAGTCAAAAAAAGTTCGTAAGAAGAGGCAAAAAATTTCCAAACCCCGGGTTCTTATCTCAAAATGTTCGTATCACGGGGGGGTCGTATCACGAGGTACCACTGTATTAGAATGATAGATAAGTTGACATACTAGAATATGCTGGTCAGAAACTATTGTACGATTAGCATTGTTTAAAATAGTATATATGTTTTTTTTCTATTTTTACTTTGGTTTTGTGGCAAATGGAATGTCAGGACAATTATACTGTATTCAATACATATGTAAACAATAAAAATACAGTGATACCTTGTCTTACAAACTTAATTGGTTCTGGGCTGAGGTTCTTAAGGTGAAAAGTTTGTAAGATGAAACAATGTTTCCCATAGGAATCAATGGAAAACTGATTAATGCGTGCACGTCCAAAATTCACCCCTTTTGCCAGCCGAAGCATCCGTTTTTGCGCTGCTGAGATTCACCTGAAGCTCCCCTCCATGGGAAACCCCACCTCTGGACTTCTGTTGCCAGCGAAGCACCTGTTTTTTGCACTGCTGGATTCCCCTGCTGGGATTCCCCTGCAGCATCACAAAAACACGGAAGTCCGGAGGTGGGGTTTCCCATTGAGGGGAGTCTCAGGGAAATCCCAGTAGCGCAAAAACAGGTGCTTTGCTGGCAATGGAAGTCCTGAGGCGGGGCATCCCAGCGGCGGCGGTGGGTTTGTAAGGTGAAAATGGTTTGTAAGAAGAGGCAAAAAAATCTTAAACTCTGGGTTTGTATCTCGAAAAGTTTGTATGACGAGGTGTTTGTAAGATGAGGTATCACTGTATATCTTAAAAAAGCAAGATACTCCTACTAATATGATACAGGTAATCCTCAACCTACAACCACAACTGAGCCCAAAATTTATGTTCTTAAGTGAGAAATTTGTTGTAATTGCCACATTGGTTAAGTGAATCACTGCAATTTTTAAATTACTAACACTAGTTGTTAAGTGAATCTGGTTTAGATTTTGCTTGTCAGAAAGTTGCAAAAGGCAATTACATGACTGGGATGCTACAGCTGTCATAAATATGAATCAGTTGCCCGGTGTAATAAGTGCATTGTTGCATTGATCTATCAACAGAGTAATTGAACCTTTTCTTCTTATTCTGGAACAAGTCTTCGAAGTCTGAACATGCATGGTTTGCATTGTACTTATAGGTTAGGAAAAAAAATGACAAAATATGGGTGGCGTGGGATAGGAATGTTAGCAATTAACTTCAGTATAGCAAAATAATTAGATTTGTTGCAGAGCAGCTGTATCGGAGCTGCATTCTGCCAAATCATAATTTCTCCGATTACTGCAGGACATTGTCCAATCTGTAAACTAAATTTATTAATTGGCGGCTCATGTCTGCTTGGATTTTTTAAAGCTGTCTTGCAATCAGAAATCCTGTTTCCGCTCAACATGTTTGTACCATTTTTTCGACTGAATCATTTCCCTTCAAAACCTAAGGTGCAGAATGCGATGTCCCTTCTGCAGGCAGAAATTCAACAGGGAAATGTCTGACTTGAATATTTGGAAACTAGATATGATTCAGCTACAAAAATATTGTGGTTTTTCAAATATTGTGCTTATTCACTTTTGACAATTGATTATGTGTTAAAATTAAGAGAAGGACATATTACGAATAGAATATCAATTTATTTAATATTGTGCGTGTGTGTATGTGTATCTTTGTACAAAAACGTGGAGATCCTTTTGTTTGTATATTTGTTTGATGTATGTTTTAG
This sequence comes from Erythrolamprus reginae, assembly GCF_031021105.1. Lineage (NCBI taxonomy): Eukaryota > Metazoa > Chordata > Lepidosauria > Squamata > Dipsadidae > Erythrolamprus > Erythrolamprus reginae. The sequence goes on along the minus strand of NC_091951.1, from coordinate 27,674,811 downwards.
TCACTTTGTAACTAGTTCTGTTATTCATGAGTCCTCGGAAAGGGGCGGCATACAAATCTAATTAATAATAATAATAATAATAATAATAATAACAACAACAGTAATAGTAGTAATAGTAGTTATTGTGCATTTTTGAAATTTACTAAAGATATTGCCTAAAAACATCAGCTGCTAAGATGTAATCCAAGCAGCTAAAAAATTGAAAACAAAAAGCAGACAAATAGGTAAAATGGGGAGAAAATCAACCCCCATTTGAGGGAGAGGGGCAGTTAAAAAATAAGACTAAATAACTAAATATATATGACAGTCTTGGTATATTCGGGTTTCTTCCTGTGTAGGATTTAGAACAAGGACAGAAGCACCAGCCTGAAGATGATGAGTAGGACCTTGTCGAAACGTCGCCAGAAATTTCTAAATCCTACACGGGAAGAAACCCGAATATACCAAGACCGTCATACCTGTACCCATGAAAATCTACAAAAACACACATATATATTTTCAAATTCAGCAAAAAAACATGTGACATATATATATATATATATATATATATTTCTGGCGATGTTTCGACAAGGTCCCACTCATCATATACATATATATATATGTATCAATACACCAGGCTGAGTCGACACAAAAATATGTAACCTTTCCCTGGTGCACAGCTGAAGGGATTGGATACTGTAGCCTAGAGGTTAATTCTTTGCCTTACAAGGCAAAGGTTGCAGGTTCAAGTCCCAGTGGGTATGGCTAGCTGATGAGGCCAAAATAAGGCCAAAATAGATCTATCCTTGTCTCCCTTAATTTTCAAATGCAGCAAAAAAACATGTGACACACATATATATATATATATAGAGAGAGAGAGGAAGGGGGAGACAGAAGCAGAGACAGAGTCAGTGAGAGAGATGATAAAAGGACAAAGGCATTTTGGTGCTTGGCTGTACCTGTTGGATGTTGGCCTGGCGTGCCTCTGGAACTGGCCTAAGAGCCTTGGCAGGCGGACTTGTTGCAACAGCTCTCACATGCTGAGATCTCATTCCCTTCGCAGCCATCCTTCATTCCTCAGCCTTGGCCTCACCTTCCCTGTTTTCTCATTAGCGAAGGACTTAGGAATCCTCTTTTGAATTCAGCCTTAACTTTTTTTTTTTGATACAGTCGCAAAAAGCAGCAGCAGCAGCAGCAGAGTTTCAAAGCCTGTGGAATTTCTCTATGTTCTTTGAGAGAGACAAAAAACAAGCGAGCGAGGAGGGGGCACAGTGCCAAGAACTGATTCATGAGTCAAAGTCCCTCTGCTCCTCACTTCCATGGCTTCATCGGGGTCCCCATAGAAAAAGCAGACAGTACAAGCTGTTCTCCCATGTCTCTTCTTTCGAAGGCAACGTTAGCACCCGTTTTGGAAGGGCTGGGGGCAAACAGAATCTGAAGGAGTCACCTTAGGACCATGATGAAGAACCTACAGCACGTGGAGCCATATCGGAGGGCACACGAGCTATTTTATTTTATTTTATTTTATTTTATTTTATTTTATTTTATTTTATTTTATTTTATTTTATTTTATTTTATTTTATTTTATTTTATTTTATTTTATTTTATTTTATTTTATTTTATTTTATTTTATTTTATTTTATTTTATTTTATTTTATTTTATTTTATTTTATTTTATTTTATTTTATTTTATTTTATTTTATTTTATTTTATTTTATTTTATTTTATTTTATTTTATTTTATTTTATTTTATTTTATTTTATTTTATTTTATTTTATTTTATTTTATTTTATTTTTTGTCAAGTGAAAATATGATAATATTAAGATACGTGATACTGGTAAAAGTCAAAAATTTGAAAAAGAGTATTAGAAATAATAATATTCAAATACAGTGATACCTCGTCTTACGAACCCCTCTTCATACGAACTTTTCGTGATACGAACCTGTTGTGGTTAGCTCTGGCCCAGCTCCTGCCCCAAGGACTGTGGATGTGGGGGAGACATCCACATGCTGCAGGCCTGTTTTGCTCCCGGTGGAATCTGCTGATGAAGGCTCCTCTGACCAAGAAGACATGAGTGACAGGGAGGAGGAGAGTGGGGCAGACAGCTCAGAAGGAGATCAATTATATAGCTCCTCTTTGGATTCGGAACAAGAGTTAATGATACAGCCAGGCATGCGGAGCGCGATGCATAGGCAGCAACAACTGAGAGATTATTATCAAAGAAAATGAGGCCACCTGTGGTTGGGTGGGGCTGTGGTAATTAGTGAGGCTGCTATAAATAGCAGCCTGTGGGTTTGGCCATTGTGGAGGATTATCTGATCGTTGTGTTTCGTGACTGCTTTACTGACTTTGACCTTTGTGTGCTGATTTTTCCCTGCTTTGAAACTAAACCAGAGCAAAGTATGTTTCACTTTGTGAAAGAAGGACTGTGAATTGCCTCACAGCTGCAAGCTAAGTATCTCAGAACTGATAAGGGACTTGTACAAATTACTAGTTTGTATAGCAAAGTGCTCTTTGCTATACAAAAAGAGTGCTTCGTTTATTTGCATTTTCGGTATAAAGAACATTGTTTTGAATTTTCAAACGTGTGTGTGTCTGAAATTGTATCTGTGCATTTTCGGCAGGATTCTACCAGAGAGCTCGACAGAACAGAACCCAGTGCATAAGATTTTTTGCCTCTTCTTCCAAACTATTTTCACCTTACGAACCCGAGCCGCTGCTGCTGGGATGCCCCACCACTGGACTTCCATTGTCAGCCAAAGCGCGGGGATTCCCCTGAGGCTCCCCTCGCCGGGATTCAAAGCAGCGCTGGCAAAAATGAAGGGAATCCCTTCATTTTTGCCGGCGCTGCTTTGAATCCCAGTGAGGGGAGCCTGAAGGGAATCCAAGTGCTTTGGCTGGCAACGGAAGTCTGGAGGCGGGGATTCCCAGCAGCATAAGGCAAAATGGGGTGGGGTTGCATGCATTATTTGCTTTTACATTGATTCCTGTGGGGAAAATTGCTTCGTCTTACAAACTTTTCATCTTACAAACCTGGTCAGGGAACGAATTAAGTTTGTAAGACAAGGCATCACTGTACATGCAACTAGTAAAAATGAAGAACATTAAGGACAGGGGATGGAAGGCATGCTGGTGCACTTATGCACGCCCCTTACAGACCTCTTAGGAATTGGGAGAGGTCAATAGTAGATAGTCTAAGGGTAAAGTTATGGGCCTTCCAAGACATGCCGATATCTCACCATCACTCCGCAGACTGCATTGGCTGTTGATTGTTTTCTGGACACAATTCAAAGTGTTGGTTATGACCTATAAAGCCCTATATGGCATAGGACCAGTTTACCTCCGAGACCGCCTTTTGCCGCATGAATCCCAGCATCCGGTCAGGTCCCACAGAGTTGGCTTCCTTAGGGTCCCATCAGCCAGACAATGCCGGCTGGTGGGACCTAGGGGAAGAGCCTTCTCTGTGGGAGCCCCGACCCTCTGTAATCAGCTCCCCCCAGAGATTCGCACTGCCCCCACCCTCCTGGCCTTCTGAAAAAGTTTAAAGACTCATCTTTCCTGCCAGGCCTGGGGTCATTAGATCTTCCCCCTGACCAGTGAGTGTTTTTATTGTGTTTGATCGAGTGAATGATAAGGAATGTTTTGAAGTGTTTTAGGATTTTTAAGATTTTTAATTTATTGATTGGATTAGATGTATTGCTATGTTTTTTATATAGTGAGCCACCCCGAGTCCTTGGAGAGAGGCGGCATACAAATCCAATTAAATAAATAAATAAATAAATAAATAAATAAATAAAAAATAAATAATAAAATAATAAATAAATAAATAAATAAATAAATAAAGTAAGTAAGTAAGTAAGTAAGTAAGTTTTGGGGGTTAGGAGATGATACTACAGAGTCTAGTAGTGAGTTCCATGCATCAACTACTCGGTTACTGAAGTTGTATTTCCTGCAGTCGAGTTTGGAGCAGTTTACATTAAGTTTGTATCTGTTGTGTGTTCGTGTCTTGTTGTGATTGAAGGTGAAGTAGTCGTTGACAGGAAGGACCTTGAAGCATATGATGTTATGGACTATGCTTAGAGTATGCTTAGACTATGCACAGATCATTTATGTAGAGTATGTATTTATGTGTTGCCCTATGTCAGCTCCAGGGCTCGTGTGCATCCTAGCCAGCTGATTTTTGGGCTTGGGGGAGGCTGTTTTGCCCTCCGGAGGCTTCAAGGAAGCTTCCCTGAAGGGCAAAGGGTTCACCTAGAAGACCTCCAATTCCGTTCCAGCCCTATGATTCTATTTTTATTTTTATTCCTATCAGATGATGAGTAGGGGAAGATAATTGAGCAAGTCCTTGGCTTATTCTAAGCATGTCCGGAACAGATTTAGTGTTGATATCGCTAAAGTAAGCTCCAGTTGTTCTAATCAACCGCAAGGAATGATAGAACTAATTTGGCAATCTAAGAAAAGATAGTCTTTTTTAGCGAAAGCTCCAAAATGTGGTAGTAAGGATAAACAAACAACTGGAAAACAACTGAGATAAAATATTCAGCCAAGATGCAAACATCAAGAACAGCCAGATGTTTTTAATCTGTGCACAACACCAGCACAGAATTGTTGAAAACCACCAGAATTCGGAATCAGAACATGTCTATATCAAAACTCTCTTTGGTTTGGCCTGAATCCCCAGAAGTAGCAAAAAAATAATGATTATATTTAGAAATTGATAAACTTTGTCTGCAGAGGAGATGCAGATTCTGAAATGACCATGGCTCTGTCCTATAAAGTCAAAGGTCACCATTAATCTTCCTGTATTTTCTCAGTGACCTTTCAGAGGATCAGAAAACACAGATGGCCAAGACTGGACAGAATATTCCAAGTGTGGCCTTACCAAGGCATTATAAAGTGGCATGAATACTTTAAGTAATTTTGATTCTATTCCTGTATCAATGCAGCCTAGAATTGTGCTGGCTTTTTTGGCAGCTGTTGCACACTGCTGGCTCATATTTAAATGATTGTTCAGAGAATTGAAAGGCCGGGCGAAATCATTGCTGGGCTGACATTTGCGGCAGCGGGGAGGGGCGAAAACACCGCCTCCCAGCTGGTCGCTCTCTCACGCAGTGTGAGAGCACCCACAAGCTGTAATTGGCTCACAGGGGCTGCCGGGAGAAGTGGGCATGGTTTGCAGGCCTATTTCAGGGCCTGCTTTTCACGTCCGCTCCCCTTTGCTTCCTGCTCACCTCCTTGATCGGGGGTGAGCCCTCCCACACACTGGGCGTGGCTTACATGTTTGGGTGAAGATGTGTAATGCGTCACCCTTACCAAGCAAGGAGTTGCGCCCAGTAGTTGCCCAGGTATGTTGTGTTCAGGGATTCTGCCCCATTTAGCTTCCTCTGCAAGTCTCTTTCTGTAATTTCAATAAAGCTTATTTATTTATTTATTTATTGGATTTGTATGCCGCCCCTCTCCGCAGTTGAAGTCTGCAGTCAGGCGGTAGGGAAAGCAAGTAGGATGCTTGGCTGCATAGCTAGAGGTATAACAAGCAGGAAGAGGGAGATTATGATCCCGCTATATAGAGTTCTGGTGATTTTTCAAAGATTATGCTTAGTAGTTCGGCTATAGCTGAAAAGAGCTTTTTTAGGAAGTATGCACATAGACTGTCAGGTCCGACTGATAGAGAAGGTTTGAGGTCATGTGATGCTTTTTCAACACGGTCTTCACAATCTATTTGGGTTAGGTTGTTGAGAGAGTTTGATGCGCGATTGGTGAATTTGGGGGATGAGCCGTTACTGTTAACAAAGACAGAACCAAATAATGAGTTGAGGAGGTTAGATTTGGTTGAGTCATCATGGTATTCTTTGTTGTTAGGCCCTTTGAGAGGTGGAATAGGTCTAGAGTCCTTGAGTTTGTTGTTCACAAACTTGTAGAAGGCTCGGTTCGATTTGGTGTGCAGGTGGCTTTCCTCTGGTTTGCTGTGGTAGTTGATACATTCTGCTTTGATACATCCCTCCAAATGTGTTGGAGTACAATTCCCAAACTCTGCCAGTTAACATGTGTAATTGTGGGAACTAAAATAGGACCAAATTGTATTTTGAATGGTATCAAGAAACTGCTACAATAGAGTACACAAAATAATGATTTGAATAAAAATGTGCTGTAACCCCATTATTCTGGTTTTTTGAAAGCATCAAAACGGAGGAAAAAAACAAGTTGCCCTTTGATAAAGCACCTTTCAGACAACTACCAGCTTAATGACTGAGAATTTCCATAGGCATCAAAATGAAAAATGATCATTAACCATCTTACAATCCTTGCAGAAAAGCCCCACACCTGAACTATGTTATGAGAATCAGTTCGGCAGAAAACTTCATGAACTCCATCTGTATAGTCTGGAGGACAGAAGGAAAAGGGGGGACATGATCGAAACATTTAAATATGTTAAAGGGTTAAATAAGGTCCAGGAGGGAAGTGTTTTTAATAGGAAAGTGAACACAAGAACAAGGGGACACAATCTGAAGTTAGTTGGGGGAAAGATCAAAAGCAACGTGAGAAAATATTATTTTACTGAAAGAGTAGTAGATCCTTGGAACAAACTTCCAGCAGACATGGTTGATAAATCCACAGTAACTGAATTTGAACATGCCTGGGATAAACATATATCCATTTTAAGGTAAAATACAGGAAATAGTATAAGGGCAGACTAGATGGACCATGAGGTCTTTTTCTGCAGTCAGTCTTCTATGTTTCTATGTTTCTAACTCAATCTGTATAGTCTGGAGGACAGAAGGAAAAGGGGGGACATGATCGAAACATTTAAATATGTTAAATGGTTAAATAAGGTTCAGGAGGGAAGTGTTTTTAATAGGAAAGTGAACACAAGAACAAGGGGACACAATCTGAAGTTAGTTGGGGGAAAGATCAAAAGCAACGTGAGAAAATATTATTTTACTGAAAGAGTAGTAGATCCTTGGAACAAACTTCCAGCAGACGTGGTAGATAAATCCACAGTAACTGAATTTAAACATGCCTGGGATAAACATAGATCCATCCTAAGATAAAATACAGAAAATAGTATAAGGGCAGACTAGATGGACCATGAGGTCTTTTTCTGCCGTCAGTCTTCTATGTTTCTATGCTTCTAAACAATTGTGACTTCTGGTCTTGGCTTGGCATGAAACCAGCTGGGAGACTTTAGGCCAGCCCCCTTTTCTCAGCCCTAGGAAGAAGACAGGAAAGGTAAACATTTCTGAAAATCCTGCCAAGAAAATTGCATGCAATCGTTAGGAGTCAACAATGACTCAATGGCTTACGCACAGTCCCCCTTCAGAGTCCTAAAACTATGTCATATCTTTTCAAATATTATGTGCAGGTCCAGTTCCTTCACCTTTTCTTAAGAACCTCTCAAGAACCTTGCTATGTCAGGCTGGAGACTCTCCTGGCACTATGCCACACAATTTAACAAATGAGTTTGAACCAGAAAGTTCAAAAGAATGAACACAACGCAACTGTTCTTTTTCCGTTACTGTTTTCCAGCAAATGGACTTTATTGACTATAGTTTGTAGATCCAAAGCGGGAGTGACATCTGTTGTACATACTCCTGATCAGTTGGAGGATGATGAAGATATTGAGGACTCAGATTCAGAAAGTGTTTATGAAGTAGTGGGGGGGGGGCAGGGTTACAGGTAGTAGAACAGGTGGGAGGCCAGCCACAGGATGGGGCTATGAGTTCAGGATCTAGCGAGGGAGAATCAGATGCTCGCTGGGTTAATCCTAAATTCAGAAGAATTCAGAAACTTAGAGAGCAAAGGTCTGGAAGAAGATATTAAGGAGAGGAATGGGTTAAATATTGTAGTGAGGTAATTGGCACATCAGGGGGCTAGTGGAGAAGAAGGGTGGAGTTTCAACGTTGCCGAAAAGAAATACGGAGAGATTTTTCGCCACGCTAAAGTAAGCCAAAGTATTTTGTATTGTATTTAGTCAGTGCTGCTGTTTTATTATAGCTATGTAGTTAGGAAATAAATCTTGTCTAAGTTAAGCAGGAAGAAGAATGTGAGGAATGCGGCTAGAAGAGAGATAACGGACCTATTGATGTCGGAAATGTGTTGAAGTACAAGAGAGCAGAGAAATAAACGGAGTGCTTTATTCATGAAATGATGCATTTAATGAGAGTTATTTGTAATTACTAAACTTCTACCAGAAACCAGAACAAAATCCAGCGGGTTCTGACAGGTTCTGGAGAACCGGTGGCAGAAATGTTGAGTAATTCAGAGAACCCACAAATACAACTTATGGCTGGCCCCAGAGTGGGGAAGGAATGGGGATTTTTGCAGTATTCTTTTATTTATTTATTTATTTATTTATTTATTTATTTATTTATTTATTTATTTATTTATTTATTTATTTATTTGTTATTTAGATTTGTATGCCGCCCCTCTCCGCGGACTCGGGGCGGCTCACAGCAAAATATAACAATCGTAACAAATCCAAATAAATTTAAAATATTTAAAAACGTTTTTAAAAAAGAACCCCATTTACTAACAAGCACACACACAAACATACCATGCATAAATTGTACATGCCCGGGGGAGGTGTTTCAGTTCCCCCATGCCTGACGGCAAAGGTGGGTTTTAAGGAGTTTACGGAAGGCAGAGAGAGTAGGGGCAGTTCTAATCTCTGGGGGGAGTTGGTTCCAGAGAGTCGGGGTCGCCACAGAGAAGGCTCTTCCCCTGGGGCCCGCCAACTAACATTGTTTAGTTGACGGGACCCGGAGAAGGCCCACTCTGTGGGACCTAATCGGTCGCTGGGATTCGTGCGGCAGAAGGCGGTCTCGGAGATATTCTGGTCCAATGCCATGAAGGGCTTTAAAGGTCATAACCAACACTTTGAATTGTGACTGGAAATTGATCGGCAGCCAATGCAGACTGCGGAGTGATGGCGAAACATGGGCATACCTAGGTAAGCCCATGACTGCTCTCGCAGCTGCGTTCTGCACGATCTGAAGTTTCCGAACACTTTTCAAAGGTAGTCCCATGTAGAGAGCATTACAGTAGTCGAACCTCGAGGTGATGAGGGCATGAGTGACTGTGAGCAATGAGTCCCGGTCCAGATAGGGCCGCAACTGGTGCACCAGGCGAACCTGGGCAAACGCCCTCCTCGCTACAGCTGAAAGATGGTTCTCTAATGTGAGCTGTGGTTCGAGGAGGACGCCCAAGTTGCGGACCCTCTCCGAGGGGGTCAATAATCCCCCCCCAGGGTAACGGACGAACAGATGGAATTGTCCTTGGGTGGCAAAACCCACAGCCACTCCGTCTTATCCGGGTTGAGTTTGAGTCTGTTGACACCCATCCAGGCCCCAACAGCCTCCAGACACCGGCACATCACTTTCACTGCTTCGTTGACTGGACATGGGGTGGAGATGTAAAGCTGGGTATCATCGGCGTACTGATGATACCTCACCCCATGCCTTTGGATGATCTCACCCAGTGGTTTCATGTAGATATTAAATAGCAGGGGGGAGAGGACCGACCCCTGAGGAACCCCACAAGGGAGAGACCTCGGAGTCAACCTCTGACCCCCCACTAACACTGACTGTGACCGACCGGAGAGGTAGGAGGAGAACTACTGAAGAACAGTGCCTCCCAACCCCTCCAGCCGGTGCAGAAGGATACCATGGTCGATGGTATCGAAAGCCGCTGAGAGGTCAAGGAGCACCAGGACAGAGGATAAACCCCTGTCCCGGGCCCGCCAGAGATCATCCATCAACGCGACCAAAGCAGTTTCCGTGCTGTAACCGGGCCTGAAACTCGACTGCTGGGGACCTAGATAATCGATAATTCTTCCCAGTAATGAGGATTTCTGCAGTATCTTTCCCTTGCCATCCCCACCAAGCCACGCCCACAGAATTTGTAGTTAAAAAAAGGGATTTTACCACTGATCGAAAGGTTTCCCAAATTCTGCGTTCTAGTTCTCTGATGATTGGCCATTCATTTTTTTTTGGAAAAATCTCTAATGAGATGAGCAAATTTACACAGGAGCTACAGGATAAAGACAATAGGGAATTCCATAGTACTTGGGACAGGTGGTATGATTGGATAAACCATTAAAAAACAACTTTAATATTGTATACACATCCAAAAGAAAATGGGGGAAAAAGGAAAAACAAACAAACTGTTGCTAAACGCAACCATTGATCTCTAAAGAACCATTAATTCACGGTTAAAGGAAAGAAGTAGAAAGATACAGAAACAAGGTAATTTAAGAAGTTTAGTTTATAATAAAATCAGGAAATGAAATGGAAGAAAACATGGATAGGCTGTAAATAATAAGGTCCAGCAAAACATCTGGTATTTATTATTATTATTATTATTATTATTATTATTATTATTATTATTATTAATTGGATTTGTATGCCGCCCCTCTCCGCAGACTCGGGGCGGTTAACAACAATGATAAAAAACAGCATGTAACAATCCAATTAATAAAACAACTAAAAACCCTTACTATAAAACCAAACATACACACAAACATACCATGCATAACTTGTAATGGCCTAGGGGGAAGGAATATCTTAACTCCCCCATGCCTGGCGATAAAGGTGGGTCTTGAGTAATTTGCGAAAGACAAGGAGGGTGGGGGCCGTTTTAATCTCTGGGGGGAGTTGATTCCAAAGGGTTATGTTATCCAATTTATGTTATTCGTTAGAAGTTCTGATACCAATGTAAATGATAATTCACTACCGGACTCTGTTGTTTCTTCCCCCAATCCCAAAATCTTCAACCTTACATTATCTACAATAGACCTCTCCCCTTTTCTAAGAGGTCTGTAAGGGGCGTGCATAAGTGCACCTTTGTGCCTACCGTTCCTGTCCAAATGTCTTTTTTTATCTTTTCTATCTCTACTTTATACTTATATTATGTTAAACATACTACAACACAATACTATACAGTGTTCCCTCGATTTCCGCGGGGGATGCGTTCTGAGACCGCCCGCGAAAGTCGAATTTCCGCGAAGTAGAGATGCGGAAGTAAATACACCATTTTTGGCTATGGACAGTATCACAAGCCTTCCCTTAACACTTTAAACCCCTAAATTACAATTTCCCATTCCCTTAACAACCTTTTAATCACCATTATTACTGGTACTCACCATTGAATAAGACACTTAGTGATTCTGATATTTATAAACATAATTATTTATTAACAATTATTTTTTTGTTTGTTATTTATTTGCAAAAATTATTAGTTTGGCGATGACATATGATGTCATTGGGTGGGAAAAACTGTGGTACTGTATAGGAAAAAAACCGTGAAGTATTTTTTAATTAATATTTTTTGAAAAACCGTGGTACAGGCTATCCGTGAAGTTCGAACCCACGAAAATCGAGGGAACACTGCATTTGTATGACAAATAAAATAAATAAATAAAATAAAATAAATAATATAAAGCAGCATGCTTTATTATGTTACTTTCTTTGTTTGTATCTCCTCGGATTTCTTTGGTTTTTTTGTTTTTCTTTTCTCTCTGTGTGTATCTACATTTTCTTTTTGTTGTTTTAAATGTAAATAATTAATAAAGATATTTTTTTTTTAAAAAAAGAAACATCTCTAATGAGCAACTCACTACTTCATTTGGCAGTCTCTTCTGCTGGGTGGCAACTTATACACTGAAAAAATTCTTTCTGAAAGAGTGGGCAGGAATTGATTGAGCTGTATCCAAGAGCCAAGGATGCTGGAGGGATGGGCAACATTTTTCCTTTACCTGAAGAATGGAATTGGACGGGTGCCCATCGCTGACAGAAGTCCACACGTTTCCAATATGGAGATGCATTTCCTGAAGAAAGAAAGTGGGTGATGGGACTGGTTGAAGAGCCCTGCAGTTATTTGGATGGGAAATAGGAATCTCTGATAAAAGTCCTGCAGGTGGAATGCCACACCTTTCCAAAGAAAACAAAGAAAAATAAGGTTAACATGCCAAGACAGAGGAGACATTATATGAGATCCATTATATGAGATCCATTATTTATTTATTTTTATTTTTTATTTTTTATTTTTTATTTTATTTATTTATTTATTTATCTACCCTGTTTCCCCGATAGTAAGACACCCCCGATTGTAAGACGTATCGGGGGTTTCAGGGGGGTCAGCTAATATAAGCCGTACCCCAAAAGTAAGACATATGTCTTACTTTCGGGGAAACACGGGGGTATTGCCGGGGGGGGGGGAGCCCGATGACGTCGCTTCCAAGCTCCCCGCGCGCCCCTCGCCTTCGCCTCGCCGCGGCGCCACCGCCTCTTCCCCGGCTTGGCAAAGCGAAGGATGGCGCTGGTCCGAAGCGAGCCGAGCGGGCGGCGGCTTGCAGCGAAGGCGCTCGTCCCAGCAACCGAGTCCTGCTAAGGCTCGGCTGCAAGCAGCCGGCGAGGCCGACCAGCTCCGAGGCGAGCAGCCGGAGCTGCGCCCTCCTTCGCCCGCCTCCTTTCCGGCAGGCAGGTGGGGCTGCCCAACTGCACAGAGCGGCTCCTCCCCTCCAGACACACACTTCCCCGACACGCGTCTGTGGCTCCACGCGTGCACGCCGTTTGGAGCCCTGAGGTTGAACTTGGAAAAGGGCTCACGAGGCTCCTGTCCCGCGGCTGCCCTTCTGGACTCTGGGGAGATGCCTTCGGGAACGCGACCCTTTCAATTTTTTTCCAATGTAAGACATACCCTGAAAGTAAGACGTAGTGGGGCTTTTGGGGGTAAAAAGAAAGAAAGACACTGTCTTACTTTCGGGGAAACACGGTATCTATCTATCTATCTATCTCTCTATCTATCTATCTATCTATCTATCTATCTATCTATCTATCTATCTATCTATCTATCTATCTATCTATCTAGCTAGCTAGCTAGCTAGCTAGCTAGCTATCTATCTAGCTATCTAGTCCAATACACAATGAGGGTTTTAGTGGGTATATATCTATATACACATAGTAAAATACATGATGAAGGTTATAGAGGAGATACTCATAGTAAAATATATCTAAGAAATAATAGAAAAGAAGATATAGTAATAGAACATATCAATGAAAGAATAGAAATAGAAGAAAGGAATAGGAGATATAGGAGAGCAATAGGACAGGGGACGGAAGGCACTCTAGTGCACTTGTACTCGCCCCTTAATGACCTCTTAGGAATCTGGATAGGTCAACCGTAGATAATCTAAGGGTAAAGTGTTGGGGGTTTGGGGATGACACTATGGAGTCCGGTAATGAGTTCCACGCTTCGACAACTTGGGTACTGAAGTCATATTTTTTACAGTCAAGTTTGGAGTGGTTAATATTATATGAGATCCATAATACATAATACATAAGAACTATGCACTTACCACCAGAAAAAATATCTAAAATGTTTCCAAATGTCTCTCCGATGTGCTGGAAATGTAAGAAAGAAAAAGGTACATTTTATCATCAATGGTGGACCTGCGTAGAGGCCAAAAATTATTGGAACAAGGTGGTGGAATGGTTAAAAGAAATAAAAAAGGAAGAACTAGAAAAAAACCCCCAGAATTATATCTATTGGGTATCTTTAATAAGGAAGTTAAAAAATAAATAAGGTACTTGACTATTCACATTTTGACAGCTGCAAGGATAGTATATGCACAGCAATGGAAAACTGATAAAATACCGGAAGAAGGGATGATGCTTAAAAAGTTAATGGACTGTGCAGAGATGGACATGCTGTCAAAAAAATTAGAAGGGAAAGAAGATTCAGAATATTATAAGACACGGGGAAACTTTTATGATTGGCTTGAGGAAAGAGTAAAAATTACGTAAATTTAAGGAAAAAATACCAAAAAAAGAGCGAAGCAATAACACAAATATTAATAATTAAGAAAAGAGGACAAAGAATTCTCTGGTTGAAAACTTCAAATGAGTTGGGAAAGTAATTTCCCAAATGTTTGTTATATGTTTTTTTTCTGTTTTGTTTTGACTGTTTGTTTGTATATTTGCATTTGTTTGTTTTGTTTGTCATTGTAATGTTTTTATTATGTATAATTTTTTTAAAAAAGAACTATCTTTTAAGAGTCAAACATGTAATGAGTTTCTGGATCAATAATTTTATATAACTAGACAGTGTTTTTTTTTTTAAAAAGGAAAATGGTAGAAAGTTAAGGAGAGAATAGAAGAGAAATTAACTAGAATGTTGATGGATTCTCAAACCGAAAACATTATTTTATATTCCTCCCCTTTGATGTAACATTATTTTTAAGAATAGAATAGAATAGAATAGAATTTTTATTGGCCAAGTGTGATTGGACACACAAGGAATTTGTCTTGGTGCATATGCTCTCAACGTACATAAAATAAAATATACATTTGTCAAGAATCATGTGGTACAACACTTAATGATTGTCATAGGGGTCAAATAAGCAATGAAGAAGCAATATTAATAAAAATCTTAGGATATACACAACAAGTTACAGTCATACAGTCAACATGGGAGGAAATGGGTGATAGGAATGATGAGAAAAACTAGTAGAATAGAAGTGCAGATTTAATAGAAAGTCTGACAGTGTTGAGGGAATTATTTGTTTAGTAGAGTGATGGCGTTCGGGAAAAAACTGTTCTTGTGTCTAGTTGTCTTGGTGTGCAGTGCTCTGTAGCGACGTTTTGAGGGTAGGAGTTGAAACAATTTGTGTCCAGGATGCGAGGGGTCAGTAAATATTTTACCCGCCCTCTTTTTGGCTCGTGCAGTATACAGGTCCTCAATGGAAGGCAGATTGGCAGCAATTGTTTTTTCTGAAATTCTGATTATCCTCTGAAGTCTGTGTCGGTCCTGTTGGGTGGCAGCACCAAACCAGACAGTTATAGAGGTGCAGATGACAGACTCAATGATTCCTCTGTAGAACTGAATCAGCAGCTCCTTGGGCAGTTTGAGCTTCCTGAGCTGGCGCAGAAAGAACATTCTTTGTTGTGCTTTTCTGATGATGTTTTTGATGTTAGGTGACCATTTTAGGTCTTGAGATATGATAGAACCTAGAAATTTGAAGGTCTCTACTGTTGATACTGTGTTGTCTAGTATTGTGAGAGGTGGAAGGGTGGAAGGGTTTCTCTTAAAGTCTACCACCATTTCTACGGTTTTGAGTGTGTTCAGTTCTAGATTGTTCTGGTCACACCACAAGGATAGTTGTTCAACTTCCCGTCTGTATGCGGATTCATCATTGTCTCGAATGAGTCCGATCACTGTTGTATCATCTGCAAACTTCAGTAGTTTAACGTTTTATTCTTGTAATCAACAGATTATCTTAGTAAATGAAACTCAGAATCTAACATCCCTCCCATCCCTCTAAAATGCAACATTTCCAGGAGAAGAATGAGTAAGAGGAGAAAACTAAAAGATGAACTTCATCATTTTGAGATGGTGGTAGCCCTATCTGAACTATATAAATAAATAAATTTTGAAGAAAGCAGGCTGCCTCTAACCAAATAAATCCAGTTTCACCCCAATGAGCCTTCAGGAGTTGGGAGGCATATAAGTCCAAACTAACTAACTAACTAACTAACTAACTAACTAACTAACTAACTAACTAACTAACTAACTAACTAACTAACTAACTAACAAACAAACAAACAAACAAACAAACAAACAAACAAACTGTTGTGGTTAGCTTTGGCCCAGCTCCTGCCCCAAGGAATGTGCAGGTGGATGTGGGGGAGACATCCACATGCCGCAGGCCTGTTTTGCTCCCGATAGAATCTGACGATGAAGCCTCCTCTGACCAAGGAAGCATGAGTAACAGGGAAGAAGGGAGTTTGGCAGACAGCCCAGGAAGAGATCAATCATCTGTATCATCCTTGGATTCTGAACAAGAATTAATGACACATCTACGCATGCGTAGAGTGATGCATAGGAGACAACAACTGAAGGATTATTACAAGAGAAAATGAGGCCACCTGTGGTTGGGTGGGGCTCCAATAATTAGGGCTGCTGCTATAAATAGCAGCGTGTGGGTTTGGCCGTTGTGGAAGAGTATCTGATTGCAGTTATTGAGGAATCGTGTGTTGCTGTTTTCTGGACTTTGTTGATTTTTCACGCCTTTGAAACCACAGCAGAGCAATGTGTGTGTGTGTCTCACTTTGTTGGAAGAAGAAGGGGTGTGAAGTTTCTTCACAGCTGCTAGCAAAGTACTTAATGATTGCTTAAGGGAAATTGCACAGACTACCCGGTTGTTTTGGGACGAGTGTTCTTTGCAATACAAAAAGAGTGCTTAGTTTACTTTGAATTTTGGGATAAAGAACATTGTTTTGAATTTTCAAACGTGTGTGTGCCTGCAATTTGTACCCTTGAATTTTCGGGAGGATCCTACCAGAGAACCCGGCAGAACACAAACAAACAAACATTTATATGAAAATTATACCAGAAAGGAGAGGTGGGAGTGGGTGGGATGAAAGAAAATCACATGACTATAGGCCCCGAGTCCGCGGAGAGGGGCGGCATACAAATCTAAATAATAAATAAAATAAATAAATAAATAAACATGAGTATAAAACATGAGTATAAGGTGTATTGAAAGGCAGACTATAGCCATTGAGTCACAGAGTTGGAAGTGATTCCTTATCTTTCAATCCAACTTCCTGTTCTGTGCAGGAATTAAAATGAAAGTTCCCCGGAGAGATGGCTGTTTAATATCTGCATGAATGCATGTGAGTCAGTATTTCCTCTGTCAAACTGCTTTTACCGTTAGGCATTTTATTTCCTCCCCTAACGTTCAGTTGGGATCCATCTTCCTGAAATTGAATTCCATTATTCCTTGTCCTGCTTTCCGGAATGATGATAAACAGGTCTTGACTTTTTAACATTGGAAGCCTTTGTCAGCCCTCTCTCCCTTCTCAATGCCACATTCCCTCTTTCTTGGCTTCCATAGGTGTCCTGAGATGAGAGAGAAGTTGCTGGTTTAAGTAGGCCCCATTACTTTCCATAGAACTCTTGAGATTTGATTAGTCCCAAATGCTGGTGTTAAAAGGACAAATACAATTGCAATGACGTCTTCAAGATTCCAATGTCTCTCCACTTGGGCAATTTTAGAAAAATGTGGCCTTCAATTCCCAGAATTCCCCAGCCAGCATGGGAATTCAATTCTGAGAATTGCCGGCTGACATGACTTAAAGTTGTTCAAGATTCTTCTTCTTCTTCTTCTGTTTCCAAATGTAAAATAATGCACTTGGGGAAAAGGAATCCTCAATCTGAGTATTGTATCGGCAGTTCTGTGTTAGCAAAAACTTCAGAAGGATTTAGGGGTAATGATTTCTGACAGTCTCAAAATGGGTGAACAGTGCAGCCAGGCGGTAGGGAAAGCAAGTAGGATGCTTGGCTGCATAGCTAGAGGTATAACAAGCAGGAAGAGGGAGATTATGATCCCGCTATATAGAGCGCTGGTGAGACCACATTTGGAGTACTGTGTTCAGTTCTGGAGACCTCACCTACAAAAAGTTATTGACAAAATTGAACGGGTCCAAAGACGGGCTACAAGAATGGTGGAAGGTCTTAAGCATAAAACGTATCAGGAAAGACTTAATGAACTCAATCTGTATAGTCTGGAGGACAGAAGGAAAAGGGGGGACATGATCGAAACATTTAAATATATTAAAGGGTTAAATAAGGTCCAGGAGGGAAGTGTTTTTAATAGGAAAGTGAACACAAGGACAAGGGGACACAATCTGAAGTTAGTTGGGGGAAAGATCAAAAGCAACATGAGAAAATATTATTTTACTGAAAGAGTAGTAGATCCTTGGAACAAACTTCCAGCAGACGTGGTAGATAAATCCACAGTAACTGAATTTAAACATGCCTGGGATAAACATAGATCCACCCTAAGATAAAATACAGAAAATAGTATAAGGGCAGACTAGATGGACCCTGAGGTCTTTTTCTGCCGTCAGTCTTCTATGTTTCTATGTTTCTATGTTTCTATGTTTCTATGTTTCTATGTTTCTATGTTTCTATGTTTCTATGTTTCTTCTCCTCCTCCTCCTCCTCCTCCTCCTCCTCCTCCTCCTCCTCCCCCCCTCCTCTCCTTCTCCTAACTCTGTTGTCTTTTAAGAAATCCCTTAAAATAACTTTCTTTTAACAGCCCTTGAAGCTGTTGACTTGTGGTCCAAAGCAGTTTGGATTTGGTTCCTTGGCATTTGATGTTTTCTTCCCTAATGGGCTAATGTATCTTTAGTTTTATTGTTCTGTTGGTGGATGATGATGATGATGATGATGATGATGATGATAGCCAATCTCTGCTTGCTTCATTGTTTTAATGGTTTGCAGATTGCCTAGAACTGCTTGGACAATTGAGTTGGCTTAGAAACTCAGCAGAAAAATGGATAATTAAGTAATACAACACAGAATAATGCCAGGATTTGGGTTGGTGGTTTTTTTTAAAAAAGTCCAGACACCATTGCTTCTCTGCCTCTCAGAGATAAACACATCTGATTTAAAACATTCACCTCCATGCCTTTTCTGTTCTTCTTGACAGATGACTGGGAATAAGAAACACATCAACCACGCTTGAGAAGATTTTTAATCCCATCTCCAACAAATGCTCCAGCCTTCTCCAAGACACCACAATTGCTACAATTCTTAGCCAGGTTTGGGGAAAACAAAAAAAACACGGGAGCCTGTCTTCATAAATTATCTTCTACTTCCTGGGGCTGAGGTTGGCCAGAATATTTTTTCTTTTCTTTCCTCTTTCCAACCCTTGGCTAAACTCTCTATGCTAGTGATGGGGAACCTATGGTTATGGGCAGCGGTCCCCAAACTATGGCCCACATGCGGCCCGGTGAGGCCATTTATCCGGCCCTCGGGTGAGTGACAGGAGCACATCTAATTTTCCATGAATAAAATGCAGTATTTTGCTAGTAACTAATATCAATCATCAAAAAAGTTGCACAATTTTTTTCTAATTTTTCCTTCCAGTTACATTCATTTTCTTTTAATTAAATTCCCTCCTCAAAAAAGTACAACACCAATTATATTTCTAACTTATTAACCATTATGCCAAAGTGCTTCCTTCTTTCTTTATACATTTTTCTATAAGCCAAGAAAACCTTGTATAGCCAATCAGATGTTAACAAAAGAAAATTAAAAACAAAACATAAACATATATGAATTTCAGACTTCTTCCCCCCCCCTCTAAATAGTACTTTCCCATTTTGTTTTTTACTTTAAAATAAGGTATGGGCAGTGTGCATAGGGATTTGTTCATAGGTTTTTTTTATAGTCCGGCCCTCCAACAGTCTGAGGGACAGTGAACTGGCCCCCTGTGTAAAAAGTTTGGGGACCCCTGGTTATGGGTGACACAGGTGGCACACAAAGCCATACCTTCTGGCACACAAGCCATTGCCCTAGCTCAGCTCCAAGGTGCATGTACTTGCCCGTCAGCTGACCTTTGGCCTGCCCGGAGGCTCTGGAAAAGCACTTTTGGCTTCTGGAGAGTCTCCAGTGGCAATGGAGGAGGGTATTTGGTGGGACCTAGGGGAAGAGCCTTCTCTGTGGGGGGCCGCCCCTCTGGAATCAGCTCTCATAGAAACAACATAGAAACATAGAAGTCTGACGGCAGAAAAAGACCTCCTGGTCCATCTAGTCTGCCCTTATACTATTTCCTGTATTTTATCTTACAATGGATATATGTTTATCCCAGGCATGTTTAAATTCAGTGACTGTGGATTTATCTACCACGTCTGCTGGAAGTTTGTTCCAAGGATCTACTACTGTTTCCGTAAAATAATATTTTCTCATGTTGCTTTTGATCTTTCCCCCAACTAACTTCAGATTGTGTCCCCTTGTTCTTGTGTTCACTTTCCTATTAAAAACACTTCCCTCCTGGACCTTATTTAACCCTTTAATATATTTAAATGTTTCGATCATGTCCCCCCTTTTCCTTCTGTCCTCCAGACTATACAGATTGAGTTCATTAAGTCTTTCCTGATACGTTTTATGCTTAAGACCTTCCACCATTCTTGTAGCCCATGTTTGGACCCGTTCAATTTTGTCAATATCTTTTTGTAGGTGAGGTCTCCAGAACTGAACACAGCATTCCAAATGTGGTCTCACCAGCATTCTATATAGCGGGATCATAATCTCCCTCTTCCTGCTTGTTATACCTCTAGCTATGCAGCCAAGCATCCTACTTGCTTTCCCTACCGCCTGACTGCACTGTTCACCCATTTTGAGACTGTCAGAAATCACTACTCCTAAATCCTTTTCTTCTGAATTTTTTGCTAACACAGAACAGCTCTGCCTGGAGATTCGCACTGCGCCCACCCTCCTTGCCATCCGTAAAAGTTTAAAGACCTATTTCTGCTGCCAGACTTGGGGCCATTAGAACCTAGCCTCCTGGCCAACGAGTGTAGTATGTCTTGCCGTCTGAATGGGAATGAATGATTTTAAATTTATTGTATTTATTTATTTATTTATTTATTCAATTTTTATGTTATTAGAGTTTTTAAAAGTTTTTTTTAGCTATATTAATTGGGTTTTTTAGATATGTATATTGTTTATTATTTTCGTATGTCCTCGGAGAGGGGCGGCATACAAATCCAATTAATAAATAATAAATAAGTAAATAAGAAATAACTCAAGTAAAAATTAAAAAAAAATAGAAATAGTGGCCTGTGAATAAGCAAATGTGGGATTTAAGTTGTCATAAAAATACAATTTTCAGTGTATTGTTAGTGAATTACAAAATGGTAAGATCGCCTTTTGGAGAAGGATCTGAGTACTGAGCTTCAAGCTGTTTAATTCTAGCCTTCCAATGTGATTCTCCAGGTCTTTCTTCTTCGGAGCTGAACAAACCAGAGTTTGTGCACTGTTACCCTGTCAGGTGTGAAGAATCTGGACTGTACATACTAAATTGGTGCTAGAAAAGAATTCAAGAGGAATTTGACTTATTTGTGGGAATGTAGCAACTCTAAATAGATAACTTGCTTAACTCCACCTCTTGGTTCTGCCTAGTCTTCTCCTACACCTTCTGGATCCAATTCAACTTATACATGCTATTTATTTTTATTTTATTTTTCTGATTTAAAAAAAAAATTGGTTATTTGTTTAAACAACTTAAAGCAGGGAACAGACCTAATATTTTTTCCTCCTCTTGTTTCTCCCCACACAACAATAACAATCCTGTAAGGTGGGTTGGGCTAAGACTCTGAAGGTTCCAACAGTTTTCACCTAATTAAAGAGTAAAAATTCCACCTCCCCCCCCAACTCCTCAGTCACATTGTCCAATCGAGGTGCTGTCTAATTGCTTGGTTACTTCTACTCCTCCTCTCCCAGCCACCTGTTGGCATGTCCTTGTTTCCCACAGGAAATCTTCTTATTTTGAATACAAACCCCCCATTAGATATTTCCCCTTCCTTTCTTTTTGTCTTCCTTGTGGCAACCTTGAAAGCTCAAAGATGGACTCAGTCAAGTTCCTTTCAGAGTTGACAAGTGGCCCCCAATCTATTCAGTTTGGTGGCCCAGCCCAGTGCAGGGGGAGCATGTGAGTGGCAGGCAAATGTGTGTGTCCACCCAGCTCAATTTGTGGAAGTGGCACTTGCACCCCTTCCTCTTGCCCAAATGGAGCTTCTTACGCAATTGGAGGGTGCTTGCGCTTAAATGCGAAGCTCCACTTGTGCGAGCGGCAGCCACTTCCACTTCTGCATGAAGCTCCACTCACACAAAAGGAGGGTGCTTGAGCGGAGGGCACTTGTGCTCACGTGTAGCATTGGGCGAACCCAACGAAGTTCGGGTTTGGCGAATTCACCCGAACTTTGCCGTGAAGTTCGGGTGAGTTCGCCAAACCCGAACCTGAACTTAGAAACATAGAAACATAGAAACATAGAAGACTGACGGCAGAAAAAGACCTCATGGTCCATCTAGTCTGCCCTAATACTATTTCCTGTATTTTATCTTACAATGGATATATATTTATCCCAGGCATGTTTAAATTCGGTTACTGTGGATTTACCGACCACGTCTGCTGGAAGTTTGTTCCAAGGATCTACTACTCTTTCAGTAAAATAATATTTTCTCATGTTGCCCTTGATCTTTCCCCCAACTAACCTCAGATTGTGTCCCCTTGTTCTTGTGTTCACTTTCCTATTAAAAACACTTCCCTCCTGGACCTTATTTAACCTGTTAACATATTTAAATGTTTCTATCATGTCCCCCCTTTTCCTTCTGTCCTCCACACTATACAGATTGAGTTCATTCAGTCTTTCCTGATACGTTTTATGCTTAAGACCTTCCACCATTCTTGTAGCCCGTCTTTGGACCCGTTCAATTTTGTCAATATCTTTTTGTAGGTGAGGTCTCCAGAACTGAACACAGTATTCCAAATGTGGTCTCACCAGCACTCTATACAGCGGGATCACAATCTCCCTCTTCCTGCTTGTTATACCTCTAGCTATGCATCCAAGCATCCTACTTGCCTTTCCTACCGCCTGACCACACTGCTCACCCACTGCTCACCCAAACTTTTGCTTGCAGCAAGCCACTGTGATGTCCTTTTCTGTAAAAATAAACAAGGAGGTGGGGAATTCCCCACCTCCTTTTGCTTCCTTTTATTTTTACACAAAAGGATGTCGCAACAGTGCTGCAAGCAAAAGGAGGGGGAAAATCCAATGAAGGGATTCTGGGGGCGGGGTTTTGACATCATGGAGACTCCTTCCTCCCTGTTTCAGCCAGCCAGGAAGTAGTCTCTGTGATGTCAAAGCCCCGCCCCTGGAATCCCTTTGTGGGATTTCCCACCTCCTTTTGCTTGCAGCGCCACAAGCAAAAGGAGGTGGGAAATCCCACGATGGGATTCCCCACTCTCCTCCCGGGCAGCGGCGTTTCGCGGTGTTCGGCCAAACCTGAACTTTACCTGAACTTTTTAAAAAGTTCGGGTTCGGCATGCCGAACACTGCAAAGTTTGGCGCGAACCCGAACTTTGCAGGTTCAGTTCGCCCAACACTACTCACGTGCAAAGCTCCATTCACAATTCAAAGTGTTGGTCATGACCTATAAAGCCCTTCATGGCATCAGACCAGAATATCTCTGAGACCGTCTTCTGCCGCATGAATCCCAGTGACCAGTTAGGTCCCACAGAGTTGGCCTTCTCCAGGTCCCATCGACTAAACAATGTCGTTTGGCGGGACCCAGGGGAAGAGCCTTCTCTGTGGCGGCCCCGACCCTCTGGAACCAACTCCCCCCAGATATCAGAGTTGCCTCCACCCTCCTTGCCTTTCGCAAGCTCCTTAAAACCCACCTCTGTCGTCAGGCATGGGGGAATTGAGATATTCCCTTCCCCCTAGGCTTATAAAATTTATGCATGGTATGTCTGTATGCATGATTGGTCTCTTAAGTTGGGGTTTTTTACATTATTTTTAATATTAGATTTGTACATATTGTCTTTTTACTGTTGTTAGCTGCCCCGAGTCTACGGAGAGGGGCGGCATACAAATCCAATAAATAAATAAATAATAAAATAAATGTGAATTGAGCTTCACAGGGGAGCGCAAGCACCTTCGTTTGCACGATTGAAGTTTACACACACACACACACACACACACACACACACACACACACACTTCTCCTGCAGCCTGGTTGCAAACAGGCCATGGCCCACGGTTGCAAACTCCTTGATTGCAAGGCCTCTGAGCAGTGTTCCCTCTAATTTTTTTGGGGGGTGGGCGGAAAAGTATAGTGTCTGAGTGGCAGTCCCTTCGGGACTGGGCGGCACAGAAATAATAAGTAAGTAAGTAAGTAAGTAAGTAAGTAAGTAAGTAAGTAAGTAAGTAAGTAAGTAAGTAAGTAAGTAAGTAAGTAAGTAAACAAACAAACAAACAAATAAAAAACCCACCCTGTTTTGCCTCAGAGAATTTCAAAATAAAATACTGTACTGTGTGTCTGTAACAGTGAGCTCATAATAGGGCAACTCTATCAATATCAAAATGCCACTTAAATAGTTGAGCTAGTTTCAAACTAGATTTTGATTTTCTTTCTCTCTTCCTTACTCCCATTCTTTTTCTTTCTCTTTTCCTTCCTCTCTTTTTTCTATCTGTTTCTCTCTCTTCCTCTCTCCTTCCCTCTCACTCTTTCCCTCTCGGCTTCTGGGCAGGTTTGGAAAACTCTGAGTTGATGATGATTTTTAAGTGAGCGATTGCTCACTGCTCAGCTTAGAGGGAACTATGCCTCTGAGGTTATTTCCAGCTCTGCCATTCTATGAACGTCTATGTGGAAAGCAGTTATGAACCATAAAACAGCCATACAAAGCCTTAGCTGAGTCAGTTCCAGTTCAGAATAAGAGTGCATTAACTACTTTGCAAGAATGTCATAAGAGTTACAGAAAATTTGTGCCTCATGAAATATTCTTAAGAATTATTATTCTGGCAACAGCAGCAGAATATCCTCTGGTCAGATTTCAGTAGCTTGTTTGATGTTCCTTAGTAATGGGAAATGTCCTATTTGGAGTCATAAATGATCCCTTGGTGTGGCCACCATCAAATCCCTTCCTGATTTGGACTTCTGTTTGTTCTAGGAGGCGACTTAGTATAATATATTACTATCCGATAATTATTACAATATGTGGTTATGAGACATAAAACCCTGGTGGTTTTAACGGTTTCTTTCCTTTTCTTTTTCCTTTTTTGTATTCAGGAACATTATAATAATCAATTCCAGCAAATAGATGCGCAGAAGATTTTCCATAATGCATATGTATACATTTGTTGGCTCTTTAAAGGATTCTTGTTTTATTATTTTATAACTTTGCTTCATTTTTGCACTAACTATTCTGTAAAGTAGGAACGCAGAACATAATTTTCTATCTAGTGCCAATCCACCAAGGAATCAACTTCAGTTTGTTTTTTCCCCATGCACATGGAATAGGAACTATCTGAGAGACTAGATTGGACAACTATTTGTCTGGGACATTATAAGGACTTGTACCTTGGGTAGGGGGTTGGACTGAAGACCTCCAAGGTCTCTTCCAGCCATATGATTCCATGATCCTCTTGATGGCCAGATCTGGCCTTATTCTGCCTCTGCATTTCTTCCCTCCTTCACTTTCCTTTCCTTTGCTCTTTCCTCCCTTCTTCCCTTCCTCCATCCTTTCTTTCTCTTTCCTCCCTTCCTCTCCCTTCTTTCTCCTTCCTCCCTTTCTTCCTCCCACTCCCTCCTTCCCCTCTTTTCCTTCCTTCCTATGCTTGGCTGCATAGCTAGAGGTGTAACAAGCAGGAAGAGGGAGATTATGATCCTGCTATATAGAGCGCTGGTGAGACCACCTTTGGAATACTGTGTTCAGTTCTGGAGACCTCACCTACAAAAAGATATTGACAAAATTGAACGGGTCCAAAGACGGGCTACAAGAATGGTGGAAGGTCTTAAGCATAAAACGTATCAGGAAAGACTTAATGAACTCAATCTGTATAGTCTGGAGGACGGAAGGAAAAGGGGGGACATGATCGAAACATTTAAATATGTTAAAGGGTTGAATAAGGTTCAGGAGGGAAGTGTTTTTAATAGGAAAGTGAACACAAGTACAAGGGGACACAATCTGAAGTTAGCTGGGGGAAAGATAAAAAGCAACGAGAAAATATTATTTTACTGAAAGAGTAGTAGATCCTTGGAACAAACTTCCAGCAGACGTGGTAGATAAATCCACAGGAACTGAATTTAAACATGCCTGGGATAAACATATATCCATCCTAAGATAAAATACAGGAAATAGTATAAGGGCAGACTAGATGGACCATGAGGTCTTTTTCTGCCGTCAGTCTTCTATGTTTCCTTCCTTCCTTCCTTCCTTCCTTCCTTCCTTCCTTCCTTCCTTCCTTCCTTCCTCCCTCCCTCCCTCCCTCCCTCCCTCCCTCCCTCCCTTCCCTCCCTCCCTCCCTCTCATCCAAAGGTTAAAGGAGCAAGAGAATTGTCAACTTTCAAGGAATCCATTATATATGATAAAAGAAAATGATAAATAAGAAAGAGCTGAAATCTAGAAAGATTAAGCCGTTTCATCCAGCTGGTTTAAGCTTATAGCTGCAGTGTGAAAAAGCTGCATATGTAATAATTTTCTGCAGTTGATTCCTAGCGATGCAAACTAATCCTTTTCTTAATGCAATCATTCCAGGATTAATCTCTTTGTATCGAAACCAGATTCTTTTGGTATGTGATTAAACCCCAGAGAACAAAATTGAGAAACCGGAGTATGTTTGTATCTGATTTAACATTCCAGCCGTGCAAGGCAAAAACAGAATTTTTAGGAAATGCTGAACGTTTAAGCCATTTTAATGCTTTTCCAATTTTTTTTACTACACGAACCTATGCAAAAGTAATCCCATGGCCAACTCACCATGGGCCCACTCCTGACCGCAACTGAGCCCAAATTTATTTTATTTATTTATTCATTTGTCCAATACACAAATACATAGGAAGAAAAATAGACATGTGGTAATATAAATGAGGGTGAAAGTGAACTTAGAGGAGAGGATATATGAAAGGAAGAGAATATATATGATAGGTGAAAGAAAGGAAAGACAATTGGACAGGGGACGAAAGGCACACCAGTGCACTTATGTACGCCCCTTACTGGCCTCTTAGGAACCTGGAGAGGTCAATCGTGGAGAGCCTAAGGGAGAAGTGTTGGGGGTTAGGGGTTGATACAATTGAGTCTGGTAATGAGTTCCATGCTTTGATAACTCGATTGTTGAAATCATATTTTTTACAGTCAAGTTTGGAGCAGTTCGTATTAAGTTTGAATCTGTTGCGTGCTCTTGTGTTATTGCGGTTGAAGCTGAAGTAGTCATTGACCGGTAGGACGTTGCAGCATATGATCTTGTGGGCAATACTCAAATCATATTTTAGGCACCGTAGTTCTAGGCTTTCTAGGCCCAGGATTGTTACTCTATTTTCGTAGGATATTCTGTTTCGAGTGGAGGAGTGAAGGGCTCTTCTGGTGAAATATCTTTGGACATTTTCAAATGTCTGTTGTAAGACTGTTGTTAAATGAGTTTTGCCCCTTTCTTGTCATAGCTGTTAAATGAATGACTGCAGTTGTTCAATTAGTAGCATGGTTGTTAAGTGAATCTGTCTTTCTCATTGACTTGGCCTTGCACAAGGTGATCAGAACATAGGCAAGATAACTCCTTCTTGCTTAAAAGTTTGTGCTGACCAATTGGTCCCCATCTTCACCCAAAAAAGGCTTCTAGAGTTGTTAACCTGATCCTTCGCAGCTTCTGCTCCGGCAATCTCACACTACTCACCCGAGCCTACAAAACATTTGTCAGACCCATCCTTGAATAAAGTTCATCTGTCTGGAACCCACACCACATCCCGGACATCAACACCCTAGAAAACGTCCAAAGATACTTCACCAGAAGAGCCCTTCACTCCTCCACTCGAAACAGAATGCCCTACGAAAACAGACTTTCAATCCTAGGCCTAGGGAGCTTAGAACTACGACGCCTAAAACATGACTTGAGTATTGCCCACAAGATCATATGCTGCAGCGTCCTGCCTGTCGATGATTACTTCAGCTTCAACCGCAACAACACAAGAGAATGCAACAAATTCAAACTCAATGTTAATCATTCCGGGCTCGACTGTAAAAAATATGACTTTAGCAATCGAGTTGTCGAAGCGTGGAACTCATTACCTGACTCAGTAGTGTCAACCCCTAACCCCCAGCATTTCACCCTAAGACTATCCACGATTGACCTCGCCAGGTTCCTAAGAGGTCAGTAAGGGGCGTACATAAGTGCACCAATGTGCCTTTCGTCCCCTGTCCAATTTGTCTCCCCTTATCCCATATGTCACATATCCTTCCTCCCTTCATATATCTCCTCTTCCATTTCCATATCTTTTCCTTGTATGTAATACTCCATGCCCATTCCCCTTGATGTGTTTTGTGCATTGGACAAATAAAATAAATAAATAAATAAATAAATATTCAACAAATCATTAGAGATGTGCTATATTCCTTCCTGCATCATACATTCTACTATCATACCACTGCTGAATAAGCCCTCCATCAAGGAACTGAATGAATACAAACCAGTTGCTTTAACATCTGTAGTTATGAAAACCTTTGAAAGGCTAATGATGTCCCACTTGAAAACCATCACGGATCCATTGTTAGACCCCCTGAGATTTGCATACCAAGCAAATAGATCGACAGACGATGCTGTTAATATGGCACTGCACTACATCCTACAACATCTTGAATCTCCGAAGACCTACGCTAGGATCCTCTTTGTAGACTTTATATATCATGCAGGACATTCTTTTAACTAAACTAAATTGGCTAGCAGTACCTGAACACACATGTAAGTGGAACATGTAAGTGGAACAAGCTTCCTAACAGACAGGAAGCAGCAGGTGAAGCTAGGAAAAATCATATCAGATACATGTACAATTAGCACAGGGGACCCCCAAGGCTGTGTACTCTCACCACTTCTCTCTCTATAACAATGACTGCATCTCAAATGATCCATCTGTTAAACTACTGAAGTTTGCAGATGATACAACAGTGATTGGTCTCATTCGAGACAATGATGAATCCGCATACAGACAGGAGGTTGAACAACTAGCCTCGTGGTGCGACTGGAACAATCTAGAACTAAACACACTCAAAACCGTAGAAATGGTGATAGACTTTAGGAGAAACCCTCCCATCCTACCACCTCTCACAATACCAGACAACACAGTATCAATAGTAGAGACCTTCAAATTTCTAGGTTCTATAATATCTTAAGACCTAAAACGTCACCTGACGTCAAAAACGTCATCAAAAAAGCACAACAAAGAATGTTCTTTCTGCGCCAACTCAGGAAGCTCAAACTGCCCAAGGAGCTGCTGATACAGTTCTACAGAGGAATCATTGAGTCTGTCATCTGCACCTCTGTAACTGATTTAACCATCAGACTTCAGAAGATAATCAGAACTGCAGAAAAAACAATGGCTGCCAACCTGCCTTCCATTGAGGACCTGTATACTGCATGAGTCAAAAAGCAGGCTGTGAAAGTATTTACTGACCCCTCGCATCCTGGACATCAACTCCTACCCTCAAAATGTTGCTACAGAGCACCAAGACAACTAGACACAAGAACAGTTTTTTCCTGAATGCCATCACTCTGCTAAACAAATAATTCCCTCAACATTGTCAAACTATTTATTAAGTCTTCCCTACTATTACTACTAGTTTTTTCCCATCATTCCTGTCCCCATTTCCTCGCACTTATGACTGTATGACTGTAAGAGATAGAGACCTCTGGAGACCTCACCTACAAAAAGATATTGACAAAATTGAACGGGTCCAAAGATGGGCTACAAGAATGGTGGAAGGTCTTAAGCATAAAACGTATCAGGAAAGACTTAATGAACTCAATCTGTATAGTCTGGAGGACAGAAGGAAAAGGGGGGACATGATCGAAACATTTAAATATGTTAAAGGGTTAAATAAGGTTCAGGAGGGAAGTGTTTTTAAAAGCAAAGTGAACACAAGAAGAAGGGGACACAATCTGAAGTTAGTTGGGGGAAAGATCAAAAGCAACGTGAGAAAATATTATTTCACTGAAAGAGTAGTAGATCCTTGGAACAAACTTCCAGCAGATGTGGTTGGTAAATCCACAGTAACTGAATTTAAACATGCCTGGGATAAACATATATCCATCCTAAAATAAAACACAGGAAATAGTATAAGGGCAGACTAGATGGACCATGAGGTCTTTTTCTGCCGTCAGTCTTCTATGTTTCTATGTTTCTATGTTTCTATGTAACTTGCTGCTTGTATCCTTAAGATTTTTATTAATATTGATTGTTTCCTCATTGCTTATTTGACCCCTATGGCAATTATTACGTGTTGTACCTCATGATTCTTGACAAATGTATATTTTTCTTTTATGTACGCTGAGATAATATGCACCAAAGACAAATTCCTTGTATGTGCCATCACACTTGGCCAATAAAGAATTCTATTCTATTCTATTTAGAAGACATAATGAAAAGACAGCGTGTGTGGAAATCAGCTACACAGCCAAATAGAAATATTCTCCACAAATATTTCCAGGGAACCGGTCTGTGCAAAATCCAGATATTTGCATGCTTCTTTTTGTGTGTGCAAAAATACCTTTAATAAGATGTCATTATTACTGGCATGCATTGCAGGTCTTTGTACTTTGAGGCACAGGATGTATTTCTAATCAGGCAACAAGGAAACACAAGGTTATAAACATGATTAGTTACAAATTAATTGCAATAAGACAACATTATAAAATAGACTTCAGTTGCTATGCTTTAGACACCAAATGTATTTGTTAAATGTTGGCCTGACCAATTTTCTCTTGAAGCAGTATTTCTCAACTTTGGCTACTTTAAAAAGGGTGGACTGCAATTCCCAGAATTCTTCAGCCAGCCATGGATAGGAATTCTGGGTATTGAGGTTCAGCCATCTTGAAGTGGCCAAAGTTGAAAAACATTGTCTTGAAGCCTAGCGAGAGATCCAATATACAAACTATGTTTATGTACCTACTCTCTGCGAATGCTTGCTAAACTTTACTGCCACATGTCTGTTGTGGTTAGCTGTGGCCCAGCTCCTGCCCAAGGACTGTGGATGTGGGGGAGACATCCACATGCTGCAGGCCTGTTTTGCCCCCGGTGGAATCTGCTGCTGAATGCTCCTCTGACCAAGAAGACATGAGTGACAGGGAGGAGGAGAGTGTGGCAGACAGCTCAGAAGGAGATAAATTATCTAGCTCCTCCTTCGATTCAGAACAAAGAGTTAATGATACAGCCATGCATGCGGAGAGCGATGCATAGGCAACAACAACTGAGAGATTATTATCAAAGAAAATGAAGCCACCTGTGGTTGGGTGGGGCTGTGGTAATTAGTGAGGCTGCTATAAATAGCAGCCTGTGGGTTTTGCCATTGTGGAGGATTATCTGATCGTTGTGTTTCGTGACTGCTTTACTGACTTTGACCTTTTGTGTGCTGCTTTTTCCCCGCTTTGAAACTAAACCAGAGCAAAGTGTGTTTCACTTTGTGAAAGAAGAAGGACTGTGAATTGCCTCACAGCTGAAAGCAAAGTATCACAGAACTGATAAGGGACTTGTACAAATTACCAGTTTGTTTGGAGACGAGTGCTCTTTGCTATACAAAAAGAGGGCTTAGGTTAAGTGAATTTTCATTATAAAGAACATTGTTTTGAATTTTCAAACGTGTGTGTGTCTGAAATTTGTACCTGTGAATTTTTGGGAGGATTCTACCAGAGAGCCTGACAGAACACATGTCTATGGAGATTCTCATTCATCCATTTTCATGGCTGTCCCAAAGGTGCTTTTTTGAAGAGGCTTCCTGGTTTTCTTTGAAGACATTTCACTTGAAATCAGTAATGGGCAGCCATATTTTTTGCTGCCACACTGTGGGTGTGGCTTATTTTGTGGGTGTGGCTTAATGGTCATGTGACTGGGTAGAAGTAGCTTGCTGGCCATGTGACCAGGTGGGAGTGGCTTGAACAATCATCATCGTTCAAGTGAGCTGTTAAGTCCTTACCAGTGTCGTTCGCTAGGATGATTCACTTCCTTCTGCTTCACATGCATGCACATGCGCAGTGCCAAAAACTCACAACCCCCCCGGAAGCTGAAAACAAGATGGCAGTGCATGTACAGCGTCAAAAACTCGCAATTCCCCCCTCAAAGCCAAAACCAAGATGGCGGCGCATGTGCAGTATTGAAAACGTACAGTTTTTCTTTTAAAGAGCTAAAAACAAGACAACGACACATGTGCACTACTTAAAACTCAGAAAAAAAAATTAAAAGCCAAAAACATGATGGTGGTGCATGTCCAGTGCCTAAAACCCAGGAATTTTTTTTAAAGCCAAAAACAAGATGGTGGCACACGTCCAGTGCCTAAAACTATCTACTGCTCATGAGCAGAAGCAAAAACCAGCAAGTAAAAATTAAAAAAAGATGACAGCATCCATGGACCGGGACCGACAGAACCGGCTCCGTGATGTCACCACCAGTTTACTACTAGTTCTATAGAATCAGTGCAAACGGGGAAGAACCCACCTTGCTGCATTTTAATATTCAAATGGCTTAAATTCTTCCACAATAGCCTTTTATTCCCAATGTACAGAAGAATTTGATGATGGGTGATTTAGTCGTCACTAGACAACCTGTGACCAACTGGGTCATCTTTTGTCAATATTTACTTTCCTAAAGTGATGACAGAATAATCACCGGCAGGGAAAAAACCCCAATGGAAGTGGAAGTCATTTGGGACTTCCTGCCAGCCTGTCTATTGACTTTGCTTGTGGAAAGATGGCAGGGAGCATTGGAAATCCCAATCCTGTGACCACACGGATGCTGCAAACGAATATAACTTTGTAAAAAATAACCACCCAAAAACCATGTCTGAACATCCTGGACATTTCAATTCCAAGGCAGTATGGGTTCTGAATTTTGTATGCATTCCTTAAGTTAGCATGTATGATGTATTTTATTCCCCTGGAATGTGGTCTCCAATCTTTGCTCAACTTGAGGCAGAAGGGAACCGGGCCGTACAGTTGCATTCACAAAAGAGGGAAGAGAAACTTTTGGGATGCAGTTTCGCGCTCCTTCAGGTTTCTCTGCACCAAAATCATTTGCAAAGGGGACCGAGGACTGAAGCACAATGAGATAGCTCCCCTGCAGACTTTCATCGGGTTTGAATAGCTTTTGGCATGGAAAAGAGAAGGGTTTGATCTCGTGCTCTTTCAGGCTTACCGAGGCTGCCCGATGCCCCAAAAGCAAATTGTCTGTCCCATGGAGGAGGCCTCAATTCGCAACTTGGGTGTCCTCCTCAATCCACAGCTAACATTGAAACATCATCTTTTGGCTGTGGTGAGGAAGGTGTTTGCCCAGGTTCGCCTGGTGCACCAGTTGCGGCCCTACTTGGACAGGGAGTCATTGCTCACAGTCGCTCATGCCCTCATCACCTCGAGGTTCGATTACTGCAACGCTCTCTACATGGGGCTACCTCTGAAAAGTGTTCGGAAACTTCAGATGGTGCAGAATGTGGCCGCGAGAGCGATCGTGGGGCTTTCTAGATTCACCCACGTTTCCGCAACACTCCGTGGCCTGCACTGGCTGCCGATCAGTTTCCGGTCACAATTCAAAGTGTTGGTAATGACCTTTAAAGCCCTACATGGCATTGGACCAGAATACCTCAGGAACCGCCTTCTACCACACGAATCCCAGCGGCCGATAAGGTCCCACAGAGTTGGCCTTCTCTGGGTCCCGTCGACCAAACAATGTCGTTTGGCGGGCCTCAGGGGAAGAGCTTTCTCTGTGGCGGCCCCGGCCCTCTGGAATCAACTCCCCCCGGAGATTAGAACAGCCCCCACCCTCCTTGTCTTTTGCAAGTTACTTAAGACCCACCTATATTGCCAGGCATGGGGGAACTAAGACATCTCCCCCAGGCTTATTATATTTCATGGTGTGTATATGCTGTATGGTTTTTAATTGTTGGGGTTTTTATATATTTTATTACAGTGATCCCCC
The DNA here is from genome assembly GCF_031021105.1 of Erythrolamprus reginae. Taxonomy (NCBI): domain Eukaryota; kingdom Metazoa; phylum Chordata; class Lepidosauria; order Squamata; family Dipsadidae; genus Erythrolamprus; species Erythrolamprus reginae. The sequence continues at coordinate 27,641,317 of NC_091951.1, read as the reverse complement.
GATTATCGCGAGGGTTCCGTTCCAAGACCCCTCGCGATAATCGATTTCTCGTGATGTAGCGGTGCAGAAGTAAAAACACCATCTGCGCATGCGCGCCCCTTTTTCCATGGCCGTTTTTCCATGGTGTTTTTACTTTCGCACCTGGGAAGACCCAGCAGCTGAGGAGCCGCCTGCCTGCCCGCTTGTCCGCCGCTTTTCCGCTTGTCCGTCGCTCTGGGAGTTGAAGACCCCCAGGAAGGTTCCTTCGGCCGCCCACCAGCTGATCTGCTCGGCAGCGCAGTAGCAGCGAGGAGCCGAAGATGGGGTTTCCCCGTTGCCCACGCAAAGGGGAAACCCCATCTTCGGCTCCTCGCTGCTACTGCGCTGCCGAGCAGATCAGCTGGTGGGCGGCCGAAGGAACCTTCCCTGGGTGCCACCCGCCGCTCGAGAGCAAGAGGGGGAGAGATAGAGAAAGAGAGAGAAGGAAAGAAAGAGATGAGAGAGGGAGGAAGAGAGTGTGAGAGAGGAAGAAGCAAGATAGAGAAAGAGAGAGAGAAAGAAAGATGAGAAAGGAAGGGAGTGACGTCATCGGGTGGAAAAAGCGCGATATAGCATTTCGCAAAGATTGAGATCGCGAAACTCGGGGGATCACTGTATTAGATTTGTTCCATTGTTATACTGTTTTTATTATTAGTGTTGTGAGCTGCCCCGAGTCTTCGGAGAGGGGCGGCATACAAATCTAATAAATAAATAATAAATAAAATAAATAATTAGTCAGTGAAGTAGGACGAGTCACTGAGTGGGATGAGAAGGGCACGCCCATCGCACTCAGCCTCTGCTCCCACTACTTTGCTTTTGGAGCATCGGAAGCAGGTGTCCTGGCAGCCTGGCTGGGGGGGGGAGAGAGAGGACAACCGGGGCATGAACGTGCTTGCTGGTGTGTGCACATGCACAGTTCCACTCATGCGAGAGAGAGGCCTTTGGGGCATTGCTTGTACATAGTTTTTAGTTTTTGGTTTTTGGTTTTTTAGTTACTAGTTGAGTTTTTAGTTTTTAGTTTTTAGTTTTTAGTTTTTTGTTTTTAGTTGTTTTTAGTTTTTAGTTTTTAGTTTTTTTAGTTTTTTTTATTAGACTTTAATATTTCATTAATCGGTCATCTTTGTTGGTAAGTCTAGGCAATGCAGATTTTCTGCTGCTCTCAAGGAAATCTCATGCAGGGGAGGGCGTCGTTTCCTAGACCAAACATTGCTCAGCCTTCTCCGGTTTGATGTCCTGTAGATGCGTAGGCCTTCAGCTTCCAATATTTTCAGCCAAGTTTGCCAAGAGAAGCTGAAGGCCGACATTTCTTGAGGGTGCACCAGATAGAAGATCTACAGCTCTTCCGCTCTGTTGAAAGACGCTTTCTTCTTGCTAGCAGGGCAGAGAAACAGATGTGGGTCCACAGTAGAAGAACACAGTGGGTGTGGCTTATTTTAAGGGTGTGGCTTGTTGGTCATGTAACCGGGTAGGAGTGGCTTGCTGGCCATGTAACCAGGTGGGAGTCGCTTGACAATCAGGTGACTGGGGGTGGTGGCTTAAAGGTCATGTGACTGGGTGGGAGTGGCTTACCGACAAAGATAAGTTTTCAAATAGGTGTTTGCACTGACCTGCCACTCAAGTGACCCAGTTGTGAATAGGTTATGGACCAGTAGTGGGCTGCAGCCCAAAAGGTTGCGGGCCACTGCCCTAGAATGCATCATTTTGTCTAATTGAAAGTTACAAATCGATAAATAGCTAGGACAGTTATAGTAGTATATAGACAGCGGCAGTAATGGACAGCCAATTATTTTTACTGCCACACTGTGGGTGTGGCTTATTTTGTGGGTGTGGCTTGATGGTCATGTGACTGGGTAGGAGTGGCTTGAACAATCATCATCATTCAAGTGAACTGTTAAGTCCTCGACTTACAACCTCACCAGTGCCGCTCTCTGGGGCGACAATTTGCTTTGCGTTTCCTGAGCTCTCCTTCCTGGGTCACGCCCTGCCTCAGGCTGGGTAGCAAGGCGAATGGGTGTCAATCAGCTGTTGAGAAAAGAGGAGGGAGGAAATGAACCCCTGCAATTCCTGCCGGTGCTGGTCTCCCTGCCGCTTTCCGAGGAAGAGGAAGAGAATGGGGAGGGGCACACAGCTTCATTTCCGCCAGTGGAACTGTGTTCCACCCCATCCTGCCTGCTGCCCACCCCTGGATAGCAGACTAGAAACTGCCTGCAGGTGAATTTCATATAGCCGGGGGGGAAGGATTTTCTTCTCTGCATAAAATTGCAGCTCTTTATTCCATCCTCCACTAGCCCAATGGTGAAATCCAATTTTTTTACTAGTGGTTCTGTGGGTGTGCCTTAGTGGGTGTGGCAGAGGAAGGATACTTCAAAATCTCCATTCTCACCCTACTCCAGGGGAAGGATATTGCAAAATATCCATTCCCTCCCCACTCCTGGGAGAAGGATACTGCAAAATCTCTATTCCCATCCCACTCCAGGGGAAGGATATTTATTTATTTATTTATTTTGTCCAATGCACAATACATATTGAAGAGGATAGACATGAGTTATTATATATAAAGAAAGGATATAAAAGTCCAATACACAATGAGGGTTTTAGTGGGTATATATCAATATACACATAGTAAAATACATGATGAAGGTAATAGAGGAGATACTCATAGTAAAATATATCTAAGAAATAATAGAAAAGAAGATATAGGAATAGAATATATCAATGAAAGAATAGAAGAAGAGATATAGGAATAGAGGAAAGGTATATAGGAGATATAGGAGAGCAATAGGACAGGGGACGGAAGGCACTCTAGTGCACTTGTACTCGCCCCTTACTGACCTCTTAGGAATCTGGATAGGTCAACCGTAGATAATCTAAGAGTAAAGTGTTGGGGGTTTGGGGATGACACTATGGAGTCCGGTAATGAGTTCCACGCTTCGACAACTCGGTTACTGAAGTCATATTTTTTACTGTCAAGTTTGGAGCGGTTAATATTAAGTTTAAATCTGTTGTGTGCTCTTGTGTTGTTGTGGTTGAAGCTGAAGTAGTCACCGACAGGCAGGACATTGCAGCATATGATCTTGTGGGCAATACTTAGATCTTGTTTAAGGCGTCTTAGTTCTAAACTTTCTAGGCCCAGGATTGAAAGTCTAGTCTCATAGGGTATTCTATTTCGAGTGGAGGAGTGAAGGGCTCTTCTGGTGAAGTATCTTTGGACATTTTCAAGGGTGTTAATGTCTGAGATGCGATATGGGTTCCAAACAGATGAGCTGTATTCGAGAATGGGTCTGGCAAAAGTTTTGTAAGCTCTGGTAAGTAGTGTGAGATTGCCAGAGCAGAAGCTACGTAGGATTAGGTTTACAACTCTTGAAGCCTTCTTGGCTATATTGTTGCAGTGGGCTTTGGCACTTAAATCTTTTGTTATTAGTATACCAAGGTCTTTAACCGAGTGGGGATTATCTGTGATAATTTGATTATTCAGTTCGTATTTGGAGTTCAGATTCTTCTTCCCAATGTGTAGGACAGAGCATTTGCTAGTTGAGATTTGGAGTTGCCATGTGTTAGACCACTCAGAAACAGCGTCAAGGTCTTTTTGGAGAGTAGTTGTGTTATCGGTGGTGTTGAAGAGTTTTACATCATCGGCAAAGAGGACACAGTTGCTTGTGATGTAATCGCAAAGGTCATTGATGTAGAGAATGAAGAGCGTTGGTCCCAGTACGCTACCTTGGGGAACACCGCTTTTAACTGGGACGGGGGTGGATATGGTGCTTCCTATTTTGACCACTTGTTGTCTGTTTGATAGGAATGCTGTAATCCAGCTGTGGAGGGATCCTGAGATGCCATAGGATTTGAGTTTTAGGAGTAGTTTGTCATGGACCACTGAATCAAAGGCTTTGCAGAAGTCAATATAAATTGCATCTGTAGATTTCCCTTGATCTAGATGAGTTGTCCATATATTTTTGCAGTGGAGGAGCTGCAGGTTGCAGGATAGTTTTTTTCTGAAACCAAATTGTTTATTAGAGAGCAAATTATTAGTTTCTAAATGGAGAGTAATTGATTTGTTTATAATTGATTCCATGACTTTGCATGGGACGCAGCATAGTGAAATTGGTCTGTAGTTATCTACAAGAGAGGGGTCTCCTTTTTTGAAGATGGGGATGACCATTGCTTTCGACCATAGCTTAGGAAGTGTGCTGGTTCTGAAGGATTTTTCAAAAATTATGCTTAGTGGTTCAGCTATGGCAGAAGAGAGCTTTTTTAGAAAGTATGCACATAGACCATCTGGTCCAACTGATAGAGAAGGTTTAAGGTCACGTAATGCTTTTTCAACTTCGTCTTCAGTGAAGTCTACTTGGGTTAAATCATTGAGGGAGTTTGAGTTTGCAAAATCTCTATTCCCATCCCACTCCTGGGGGAAGGATATTGCAAAATCTCTATTCCCATCCCACTCCTGGGGGAAGGATATTGCAAAATCTCTATTCCCACCCCACTCCAGGGGAAGGATATTGCAAAATCTCTATTCCCACCCCACTCCAGGGGAAGGATATTGCAAAATCTCTATTCCCATCCCACTCCTGGGGGAAGGATATTGCAAAATCTCTATTCCCATCCCACTCCTGGGGGAAGGATATTGCAAAATCTCTATTCCCACCCCACTCCAGGGGAAGGATATTGCAAAATCTCTATTCCCATCCCACTCCTGGGGGAAGGATATTGCAAAATCTCTATTCCCATCCCACTCCTGGGGGAAGGATATTGCAAAATCTCTATTCCCACCCCACTCCAGGGGAAGGATATTGCAAAATCTCTATTCCCATCCCACTCCTGGGGGAAGGATATTGCAAAATCTCTATTCCCACCCCACTCCAGGGGAAGGATATTGCAAAATCTCTATTCCCACCCCACTCCAGGGGAAGGATATTGCAAAATCTCTATTCCCATCCCACTCCTGGGGGAAGGATATTGCAAAATCTCTATTCCCACCCCACTCCAGGGGAAGGATATTGCAAAATCTCTATTCCCATCCCACTCCTGGGGGAAGGATATTGCAAAATCTCTATTCCCATCCCACTCCAGGGGAAGGATATTGCAAAATCTCTATTCCCACCCCACTCCAGGGGAAGGATATTGCAAAATCTCTATTCCCATCCCACTCTAGGGGAAGGATATTGCAAAATCTCTATTCCCACCCCACTCCAGGGGAAGGATATTGCAAAATCTCTATTCCCATCCCACTCCTGGGGGAAGGATATTGCAAAATCTGTATTCTCATCCCACTCTTGGGGGAAGGATATTGCAAAATCTCTATTCCCACCCCACTCCAGGGGAAGGATATTGCAAAATCTCTATTCCCATCCCACTCCAGGGGAAGGATATTGCAAAATCTCTATTCCCACCCCACTCCAGGGGAAGGATATTGCAAAATCTCTATTCCCACCCCACTCCAGGGGAAGGATATTGCAAAATCTCTATTCCCACCCCACTCCAGGGGAAGGATATTGCAAAATCTCTATTCCCATCCCACTCCAGGGGAAGGATATTGCAAAATCTCTATTCCCATCCCACTCCAGGGGAAGGATATTGCAAAATCTCTATTCCCACCCCACTCCAGGGGAAGGATATTGCAAAATCTTTATTCCCATCCCACTCCTGGGGGAAGGATATTGCAAAATCTCTATTCCCTCCCCACTCCAGGGGAAGGATATTGCAAAATCTCTATTCCCATCCCACTCCAGGGGAAGGATATTACAAAATCTCTATTCCCATCCCACTCCAGGGGAAGGATATTGCAAAATCTCTATTCCCATCCCACTCCAGGGGAAGGATATTGCAAAATCTCTATTCCCATCCCACTCCAGGGGAAGGATATTACAAAATCTCTATTCCCATCCCACTCCTGGGGGAAGGATACTGCAAAATCTCTATTCCCATCCCACTCCTGGGGGAAGGATATTGCAAAATCTCTATTCCCATCCCACTCTTGGGGGAAGGATACTGCAAAATCTCCATTCCCATCCCACTCCTGGGGGAAGGATATTGCAAAATCTCTATTCCCTCCCCACTCTTGGGGGAAGGATACTGCAAAATCTTCATTCCCTCCCCACTCTTGGGGGAAGGATACTGCAAAATCTTCATTCCCTCCCCACTCCTGGGGGAAGGATACTGCAAAATCTCTATTCCCATCCCAATCCTGGGGGAAGGATACTGCAAAATCTCTATTCCCATCCCACTCCTGGGGGAAGGATATTGCAAAATCTCTATTCCCACCCCACTCTGGGTCTAGCTAGAGGTGGTATTTGCTAGTTCTCCAAACTACTCAAAATTTCTGCTACCGGTTCTCCAGAACCTGTTAGAACTTGCTGGATTTCACCCATGCACCAGCCCCCAAGTTATTAATAATGTTAATTAAGGTGCCCTTAGGTCTTAAGACCACCAGCGCCCAAGTTATTAATAAGGTTAATTAAAGTGACATTACATTTGAAGTATTATAGACATAATTCCCTCGGTGGACTAACTTGCATATTTTTTTTTCTGATTTTAATTTAGAACAGGTGTTCCTCAACTCTTCTTCTCCTCTGCAAAAAAACAAATGCATTGCATGTTTATACAATATTCAGTTAGCGTTATTTAGGAATGTGTCCCAATCTTAGAAAAATCTCAAGAAGGGGATTTCAGAAATGATAGAAACATAGAAGACTGACGGCAGAAAAAGACCTCATGGTCCATCTAGTCTGCCCTTCTACTATTTCCTGTATTTTATCTTAGGGTGGATATATGTTTATCCCAGGCATGTTTAAATTCAGTTACTGTGGATTTACCAACCACATCTGCTGAAAGTTTGTTCCAAGGATCTACTACTCTTTCAGTAAAATAATATTTTCTCACGTTGCTTTTGATCTTTCCCCCAACTAACTTCAGATTGTGTCCCCTTGTTCTTGTGTTCACTTTCCTATTAAAAACACTTCCCTCCTGGACCTTATTTAACCCTTTAACATATTTAAATGTTTCGATCATGTCCCCCCCTTTTCCTTCTGTCCTCCAGACTATACAGATTGAGGTCATGAAGTCTTTCCTGGTACGTTTTATGCTTAAGACCTTCCACCATTCTTGTAGCCCGTCTTTGGACCCGTTCAGTTTTGTCAATATCTTTTTGTAGGTGATGCACATGGTTCAAGATGGAAGCTGGTGGAAAATCTGATGTTGGTATAAGGAAGAATGATCTGGGCATGGTTTATGTGTGTGTGTGAGTGTGTGTGAGGTTGTCATTCAATCTCCCCATTATTTTTTGTCCCCTGGCCTGTCTCATCCTTTTCACGTGCTGCTTTCGAAATGACAATGACCCCAGGGACTCTGCTAGGCATTGCCTCATCCCATTGCTATGGGGTCTGGATGCTTCGACATCTGGAGGCCTAATGGATATGTTTGGTTGCCCCGGCAACCCGCTTGCTCGTGAATAAATACGGTCCGAGAAAACTTTTCCTTCCTTCCTAACTATCTTTCCGTCCTTTTGAAGCAAAATAGACTCCAGCTGCTTCCCTGGCAGGCAGCAAGGCTCTCGATTATAAAGCGGAGAGAGACTTTATTGAAAGGGCAGTAGAGGTGGCCCTCGACTTATAACAGTTCGTTTAGTGACCATTCAAAGTTAAAAACGGCACTGGGGAAAAAAATTACACATGGCCTTTTTTTACCCTTAGGGAGCCATCGCAGCATCCCCATGGTGATTAAAATGGGGAACTGACTCACATTTATCACCATTGTAGTGTCTTAGGGTGATGTGATTTATATATATATATATATATATATATATATATATATATATATATATATAAAATTTGTTTTCGTAAATTTTCACGGGTATATGTATGTAGATTGTTCTGAGTTCGGGTTTTGCCCTGTGTAATATTTTGCATGTTTATGCGACGTTTCGGTGAAATCACATTCACCATCATCAGGCTGAAGTTTCCAAGCTTCGTGCTGTTGTAAAATGGAATGTTTGCAACTGTCATTTCTTCCTAGTGTATAGTGTGGGGGTGGAGATTTGGTTTGAATGTAGCAAATAGATTGGGTGATTATGTTTTAGTGATCTGATTGGTTGGTGTAATCATAATTATTAGAAGGATTGACATGGTGATTTTTATGAAGTGTTTTTTGTTTAAGGCTGGTTTCCAAATTTCAAAATTCCAAAATCATAATTATTAGAAGGATTGACATGGTGATTTTTATGAAGTGTTTTTTTGTTTAAGGCTGGTTTCCAAATTTCTGGTAGGCGGGATGTGTCATCTCTTTTATTTATGGATATAAATAATTATTTAGGATATTAGATATTTTTTGGTTAGTGCAAAATGAAGTTTTGATGTTATGTTTGTGCAGTAGTAAAATTCTGCACAAACATAACATCAAAACTTCATTTTGCACTAACCAAAAAATATCTAATATCCTAAGGAGCCCCAAAGATAAAATCCAATTGGAATACCAAGGAATCTATGAAATCCCTTGCAAAACATGTGCAGCCATATACATTGGACAAACCAACCGAAGAGTGAGCCAACGCATTGCAAAACATGTGAATGCAGTTAAAAAAGAAGAAAAGACTTCCTCCCTTGTCCAGCACATTAAAAAAACAGGGCACGAAATTGACTTTGAAAAAACTAAATTACTTCACAAAACCAAATCTCCACCCCCACACTATATACTAGGAAGAAATGACAGTTGCAAACATTCCATTTTACAACAGCACGAAGCTTGGAAACTTCAGCCTGATGATGGTGAATGTGATTTCACCGAAACGTCGCATAAACATGCAAAATATTACACAGGGCAAAACCCGAACTCAGAACAATCTACATATATATATATTTTTTCTCCAGAATTTCCATATATACAGTGTTCCCTCGATTTTCGCAGGGGATGCGTTCCGAGACCACCCGCGAAAGTCGAATTTCCGCAAAGTAGAGATGCGGAAGTAAATACACCATTTTTGGCTATGGACAGTATTACAAACCTTCCCGTAACACTTTAAACCCCTAAATTACCACTTCCCATTTGGTTAACCACCATTTACTCACCATTATTACTGGTACTCACCATTGAATAAGACACAGTGATCCTGATATTTATAAACATAATTATTTATTAACAATAATTATTTTTTTTGTTATTTATTTGCAAAAATTATTAATTTGGCGATGACGTATGACATAATCGGGTGGGGAAAACCGTGGTATAGAAAAAAAACCTGTGAAGTATTTTTTAATTAATATTTTTTAAAAAACGTGGTATAGGGTATTTGCAAAGTTTGAAGCCACAAAAATCGAGGGAACACTGTACATCAATACATATACCTTATGAATATATCAATAGCATACACATCTCCCAATCAATCACATTTCAATAACCTATTCTTTCACCTAGTCTTGCTATTATTAATCAGTCTGTTTCTTTCTTTTCTCCACACTCCACTCTCTATCCCCATCTCCTCTATCTACCTTCTTACTCCTCCTCTTCCATTTCCTCCTTTCCTTCTTTCTACTTCCTCTTTCTCCTTCTAAACCCTTCCCTGAATGATTTTAATTCTAATATATATTACGTTTAACAGACTCATAACATTTTCCCATGCTTCTTTAAATTGTCGGCATCGCTTTTAAGCTTCTTAATTTTTAACATCGTATCTGTACTATTAGCTCTTTATTTTAGATATATGTTATTTATCTAATTCTACCTCCTGTTCTGTCGGCCTCTCTGGTAGACTCCTCCCAAAAATTCACAGGTACAAATTTCAGACACACACACGTTTGAAAATTCAAAACAATGTTCTTTATAATGAAAATTCACTTAAACTAAGCCCTCTTTTTGTATAGCAAAGAGCACTCGTCTCCAAACAAACTGGTAATTGGTACAAGTCCCTTATCAGTTCTGTGATACTTAGCTTGCAGCTGTGAGGCAATTCACAGTCCCTCTTCTTTCACAAAGTGAAACACACTTTGCTCTGGTTTAGTTTCAAAGTGGGGAAAAATCAGCACACAAAAGGTCAAAGTCAGTAAAGCAGTCATGAAACACAACGATCAGATAATCCTCCACAATGGCAAAACCCACAGGCTGCTATTTATAGCAGCCTCACTAATTACCTCAGCCCCACCCAACCACAGGTGGCATCATTTTCTTTGATAATAATCTCTCAGTTGTTGCTGCCTATGCATCGCTCTCCGCATGCGTGGCTGTATCATTAACTCTTGTTCTGAATCCAAGGAGGAGCTAGATAATTGATCTCCTTCTGAGCTGTCTGCCACACTCTCCTCCTTCCTGTCACTCATGTTTTCTTGGTCAGAGGAGCCTTCATCAGCAGATTCCACCGGGAGCAAAACAGGCCTGCAGCATGTGGATGTCTCCCCCACATCCACAGTCCTTGGGGTAGGAGCTGGGCCAGAGCTAACCACAACACCTCCTTAGACTAATTCTGTCATCTGGGTTATCTTAATTTCTTGGGTGATGTGATCTTCTGTCAAGCAAAGTCAATGGGGAAACCAGATTCACTTAACAACCATAGTTTTGTGGTTGGCTCATGGCCAGCTCCTCTGGTAACAGATTTTGAACTGGATGAGCCGGGTCTGTCTGAGCATCGGAGACCTGTGTGGCTATTGGAGGATTCAGACAGTGAAGGGGAAGGAGAGAAGGAAGCTGAAAGTGCTGGAGTGCTGGAGAGCTAGAGGTGGAGGCCCCTGCAATGCCTCTGGAACCCCCAGCTAGGGCCTCGTCTGAGTCGGATGAGGAGGGGGTGATTATTGACCCCATCCTCGCCATAATCCTTCTCATACAGGTGCAAAGGATTGTGGGGAAACAGGAGCAGCTATTATTTTATTTTATTTTATTTTATTTTATTTTATTTTATTTTATTTTATTTTATTTTATTTTATTTTATTTTATTTTATTTTATTTTATTTTATTTTATTTTATTTTATTTTATTTTATTTTATTTTATTTTATTTTATTTTATTTTATTTTATTTTATTTTATTTTATTTTATTTTATTTTATTTTATTTTATTTTATTTTATTTTATTTTATTTTATTTTATTTTATTTTATTTTATTTTATTTTATTTTATTTTATTTTATTTTATTTTATTTTATTTTATTTTATTTTATTTTATTTTATTTTATTTTATTTTATTTTATTTTATTTTATTTTATTTTATTTTATTTTATTTTATTTTATTTTATTTTATTTTATTTTATTTTATTTTATTTTATTTTATTTTATTTTATTTTATTTTATTTTATTTTATTTTATTTTATTTTATTTTATTTTATTTTATTTTATTTTATTTGTTTGTTTATTTATTTGAGTTAAAAGGGAGCTTACAGGTCATCAAGTTCAACCCCACACCTGAGCAGGAAATCCTACATCACCCCAGCCAAATGGCAGTCCAATCTCTTCTTGAAAGTGTCCAAAGTTGGGGAGTCCACAACCTCTGCTTGCAGGCCTTTCCACTGGTTGATCGCTCTCACTGTCAGGAAATTCTTTCTTATCTCCAGGTTGAATCTTTCCTTGGTCAGTTTCCAACCGTTGTTCCTCGTCTGGCCCTCTGGTGCCCTGGAAAACAGTGTGTCCCCCTCCTCTCTGTGGCAACCCCTTAAGTACCTGTATACTGTACAGCTATCATGTCCCCCCTAGCCCTTCTTTTTACTAGACTATCCATGCCCAGTTCCAGCAACCTTGATCACAGCTATGAGTAATAGGGAATTCTGCGGCATGCTTAAAAGGGGAGGTTTTTCAGGAGTGTTCTTTGCAGGAGTTATCGTTATTTATTTATTTATTTATTTGTTTGTTTGTTTGTTTGCTTATTTGTCTGTCTGTCTATTTGTTTGTTTGTCAAACAAGTATAGTATTGTAGTACATATTAACATAACATAACATAAGTAGAACGTAGTAATAGAAAGGATAATAATAATAGGACAGGGACATTAGGCACATAAGTGCACTTATGCACGCCCCTTAAAGACCTCTTAGAAAAGGGGAGAGGTCAATTGTAGATAATGTAAGGTTGAAGATTTTGGGGTTGGGAGAAGCAACAACAGAGTCAGGTAATGAGTTCCAGGCGGTGACCACTCTATTGCTGAAATCGTATTTTCTGCAGTCAAGTTTGGAGCGATTTACATGCAGCTTGTATCTATTACGTGCTCTTGTGTTGTTGTTAAAGGTGAAGTAGTCACTGGCAGGGAGTACATTATGATGTATGATTTTATGAACAGTTAAATCAGTTCGGAGACGACGTAGTTCAAAATTTTCTAGATTTAGTATTTGAAGTCTGGAGGAGTAGAGTAATTTGTTACGTGAGGAGGAGTGAAGGACTTTTCTTGTGAAGTATTTCTGGACTCCTTTGATTGTATTAATATCTGATATGCAGTGTGGACATTTGCCCTTGTAAATTATTATTATTATTATTATTTATTCTTTGTCCAATATACAATACATATGGAAGAGAGTAGGCATTAAGTAATATATATAAAAATAGAGAGTAAAAAGAAGAGAAGTAGATGGGAGGGAGAGAATATATATGATATAAGAGATAAGGAGAGAATATATATGATATATATGATAAATCTATATGATAAATCCTCCTCTTCTCCTTCTCCTTCTCTTCCTCCTCCTCCTCCTCCTTCCCCTACCTCCTCCTTTCCTTTCCCCTCTTCCCATCAAGGCAAGCTATCGTTATTTAACAATTAAAATAGCAAATGACCAATCAGTATCCAGTATTTATATACCAAACTATTTACATGTTAGTCATTGCATATTCAACACACTCCAAACAGACACACATACATGTATGTTGTAACTGCATTCACAAATGGCAGCCATTTTTTTCTGCAGAAGTGTTATTCCACAATCACTCACATAAACAGACTGAACTTTATTTACTGTCTGAACTTCGCAATGAAGATTCAACCAACCTCTCCTGGGAGATAACTCAGTCCTGGCCAGCAGACCATAATTCAATGGCTTGCAAAGTCAGGAGAGCTGGACATTGAAGAACGAAACATGTTTTTTTGCCATTCAGGTCTACCTTGTCATCAAGTTGTGCCTGCCAAGTTGAAGGCTTTACTGTGGACCAGCTGGAGATGCTTCAGTTGTGATCTAATTCTGTTTTATTTTCATCAGAACTCCTTGGGACGCAGGTGACAAAAACCCTGTTCTTCCATGATAACTTGTTGTCTTTCCGTGGCCAGGAAACAATGGAAACCTTTTGTCATTGGCTAAAATGTTTCTACCATTCTGGTGGTCCAAAGACTAAAATCTTCCCAATGACTGAAGAAGATATCTTGCCATGCATAATTCATCCCCAATGTGTCTATTCTTATTTGGCCAAGCACAGGACAAGACAGGGTTCATATTTGTATAAAAGTTAACTAAATTGTAATCACTAAGATTAAGTAGCTCTTCAGGGAGGCAGCCCAGGCTTCTCCGAGATTAGTTTGTCATAATATATAAAATGCTCTACTTTCACACAAAAAGCTGCTTAACCCTTGGAATAAATATTATTCACAAAAAACATAGAAGACTGACAGCAGAAAAAGACCTCATGATCCATCTAGTCTGCCCTTATACTCAATCTGTATAGTCTGGAGGACAGAAAGGAAAGGGGGGACATGATCGAAACATTTAAATATGTTAAAGGGTTAAATAAGGTTTCTGTATTTTATCTTAGGATGGATATATGTTTATCCCAGGCATGTTTAAATTCAGTTGTTGTGGATTTATCTACCACGTCTGCTGGAAGTTTGTTCCAAGGATCTACTACTCTTTCAGTAAAATAATATTTTCTCACGTTGCTTTTGATCTTTCCCCCAACTAACTTCAGGTTGTGTCCCCTTGTTCTTGGGTTCACTTTCCTATTAAAAACACTTCCCTCCTGGACCTTATTTAACCCTTTAACATATTTAAATGTTTCGATCATGTCCCCCCTTTTCCTTCTGTCCTCCAGACTATACAGATTGAGTTCATTAAGTCTTTCTACAACTTATAAATTCTTGTTCTTAGTATTCACTGTTTTCCTGTTCTTCCTGCTAGAAGATTGCTAGACTTAAATCTTATTCTTTGTCAGCTCTGAGCCTTTGGTTCTTTTCCCACATCAAATCCAATGAAACCAGGTTTAATTATGTGGCTTAAAAAAACGAATTGCCGTGATTTTGATCACCCTGACATTACTATTTTTATTGGTGTAGAAATAAAGAGATTTTAAAAAAAATCTAAATCTTATTGTTCTCAGCGATGTAATGGATCCTGGATTTTAAATGCATTCTTTAAATTAACCTATTTGAAGTGATTTCATTAAAAAAAATGATGTTCTATGATTGATGGGTTTACCCAGCTAAAGGTTACAGACAGGAGAGTTTTAATATTATGTATTTAGATGCATTTAATGCAGCTGCGAGAGCAATCATGGGCTTTCCCAAATATGCCCATGTCACACCAACACTCCGCAGTCTGCATTGGTTGCCGATCAGTTTCCGGTCACAATTCAAAGTGTTGGTTATGACCTATAAAGCCCTTCATGGCACCGGACCAGATTATCTCAGGGACCGCCTTCTGCTGCACGAATCCCAGCGACCAGTTAGGTCCCACAGAGTGGGTCTTCTCCAGGTCCCGTCAACTAAACCAGCGTTTCCCAACCGGTGTGCCGCGGCACACTGGTGTGCCGTGAGACATGGTCAGGTGTGCCGTGACGCTGCCCGCCCAATCTGCCCCCTCTCCTCCTCTGCCGCCCCCTGCCTTGGGGCGCGACTTCTCTCGCGGCGGCTGCGGCTTCAGCTCCTCGGGACAAAAGCGCTCCCAGCCAGGGGGCTGCGAGAGGGACGGGGCGGGCTTTCCCGAAACGGACGGAGAAAGCCCTCTCTCGCAGCCCCCTGGCTGGGAGCGCTTTCGCTGTGAGAGAGGGCTTTCTCCGTTCGTTTCAGTAATGCCCGCCCCCCCTCTCTCGCACGCGCCGCTCCCCTTTTCTCTCAGCCCTCCCTGGCTTCGCTTCTCAATCCCTCCCTCCTTCTGTCTTTCCTTCCCCTCAGCCGTTCTGTCTGGGGGTCTCCCGCTCTTCCCTTCCCCGCCTCCCAGACTTTGCCTTTGCCACCCCCACCCCTTTTTTGGTTGGCAAGGAGTCCTTTGCCGCATCCCGCAGTTCGCTGCTCTTTCTCTCTCTCTCTCTCCCGTGAGGTGGGGGAAGGAAAAAAAAAGCAAAAAAACCCTCGCGCTCGTCCCTTCAGCAGTGAGGGAGGGAAGTCAGAGGGCGAGGGAGCAAGCAAGCGCTCTTGTCCTCGGTGCCCTCTGCAGCGTGCCTTCCTTCTTCTTTGCCGCCGGTGAGGGACGGAGAGAAAGATAAAAAGGAAAGAGGGAGGGAGAGATAGAAAGAAAAGAGATAGAAAGGAAAGAGGGAGGGAGGAAAGAGGGAGGGATAGAAAGGAAAGAGGGAGGGAGAGATAGAAAGGAAAGAGGGAGGCAGACAGAGAGAGAGAGAAAGAGAGACATAGCAAGAAAGAGAGAGAAAAAGAAAGAGATAGCAAGAGAGAGAGAAAAAGATAGCAAGAGAGATAGAGAGAGAAAGAGACAGAGAGAGAAAGAAAGAGATAGCAAGAGAGACAGAGAAAGAGAGAGAAAGAAAGAGAAAGAGAGACAGAGAGAGAGACAGAGAAAGAGATAGAAAGAGAGACAGAGATAGACAGAGAAAGAGATAGAAAGAGAGACAGAGAGAGACAGAGAAAGAGAGAGAGAGAGAGAGAAAGAGATAGCAAGAGAGACAGAGAAAGAGAGAAAGAGATAGAAAGAGAGACAGAGAGAGAGACAGAGAAAGAGATACAAAGAGAGACAGAGAGAGACAGAGAAAGAGAGAGAGAGAGAGAAAGAGAAACAGAGAGAGAAAGAGATAGAAAGAGAGACAGAGAGAGACAGAGAAAGAGAGAGAGAAAGAGATAGAGAGAGAGAAAGAAAGACATAGCAAGAGAGACAGAAAGATAGAGAATGAAAGAGATAGCAAGAGAGGCAGAGAGTAAGGGAGAGAGAAAGACATAGAGGGAGGGAAGGAGGGAGAGAGAAAGAGCAAAAAAGAGAGGAAGAAAGAAAGAAAGAGGGATGGAGAGAGAGAAAGGAAGGAAGGAAGAGAGAAAGAGGGAGGGAGAAATAGAGTGAAATGGAGGAAGAGATTTTTTTTTTGTCCAAACTTTTCTTTAGCCCCCCCCCGCACACCCCCCGTTCAGTGTTCCCCAGGATTTTGAAAATATGAATAATGTGCCGTAGCTCAAAAAAGGTTGGGAAACACTGAACTAAACAATGCCGCTTGGCGGGACCCAGGGGAAGAGCCTTCTCTGTGGCGGCCCCGGCCCTCTGGAACCAACTCCCCCCAGAAATTAAAATTGCCCCCACCCTCCTTGCCTTTCGTAAGCTACTTAAAACCCACCTCTGCCGCCAGGCATGGGGGAATTGAGATACTCTTTCCCCCTAGGCCTTTACAATTTTATGCATGGTATGTCTGTATGTATGTTTGGTTTTTATATTAATGGATTTTTAATTGTTTTTATTATTGGATTATTATTGTACGCTGTCTTATTATTGCTGTTAGCCGCCCCGACTATAAATAAATAAATAAATAAATAGATAGATAGATAGATAGATAGATAGATAGATAGATAGATAGATAAATAAATAAATAAATGATAGATAGATAGATAGATAAATAAATGAACAAACAAACAAATAAATCAGATGAAGGGAGCCGTAGTTTAAGAAAACAAGTCTTTTAATAAACATGTGTTAGTCTGAAAAAGTGTTACTAGACGCCTTCTGATTTTTGGCTACTACAGACCGAAACAGTTCTCTTCCTACAATGTATACCCAGAAGGGCAATTTAAAATTAGGCAATAATTCCCAAGCGCAGCCTTTGTTTTGTACTTGTTGATGTACAAGTCTCACATCTGGTACGTGCATAAGAATTTGGAATGGCTGCAAGGAGTCTTAAATAGGCTAACTCCAGGACCTATTTCTGTTTTAGCAGAAGGATGCTTAGATCCCAAGAAAATTATATTTGCCCAATGGATAGGTTGTTTGAAAAGTTCCATGTTTTTTCTGTGTACATAACATACACTGCTTCTACGTGGGAAAGGAAAGAGAGCTGGACATATTTTGACCTGGGAGAAAATGTGAGACTGGTTCTGACATCGGCCATTTCAGCTGCAAATGAACCAAGGATATACCCAGAGAGCACAAAAGTCAGCAGTGTTGTCAAAAAAATCCCTTTGGAAAATGGATGGAAAAGAACCAGATTTTATTTATTTTTTTGCTGGGATTGTTGTTAGTTGTGAAGTTGTGTCCAACCCATCATGACCCCATTCCTCCAGGCCTTACTGTCGTCTTCCATCATCTGGAGCTTATTTAAGCTCATGCCTACCGCTTCAGTGACTCATCCAGCCATCTCATTCTCTGCCGTCCCATTCTTCTTTTGCCCTCAAACTTTCCCAGCATTAGGCTCTTCTCCAGTGAGTCCTTCCTTCTCATTAGGTGGCCAAAGTATTTGATGGTCTAACACCTGGCAACTTCAAATATCAACCAACAAATGCTCTACCCTCCACATCGGCAAAAAGAATCCAAACCGCACATACGAACTGAATAAACAATCTCTCACTGCTAACCCACACTCAGTAAAAGACCTTTGAATACTAATATCGAATGACCTAAGTACTAAAGCCCACTGCAACAATATCGCCCAAAAAGCTTCTAGAGTGGTTAACCTGATCCTACGCAGCTTCTGCTCAGGCAATCTCACACTACTCACAAGAGCCTACAAAACTTTTGCCAGACCCATCCTAGAATACTGCTCATCTGTCTGGAACCCATACCACATCTCAGACATCAACACCCTTGAAAATGTCCAAAGATATTTCACCAGAAGAGCCCTTCACTCCTCCACTCGAAACAGAATGCCCTACGAAAGCAGACTATCAATCCTAGGTCTAGAAAGCTTAGAACTACGTCGCCTAAAACACGATCTAAGTATTGCCCACAAAATCATATGCTGCAACGTTCTACCTGTCAATGACTACTTCAGGTTCAATCACAACAACACAAGAGCATGCAACAGATCCAAACTTAATATTAACTGCTTCAAACTTGACTGTAAAAAATATGACTTCAGCAACCGAGTTGTTGAAACGTGGAACTCATTACCTGACTCAGTAGTGTCAACCCCTAACCCCCAATATTTTTCCCTTAGACTATCCACGATTGACCTCTCCAGGTTCCTTAGAGGTCAGTAAGGGGCGTGCATAAGTGCACCAGTGTGCCTTCTGTCCCCTTATCTCATTTATCTTTTCTTCCTTTCAAATATACTTTTATTCTTCTCTTTATTTATATTATTACATATCTATTCTCTTCAATGTGTATTATGTATTGGACAAAATAAATAAATAAATGAATGAATGAACGAATGAATGAATGAATGAATAAATAAATAAATAAATAAATAAACTGGGAAAATCATACCCTTGCCTATATACACTCTTTAGTTGGCAGGGTGACGTCTCTGCTTTTTAGTATGCTGTCTAGATTCGCCATAGCTTTCCTCCCCAGGATCAAGCGTTCTTGGCTGTAGTTTAGTGGGAGTCTTTGCTGGGATTAAGGGCCAGTTAATGAGAAAAGAGCCATGGAAGATCATTTTGCTGTTTAGGTTATCCTTGACTTACAACAGTTCATTTAGGGACTGTTCAAAGTTACAACAGCATTCACAATAGTGACCTATGGCCATTTTTGCAGCACCCAAGTGGTCATGTGATTAAAATTCAGGCGCTTGTCAGCTGACTCATGTTTATGATGTTTGCAGTGTCCCTGGGTCATCTGATCAACTTTTGTGATCTTTTGACAAGTCAATATGGAAGCCAGATTCACCTGACAACCTTAATAGCTTTGCTGTTGTTAAGGGGCTTGCATAAGTGCACCAGGGTGCATTCCGTCCCCTGTCCAATTGTTTCTCCTATATCTCATATTTCTTTTCTTCCACTCACATATCTCTTCCTCTATCCTCCATTGATATATTGCATTTTATTCTTATATCTTCACTCCTCTCCTTTCTTTTTTTCTTTCCTTTCTTTGATATATATTTGTATTTGTATTTGTATTTATTAGATTTGTATGCCACCCCTCTCCGCAGACTCGGGGCGGCTCACAACAGTGACAAAAACAATATATATTGACAAATCTAATAATTAAAATCTAAGATAACAATTACACATTTAAAAAAATCTAAAAGCAAGGATCCCCAATATAAAAAACATACATACAGTCATATCATGCACTAGAAGTACATAGGCAGGGGGAGATGTCTCAGTTAGATTAGATTAGATTTATTGGATTTATATGCCGCCCCTCTCCGCAAACTCGGGGCGGCTCACAACAATAATAAAAAACAGTACATAATAACAAATCCAATGCCCACCAATCTAATTACAATTTAAAATTAGTAATTTCATAAAACAGTTCCCCCACGCTCGACGACAGAGGTGGGTTTTAAGGAGTTTATGAAAGGCAAGGAGGGTGGGGGCAATTCTAATCTCCGGGGGGAGTTGGTTCCAGAGAGCCGGGGCTGCCACAGAGAAGGCTCTTCCCCTGGGCCCCGCCAAAGACATTGTTTTGTTGACGGGACCCCGAGAAGGCCCACTCTGTGGGACCTAACAGGTCGCTGGGATTCGTGCGGCAGAAGGCGGTCTCGTAGATACCCTGGTCCGGTGCCATGAAGGGCTTTATATGTGATGACCAACACTTTGAATTGTGACCGGAAACTGATCGGCAACCAATGTTGACTACGGAGTGTTGGTGTTACATGGGCATTTTTGGGAAAGCCCATGATAGCTCTCGCAGCTGCATTCTGCACGATCTGAAGTTTGCAGTGTCCCAGGGCCATGTGATTATTGCTTTGGTGCTAACTTTGTTTGGTTGTCTCCCATTGAACTAGGTTACATCTGATCTAATCCTAACACTCTTACGGTTATTTTTCGGTTTCAGGATTTATTGCGTGAACTTCAACTCCCAGAATTCTCCAGACAGCATTCTGGGAGTTGAAGTCCCCGCATCCTAAAGTTGCCAAGGTTGAGGAATACAGCTTTTAGGTGCCGCTTCTGCAAAGTTCAAATAAAAGTCATATATTTATATCCATTTTCATTCCTTACTAATGGTACTGATAAAACAGCATCGATAGTTAAGTGGAAAAAGTGCCATATGGAAGAAATTCAAGAATCACACGTTCCTTTATTGCATAAGATAAGTACCACAATAACTTTGATCTAAATCATCAACATCTTACATTTCCTAGCATGAATGAACCTGGTTCCCTCCAGATATGCCAAAAACACTTATATTTCTTCCAAGACAGTTAGATCTTGGAACCCAGCATTTTGCTAGCACATGAAGCCAAACAGAGATCCTTGGGAAGCCAATGAACTCTTAAATCATGCAATTTAGAACATAAGAGCATAGAATGACAGAATTGGAAGGGGACCTTGGAGATCTTCCAGTCCAGCCCTTTGCTCAAGCAGGAGGCCTCTATACCAATTCCAAACAAGTGGCTGTCCATTCCAATCTCTTCTTAAAAGCTTCCAGTGATCAAGTGCCCACAACCTCTGAAGACAAGATAGCACAGTACCTTGGTTGATTGCTCTAACCCCATGATGGTGAACCTATGGTACACATGCTGGAAGTGGCATGCAGAGCCATCTCTCCTGGCATGCAAGCTGTGTTGCCTGTTGATCTTCCTGGATCGGGCACTCTGGCCAGCTGGTCTTCACATGCATGGGACTGGCAGAAACTAAAAGAGCTGCCACCCACTGCACATTTATGCACTGGGAAGACGATCTTCCAGTTTCTGGCTGCACATGTACACCAGCCAGCTAGTCTTCTCACATGCATGTGTACCAGAAATAGGAAGGCCAGGTGGCCAGCGCACTTTTCTTTTATTATTTTATTTTATTTTATTTTATTTTATTTTATTTTATTTTATTTTATTTTATTTTATTTTATTTTATTTTATTTTATTTTGTCCAATACAAAATGAGGGTTTTAGTGGGTACATATACATATACATATACATATACATATACATATACATATACATATATATGTCAAATGTTTTTTTTTAGCTGGAATTTTAAAATTAATTAATTAATTTATTTATTTATTATTTGGATTTGTATGCCGCCCCTCTCCGAAGACTCGAGAGCAAAATTAAGGGAGACTAGGATGGTCCCATTTCGGCCTTGTTCTGGCCTCATCAGCTAGCCACACTCTTCCTTACTGGGATTTGATCCAGTGGACTCTGCCTTGTAAGGCAGAGAATTAGCAGTTGAGCTATCAGATCAGAACCCTTCCAGCTCTGTACCAGGGAGGGGCTATATGTTTTTTTTTTAAAAAAAATGTCGGATCACCCTGGTATATAGAAGGAACGTCACAGCTCCTTTTTGCCTCTAGGCCCAACCCAGGACCATTTCAAGGCAGTTTATTTATAGCCGACAACTATATTCTGTATGTGTCAAATGTTTTTTTTAGCTGGAATTTTAAAATTAAGGGAGACTAGGATACACACACACACACACACACACACACACACACAGAGTAAAATACATGATGAAGGTTATACAGGAGATACTCCTAGTAAAATATATCTAAGAAAGAATAGAAAAGAAGATATAGGAATAGAACATATCAATGAAAGAATAGAAGAAGAGATATAGGAATAGAAGAAAGGTATAGGAGATATAGGAGAGCAATAGGACAGGGGATGGAAGGCACTCTAGTGCACTTGTACTCGCCCCTTACTGACCTCTTAGAAATCTGGATAGGTCAACTGTAGATAATCTAAGGGTAAAGTGTTGGGGGTTTGGGGATGACACTATGGAGTCCGGTAATGAGTTCCACGCTTCTACAACTCGGTTACTGAAGTCATATTTTTTACAGTCAAGTTTGGAGTGGTTAATATTAAGTTTAAATCTGTTGTGTGCTCTTGTGTTGTTGTGGTTGAAGTTGAAGTAGTCGCTGACAGGCAGGACGTTGCAGCATATGATCTTGTGGGCAATACTTAGATCTTGTTTAAGGCGTCTTAGGTCTAAGCTTTCTAGGCCCAGGATTGAAAGTCTAGTCTCCTCGTAGGGTATTCTATTTCGAGTGGAGGAGTGAAGGGCTCTTCTGGTGAAGTATCTTTGGACATTTTCAAGGGTGTTAATGTCTGAGATGTGATATGGGTTCGAAACAGATGAGCTGTATTCAAGGATGGGTCTGGCAAAAGTTTTGTAAGCTCTGGTAAGTAGCGTGAGATTTCCAGAGCAGAAGCTACGTGGGATTAGGTTTACAACTCTTGAAGCCTTCTTGGCTATGTTGCTGCAATGGGCTTTGCCACTTACATCTATTGTTATTAGTATACCGAGGTCTTTAACCGAGTGGGGGTTATCTGTGATAATTTGATTATTCAGTTCATATTTGGCTATAAAGGCTATAGCAAAGGAAACCTGATTATAAGTTAAATCAGATCAAAATAACATGTTCTATTATAAAACATCACTACCTGGCTTAGTTTTTTCTAGTGAATTTAACTTTTTAACTTAATATTTCAACATCCTCATGCATTTTTTTAATCCCACCAAATATATACCATCTGCCAAATATTATAGAATTCCGATTCTTCTTGGTGATTTAACCAAGATGGGATCTGCCAACATCCTGCTCTTCCGGTTTCTAATGTGCATCTTATATTCTGAAAAATACGGTACTTAGAATTTTGTTTCTGA
The DNA here is from genome assembly GCF_031021105.1 of Erythrolamprus reginae. Lineage (NCBI taxonomy): Eukaryota > Metazoa > Chordata > Lepidosauria > Squamata > Dipsadidae > Erythrolamprus > Erythrolamprus reginae. The sequence continues at coordinate 27,618,504 of NC_091951.1, read as the reverse complement.
CACATGCGACTCTCACTGCCATAGAACCAAGTGGTCAGGAATGCAGAGAAATTCTGCTTCTTTCAACAAATGCTAAATGCATACCTCTCTGCAAGCACTTACGTGTCGTAAAATTCCCCCTCCCTTTCCTCATAGTTGGTAAGGATTCTGCCAAGCTTTCTGCCAAAATACACAAATTCATCTGGTTTCCTTGATGTGCATATGTGTGTGATTTGCACATACTCATAACTTGCATTCTTCGGCACCATTTCTCCTTGCCAACATTCCAGCTTTTAACACATTTCTGTTTTAAACACACCTTCTAGCATTTCATCCCTTCTGTTACATCCCAAATTGTTCCATCACCTTTATCTCAGGAAAGAGCTGAGGCACATCAATCAAGGGTGGTTTCTTTTTCCATTTCTGAGGAATTTACGTTCAGGTTAAGTGAGGCTGATGCTCAGCCCACAGTGCACTGTTTATAGTTTTGGGGATATGACACACACTTAAAACCACCAGTGGGATTTTCAAAGGAAAGGCAAATTTTGTTAGTTTGGTCCAGTGGTTCTCATCTGGCTATCCATGTTTATAGAAACATAGAAGACTGACGGCAGAAAAAGACCTCATGGTCCATCTAGTCTGCCCTTATACTATTTCCTGTATTTTATCTTACAATAGATATATGTTTATCCCAGGCATGTTTAAATTCGGTTACTGTGGATTTACCAACCATGTCTGCTGGAAGTTTGTTCCAAGGATCTACTACTCTTTCAGTAAAATAATATTTTCTCATGTTGCCTTTGATCTTTCCCCCAACTAACTTCAGATTGTGTCCCCTTGTTCTTGTGTTCACTTTCCTATTAAAAACACTTCCCTCCTGAACCCTATTTAACCCTTTAACATATTTAAATGTTTCGATCATGTCCCCCCTTTTCCTTCTGTCTTCCAGACTATACAGATTGAGTTCATTAAGTCTTTCCTGATACGTTTTATACTTAAGACCTTCCACCATTCTTGTAGCCCGTCTTTGGACCCGTTCAATTTTGTCAATATCTTTTTGTAGGTGAGGTCTCCAGAACTGAACACAGTACTCCAAATGTGGTCTCACCAGCGCTCTATATAAGGGGATCACAATCTCCCTCTTCCTGCTTGTTATACCTCTAGCTATGCAGCCAAGCATCCTACTTGCCTTTCCTACCACCCGACCACACTGCTCACCCATTTTGAGACTGTCAGAAATCACTACCCCTAAATCCTTCTCTTCTGAAGTTTTTGCTAACACAGAACTGCCAATGCAATACTCAGATTGAGGATCCCTTTTCCTTTTTTTTGGCATCAACTAAGGCATTTACTGTAAGTAGAAATGAAATAGTTGTCTACTGGGTATTTCATACAATCATAAAGACGATGTGCAGAATGCCATATTGTCTCCTGTGATGAACTTCTGGAAAAATTATTTATTTATTTATTTTATTTTATTAGATTTGTATGCCGCCCCTCTCTGTAGACTCGGGGCGGCTCACAACTGTGATAAAGAACAATATGTATTGACAAATCTAATAATTTAAAATCTAAAATAGCAATTGTACATTTAAAAAATCTAAAAACAAGGAACCCCAATATAAAAAACATACATACAGTCATATCCAGTGTTCCCTCTAATTTTTTTTTGGGGTGGGCGGAAAAGTATAGTGTCTGAGCGGCAGTCCCTTTGGGACTGGGTGGCACAGAAATAATAAATAAATAAATAAACAAACAAACAAACAAATAAAAAACCCACCCTGTTTTGCCTCAGAGAATTTCAAAATCAAATACTGTACTGTGTGTCTATAACAGTGAGCTCATAATAGGGCAACTCTATCAATATCAAAATGCCACTTAAATAGTTGAGCTAGTTTCAAACTAGATTTTGATTTTCTTTCTCTCTTCCTTACTCCCATTCTTTTTCTTTCTCTTTTCCTTCCTCTCTTTTTTCTATCTGTTTCTCTCTCTTCCTCTCTTCCTCTCTCTCTCCTTCCCTCTCACTCTTTCCCTCTTGGCTTCTGGGCAGGTTTGGAAAACTCTGAGTTGATGATGATTTTTAAGTGAGCGATTGCTCACTGCTCAGCTTAGAGGGAACTATGGTCATATCATGCACTAAAACTACATAGGCAGGGGGAGATGTCTCAGTTCCCCCACACTTGACAACAGAGGTGGGTTTTGAGGAGTTTACGAAAGGCAAGGAGGGTAGGGGCAGTTCTAATCTCTGGAGAGAGCTGGTTCCAGAGGGTCGGAGCCGCCACAGAGAAGGCTCTTCCCCTGGGTCCCGCCAGGCGACATTGCAAGATTGAACTGAACAGACCAGTAGTCTTAGGCACTGCTATACCGTCAGGGTTCCAAGTAATAGACCCATAGCATGTAAACCTCCGAGGCAAGTAGGTTTCTCAAATAGTAGCTTTATTGGATATATCATATTGGCACAGTTCTGGTGAAAACTGACTCTGAAGGTTCCTGCGGTCTTCACTTGATTAAAAGGCTCTCCTCTTCCCCAGAGAGTCAGTCACAGGGTCCAATCAAGGTGACATCTGGTCTCCTGGTAACGTCACTCCTCTCTCTCTCTGGCCAGGTGTTAGAATGTTCTTGGTTCCCAGAGGAAAGTATTTTGGCTACAATACCCCAGCTATCTCTCTTCCCCACTCTTCATCCCTCAGCTGCAGTGTGGCAACATGGAAGCATAAAAATGGCTGTGGTCAGGTCAGCTTCAGTGTTGACAGCTACTCTCCCAATGGGATAGATAGATAGATAGGTAGGTAGGTAGGTAGGTAGGTAGGTAGATAGATAGATAGATAGATAGATAGATAGAGATGGCAGATAGATAGATAGATGGGTGGATAGATAGATAGATAGGTAGGTAGGTAGGTAGATAGATAGATAGATAGATAGATAGATAGATAGAGATGGCAGATAGATAGATAGATGGGTGGATAGATAGATAGATAGATAGATAGATAGATAGATAGATAGATAGAGATGGCAGATAGATAGATGGGTGGATAGATAGATAGATAGATAGATAGATAGAAGAGAGAAATTATAGATAGATAGATAGATAGATAGATAGATAGATAGATAGATAGAGATGGCAGATAGATAGATAGATGGGTGGATAGATAGATAGATAGATAGATAGATAGATAGATAGAAGAGAGAAATTATAGATAGATAGATAGATAGATAGATAGATAGATAGATAGATAGATAGATAGATAGATAGAGATGGCAGATAGATAGATAGATGGGTGGATAGATAGATAGATAGATAGATAGATAGATAGATAGAAGAGAGAAATGATAGATAGATAGATAGAGAGAGAGAGAGAGAGAGAGATAGATAGATAGATAGATAAATAGATAGATAGATAGATAGATAGATAGATAGATAGATAGATAGATAATAGAAATGACAGGTGGATGGTTGGGTGGATGGATGGATATAGATAGGATATAGATAGATGGGATAAATAGACAGATAATAGAAATGATAGATGGATGGATGGATTGATATAGATAGGAGATAGATAGATGGGATAGAGGAGATAGACAGACAGACAGACAGACAGACAGACAGACAGACAGACAGACAGACAGATAATAGAGATGGCAGATAGATAGATGGGTGGATAGATGGATTGATATAGATAGGAGATAGATAGATGGGATAGAGGAGATAGACAGACAGACAGACAGACAGACAGACAGACAGACAGACAGACAGACAGACAGACAGACAGATAGATAATAGAGATGGCAGATAGATAGATGGGTGGATGGATGGATAGAGGAGATAGATAGATAGATAGATAGATAGATAGATAGATAGATAGATAGAAACATAGAAACATAGAAACATAGAAACATAGAAACATAGAAACAACATAGAAACATAGAAGTCTGACGGCAGAAAAAGACTTCATGGTCCATCTAGTCTGCCCTTATACTATTTTCTGTATTTTATCTTAGGATGGATCTATGTTTATCCCAGGCATGTTTAAATTCAGTTACTGTGGATTTATCTACCACGTCTGCTGATAGATAGATAGATAGAATTAGACAGACAGATAGATAGAGATAGATAGATAGATAGATAGATAGATAGATAGATAGATAGATAGAGTTAGACAGACAGATATGTAGATTCCAAGCAAAGTTTCAGACAATTTTAAACATTTCTACCACTCGTTCATGGAGCAATACTTGGAAATATTGAGAGAATAAATCCAGAAACTCAGAAAGCAGCTTCTCTAGAGAACAACTTCCAGTGGTAAACAGTTGTAGATGCCTCTGCCCTTTGAAATCTTTGCTTCAAAACCTCTTTAGCTTCCCCTTGCTAAAGCTTTCCTTTAGCTTTCTCCAAATCAATTGTTTTTCTTGTTGCCCTTTCTAATTTTGGCAACATATCCCTTCGCCATCTACAGCCAACTGTGGTCAGAATAAATTATGTGTGTATATATATATATATATATTCTTTTTTGCTTCTTTATTTCTTTTAGGGAACTGATGTTGTTCCTTGCCTAATTGATGACTGACAGCATTTTGGGATTTTTTCCAGATTCTTCTGAAGTTGCAAAATGCCAAATGTTTTCAGAACCAATTATACAAGTAAAGATTTTTGTTTTAATTTCATGCTAATCTTGATTTTTTTAAATGATTAAGTCCAGCTCTGGGAACGCTTTAACCCATGGTCTCTGCATTTTACAGGATAATTTGGATGACAGAACAATTATGCCAGAAAAGGCTGGAATTACTCAGAAATAATACTGTATAGCATGAAAATCTGCACTTGTAAAGCCACTGTGATTCCACCTGGATTTTTTGAAAAAACATCAAATAAATTGCAGGTAGTCCTTGATGAATACAGGTCTCACTGAGGCCTCTGGATTTCCAGAGATTGCTCCTTCTAATTTTTTTTCGGTGTGGGCGGAAACGTATAGAAACATAGAAACATAGAAGACTGACGGCAGAAAAAGACCTCATGGTCCATCTAGTCTGCCCTTATACTATTTCCTGTATTTTATCTTACAATGGATATATGTTTATCCCAGGCATGTTTAAATTCGGTTACTGTGGATTTACCAACCACGTCTGCTGGAAGTTTGTTCCAAGGATCTACTACTCTTTCAGTAAAATAATATTTTCTCATGTTGCCTTTGATCTTTCCCCCAACTAACTTCAGATTGTGTCCCCTTGTTCTTGTGTTCACTTTCCTATTAAAAACACTTCCCTCCTGAACCCTATTTAACCCTTTAACATATTTAAATATTTCGATCATGTCCCCCCTTTTCCTTCTGTCTTCCAGACTATACAGATTGAGTTAATTAAGTCTTTCCTGATACGTTTTATGCTTAAGACCTTCCACCATTCTTGTAGCCCGTCTTTGGACCCGTTCAATTTTGTCAATATCTTTTTGTAGGTGAGGTCTCCAGAACTGAACACAGTACTCCAAATGTGGTCTCACCAGCGCTCTATATAAGGGGATCACAATCTCCCTCTTCCTGCTTGTTATACCTCTAGCTAGTATAGTGTCTGAGCGGCAGTCCCGTGGCATATAAGTCTAAACAAACAAACAAACAAACAAACAAACAAACAAACAAACAAATAAATAAATAAAGTGTGAGTGCGCGCTTTCATGCATGCGTGAGTTCTGACATCCATAATTCGCTCCCCTTCCTTTCTCTCTCTTTCTCCTCCTTCCTCTCTCATCACTTTCCTTTCTCTCTCTCCCTTTCTCTCTCTTTCCTCTCTTCCTCCCTCTTTCACTCTATCCTTTCTATCTTTCACTCTTTCTTTCTCCCTTCTTCATTCCCTCTTTCTCTCCCTCCCTTTCTCTCTCTTTCCTTTCCCTCCCTCCCTCTTTCTCTCTATCATATCTCTCACTCTTTCATTCTCTCCCTCCTTCATTCCCTCTTTATTTCCCTTTCTCTCTCTTTCCATTCTCTCTTTCCCTTCCTCTCTTTCCTTTCTCTCCCTCCCTCTTTCTCTGTATCCTATCTATCTCTCACTCTTTCTTTCTCTCCCTCCTTCATTCCCTCTTTCTCTCTCATTCCTTTTTCGACCTCCCTCTTTCTGTCCTGGGGCTGCCTGTGCCTGCCCTGCACCCCCCATCACAGACAGACCATGTTCGGCAGCAGCGCCCCCCCCCCCATGGATGGCAAGAAGCTCGGCGGCGGGCTGCACCATTAGGCTGCTTGCCTTTTGGCAGCCCCCGTTCATGGCCCCCCCTGGATGGACATTGGACTGGTGGGGCCGGTGGATCCACCCTCCCCTCTACAGATGGACATCATCGGTCCGGAGGATCTGCCCCCCACTCCCATGGATGGACATCAGGCTGACGGTGGTCCGGCAGATCCGCAACCCCCCCCAATGGTAAGGAGCTTATCCAGCCTAGCCGGAAGGAGAAAGGGTTAAAGGGGCGGGAAGGAAAGCGGGCCTGCATTTGGCCCCTTTCTTTCCCACCTTTCGGCCCTTACTGTGCGCTGTAGCGCGGCAATTTAAAATCTCAGCACAGTTTGCCAATTCTAGCGCAGAGGTAGGTCCTCTGCGTTAGAATTGTAATCTTCTGGGCTGAGATTTTAAATATCCTGCGCTACAGCGCACAACTCAGCTTAGAGGGAACACTGTTTCCAGAATGGCCCATTGGGCTGTTCTTTGCTCTCCCCAGGGTTTAGAAAAGCATCCTGAAGTCTGGGGAGTGCAAAAAATGGCCCAATCGGAAGTTCGGAAATGAACTTCTGGTTGGCCCATTTTCACTGTCCCCAGGATTCAGGAGGCTTTCCTAAGGTCTGAGGTGAGCAAAAATGGCTGAAAATCACCTGGCCAGCATGTGCTGGTGGCTGGAGATCACATGCCCTCAGATATGGCTCCACGTGTCTCATGTGGCACATGTGCCATAGGTTCGCCATCATAGTCACTTATAACTAGCCCACGGCTCGCTGGGATGAATCGCTGCTGAACTTGCGATTCCTCCTGGCGAGCTGTTGGCTAGCTAGGGCTGCAGACGAGGATAGGCAGCGGCTTTCACCCCTCCAAAGGACGCTCAATGGTATGTTTTTACAGGCGCTGAGCTTCTCTGTTCAAAAGGGAAGTGTGATAAAAAAGCCCATTTTATTTGCAGAGTGGCCTCCGGCAGATTCCTAAACGGATAAAATCCGTTTATTTATTTTATTTATTTATTAGATTTGTATGCCGCCCCTCTCCGTAGTCTCGGGGCGGCTCACAACAGCAATAGAACAATTCATAACAAATCTAATAATTTAAAAACATTTTAAAAACCCCATTATTAATCAGACATACACACAACATACCATGCATAAATTGTATAGGCCCGGGGGAGATATCTCAATTCCCCCATGCCTGGTGGCAAAGGTGGGTTTTAAGGAGTTTACGGAAGGCAAGGAGGGTGGGGGCAGTTCTAATCTCCGGGGGGAGCTGGTTCCAGAGAGTCGGGGCCGCCACAGAGAAGGCTCTTCCCCTGGGACCCACCAAATTGTGTGTGTGTGTGTGTGTGTGTGTGAATAAGAATCATCCAAATCTGCTCCGAGGGAAAAGTTCCATATGGGCAAAGGCCGGGCCGATCCATCTGCTTGCTGTTTGTCCCTCAGCGGCATCCTTAAACCAAACCTGTGCGGGGAAGTAGCCTGTGGAGAGGAGCCACTGCAGTACCAGCGGTCACCAGCAGTGGCATCAGCCTTCCTGTAGTCTGGTGGTGGCGGTTTCTCGTGTAGTTTGGCAGCGGCAGCTGGTTCCAGCTGCCAAATTGGGTGAAAAGCCGCCACGGGAATGCTGCTGCCGCCACTGCTGACCACCACCCAACTCCCCCCACAACATTTGTTGTATAAAACGCACCCAGAATTTGGCACACTTTTTGGAGGTAGAAACATAGAAACATAGAAGTCTGACGGCAGAAAAAGACCTCATGGTCCATCTAGTCTGCCCTTATACTATTTTCTGTATTTTATCTTAGGATGGATATATGTTTATCCCAGGCATCTTTAAATTCAGTTACTGTGGATTTATCTACCACGTCTGCTGGAAGTTTGTTCCAAGGATCTACTACTCTTTCAGTGAAATAATATTTTCTCACATTGCTTTTGATCTTTCCCCCAACTAACCTCAGATTGTGTCCCCTTGTTCTTGTGTTCACTTTCCTATTAAAAACACTTCCCTCCTGGACCTTATTTAACCCTTTAATATATTTAAATGTTTCGATCATGTCCCCCCTTTTCCTTCTGTCCTCCAGACTATACAGATTGAGTTCATTAAGTCTTTCCTGATACGTTTTATGCTTAAGACCTTCCACCATTCTTGTAGCCCGTCTTTGGACCCGTTCAATTTTGTCAATATCTTTTTGTAGGTGAGGTCTCCAGAACTGAACACAGTATTCCAAATGTGGTCTCACCAGCACTCTATATAGCGGGATCATAACCTCCCTCTTCCTGCTTGTAAAAAGGTAAAAAGGTGCGTCTTATACACCGACAAATACGGTATCTAAAATTCTTGTCAAGGCCAAAATTTTTCAAGGATTTGAAATCTGAGAGGATTTGTTTTTCTCAATCCCTATTACTAATCAACCAACATACAAGCCGTTTCTCTTCTCACATCCATACGTCTCTCTTTGACCTTTCCAAATTCCTTGGCAGAGAGATTTTTTGACATTTGGCCTCTTCCATTTGGCCTCTTCCATTGGGGCCTCATGTTTATCAGAGAAGCTGAGGATTTCTCCACCACCGCACTGAGAAGTGATTTAAAAAGCAGGCAGATTCAGAGAAAGTAACCTATGTGTGTATGTGTGTCTGTGTTTCAAACTCAGGCAGCACCACTGCATTCCAGGGAGGCAACGAAGATAGTGAACTGTTGATCTTTCAGACGCCTGTGAAAATATCCAGAAAATTTCATTCAGCTGTTAGCCTTAAAGGAACCTTCATCCTCAATCAAGACGTTGTTTGTTCACCTTCGACACCAGCCAGCCAAGAAAGGAAAAATGGTGTGGGGATTAAAAGAAAAAAAAAACTCAGATGGGACAGATATTTATACAGGAACTTTGCTGACAGAACCACCAATCATGTAACCGTATTATGCCCGCCCAAACAGGGCTTCCCAACAACAGCCAATGGCTGCAGGGAAGGTTTTACCCAATCGGATCTGCCGCGGATACATAACAGGGTGAGGTCCATGGTAGTAACAACAGGGTCAGGTAGAGCATTCCACATCATTGACCACTCTATTGCTGAAGTCGTGTTTTCTGCAATCGAGTTTGGAGCAGTTTACCTTGACTTTATAGCGATTGTTTGCCCATGTATTTTGTGGTTGAAACTGAAGCTGTTGACAAGTAGGACATTGTAGCAGACAATTTTGTGTAGTATGCTTAGGTCAGACCATAGGTGGCATATGTTAAAGGGTTAAATAAGGTCCAGGAGGGAAGTGTTTTTAATAGGAAAGTGAACACAAGAACAAGGGGACACAATCTGAAGTTAGTTGGGGGAAAGAGCAAAAGCAACGTGAGAAAATATTATTTTACTGAAAGAGTAGTAGATCCTTGGAACAAACTTCCAGCAGACGTGGTTGGTAAATCCACAGTAACTGAATTTAAACATGCCTGGGATAAACATATATCCATCCTATGATAAAATACAGGAAATAGTATAAGGGCAGACTAGATGGATCATGAGGTCTTTTTCTGCCGTCAGTCTTCTATGTTTCTATTGTTCAAGGTTGTCCAAGCCGACATTTCAAGCCTGGTGGCATAAAGTTGTGGGCAGAGGAGTGGAGTACTCTTCTCGTGAAATACCTCTGGACCCGCTCAATTGTATTAACGTCTGATATACAGTGTGGATTCCAGGCAGACAAACTATATTCAACGTGAACAAACTCCTTCAAATTATATATCCACAAGCTCCTTCAAAGAGCTCTAGATATTTGGTCAAAATGGCAAGGGAAATTAGCAAACAGGAATTCAAAATTATCAACGTTGCATGTTTTGAACATAAATAATGATGTTAATCTAGATAGAGTTATAAAGGAATTAAACGATAAAGGCATAATGAGAATAGAACAATCATATGAGACAGATGGAAGAGTTAATAGAACTCGCTTCGAATGGTGGTTGGGCCAACAAAAATGGTTGCAGATTAATGCAATATGGAAATATTTGAATAAAAGTGAGATTAAAGAAGCATTTTTGAGAGAAGAAAACTGTCTAGAGAAAATATTGAAAGAAAAGATTAATGATTCAAAAGGACAGGCTAGTAAGATTTATAGCATGTTACTACAAGTGGAAGAGGAAGTGATTAAAGCCTAACAAGATACTGGCAAAATGAATTACGGATTAATGAAAACGAGATGGAAGAAGTAGTAGAAAATATATATAAGATAAAGAACACAAGAATTAGAGAGATGAGAAGGAAAATTTTACATAAATGGTACTTCATGCCAGTAAAACTAGCACACTTCCAGAGGAAAGGAAAAGGAAATTGCTGGCATGGTTGCCAAATAAAAGGAGTTTTTATGCATATGCTCTGGGAATGCGTTGAAGTTCAAAAATTTTGGAAGGAAGTACAGAATGAAATTAACAATATGCTAAACATTAATTGGATAATCACGAAAGAATTAGCAACACTAGTTAAATATGGGGAATTACGAGAATTTAAAGAAATCAAAACAGCAGCTTTGGAAAGCGCTCAAGCAGTAGTGGTATTAGGGTGGAAGGACAGCAATAAATGGACAATCCAGAACTGGTACTGGTACATGGTGGACCACATCCACTTCGAAATTATGGAAATAAGATTAAATAACTTGGATGAAAATAAATTGGAGAAGCTGATGGCACGATGGAATAAGGTGAAAAACTATATCTTAAGTAGAATTTATGACGACAATGTGAAAAATAAATTCCAATCACTTTTTGTATGTAAAGAAATGTAAACCGGAGCCAAGGAAGAAATTGAAACTTATTGTAAATAATTTAACCCCCTAAATGGTGGTGGGGTTTTATTGGTGTTGGGCACTTTTTCTTTAAGTAATTTTTTTTTGTTTGTTGTAATAAAATCTTAATAAAAATATATTTTTTGGAAAAAAAAGCTCCTTCAAAGACAAAGTGAACAAACCCCCCCCGAAACTCCCTGAATGTTAAAAAAAAAACCCAAACCACCATTCAGGCAACAGCTGCCTTACAGCTTAAAATGCAGCTTTGTCAGACCGGTTGTGAGTGTGACCCACAGAGGGAGCCACTCCTGCCTTAGGAAAGCTGTCCCGATGGATGTGCGTCAGCTTCGTTGGGGATCCGCCAGGCATGCGCAGCCCCCTGGGTTGAGCAACAGTCAATTTTAATCCGGCTCTATCAATTCTTGACTCTTCTTGGAAAGACTCAACCTACCACTGCTCCCAGAGGCCAGGAATGCTGACTTAAAAGTCCATTTCCCCTACTGTGGGGCAATCCCCCGAAAGGGGAAGGCAAAAACACCGAGACAGTTGTCAGACAGCTGGCTGAGATCAGTAAAAGATGAGCTTTCCCTTTGGGTTCTGTCAAGATGGAGTCTCTCTGAGGGACAGGTTTGGCCTTCCAAGAAGCTGAGGATGAGCAAGGAAAAGGTCACTCGGCAACAACAACTGTCTGGACAAACAGAACACAGCTTGCTTCCCTGTCACCCGGTGGCCTTGCTGTTGCCGTGGAAACAGACTTGGAGACTGGTTGGGCCTTGGCTGCTGACATTTCCCCTCGGCCCAAAGTCTTTGTTGAGAGTCCTCTTGCATCCTTACTTCTTCTGGATGAAATACATTTAATCATGTCTACATGTAGTCCTCAACTTACAACAGTTCATCTTGACATTGTTCGCAGTTTCAACGGCACTGAAAAAAGTTACCTAGGACTGTTTTTTCCACACCCAATGGCTGTTGCGGCATCCCCTGTGGTCACCAGTATTGGACTGCCCTTGGTACACCTGAAAAAGCAGCTTGATACCAAAGCTCCTGAGGATCCATTCAGATTGTTTTATCTATCTATCTATCTATCTATCTATCTATCTATCTATCTATCTATCTATCTATCTATCTATCTATCTATCTCTATCTATCTATCTATCTATCTAATCTATCTATCTATCTATCTATCTATCTATCTATCTATCTATCTATCTATCTATCTATCTATCTAGTCTTCAGAGAGGGGCGGCATACAAATCTAATCTAATTAAATTGAATTGAATTATTTATTTCTTTGTCTGTCTGTCTGTCTGTCTGTCTGTCTATCTATCTATCTATCTATCTATCTATCTATCTATCTATCTATCTATCTATCTATCTATCTATCTATTTATTTTTTTTGTCCAATACACAATGAGGGTTTTAGTGGGTATATATCTATATACACATAGTAAAATACATGATGAAGGTTATAGAGGAGATACTCATAGTAAAATATATCTAAGAAAGAATAGAAAAGAAGATATAGGAATAGAACATATCAATGACAGAATAGAAGAAGAGATATAGGAATAGAAGAAAGGTACAGGAGATATAGGAGAGCAATAGGACAGGGGACGGAAGGCACTCTAGTGCACTTGTACTCGCCCCTTACTGACCTCTTAGGAATCTGGATAGGTCAACCGTAGATAATTTAAGGGTAAAGTGTTGGGGGTTTGGGGATGACACTATGAGTTCCACGCTTCGACAACTCGGTTACTGAAGTCATATTTTTTACAGTCAAGTTTGGAGCAGTTAATATTAAGTTTAAATCTGTTGTGTGCTCTTGTGTTGTTGTGGTTGAAGCTGAAGTAGTTGCCGACAGGCAGAACGTTGCAGCATATGATCTTGTGGGCAATACTTAGATCTTGTTTAAGGCATCTTAGTTCTAAACTTTCTAGGGCCAGGATTGAAAGTCTAGTCTCGCAGGGCATTCTATTTCGAGTGGAGGAGTGAAGGGCTCTTCTGGTGAAGTATCTTTGGACATTTTCAAGGGTTGTTGCAGGATATAAATTCAAAAAACCCAAAGAATTGCTATAGATCAAAGAAGTGCGTAAAGCAAGATTTCTCAACCTTTGCGACTTTAAGATGTGGGGACTCCAACTCCCAGAATCCCTTAGCCAGATTTTAGACAGACCACATACGTAGAGGCAGAGATAAAATCTGTTTGTGTGGTTGCTACTTGCTAAAATAGATTATCTGGTCTGAATCCAAAACCTATGTCACAAAGGTGTTGGATGAAGGTGGTGCCATGTATATTGCCTACCTGGACTTCAGCAAAGCCTTTGATACGGTTCCACATAAAGAGCTGATAAATAAATTAGTGAAGATTGGACTTAATCCCTGGATAGTTCAATGGATTTGCAGCTGGCTGAAGCGTAGACATCAGAGAGTTATTGTTAATGGCGAGCATTCTGAGCAGAGTCAGGTTACAAGCGGTGTGCCACAAGGGTCTGTTCTGGGTCCTATTCTTTTTAATATGTTTGTGAGTGACATAGGGGAAGGTTTGGTAGGGAAGGTTTGCTTATTTGCCGATGACTCTAAAGTGTGCAATAGGGTTGATATTCCTGGAGGCGTCTGTAATATGGTAAATGATTTAGCTTTACTAGATAAATGGTCAAAGCAATGGAAACTGCAGTTTAATGTTTCCAAATGTAAAATAATGCACTTGGGGAAAAGGAATCCTCAATCTGAGTATTGTATTGGCAGTTCTGTATTAGCAAATACTTCAGAAGAAAAGGATTTAGGGGTAGTGATTTCTGACAGTCTCAAAATGGGTGAACAGTGCAGTCAGGCGGTAGGGAAAGCAAGTAGGATGCTTGGCTGCATAGCTAGAGGTATAATAAGCAGGAAGAGAGAGATTATGATCCCGCTATATAGAATGCTGGTGAGACCACATTTGGAATACTGTGTTCAGTTCTGGAGACCTCACCTACAAAAAGATATTGACAAAATTGAACGGGTCCAAAGACGGGCTACAAGAATGGTGGAAGGTCTTAAGCATAAAACGTATCAGGAAAGACTTAATGAACTCAATCTGTATAGTCTGAAGGACAGAAGGAAAAGGGGGGACATGATCGAAACATTTAAATATATTAAAGGGTTAAATAAGGTTTAGGAGGGAAGTGGTTTTAATAGGAAAGTGAGCACAAGAACAAGAGGGCACAATCTGAGGTTAGTTGGGGGAAAGATCAAAAGCAACATGAGAAAATATTATTTTACTGAAAGAGTAGTAGATCCTTGGAACAAACTTCCAGCAGACGTGGTAGGTAAATCCACAGTAACTGAATTTAAACATGCCTGGGATAAACATATATCCATCCTAAGATAAAATACAGAAAATAGTATAAGGGCAAACTAGATAGACCATAAGGTCTTTTTCTGCCGTCAGACTTCTATGTTTCTATGTTTCTAAGGGTGTTGAGGCTGTTTGGTTATAAAGAAAGAATGAATAAATGAGGATCACATTGCAAAATAAATACATGATGGAAGTGTGAAAAGCTCAGCAGGAATGGAAATAAGATTGAGTACATCTTGAGTAGATGAAGCAGAAAAAGAGAGAGGGGTGCTAGGCATAATAAGCAAAAGGCGAGTTATGAAGCAACAAATGGAATGCAGTTGAACTGCGAAGAGCAGATAGGTAGGAAAAGTTGAGTTAATTAAATGGGCATACAGTGTTCCCTCGATTTTCAGCGGGTTCAAACTTTGCAAATAGCCTATACCACAATTTTTTTTAAAAAAAATTAATTAAAAAAAACTTCGCGGCTTTTTTCCTATACCAGGGTTTTTCCCACCCGATGGCGTCATATGTCATCGGCAAACTAATAATTTTTGCAAATAAATAACAAAAAAATAATTATTGTTAATAAATAATTATGTTTATAAATATCAGGATCACTAAGTGTCTTATTCAATGGTGACTATCAGTAATAATGGTGAGTAAATGGTTGTTAAGGGAATGGGAAAGGGTAATTTAGGGGTTTAAAGTATTAAGGGATGGCTTGTGATACTGTCAATAGCCAAAAATAGTGTATTTACTTCCGCATCTCTACTTCGCGGAAATTCGACTTTTGCGGGCTGTCTCGGAACAGATCCCTCACAGAAATCGAGGGAACACTGTATATCGGTTTAATTAGGTTTCTTCTTCTTTGTCTTATCTCTGGCTCTATCTTCTTCAGCATCAGCATCAGAATAGAGCTGGAAGCGACCTTTGAGGTTTTCAAGTTCCACAGGGATTCCAACCTTTTCTATACGTGCACTCTTCTGATGTATCCTCGCACCTCTTAATTATACGCATATAATTTGCATATAATTATGCATCTACACAAAATTATTAATTTTGAAAGTTTTTGCACTTCCTAGCCCCCTAGCCCATCCACAGGCTCCAAAGATTTTCCTGATGTCTAGTTTAATGAAAAGGACTAGACGAGACATGATAGCAGTGTTCCAATATCTGAGGGGTTGCCACACAGAAGAGGGAGTCAACCTATTCTCCAAAGCACCTGAGGATAGAACAGGAAGCAATGGGTGGAAACTAAACAAGGAGAGAAGCAAGTTAGAACTAAGGAGAAATTTCCTGACAGTGAGAACAATTAATCAGTGGAACAGCTTGCCACTTTATAAAGCTTTGGAAAGATGACACTTGGACTACTGTATCCAGCTTAGGTTGCCCCGATGTAAAAGTATCATTTTTTTCTGCCGCACAAATCCCAGTGGCCGATTAGGTCCCACAGAGTTAGCCTTCTCTGGGTCCCATCGACTAAACAGTGTCGTCTGGTGGGACCTAGGGGAAGAGCCTTCTCTGTGGTGGCCCCTGGCCCTCTGGGATCAACTCCCCGCTGGAGATTCGAATTGCCCTCACCCTCCCCGTCTTCCACAAGATGTTAAAGACTCACCTATGCTGCCAGGCATGGGGGGATTAACTCCCCCTCTCTTCTATAGCACTTGAGAATTGTATGACTGTGTAGTATTGATTGTTTTTAATATTAAGGGGTTTTAATTCTACTTTTATTAATTGGATTTGTATCATTGTTTATTGTATGTATTATTGTTGTGAGCCGCCCCGAGTCTTCGGAGAAGGGCGGCATACAAATCTTAATACATTATTATTATTATTATTATTATTGTCAGTACAACACAGCAAACGAGATCACTATGCTGGATTTCGTATTTCATCACCAGTCGGGCGCTTCCCAAGCAACTAGGACTGCTTGATGTAGCGGTGAATTATGTTTGCTGATCCCAGTAAAGCGGCCTTTTGCAATTGACAGATGGAGATTTTGTCAATTCCGATGGTTTTCAAATGTCCGCTGAGATCCTTTGGCCCTGCGCCCAGCGTGCCAAGGACCACTGGGACCACTTTCACTGGCTTATCCCAGAGTCGTTGCAGCTCGATTTTTAGATCTTCGTATTTCACTAATTTCTCTAGCTGCTTCTCCTCAATTCTGCTGTCCCCTGGGATTGCGATGTCGATGATCCATACTTTCTTTTTCTCCATGATCACAATGTCTGGTGTGTTATGCTTCAGAATTCGGTCAGTCTGAAGTCAGAAGTCTCACAGTAGTTTTGCTTGCTCATTTTCGACCACTTTTTCGGGCTTATGATCCCACCAGTTCTTTGCCACTGGTAAATGATAGTTCCGGCACAAGTTACAGTGGATCATCTGTGCCACAGCATCATGTCTATGCTTGTAGTCAGTCTGTGCGATCTTTTTGCAGCAGCTGAGTATGTGATTGATTGTTTCATCTCTTTCTTTACAGAGTCTGCACTTTGGATCGTCTATTGATTTTTCAATTCTGGCTTTGACAGCATTTGTTCTAATGGCCTGTTCTTGTGCCACCAGTATTAGTCCTTCTGTCTCCTTTTTGAGTGTTCCACTTGTAAGCCATGACCAGGTCTTTTCTTTATCCACTTTGCCTTCAATCTTCTCCAAAAACTGTCCATGCAATGCTTTGTTCCGCCAACTGACCATACAACATTGAGTTACATTTTTTCTGTACTGGTCCTTAGTTTGCTTCACCTTAAGAAGCTTCCTATTGTTGACCTCCATCAACGCTGACTCTTCACATAGTCAGCTAATGCATGCTTCTCTTCTTTTACTTTCTGCTTCACCTGCAAAAGTCCTCTGCCGCCTATTTTCCTTGGTAAATGCAGCCTGTCAACGTCACTGTGGGGGGTGTAGTGCATGATGGTTATTATTATTATTATTATTATTATTATTATTATTATTATTATTATTATTGAGACTCTAGAATGAGTGCATAGCAATTAAGAGGATTGGTGTACTGGAGGCGAAAACATATATAGAATGATTGCTGGAATTGGGTATGTCTAGTTTAATGAACAGAAGGACTAGGAGTAACATGATAGCAGTATTCCAATATCTCTGCACTTGCATCTGAGGGCAAGACAGGTGGAAACTAATCAAGCAGAGAAGCTAACCTAGAACTAAGAAATAATTTCTTAGAATGTTAGAACGATTAACCGGTGGAAGCACTTGCCTCCAGAAGTTGTGAATGCTCCAACACGGGACTTTTTAAGAAGAGACTGGACAACTATTTGAAATAGTACAGGGTTATCTGCCTGAGCAAGGGTTTGGACAGGGCCGCCGATAGGGTGGTACTACTGGGAGTGGTGTCACAGGCCCAGGCAAATTGGAAAATGGGGGGGGGGGGCGGCGCCCACCAAAAACTCCCCAACCCAGATTGCAATGGGGAAAAGCGCGCCAAGGAAAGCAAAAGGACCAGAGACACCTCGCCAAACTTCGCCTCTGCAGAGCTTCTCTGACCGCGGCCCGCACCTTCTTCCCACCCCCACGAGGAAAGAAGGCAGGGAGGCCAGCAGACAGGCAGGGAGCCCCGATCGCAGCCACGGAAGAAAGCGCGGGGGTGACTTGGCCCTCCAGAAGCCAAGCCGCACTGCTGGGGAAGCCGGGAGAGGACTGAGCCTGGCCGGCTTCTCCGCCGGCCTTGTGTGTCCCCCAAGGATTGCGAGGGCAAGAGAGCAGCGCCTTTCGGCCTCCAGAGGTGCTGGGCCGGGGATTCGGGGGGGGGGCCGTGAACACCGCCCGCCGCTCGGAGCCAATGGCTTCTTTTGGGCAGGCTCTAGCTTACTCGCTCGCCTTCCTGCTGCTGGCGCTGGGAGCAGGTAAGTGCGCGCGGCCGGCCAGGTGGGAAGGGCGAGGCGCGAGGGGGAGGCAAGGTCCCTCTTTTCATGCATCTGCTCAGTGAGCCTCTCCTTCCTTCCCTCCTTCCATTTCTTTCATTCCCCCTCTCTATTTTTATTTCTCATTCATTCTCTTTCTTTCTTTTCTCTTTCTTTCTTTCTTTTCTCTTTCTTTCTTTCCTTCCTTCTTTCTTTCCTTCTTTCTTTCTTTCCTTCCTTCTTTCTTTCTTTTGTTTCTTTTTCTTTCTTTCTCTCTTTCTCTCTTGCTCTTTCATTCTTTTTTCTTTCTCTTTCTTTCTTTCTTTCTTTCTCTTGCTTTCTCTCCTTCCTTCCCTCCTTCCATTTCTTTCATTCCCCCTCTCTCTTTTTATTTCTCTTTCATTCTCTTTCTTGCTTTCTTTCTTGCTCTTTTTCTTTCTCTCTTTTACCTTCCCTTCCTCTATTTCTTCTTTTCTTTCTCCTTCCTACCTTCTTCCCTCCCTCCCTTCCTTCAGTCCTTCCTCTCTTACTCTCCCCTTTCATAAGTTTCCTTGCTTCCTTCTTCTGTTCCTGTCCCTTCCCCCTTTCTTTCTTTCCTTCCTTCCTTCCCTTCCTCCATTTCTTGCTTTCCTTCTCCTTCCTCCCTTCTTTCCTCCCTCACTCCCTTCTTTCACTCCTTCCTCTCTTACTCTCCCCTTTCACCTTTCCTTGCTTCCTTTGCACCCTTCCTCTGTTCCTGTCCCTTCCCTCTTTCCTTCCTTCCTTCCCACCCTCCGTCCATTCATTCACCCATTCCTCTCTTGATCGCCCCTTTTACCATTCCTTCCTTCCTTCCTTCCTTCCTTCCTTCCTTCCTTCCTTCCTTCCTTCCTTCCTTCCTAGCTCGCCCTCGCCTTCCTTCCCTTCCTTCCAGATGGGAGTGCCCCCTCAAGACACCTGCCTGACTGCTGGTACCCTGCTTTTTCTCTCTCCTCGTCCTTTCCAGCTCCTCGCCGGTGGCTGCCGGGTGTGGGATCCCCCTCCCCTCTCCCCTCGCTAGAAAGCACATGGTTTTTTGTCAATAAGAAGGGAGAAGTGCCAAGGAGCCGTAAATAAGCCTCGCTCCGCCTGACCGATGCCAGGAGGATCTTTCTTTCCCTCGCCGCTCCTGCTTCTTTCTTTCTCCCGGACGAGTCCACACAATCGGCTTAACCCAGTTCCTGAAATAGCCTATGGCAGTGCTTCCCAACCTTGACAACTTGAAGATATCTGGACTTCAACTCCCAGAATTCCCCAGCCAGCAGTCGCTGGCTGGGGAATTCTGGGAGTTGAAGTCCAGATATCTTCAAGTTGCTAAGGTTGGGAAACACTGGCCTATGGGACCCGCCTCGCTTGGCGTGAAGCGGGAAATGATCCCCGGGGGATGGAGTGGCTTGGCGACTTAAAATAGTTTTAAAATGGCGGGGGGGGGCAGACACTTAGGCTGTATGGGGCCCCAAAATTCCTGATGGTGGCCCTGGGTTTGGACAAGAAGACCTTCAAAGTCCCTTCCAGCTCCATTATTCTGTTCTGTTATTTTTGTGTTAACTAAGGAGGAACTTGTCTAAATTATTTTTTTTCAAGGTACTGTCTTGAAAAAGTCACATCCCTCTTATATGACCATGGGCTTAGTAGTAGATCTTCCTCTTGATCTTCAAGGTCATTCCCTTTTTCTTCTACACCTTTTGGCCATATAGTTCTATGCATTAAAAATATAAAGTATGAATCAAGAACAAACTAAAACATATGAAGAGCAGTTGCAGGAACTGGGCATGGCCAGTGTGGCGAAGACAAGGACCAGGGTAGACATGACAGCAGTGTTCCAATAATTGTCGTCAGGCATGGGGGAACTAAGATATTCTTTC
This sequence comes from Erythrolamprus reginae, assembly GCF_031021105.1. Classification (NCBI taxonomy): domain Eukaryota; kingdom Metazoa; phylum Chordata; class Lepidosauria; order Squamata; family Dipsadidae; genus Erythrolamprus; species Erythrolamprus reginae. The sequence continues at coordinate 27,598,507 of NC_091951.1, read as the reverse complement.
CCCCTAGGCTTCTACAATTTATGCATGGTATGTTTGTATGTATGATTGGTTTTAAAATAAGGGTTTTTAGCTGTTTTAGTATTGGAGTGTCGCATGTTGTTTTTACCACTGTTGTTAGCCGCCCCGAGTCTACGGAGAGGGGCGGCATACAAATCCAATAAATAAATAAATTAAATAAACAAATTGAGGGGCTGTCACAGAGAGGAGGGCTCTTTCCCAAGGCAGCAGAAGGCCAGACAAGGAATAATGGATGACAACTGAACAAGGAGAGATTCAACCTGGAAATAAGGAGGAACTTTCGGATAGTGAGAGCTAACCAGTGGAACAGCTTGCCTGCGGAGATTGTGAGAGGTCCAGAACATGAGACTTTCAAGAGGAGATTAGATTGCCACTTTTCTGAAATGGTGTGGGGACTCCTGCTTTGTGGGGGGTTTGGACTAAATGACCTATAAGGTTCCTTCCAACTCTAATAATAATCTAATCCAATCCAATCTAATCAGTAATGGGCAGCCAAAATTTTTACTGCCACACTGTAGGTGTGGCTTATTTTGTGGGTGTGGCTTAATGGTCATGTGACCAGGTGGGAGTGGCTTCAACGATCATCATCATTCAAGTGAACTGTTAAGTCCTCCGCTTACAACCTTACCAGTGTCGCTCACTGGGGTGACAATTTGCTTCGTGTTTCCCGCACTGTTCTTCCTGGGTTGCCCCCCACCTCAGGCTGGGTAGTGAGGCGAACGGGCGCTGCCAGAAGCATAGATGCTGCCGGCACCGCTTCCACCCACGCCTTCTGCTTGCACCTCAGGCGGGAGGTGGCCGCGTAATGCTGGAGGGGAGCCAGGCAGGAGAGAGGGAAACTCATCCGAGGCTAGGAAGGAGGAAAGAGGAAAAAAGCAAGGAGCGCAGATGCCACAGCAGCAGCAGGGGAGAAAAGGAGAGCACAGCCGAGACCAGGAAGTGACAGCTGCTGATCAGCTGGAGCAGCGCATGCATCTTCATTTCCCCTGGTGGAACTGCATTCCACCCTGTCCTGCATACTGCCCACCCCTGAATCTAATCTAATAATGTGCCCCTGAGCATGTTTAAAGTACAGTGGTACCTCGGTACTCGACCACAATTCGTTCCAGAAGTGTGGTCGAGAACCGATTTGGTCGAGTACCGAATTTATTTATCCCATAGGAAATAATGGAAATGGATTTAATTGGTTCCCAGCCCCTGTTAACTCGCTGGGAACCAATTAAATCTATGTTCTTTATTTCCAATGGGATAAATAAATTCGGTACTCCAAGCTGCAGGAAGGGTGGGGGCGTCTGCAATCCCGGCAGCTTCAGGGGGCTCCTTTCCTCAGTGCTTTGTATTATTACCTGTAAGCAGCTGCAAAAACTTTCTCCTTCCCAGTGGCTGCAACGGCGGCGGCTTCCCTTCGAGGAGCAAGAGCGTCGGGAACGTCACGTAATGAAAGGAAGCTGCTGGAGCAGCCGCAACTGCTGAGATGGCTCCGGCGGCTTCCCTTCATCACGTGATGTTCCCGGCGCCGTTGCTCCTTGAAGGGAAGCCGCTGCCGTTGCAGCCGCCGGGAAGGAGAAAGTTTTTGCAGCTGCTTACAGGTAATAAGAGGCAGCAATGAGGAAAGGAGCCCCCCGAAGCTGCCGGGATTGCAGACGCCCCTACCCTTCCTGCAGCTTGGAGCTCTTATAGAGCTCCTCAGCCCCCTGAAGCTGCTGGGATTGCAGCAGCCCCTGGCGGTATCATTTCGGATAATGAACAAAATTTTCTGTGGCTGTTCGGTATCTGAATTTTTGTTCAGATACCAAAGCAAATTTTTGCCGAAAATTTTGTTCGTTATCCGAAATGTACGAGAACCAAAGCATTCGAGTACCGAGGTACCACTGTACTTTTCCTATTCCAAGAATAATGTGAGGTTTACAGAGCTTTCAATAGCAAGAGGAACAGTCCATCATATCCTTAAACATTGGCCCCTTCTTAAACTTTGGGTTCCATGATGCCTTCTGACGATCCTCACTGCTCCCCTCCTCAATTCTTACACCTCTCTTCCCTTTCCAGCCGCCAAATGAACTTTCCATTTCTCACACTCTTGTTTTTCTTGCTTGCCTTTCCCCCGAAGGCCCGTAGACGTATTTTTATCCATGACCTCAGCTCCTGTTGTATATTCCTGGGATCTGGAACAGGAGAAATTGTTCCGGGTCCAGTTGACAAGATTCCAGTTGGATCCACGTCCCTGATGAAAGGGAGAGTATGTCGATGGATTGGCCGAGCGCGGGAAGTCTGGAGAACCAACCCAAAGTTAGATTAGCATATGGTCGGAGGCTTCATAATGAACCCTCAGGGTTTGGAGGGGAGAAATTGGAAATTTGGAGGCTTATGCTCCTTTGAAGTTGGTAATGAACAGTTAAGAACATTCAGGAAGGACAGAAATGTAGAATGAAAGGAGGTTATTATTCAAGATTTGCTTTTCCAAATTTGTTTCCTTGGACAGTGATTTCTGTCCAAGGAAACAAATTGATTTAGGGGGTAGTGATTTCTGACAGTCTCAAAATGAGTGAACAGTGCAGTCAGGCGGTAGGGAAAGCAAGTAGGGTGCTTGGCTGCATAGCTAGAGGTATAACAAGCAGGAAGAGGGAGATTGTGATCCCTCTATATAGAGCACTGGTGAGACCACATTTGGAATACTGTGTTCAGTTCTGGAGACCTCACCTACAAAAAGATATTGACAAAATTGAACGGGTCCAAAGACGGGCTACAAGAATGGTGGAAGGTCTTAAGCATAAAACGTATCAGGAAAGACTTAATGAACTCAATCTGTATAGTCTGGAGGACAGAAGGAAAAAGGGGGACATGATCGAAACATTTAAATATGTTAAAGGGTTAAATAAGGTCCAGGAGGGAAGTGTTTTTAATAGGAAAGTGAACACAAGAACAAGGGGACACCATCTGAAGTTAGTTGGGGGAAAGATCAAAAGCTACGTGAGAAAATATTATTTTACTGAAAGAGTAGTAGATCCTTGGAACAAACTTCCAGCAGACGTGGTAGATAAATCCACAGTAACTGAATTTAAACATGCCTGGGATAAACATATATCCATCCTAAGATAAAATACAGAAAATAGTATAAGGGCAGACTAGATGGACCATGAGGTCTTTTCCTGCCGTCAGACTTCTATGTTTCTATGGACTTTGCATCACTTCATCCCCCTCCCTGCTAATAATTATCAGTGGCCCACTAATAGTACCTTCCTTTTGCTCCAGTTTATAAGAGCACTGAGTCAAAAGATGCTTGGTTCACAGGCCCCCAAATGTTTGGGTTGACCCCTTTCTCTGGCCAAAGCAAACGGCACATTCTTTCAAGGGCAATTTTTTTGAAAGGTTTGCCACTGCGGACAGAGGAGCCCGTTCTCCATTCTCACTGAGCAGGCCTTTCTTCTGCTTACCCTATAGAGAGCCAAACTGTGGACCCAGCTGAGCCCACGCCAGCAAGAATGGGCCCGTAGGAAAATGCAATTTTGGCTTCTGCCAATGCCAGGTTTATTTTCCAAATGGCACGGTGCCAGGAACGTTCAAAATATTCTGTATAGGTGAGGGGGAAGAAGGAAGGCACTGATGATATTAACTCACGTGAAGTTAAAGTGACCAGATTTTAGCATTGCTAAAGCGGGACACCATTGAGAGGGGGGAGCAGCAAAAAAAATATTTCTCTTTATTTTTCTCTCTCTTTCATAGAAACATAGAAACATAGAAGTCTGACGGCAGAAAAAGACCTCATGGTCCATCTAGTCTGCCCTTATACTATTTCCTGTATTTTATCTTAGGATGGATATATGTTTATCCCAGGCATGTTTAAATGCAGTTACTGTGGATTTACCAACCACGTCTGCTGGAAGTTTGTTCCAAGGATCTACTACTCTTTCAGTAAAATAATATTTTCTCATGTTGCTTTTGATGTTTCCCCCAATTAACTTCAGATTGTGTCCCCTTGTTCTTGTGTTCACTTTCCTATTAAAAACACTTCCCTCCTGGACCTTATTTAACCCTTTAACATATTTAAATGTTTCGATCATGTCCCCCCTTTTCATTCTGTCCTCCAGACTATACAGATTGAGTTCATTAAGTCTTTCCTTCCCCCTCCCCTCTCTCCTCTCTCTCTCTCCCCTTCCCTCTCCTCTCCCCCTCTCCCCTCCTCTCTTCCTATCCTAATTCAGTGACGTTCTGTCCTATTCTTCAATAACAGCAGTCTGAATTCTATGAGATTGGTTTCTTAACCTCATCTATTGTAGTGGAGACCCAGCCAAACTGCAAGGTGATTTGCAGCACTCATGGGGTCACTACCAGCAAGGAATTTGGAGAAGAAGGCAGCCATTCCTTTGGCCAACAGTGCCTGCCAGGGCATGTCAATCCCAGCAGCTGCCAAAGGCCCCCGAGGAGAGATGCCAATGCTGTGTCTTGCCAGCGTTCTCCTCCACCCCCCAAATTCCTTCACAACTAAGTTTGGATAAAAAGTGCCTGCAGTGTTTTGATGCGCAGAGATGAAAATGTTGCATTGGCTATGACTCCTACCTCTTGTTCATTGGCTATGACTCCTACCTCTTGTTCATTGGCTATGACTCCTACCTCTTGTTCGACCCATGTTCGATGCCAAAGCATAAGTTATAAAAAGTGATGCTTCTGCCCTATCTCATCTTGATCTGAAAAGGCAGCATTATAAATGAATTAAATGGGAATTTTAAAAAAAAGACTAATGAAAACCCCCTTTGGGCTGGGTGGGGAGGAATTGACTGTTTGGCTCATATTATTTACATTGCTATAGTTATTCTAATGTCTGTAAAGTAACCACAACAAATATTCCTAAAATAACACTGTGTTTTCCCTCCGGCTGTTTAATTTGAAATATAGCCAAAGTTAAATTTTTCTGTTTTAAATCTCTACCATATATATATATCTGCAAAAACATGGACTATTAAAGGGGAAAGCAATTACAATTGTTTTAATTTCCAGAACAAAGAAGAGGGGCGGGTTCAACCTATTCTTCAAAGCACCAGAAGGCAAGATAAAGAAACAATGGATGGAAACTAATCAAGGAGAGAAACAACTTAGTAATTTCCTGGCAGTTACAATAATTAACCAGTGGAATGGCTTGCATTCAGACATTGTAGATGCTTCATCACTGGAGGTTTTTAACAAGAGGCTGGACCGCCACTTGTTTCAAATTTTACAGAGTCTCCTACTTGAGCAGGGGTTGGACTAGTGGACCTCCAAGGCTCCTTCCAGAACTATTCTAATTGAACTCAATCTGTATAGTCTGGAGGACAGAAGGAAAAGGGGGGACATGATCGAAACATTTAAATATGTTAAAGGGTTAAATAAGGTCCAGGAGGGAAGTGTTTTTAATGGGAAAGTGAACACAAGAACAAGGGGACACAATCCGAAGTTAGTTGGGGGAAAGATCAAAAGCAACGTGAGGAAATATTATTTCACTGAAAGAGTAGTAGATCCTTGGAACAAACTTCCAGCAGACGTGGTTGGTAAATCCACAGTAACTGAATTTAAACATGCCTGGGATAAACATATAGCCATTGTAAGATAAAATACAGGAAATAGCATAAGGGCAGACTAGATGGACCATGAGATCTTTTTCTGCCGTCAGACTTCTATGTTTCTATGTTTCTAAATCACAGGCAGCCTCCTTCAAACCTGGTGCCCTCCCAAAGTGTTGGACTCCAACTCACATCAGCCTTGACCTTCTTGATTATGGGAATTGTGTTACGTTGGTAGCGGTCTCTTGATTCAATTTATGTATTTGGTTGGGCTTTTCAGCTTTGCAATGGAAAGGAAGGGTGTTTCGAGAAAAGATTATGGAACGGAAGGGAAGGTTCAATGCTTTCTTTGTAGGAAGGATTCCCATTTAAAGAGTGCGTGATTGGCAGGAATTCAGGAGATAGAAAAGAAAACCACAAAATTTCAGGTTTGTGTAAATGTTTGAAGGATCGAAGAGATAAGTTGCTAAAATCTCTGGAGAGACTTCTGGATGTATCAGAACAACAAAATCAACACTGGGAATCTATTTCCCTCTCCCTCTCTCTCCCTCTACTTCCTCCCTCCCCTTTCCCCCTCTCTCTCCCTCTCTCTCTCTCCCTCCCTCCTCTTCCTTTCTCCCTCTCCCTCTCTCTCCACCCCTCTTCTTCCTTTCTCCCTCTCCCTCTCCCTCTCCTCTCTCTCCCTCTCCTCTCTCATTCCCTCCCTCTCCCTCACTCCATCCCCTCCTCCTTCTCCTTCTCTTTCTCTCTCAGGAAGACGTCCTTCCTGGCCGGCCAAAACGTGGACTCCAGGAAGGACATCTTCATGACGTCAAAGCTCCACCCATGGAATTCCCTATGGGGATTCCCCACCTCCGTTTGAGCCTCCCGACCGGCCGACAGCTCCACGGCTCTTCTGGCAAGGTGACAGCTGGGCGGTGGAACTTCTCGGCAGCCTCCTGTGCCCAAATGCCGAACCCAAACTTTTGCCGAACTTCCAGGTTCGGTGTTCGGGAGAACACCGAAAAGCCCCCCGGCTGTTTCAAAAGGTGACAGCTGGGCGGCGGGGCTTCTTGGCGGCCTCCCAAATCCGAACCCAAACTTTTGCCGAACTTCCGGGTTTGGTGTTCGGGAGAAAGCCGAGAAGCGCCCGGCTATTTCAAAGGTGACAGCCAGGTGGTGGTGCCCAGCGGAGCGCCGTTTTTGCGATATTTTTTTTTGCTTGCACGCATTAATCGGTTTTACATTGTTTCCTATCACTGTTGTGAGCCCCCCGAGTCTATGGAGAGGGGCAGCATATAAATCTAATAAATAATAATAATAATAATAATAATAATAATAATAACATTGTTTCGTCTTACGAACTTTTCACCTTACGAACCTCCTCCTGGAACCAATTAAGTGCGTAAGACGAGGTATCACTGTATAAGAAATGGATTTTAGCACGACGGCACAGTTTGGTAGATCAATAGCAAATAGCCTCGAGAAATTGAGATAGCTAAAGGCACTTTGAATTCAAATCAGGGTGAAAGATAATATCTGAAATCCTGATTATAGGCTTTGAAAAGGGGGTAGTACAGGGTGAATGGTATGTACCAGAATAAATTGGATAAATAATTAGGAAATTTGGATTGAGAATTTAGCATTTGATATTATATTCTAATTTGAGGTATGTGAATCTCTGTAAGGTGTGGAAAAACAATAAAAACTTATACTCCCCCCCCCCAGTTTTTTTTTTTTACTTTCTTGCAAAGCTACGTTAACAACAGTGTCTTCGGACAATGCAGGCTCTCTCGGTCAAGAAATGGAGAGGAGCAACGCGCTTTAGAATTGGATATGTTTGAAATCTTTGCTCTCTTTTTTTTTGGAAAAAGGAAAAGGTATCATTTCCCAAATATGAGTATTTGCTAACTGGGAGGGTAGCAATTTTGTTTCAAAAAGCATATCTTTCAAAATTCACAGAGGTACATAAAGGCTGGATGGGGCATATAATTTTGCAGCACAAAACCTCACCAGAACCATTAATGGGCAGCTTCTACATCTCCCTGGCTCCTTCCGTTGAACAGTGCACAGAGCCTTAGTCACAAGGTGTGATTTAGAAGTTTGCAATCCGTGTCTGGTGTACATTAACAGACAAGCGGTTATTATAACCCAACTGCAGCACGGATGCCAGTGAATACGTGAATAGTGAAAGGCACATATTTCAGCATGAGTATATCAATTTGCTTTGATTGCCCACCTCTATTCTGGCAGAAGACTTCCATGAATGAAGGCAAATCTTCCAGGCACCGGACCAGATTATCTCAGGGACCGCCTTCTGCTGCACGAATTCCAGCGACCAGTTAGGTCCCACAGAGTGGGTCTTCTCCGGGTCCCGTCAACCAAACAATGTCACTTGGCGGGACCCAGAGGAAGAGCCTTCTCTGTGGCGGCCCCGGCCCTCTGGAACCAACTCTCCCCAGAGATTAGAGTTGCCCCCCCCCCTCCTTGCCTTTCGAAAGCTGCTTAAAACCCACCTCTGCCGCCAGGCACGGGGGAACTGAGATACTCTTTCCCCCTAGGCCTTTACAATTTTATGCATGGTATGTCTGTATGTATGATTGGTTTTTATATTAATGGTTTTTTAACTTTTTTTAGTATTGGGTTTTGTTATATACTGTTTCATTGCTGTTGTTAGCCGCCCCGAGTCTGCGGAGACGGGCGGCATACAAATCCAATAAATAAATAAATAAATGAATGAATGAATGAATGAATGAGTAAATAAATAAATAAGTAAGTAAATAAGTAAGTAAATAAGTAAATAAGTAAATAAGTAAATAAGTAAATAAGTCAATAAGTCAATAAGTCAATAAGTCAATAAGTCAATAAGTCAATAAGTCAATCAATCAATCAATCAATCAATCAATCAATCAATGTGTCCCTAAAATGACAACATGAGATTGACATAACACTTTCACTTCCTTTAGCCTTTAGACAACAAGAGATTGACAGAAGACTTTCACTTCATTTAGTTGAGGACTGAATATAGAGTCCTCAACTTACAACCATAATGGAGGTCAACATTTGTGTTGCTAAGTGAGGAATTTGTTAAGTGAGTAAAAATTTGTAGGAGTTTTCTTGCCGCGTTTATTAACTGAATCTCTGCACTTGTTAAATTAGTAAGGTGAATCTGGTTTTCCCATTGATTTTGCTTCTCAGAAGGCCGCGAAAGGAGACAACGTGACCTCAGGATGCTGCAAACGTCATAAATGTGAGTCACTTATCAAGCATTTGAATGTAAAGCACATGAATATGGGGATGCTGCAATGTTTCTAAGTGTGGAACGAATCACTTTTTTCCCATGCCATTGTAACTTTGAACTGTCACTACCGTGTTTCCCCGAAAATAAGACGTACCCCAAAAGTAAGGCATGTCAAAGATTTTGCAGAATTTGCTAATATAAGGCAACCCCCGAAAATAAGGCATAGTCAAGTTTACATACGGTATTTCATTTCATTTCATTTTATTGGATTTGTATGCCGCCCCTCTCCGCAGACTCAGGGCGGCTAACAACAGTAATAAAAACAACGTGCGACAATCCAATACTAAAGAAGCTAAAAACCCTTATTTTAAAAACCAATCATACATACAACGTACCATACATAAATTGTGGAAGCCGAGGGGGAAAGAATATCTTAATTCCCCCAAGCCTGACAACACAGGTGGGTTTTAAGAAGCTTGCGAAAGGCAAGAAGGGTGGGAGCTATTCTAATCTCTGGGGGGAGTTGGTTCCAGAGGGCCAGGCCACAGAGAAGGCTCTTCCCCTGGGTCCCGCCAAACGACATTGTTTAGTTGACGGGACCCGGAGGAGGCCAACTCTGTGGGACCTAATTGGTCGCTGGGATTTGTGCGGCAGAAGGCGGTCCCGAAGATAACCTGGTCCGATGCTATGAAGGGCTTTATAGGTCATAACCAACACTTTGAATTGTGACCGGAAACTGATCGGCAACCAATGCAGACTGCGGAGTGTTGTTGTGACATGGGCATGTTTGGGAAAGCCCATGATTGCTCTCAGAGCTGCATTCTGCATGATCTGAAGTTTCCGAACACTTTTCAAAGGTAGCCCCATGTAGAGAGCATTACAGTAGTCGAGCCTCGAGGTGATGAGGGCATGAGTGACTGTGAGCAGTGACTCCCTATCCAAATAGGGCCGCAACTGGTGCACCAGGCAAACCTGGGCAAACGCCCCCCCTCGCCACAGCTGAAAGATGTTTCTCTAATGTGAGCTGTGGATCGAGGAGGACGCCCAAGTTGCGGACCCTCTCTGAAGGGGTTAATAGTTCCCCCCCCAGGGTAATGGATGGACAGATGGAATTGTCCTTGGGAGGCAAAACCCACAGCCACTCCGTCTTATCAGGATTGAGTTTGAGTCTGTTGACACCCATCCAGGCCCCAACAACCTCCAGGCACTGGCACATCACTTCCACTGCTTCACTGAGTGGACAAGGGGTGGAGATGTAAAGCTGGGTATCATCTGCATATTGATGATACCTCACCCCATGCCCTTGGATGATCTCACCCAGCGGTTTCATGTAGATATTAAATAGCAGGGGGGAGAGGACCGACCCCTGAGGCACCCCACAAGGGAGCAACCTAGAGGACGACCTCTGACCCCCCACTAACACCGACTGCGACCGACCAGAGAGGTAGGAGGAGAACCACTGAAGAACAGTGCCTCCCACCCCCAACCCCCCCAGCCGGCGCAGAAGGATACCATGGTCGATGGTATCGAAAGCCGCTGAGAGGTCAAGGAGCACCAGGACAGAGGATAAACCCCTGTCCCGGGCCCGCCAGAGGTCATCCATCAGAGCGACCAAAGCAGTTTCCGTGCTGTAGCTGGGCCTGAATCCTGACTGCTGAGGACCTAGATAATCGGCTTCCTCCAAGGACCGTTGGAGTTGGAGCGCCACCACCTTCTCAACAACCTTCCCCATAAAGGGAAGGTTGGAGACTGGACGGTAGTTGTTAAGAATGGCTGGGTCCAGGGAAGGCTTCTTGAGGAGGGGGCGCACAAGTGCTTCCTTGTAGGGATCCAGAAAGGACCCCCTCCCCAGAGAAGCGATGACAATCTCCTGGACCCAGCTCCGTGTCACCTCCCTGCTGGCCGAAACCAGTCAACAGGTGGCGGAACTCACAGCTCCAATGGCCTTGTCCACTTCATCAGGTGTCACCAGATCAAACTCTTCCCAGACAGGTGGACAAGTACGGGCCCCAGTCACCTCGACTGAATCGTTATCAGTCGACTCTGTTTCCCAATTGGAGTCGAGGTCCGCCTGGATCTGAGCGATTTTTTCAGCGAAAAATGTGTTAAAATCCTCGGCACTACTCTGTAAGGGCTCCCCAGCTCCCCCCTGGTTAAGAAGGGAGTGGGTCACCCTAAACAGAGTGGCCGGGCGGGATTCCGCTGATGCAATCAAGGCGGCATGATACGCGCATCTTGCCGCCTTGAGCGCCACTTTATAAGTCTTAATGTGAGCTCTTACAAGTGTTCGATCGGATTCAGACTTACTCTTCCTCCATCGCTTCTCTAGACGTCTCTTCTGGTGTTTCAACTCCCGGAGCTCCTCGTTGAACCATGGGGCTCTACGGGGTCTAGCGCCACGGAGAGGTCGCAACGGTGCAATTCAGTCAAGAGCCTCCGCTGCAGCCTTGTTCCAGGCCTCAGCCAGAGACTCTGCCGAGTTGTGGACGAGTGTATCTGGAATAACCCCAAGCGCCTTCTAAAAACCTTCTGGATCCATCAGGTGCCTGGGGCGGGACAATCTAATTGGTTCTGCCTCCCTGTGGGGGAGGATTGGAGCCAGGAAGTTAAGCCGCAGTAGGAAATCGTCCGACTATGACAAAGGCAACACTTCTAAGCCCCTTAGTCTCAGACCATTATTCAATTGCTCAGAGAGGAATACCATGTCGGGTGCGTGTCCCCCCTCGTGAGTCGGACCCTGTACTACTTGAGTTAGGTCCATGGCTGTCATGGTGGCCATGAACTACTGTGCCAGTCCAGAGGCTTCGCCAAGTGACGGCAGGTTGAAGTCCCCCAAGACAATAAGTCTGGGGAACTCCACCACCAAACCGGCTATGGTGGAAAAATATATGGTACCATTCAAAGCTGTTCATAGTGGTACTGTAATACAGTGTTCCCTCAATTTTCGTGGGGGTTGCGTTCTGAGACCGTGAAATAGAGATGCTTCCTTACTTCCTCCCCACTGGCCGGCCGAAACATGGACTCCAGGAAGGACGTCTTCGTGACATCAAAGCTCCACCCATGGAATTCCCTATTGGGATTCCCCACCTCCGTTTCAGCCTCCCAACCAGCCTGACAGCTCCGCGGCTCTTTTGAAAAGCTGACAGCCGGGCGGTGGGGCTTCTCAGCGGCCTCCTGAACCTGAACGCCGACCCCGAACTTTTGCCAAACGTCCGGGTTCTGCGTTCAGGAGAATGCCGAGAAGCCCCCCGGCTGTTTCAAAAGGTGACAGCCAGGCGCTGGGGCTTCTCAGCGGCCTCCCGAACGCCGAACCCGGAAGTTCAGCAAAAGTTCAGGTTTGGTGTTCGGATTCGGGAGGACGCCGAGAAGCCCCCCGGCTGTTTCAAAAGGCGACAGCCAGGCGGCGGGGCTTCTCGGCGGCCACCCGAACCTGAACTTTTGCAGAACTTCCGGGTTATGCATTGGGAGAATGCTGAGAAGCGCCCGGCTATTTCAAAAGGTGACCGCCGGGCAGCGGCGTTTTTTTGCGTTTTTTTTTCTTGTACGCATTAATTCATTTTACATTGTTTCCTATGGGAAACAATGTTTCGTCTTACGAACTTTTCACCTTACGAACCTCCTCCGGGAACCAATTAAGTTCGTAAGACAAGGTATTACTGTATAAGACAGTGTCTTATTTTCGGGGAAACACAGTAAGTGAACTGTTATAAATAGAAACATAGAAGATTGATGGCAGAAAAAGACCTCATGGTCCATGGTCCATTTATATTACCTGTATTTTATCTTAGGATGGATCTATGTTCATCCCAGGCATGTTTAAATTCACTTACTGTGGATTTACCAACCACGTCTGCTGGAAGTTTGTTCCCAGCATCTACTACTTTTCAGTAAAATAATATTTTCTCACATTGCTTCTGATCTTTCCCCCAACTAACCTCAGATTGTGACCCCTTATTCTTGGGTTCAGTCTCCTATTAAAAACACTTCCCTCCTAAACCTTATTTAACTTTATTTTAACTTTAATCTTATTTAATCCGGTCACAATTCAAAGAGTTGGTAATGACCTATAAAGCCCTACATGGCATCGAACCAGAATATCTCCAGGACCATCTTCTGCCGCACGAATCCCAGTGGCCGATAAGGTCCCACAGAGTTGGCCTTCTCCGGGTCCCGTCGACTAAACAATGTCGTCTGGTGGACCCCAGGGGAATAGCCTTCTCTGTGGCAGCCCCAACCCTCTGGAATCAACTCCCCCCCCCAGAGATCAGAACTGCCCTCACCCTCCTTGTCTTTCGTAAAATAATAATAATAATAATAATAATAATAATAATAATAATAATAATAATAATTTATTAGATTTGTATGCCCCCTCTCCGAAGACTTGGGGCGGCTCACAACAATAATAAAAACAATGTTACAGTGGAACAAATCTAATATTAAAAGAGAAAAAAAAAATAAAACCCCATCATTTATAACCAAACAACACATACATACCAAATATAAAAGCTTGGAGGAGGTGTCTCAGTTCCCCCATGCCTGGCGATATAGGTGGGTCTTGAGTAATAATAATTTATTAGATAGTGTTCTAGTGTTCGCCCTAGAACAAGGGCAGAAGCACCAGCCTGAAGATGACAAGTGGCACCTCGTCAAAACGTCACCAGAAATTTCTGAATCCTACACGGGAAGAAACCCGAATATGCCAAGACTGTCATATACATAATTAAGGGAGACTAGGATAGATCAATTTCGGCCTTATTTTGGCCTCATAGGAGAGGCTCACTGGGATTTGAACTTGCAACCTTTGCCTTGTAAGGTAGACAATTAACCTCTAGGTTCCTGTACTCAATCCCTTCAGCTCTGTACCAGGGAAGGTTTACATATTTTTTGTGTCGAATCACCGTGGTATATTGAAGGAACATCACAGCTCCTTTTTTTGCCTCGGCCCAACCCTGCTCAAAACCCTGCTCAAAAAAATAAAGGGAACATTCAAATAACACATCCTCGATCTGAATGAATGAGATATTTTCATTAAATACTTTGTTCTGTACAAAGTTGAACGTGCTGACAGCAAAATGAAATCGATTGTCAATCAGTGTTGCTTCCTAAGAGGATAGTTTGAGTTTATTTTATTTATTTATTTATTTATTTTGTCCAATGCACAATAATACACAATGAAGGTAATAGAGGATATAGTAGAGAAGAAATACGAGATATAGGAGAGACTATAGGACAGGGGACGGAAGGCACTCTAGTGCGCTTATGTACTTCCCTTAGTTCACAGAAGTTTGATTTACTTGGAGTTATATTGTGTCATTTAAGTGTTCCCTTAATATACCAATACCATCATACCTGTACCCGTGAAAATCTACGAAAACATATATATATGTTTATATATATATATATGTGAATGATGAGGCAGCAGCCATCTCGATCACCGGAACATAGAAACTTTAATAAAACCACTTAGCTTTCGTTAGCGTGCTGCTAACTTCGTCAGAGTTTTAAAATGCCGTGGGAGACAAACATCTTTATAAAGCATTACTCAGTCTTTATAAAGATGTTTGTCTCCCACGGCATTTTAAAACTCTGACGAAGTTAGCAGCACGCTAACGAAAGCTAAGTGGTTTTATTAAAGTTTCTATGTTCCGGTGATCGAGATGGCTGCTGCCTCATCATTCACGTATGTACCTGGAACTCGCATTTTTAGGACTATTCTTTATATATATATATATATATATATATATATATATATATATATATATATGTGTGTGTGTGTGTGTGTGTGTGTGTGTGTGTGTGTGTGTGTGTGTGTATGGCTAGCTGATGAGGCCAAAATAAGGCCGAAATAGATCTATCCTAGTCTCCCTTAATTTTCAAATTCAGCGGAAAAACATGTGACACATGCAGATAGAATTGTCGTCTATCAATAAAATTAACTGCCTTGGAAATGGCCCTGGGTTGGGCCAAGAGGCAAATAAGGAGCTGTGATGTTCCTTCAATACACCAGGGTGATTCGACACAAAAATATGTAATCCTTCCCTGGTGCAGAGCTGAAGGGATTGGATATTGTAGCCTAGAGGATAATTCTCTGCCTTACAAGGCAAAGGTTGCAGGTTCAAATCCCTGTGGGTATGGCTAGCTGATGAGGCCAAAATAAGGCCGAAATAGATCTATCCTAGTCTCCCTTAATTTTCAAATTCAGCAAAAAAAACATGTGACATATATATATATGCAGTCTGTCCTATTGTCTTAAGCAACAGAATGACCAGGGAGGAGATGGAGATGATAGAACAGACTGGCTCTCCTCCATCCTTCTGCTCATCGTCCTCTTTTCTCTCTGTCCAAAACGTCTCTCTCTTCCCCCCCCCCCTTTACCCCCCCCCCCCCAAGTTCTCTCCCACTTTCCAGTCAGTGATCTCATTCTTTTTTGGTGTCTGTGGGGGAAACATTACGGTCAATGCTGTTGAAGGGGAAAGAGTCTGTAGAACAGAGGCCAGAAAGGGGTAAAGGAGAGGGCTACCAATGTCTGGGACAAGCCATAAAGAGCTCAGGTTGTGTTTGTTTACGTGGGGAGCAGGGTGCTTTCAAGTCATGCTTCAGGAAGGGAAGGCATGGGATCAATCTGTTAGGGGCTAAAGAAGAACGCTAACTAGGTCTACCCCTGTTTTGATGTTGTGTGACATTCAATTCCCAGAATTCCCTAGGCAGCAGGAGAGGTTTTTCTTTCTTTTTTTACTGTTTTGCACTATTGTGTTGGCAGTTCTGTGTTAGCAAAAACTTCAGAAGAGAAGGATTTAGGGGTAGTGATTTCTGACAGTCTCAAAATGGGTGAGCAGTGTGGTCGGGTGGTAGAAAAAGCAAGTAGGATGCTTGGCTGCATAGCTCGAGGTATAACAAGCAGGAAGAGGGAGATTGTGATCCCGCTATATAGAGTGCTAGTGAGACTACATTTGGAATACTGTGTTCAGTTCTGGAGACCTCACCTACAAAAAGATATTGACAAAATTGAACGGGTCCAAAGACGGGCTACAAGAATGGTGGAAGGTCTTAAGCATAAAACGTATCAGGAAAGACTTAATGAACTCAACCTGTATAGTCTGGAGGACAGAAGGAAAAGGGGGGACATGATCGAAACATTTAAATATGTCAAAGGGTTAAATAAGGTTCAGGAGGGAAGTGTTTTTAACAGGAAAGTGAACACAAGAACAAGGGGACACAATCTGAAGTTAGTTGGGGGAAAGATCAAAAGCAACATGAGAAAATATTATTTTACTGAAAGAGTAGTAGATCCTTGGAACAAACTTCCAGCAGACGTGGTTGGTAAATCCACAGTAACTGAATTTAAACATGCTTGGGATAAACATATATCCATTGTAAGATAAAATACAGGAAATAGTATAAGGGCAGACTAGATGGACCATGAGGTCTTTTTCTGCCGTCAGTCTTCTATGTTTCTATGTTTCTTCACTGAGAGTCACTGTTTCTGAACCCTCACAACTTTAAGATGTTTGGACTTCTACTTGCTGATTGGGGAGTTCTGGGATTTGGAAAGGCCACACATCTTCAAACTACCAAGATTGAGGAAACCCTGCTGCAGTAAGATGTATTATCTGGCTGTACTAAATCCTTGTGATCTTTTGTTTTCTTCCAAACTTCAGAAATTATTTTTTGAGTTCCTGGGAAGGGAAAATAATTAATCAGTGGAGTAGCCTGTCTCCAGAAGTCGTGAATGCTTCAACACTGGAAGTTTTTTTAATAGGAAAGTGAACACAAGAACAAGGGGACACAATCTGAAGTTAGTTGGGGGAAAGATCAAAAGCAACATGAGAAAATATTATTTCACTGAAAGAGTAGTAGATCCTTGGAACAAACTTCCAGCAGACGTGGTTGGTAAATCCACAGTAACTGAATTTAAACATGCCTGGGATAAACATATATCCATTGTAAGATAAAATACAGGAAATAGTATAAGGGCAGACTAGATGGACCATGAGGTCTTTTTCTGCCGTCAGTCTTATATGTTTCTATGTTTCTAAAATATTATTTGACTGAAAGAGTAGTAGATGCTTGGAACAAAATTCCAGCAGACGTGGTTGGTAAATCCACAGTAACTGAATTTAAACATGCCGGGGATAAACATAGATCCATTGTAAGATAAAATACAGGAAATAGTATAAGGGTAGACTAGATGGACCATGAGGTCTTTTTCTGCCGTCAGTCTTATATGTTTCTATGTTTCTAAAATATTATTTGACTGAAAGAGTAGTAGATGCTTGGAACAAAATTCCAGCAGACGTGGTTGGTAAATCCACAGTAACTGAATTTAAACATGCCTGGGATAAACATAGATCCATTGTAAGATAAAATACAGGAAATAGTATAAGGGCAGACTAGATGGACCATGAGGTCTTTTTTTGCCGTCAATCTTCTATGTTTCTATGTTTTAAAGAAGAAATTGAACAATCACTTGTCTGAAATGGTATAGGGTCTCTTGCTTGAGCAAAGGTTGGACTACAAGACCTCCAAGGTCCCTTCTAACTCCCTTATTCTGTTAAACGCCTTGGCTTTACCTGAGCCTGGAGTTCATTTAGACTTACAGGATTATTTCTTCTCAATTATTTTTTCTGAATAAACCCGTCTGTGCATCTCTTCAATGTTCTATGTGTATATGTGTGTGTGTGGGGGGGGGCTTGTTGTTGCGGTTCAATTGCTAAATCATGTCAATCTATTCGTGACCCCATAGACCATAGCATACCTGATCCCTGTGTCTTCTCCTATCTCATGGAGCAAGGGTCCCCAAACTTGGCAACTTTAAGACTTGTAGACTTCAATCCCCAGAATTCCTCAGCCATCCTTGCTGACTGAGGAATTCTGGGAGTTGAAGTCCACAAGTCTAAGACAGTTCTGAAAATATTCTGGTCCGATGCCATGTAGTTCCCACAGCACACCACCTTATTCCCACAACTCTGTCTTAGGCCTAAAGATATTTATCTGTGTAGTAGTAGGCTGTACTGCTATTATCCTTCTCATCTTCTCAACTTTCTCATCTTCTTAACTTTCTCGTCTTTACCAATACCGTCTTCTATTGATATCTATGATTTATCACTTGTTGCAGGGGTGAAATCCACCAGGTTCTGACAGGTTCTGGAGAACCGGTAGCAGAAATTTTGAGTAGTTCAGAGAACTGGCAAATGCCCCAGATGGCCCCAGAATGGGGTGGGAATGTAGATTTTGCAATATTCTTCCCCCCAGGAGTGGGGAAGGAATGGCACTTTTGCAGTATCCTTCCCCTGCCATACCTACACCCATCAAGCCATGCCCCACCAAGCCCGCCAAGCCACACCGAGAGAACCAGTAGTAAAAAAAAAAAAATGGATTTCACCACGGACTTGTTGTTGTATCTTATGATTATTAATTGTAACTATGATCTATGACCTGTTGAGAGCTTATGCACCGGAGACAAATTTTTTTGTGTCCAATCACACTTGGCCAATAAAGAATTGTATTCTATTCTAAAAGCCTACGGGGATTCTCAATCAAGCAGATCACGGTTGTCTCAAATATCCTTTTTCTAAAAGACAACTTGACTTCCTTGGGGTTTTATATTTTGAAAAGATTTTATTAAAATACCTTAATGACACGAATCCCAGTGGCCGATAAGGACCCACAAAGTCGGCCTTCTCCGGGTCCCGTCGACTAAACAATGTTGCTTGGTGGGCCCCAGGGGAAGAACCTTCTCTGTGGTGGCCCCGGCCCTCTGGAATCAACTCCTCCCAGAGATTAGAACGGCCCCCACCCTCCTTATCTTTGGCAAATTACTCATGACCCACCTATATCACCAGGCATGGGGGAACTAAGACATCTCCCCCAGGCTTTTATACATTTTATGTTTGGTATGTATGTGCTGTATGGTTTTAATGTTGGGGTTTTATACATCTCTTTTAATATTAGATTTGTTCCATTGTTACACTGCCTTTTATTATTGTTGTGCGCCGCCCCGAGTCTTTGGAGAGGGGCGGCATACAAATCTAATAAATTATTATTATTATTATTATTATTATTATTATTATTATTATTATTATTATATGAAGTGGTGTAGGGCTTCCTGCCTAAGCAGGAGGTTGGACCAGAAGACCTCCAAGGTCTCTTCCAATTCTGTTATTCTATACTGCTCAAAAAGGGAACACTCAAATAACACATCCTAGATCTGAATGAATGAAATATTCTCATTGAATACTTTGTTCTGTACTAAGTTGAATGTGCACAACAGCATGTGAAATTGATTGGTCAATAAATGTTGCTTCTTAAGTGGACAGTTTGATTTCACAGATGTTTGATTTACTTGGAGTTATACTGTTTAAGTGTTCCCTTTATTTTTTTGAGCACTGTATATTCTAAGTCTTCCCTCCTCAGGCATTAAACTAACAATAAATGATAGTCTATGGAGAGGGGCGTCATACAAATCTAATAAATAAGTAAGTAAGCAAGCAAGCAAGCAAGCAAGCAAGCAAGCAAGCAAGCAAGCAAGCAAGCAAATAAAAAATAATAATAATAAAAAAATAAAAAAAATAAAAAAAATAAAAAAATAAAAATAAAATAAAATAAAATAAAATAAAATAAAATAAAAAATAAAATAAAATAAAATAAAATAAAATAAAATAAAATAAAATAATAAAATAAAATAAAATAAAATAAAATAAAATAAAATAAAATAAAATAAAGTAAAGTAAAGTAAAGTAAAGTAAAGTAAAATAAAATAAAATAAAATAAAATAAAATAAAATATTGCTAAGTAGTATTTAATCAGCCCCAAAATTTGCTCCCTGAGGTTACTGAGTCACTCCAATTCAGTTTTTCTCAGTGCGGGC
This sequence comes from Erythrolamprus reginae, assembly GCF_031021105.1. Taxonomy (NCBI): domain Eukaryota; kingdom Metazoa; phylum Chordata; class Lepidosauria; order Squamata; family Dipsadidae; genus Erythrolamprus; species Erythrolamprus reginae. The sequence continues at coordinate 27,578,871 of NC_091951.1, read as the reverse complement.
AATTGAATGATGTGCTGGCTTCAGCTCCATTCCGCATGGCTGGCTGGGGAATTCTGGGAGTTGGAGTCCGCACTTCTTCAAGGGGCCAAGGTTGAGAAACTCTGCTTTAATTTCTAGAACCGCCTTTGGAAATTAATTGCTGCGAGACTGGGCGATGGCCAGAATGGCTGCTGACTCAGACCAAGACCACTTCAAGTCCTTGATCCTGTCAGAGATAAGCGGTGTCTCAATTCACTGAGATTGCATTGAAAGATTCTGGCTGTTGGCTGCAGATAAATCTTCTGTTTGTTAAATAAGATCACATAAATCTTTTATGATTCCCCACAACTGGAGGCAGCGAATTGTGCGATATGTTGTCCCCATGTTTCAGATGCAGGCAAGCGCAGGGCAATCCTAGAAGACAGGCTAAAACTACAGAAAGACCTAGACAGACTAACACAGTGGGCCCACACCAACAAAATGATGTTTAACATCGACAGGAGAAAAGTCCTTCACCTAGGCAGAAAAAACCCTGGACACACATACAACCTGGGAGAAACCCCTCTTAGCAGTAGCGACTGCGAAAGAGACCTCGGAGTCTTGGTGGATAATCAAATAAACATGAGCCAACAATGTGCAGCAGTAGCTTAAAAAGCCAACACAATCCTAAGCTGCATCAACAGGGGAATACACTCCAAGACCAGGGAAGTCTTAATACCACTCTACTACGCCCTGGTCCGACCACACCTGGAGTACTGTATTCAGTTCTGGTCACCACACTTCAAAAGAGACATTGAAACTCTGGAGAAGGTGCAAAAAAGAGCAACCAAGATGATTAAGGGATTAGAAACCAAGACTTACAAAGAGAGACTGAGGGAACTGGGCATGGATAGCCTAGAGAAAAGGAGGGCCAGAGCAGACATGATAGCAGTCTATACGAGGGGATGTCACAGAGAGGAGGGGATCACTTTATTCTTCAGGGCACCAGAGGGCCGGACGAGGGACAACGGCTGGAAGCTGACCCCAAGGAGAGATTCAACATGGAGATAAGGAGGAACTTCCTGACGGTCAGAGTGATCAACCAATGGAACATTATCGGTGCGCAGAAATGGGCAGCCAAAATTTTTACCGCCACACTGTGGGTGTGGCTTATTTTGTGGGTGTGGCTTAATGGTCATGTGACTGGGTAGGAGTGGCTTGCCGGCCATGTGACCAGTGGCTTGAATGATCATCATCGTTCAAGTGAACTGTTAAGTCCTCGACTTACAACCTTACCAGTGTTGCTCGCTGGGGTGACAGTTTGCTTCGCGTTTCCTGCGTTCTCCTTCCTGGTTTGCCCCCCCGCATCAGGCTGGGTAGCTAGGCGAATGGGTGCTGCCAGAAGCATAAATGCTGCCAACGCCGCTTCCACCCATGCCTTCTGCTTGCACCGCATGAGGCTGGAGGGGAACCGGGCAGGAGAGAAGGAAGCTCGCCCGAGGCCAGGAAGGAGGAAAGAGGAAAAAAGCAAGGAGCGCGGACACAGCAGCAGCAGCAGCAGGGAAAAAAAGGAGAGCCGAAACGAGACCAGTAATCCAGGAAGTGAGAGCCGCCAATCATCTGGAGCTGCACATGCATCTTCATTTCTGCTGGTGGAACTGTGTTCCACCCCATCCTGCCTGCTGCCCACCCCTGATGGTGCGTCATCCTGTAACATACCGGTAGCAACATACTACTGCCACAGGGCCTCTGGAGCCTGGGGAAGCCATTTTCACCCTCCCGGAGACTTGAGGCAAGCTTCCAGAGCCTGAGGAGGACAACACTCCCCCTCCTCCCATGATGCACCTGGCCACACCCACCCAACAGAGAAATCCTTTTTGAAGCCCACCTCTCGTCTGGATGCCATAATCTTATCTACATACAATAATACCTTGTTGGCCTGCACGTCAAAGGATGTGGGCCTCCGAGATCTAGCAATAGTTCTCACGTTTGTGATTTCCAATGGAACTGCTGTTCTTTTCCTTGAAATTCTGTTATTAATTGCTTTTTAAAAAAAATTCATTGAATAAAATAGTGTTTTTAAATTGCCGTAAATTATCGTCCTTGCGGAATCTGAGCCAGGCTGGATTTAAAAGCTATGTTGGACCAGGCTTTGGTTGGATGAAAATAAGCTTAATTGGATGATTTGTAATCTCTGGTATTTCCTTCCCACTTGTAATTTTTTTACAATTTTGACAAAGCAAATCTATTAAGGAGGCAATGACGCAATAATTGCGTACTGCCTCTTTTAATTAATCTGTTGTTCTAATCTGGGGTTGACTTAATCTGAGGTTTGCTGATGTCAGGGTTCCAAGTGATACCCCCAACGGATGAAGACTCCGCTGGCCATGAAATTTTCATCTCAATTTTTTTTTAAAGAAGTATTGTTAGTAGCCAAGATGTTATCTATAAAAGGACCAAATGCTTGGACATATTGGAAGTACTTTAGTCACATTTGGATGCAAAAACATTTAGACGCTGGAGAAGACATCTTGCCCTCTATGTAATATCTGGGCGGTGTTTGGGTGTGTGTTGTGGTGAGCAAGTGAGAGAATGAAACAAAGCAAGGATTGGCTATTTGAATTAGCCAAAGTAGCCAAACAAAGAAGAAGAAGGAAAAAAAAGAAGAAGTATCAAATCAATGAGCTCATTTAATTTGCGGTATTTCTATCCCACAAATAGTACACAGCTTACAATGAAGCACAATTACATCATTAAAACGACACGAGAGGCACCATTAAAACACAACCGGAAAAAAAGAGCATTTTCTGAAATTTAAGAACTTCAGAAACTTAAAGCAAAACAAATCATTCAATTTCAACACAGTTTTCACGTTTCCTTGATCTCAATTGCAGTGATGATTTGAATTGCGGCAACACTCCAGAAAATTCAAATATCTTTTTATCAACGTTTCCCTGGAACAGGAATTTCACAGACTGTAGCATGGTCAGCCTCAAGTGGGTACTTTTCAGTTTTTGGTTTTTTTAAAAAAGCCCCATAGTGAATGGGTTCACAGCTTTGGTGTTTGCTGAATGACCATAGCATTTGCTTTACAAATGCTTTACAACTGCTGCATTGGTTTAGCAACAACCTCCAAAAAAAGTCATAAAATTAGCTTGTTTATGTGATAACTGCAGGCTCTATTACAGCTGTAAATTGAGGATTATCTTTAGTTAATTACTTACGGTGTTGTTTATTTATTTTATTTATTTATTTATTAGATTTGTATGCCGCCCCTCTCCGTAGACTCGGGGCGGCTAACAACAATAATGAAACAACATATAACAAATCTAATATTTAAAATAATTAAAAGACCCTTATTTAAAAAACCGAACATACACACAAACATACCATGCATAAATTGTATAGGCCTAGGGGGAAGGGAATATCTCAATTCCCCCATGCCTGACGACAGAGGTGGGTTTTAAGAAGCATAAGAAAGACGAGGAGGGTGAGGGCAATTCTGATCTTTGGGGGGAGTTGGTTCCAGAGGGTCGGGGCCGTCACAGAGAAGGCTCTTCCACTGGGTCCCGCCAAATGACATTGTTTAGTCGCCGGGACCCGGAGAAGGCCAACTCTGTGGGACCTAACTGGTCGCTGAGTTTCGTGCGGCAGAAGGCGGTCCCGGAGATATTGTTGAAAGTTCAAGTCTTCAACAAGTTAGATACCAGAGATAAAAGAATAAGAAAGTTAGAAGGGACTTTGGAGGTCTTCTAATCCAGCGTTTCCCAACCGGTGTGCCGCGGCACACTAGTGTGCCGCGAGACATGGCCAGGTGTGCCGCGAGAAGCTCCAGCTGGGTGGGGCGCTGCCAGCGCCCCTGCCTGAGTGTCGTCCTGTGGATGGTCTTGGGCTTCACAGTCGCTTCCTGGTTCCCTCTCCTCCCACCGCCTGTGTCTCCCGCCGTCGCCTCCACCAAGCCGTTGCCCGTTGCCATGGGTTCCTCGAGTGGGAGCTGCCGCTTCCCTCCGTCCAGCTCAGCCACGCTGCCGTAGAAAGCACAGAAGTTATTGCCACCGCTTCTGCCTCCACTCAGGGAGCCACCGTGGTCACCGCGCCTTTTCCTCTCGCTCAGCTCAACCACGATGGCTCCCTGAGTGGAGGCAGAGGTGGCGGCAATAACCTCTGCACTTTCTACGGCAGCGTGGCTGGGCTGCCTGGAAGGAAGCGGCAGCTCCGAGGAATGAGGCGCTGGCGGTAGACACAGGCGGAGGGAGGAGAGGGAACCAGGAAGCAACTGTAAAGCCCAAGACCAGCCACAGGACGACCTTCAGCCAGGGGCACCGGGACCGCGCGCAGCCATGGTGGGAGTAGCGTGAGAAAGAGAGGATTCCATCCCACGAGGAGACGCCCACCGAGCTGCAGGTCCCGCTGCCGTCGCCTTCTTTCCCTCTGCCTCTTTCTCCTCATGCAGCCTGAGCCCGCCTTTGCGAGTCTGCCCTGGCTTTCGCTTCGCCCCATGATTTCCCCGCAATTTCATCCAGTCCACCTCTTGCCGCCTTTTGAACTGCGGGGAAATCTGCGGGCGAAGCAAAAGCCAGGGCGGGAGAGAAGCGCGGGGGTGGGGAAGGAGGAGAGCCCCTCAGCGCTTCCCCTCCGCCAAGCTGCCTGCTTGTCCTCGCGCCTCGTTGCTACCTCCTGCCTTTTTCCAGGGGCCTTTAGAAGGTACCCAGGGAAGGGGGGGATTGGGGGTGGCTGCAGCGGCTTCTCGTCCTCCTCATCGGGCTGCTAACGCCCGTCCGGCCCCTCTTGCATGCAGTCCCTTCACCGAGCGCTTTTTTCTTCTCACAGCTGAGGCAGGATTTGGAATGTCGGGGGTGTGTGTGTGCGGGCTCCGCATCCCCCTGCCACCCGGAACATTTAAAATAAGAAAAACCTTCGCCGGCCTCCGCAGAGAAGAAAGGAAGAGAGAGAAAGAGAGAGAGAGCAAGAGAGACATAGCAAGAGAGGCAGAGAGAGAGAGGGAGAGAGAGAGCAAGAGAGCTAGCAAGAGAGAGAGAAAGAGAGACAGAGAAAGAGAGACAGAGAGAGAGAGAAAGAGATAGCAAGAGAGAGAGAAAGAGAGAGAAAGAGAGAGAAAGAAAGAGAGAGAATGAAAGAGAGATAGCAAGAGAGGCAGAGAGAGCAAGGGAGAGAGAAAGACATATAGGGAGGGAAGGAGGGAGAGAGAAAGAGATCAAAAAAGAGAGGAAGAAAGAAAGAGGGATGGAGAGAGAGAAAGAAGGGAAGGAAGGAAGAGAGAGAAAGAGTGAGGGAGAAATAGAGCGAAATGGAGGAAGATTTTTTTTTGTCAAAACTTTTCTTTAGCCACCCCCCCCCCCCGTTCAGTGTTCCCCAAGATTTTGAAAATATGAATAATGTGCCGCGGCTCAAAAAAGGTTGGGAAACACTGTTCTAATCCAACACCCTGCTCAAGCAGGAGACCCTATACCAGTGATGGCAAACCTATGGCACGGGTGCCACAGATGGCATGCAGAGCCATATCTGCTGGCACGCGAGCTGTTGCCGTAACTCAGCTCCAACATGCATGTATGTGCAGGCTCTGGGAGGGTGTTTTTGATTTCCAGAGAGCCTCAAGGGGATGGGGGAGGGCGTTTTACCCTCTCCCTGGCTCCAGGGAAGCCTTTGGAGCCTGGGGAGAGTGAAGCATAAGCATACTTGGCCCACCAGAAGTTGGGACATAGGCCATTTCCAGCCTCCAGGGGGCAGGGGAAGATGTTTGATAGATAGATAAATTAGTGAAGATTGGACATAATCCCTGGATAGTTCAATGGATTTGCAACTGTGTTCAGTTCTGGAGACCTCACCTACAAAAAGATATTGACAAAATTGAACGGGTCCAAAGACGGGCTACAAGAATGATGGAAGGTCTTAAGCATAAAACGTATCAGGAAAGACTTAATGAACTCAATCTATATAGTCTGGAGGACAGAAGGAAAAGGGGGGACATGATCAAAACATTTAAATATGTTAAAGGGTTAAATAAGATCCAAGGGGGAAGTGTTTTTAATAGGAAAGTGAACACAAGAACAAGGGGACACAATCTGAAGTTAGTTGGGGGAAAGATCAAAAGCAACATGAGAAAATATTATTTTATTGAAAGAGTAGTAGATCCTTGGAACAAGGAACAAGGTTTGTAAATCCACAGGAACTAAATTTAAACATGCCTGGGATAAACATATATCCATCCTAAGATAAAATACAGGAAATAGTATAAGGGCAGACTAGATGGATCATGAGGTCTTTTTCTGCCGTCAGTCTTCTAAGTTTCTATGTTTCTTCACTGAGAGTCACTGTTTCTGAACCCTCACAACTTTAAGATGTTTGAACTTCTACTTGCTGATTGGGGAATTCTGGGATTTGGAAAGGCCACACACCTTCAAACTACCAAGATTGAGCAAGACTAGATGGACCATGAGGTCTTTTTCTGCCGCCAGTCTTCTATGTTTCTATAGATAGATAAATAGATAGATAGATAGATGATAGATAGATAGATAGATGATAGATAGATAGATAGATAGGTGATAGATAGATTTGATGGATAGATGGATAGATAGATAGATAGATAGATAGATAGATGATAGATAGATAGATAGATTTGATAGATAGATAGATAGATAGATAGATAGATGATAGATAGATAGATTTGATGGATAGATAGATAGATAGATAGATAGATGATAGATAGATAGATAGATTTGATGGATAGATAGATAGATAGATAGATGATAGATAGATAGATAGATAGATAGATGATAGATAGATAGATAGATAGATAGATAGATAGATAGATCGATAGATAGATAAATTTGATGGATAGATAGATAGATAGATAGATAGATAGATAGATAGATAGATAGATAGATAGATGATAGATAGATAGATAGATTTGATGGATGGATGGATGGATAGATAGATAGATAGATAGATAGATAGATTTGATGGATGGATAGATAAATAGATGATAGATAGATAGATAGATAGATTTGATAGATGATAGATAGATAGATAGATAGATAGATTTGATGGATGGATGGATAGATAGATAGATAGATAGATAGATAGATAGATAGATAGATAGATAGATAGATAGATAGATAGATAGATAAATTGCAATGGCTTTTTTTTGTCTGCTGCAGTCCTGGCTCAGGAGATTTTGAAGGACAAGATAGCATGTTTGTGCACTGCTGAAAGGTGTTCAACCTCCTGCCCGTTTCCTTTTCCAATGAAGAGGGTTTTCTTTTGTTACTTTCTTCATAGGGACTTTAGAACTGATTCGGCATTTGTTTTATTATTATTATTTTCATGCCGTCCCAGAAATTACCTTGCGGCCTTGTGCTGGAGGCCAAAGCGACGTGTGTGTTCCTCTTTTCAATACGTCTTCCTTTCACTTAAGACTCCCGAGCCACCTGTTCTTTTTAGAGAGCTCCCTTCGTGATCTGCTCCTGTGGATCTGAATGAAACGGAACCCGTCTAATCCCCTTTTAAAAACCTTCCCCGGCACAAGGGCTGTCATCACATTTTGTGGCAGCAAATCCCATTAACCAAGTTCTTTGTTGTGGGAAGGAAATCCTTTGTTCTACTCAAGTTCCTACCAGCCTTCCCGGAGATCAAGAGAGGGAGTCAAAGACAACTTACCAGTTGGAGAGTGGGCAACTTATGGGATGGCAGAAAGAATTTAATTTAATTTAAATTTAATTTATTAGATTTGTGAGCTGCCCAACTCTTTTCGGACTCTGGGCGGTGTATAATCAATATAAAATGGTATAAAAACTATAAAATGCCCTTAATAAAAACATTCGTACTTACATTATAGTTAGTGATGGGCGAACACAACGGTGTTCAGGTTCGGCAAGTTCGGACGAACTTTATGCAAAATTCGGCCGAACCTGAACCCGAACCCGAACAGGGAATCCCATCAAGAGATTCTGGGGGCGGAACTTTGACGTCACGTATACCGGCAGGTTGCTAAGAACATCAAGGTGATCACTTCCTGGATTCCATGGAATCCAGGAAGTGATCACCTTGGCGTCCTTAGCAACCTGCTGGTGACCTCAAGGCTCTGCCTCCGGAATCTCTTTGTGGGAGGGATTCCCCAGCTCCTTCAAAGGGAGGTCTTCACGTAAACATTGTTATTTTTACGAAAAAGGACGCCGCAGCGGCACCACAAGCAAAGGGCGGTCCTTTCACCTAAAAATAAACATGTCCTTTTTTGTAAAAATAACAATGCTTATTTTTACATGAAGACCTCCCTTTGAAGGAGCTGTGGGAATCCCTCCCATGAAGAGATTCCGCAGCTCACAGAGCATAAGTATTTGTTTATTTTTACACGAAAGGACCACCCTTTGCTTGCTGCGCCGCTGCAGCATCCCTTTTCGTAAAAATAACAATGCTTATTTTTACGTGAAGATCTCCCTTTGAAGGAGCTGGGGAATCCCACGAAGAGATTCCAGGGGCGGAGCCTTAACATCACCAGCAGGTTGCTAAGGACGCCAAGGTGATCACCTTGGTGTCCTTAGCAACCTGCTGGTGACGTCAAAGCTCCGAACGCCGAACGCGATCCCGAACTTTGCTCGAAGTTTAAAAAAAATTCAGGTTCGTGTTCGGCATACCGAACACCGCAAAATTCGGTACGGACCCAAATTGTGCGGGTTCGGTTCACCCATCGCTAATTATAGTTTTTGTGAGGATTGCTGGATGCTCTCTGAGATGGGGTGTTTTCTTGCAGATGTTCATTACCCAAACATCAGCAGTGCTAGTGGCATCTAGGACATGCTAACACTGGTAATATTTCCAAGTTTGGCTAATGAAATATCTGCAAGGAAACAGCTCACCTTAGAGAGCACCAAGGACCCCTCATATCAACCCTGAGCTACAATTATTCCCCTTTATTAGTATTCGAGTTTTCACAGTTCTGGCCCTACAATTGTTTGAAACCCTGATCCTTGTGGTTAAAAGGACCAGAGGGGCCAAAGGGGAGCTAAATATTTTCCCCTTCTTTATGATTGTGTATACATATCGACCCTGTTTTTTTGAAAAAATAAAGAAACTTGCCTGAAAAAGGGCCAAATCTTGTTAGTAATTCTATTTATATATAGCACCACAGAGCTAACAAAGGGTACAGTCACCATGTGCTTTACTGCTCAACTGTTATTAACTGTAATGGGAATTAGGAGTCTCTACTTAGAACAAAAGAGCTGTCCCCCGCCCGCCTGATCCGCCCCCTCTCCGGCTTTCTCCGCCTCCCGCCTTGGGGTGCGACTTCTCCCGCGGCGGTGGCAGCAGCGGCTTCTCCTCCTCCTCATCCGCGCTCCCAGCCAAGGGGCTGCGAGAGGGTTTTCTCTGCCTGCTTCAGGAATGCCCGCCCCTCCCCTCTCGCAGCCCCTTCACTGGGAGCGCTTTCGTCCCGAGCTTTCAGCAAGGGGGCTGCAGTAGAGGCAGGGCAGGTGTTCCCGAAGCGCTCGGAGAAAGCGCTCTCGCAGCCCTCTCGCTGAGAGAGAGAGAGAGCAACAGACAGAGCAAGATGGAAAGAGAGAGGGAGAGAGAATGTAAGTGATAAAGAGAGAGAGAGAGAAAGAGGAGGGAGAGAGAGAACAAGAGAGAGAAAGAAAGCAAAGAGATAGAAAGAGTGAGAGAAAGAAAGAAAGCAAGAGAGAAAGAGTGAGAGAGAGAGAGAGAAAGAGAGAGAGAGAGAAAGAGAGAGAGAGCAACAGACAGAGCGAGGTAGAAAGAGAGGGAGAGAGAAAGTGAGAAAAAGAGAGAGAGAGAAAGAGGGGGAGAGAGAAAGAGAGAAATGACTCTTGATTTAAAGCATATGGTGAAAAGGACGCAAATAATAAGAGAGAGAAAAAACCCCAGCCTCGTGTGTGTGTGTGTTTGTGTGTGTGTGAACTCTTGAACCATTTCCAATAGCCCTCACCTGTTATTGGAAATGGTTCAAGAGTTCACATACACACAAACACAAGGGGGGAGGAGACAGGGATGGAAAAAGAGGAGAAGATAGTAATAATAGTAATAGATTTTGGTTTTGTTTTATTATTAATTTCTTTTAATAAAAAAGAAGATAATTTTTTTCTTGTTTGTTTGTTTATTTGTTTATTTGTTTATTTGTTTACTTACTTACTTACTTACTTACTTACTTACTTACTTACTTACTTACTTACTTACTTACTTACTTATCCTTCTATGCCGCCCAGTCCAAAAAAAAATTAGAGGGAACGTTGGTTCCAGTATCTCAGGGGTTGCCGCAAAGAAGAGGGAATCAACCTATTCTCCAAAGCAACAAAGCAACAAGAAGCAATGGGTGGAAACTAATCAAGATAGAAGCGATTTAGAGCTAAGGAGAAATTTCCTGACAATTAGAAGAATTAATCAGTAGGACAACATTGCCTCTGCAAGTAGTGAATGCTACAGCACTGGACGTTTTAAAACTAAAAAGAGATTGGATAATAATTTGTCTAAAGGTTTTCTGCCTAGGCAGAGGGTTGGACTTGAAGACCTCCAAGGTCCCTTCCAACTCTGTTATTCTATTCTATATTTGTAATTAGATTAATCTCTTACAAGCTTAATGGTCTCGGGTCTTCAGAAAGGCTTCTCCCAACATACTTTCAATGATCTTGTGTCTCTCATCATCATCATCACCACCACCACAACAACAACAACAACAACACAATAGAGTTGGAAGGGATCTTGAAGGTCTTTTAGTCCAACCCCCTGCTTAGGCAGGAGAACCTACACTATTTCAGACAAATGGTTATCCAACATTTTCTTTAAAACCTCCAGTGTTGGAACATTCACAACTTCTGGAGGCAAGCTGTTCCTCTGGTTAATTGCTCTAAGTGTCAGGAAATTTTTCCTTAGTTCTAAGTTACTTCTCTCCTTGTTCAGTTTCCACCCATTGCTTTTTGTTCTACCCTCAGGTGCCTTGGAGAATAGGTTGACTTCAAGGGGTAGATGCTAGTCCTCTGACTGAATTGTGCTGAACAGGGCAGAATGAATTCAGTGGAACAACTTGCCTCTGAAAGTTGTGAATGCTACAGAATGGACATTTTAAAGAATAGATTAGATAACCATTTGTCTAAAATGCTACAGGGTTTCCTGCCTAAGAGGGGGTTGGATTTGATGACTTCCAAGGTTCCCCCCAACTCCGTTATTCTGAACCAAAGTTTTGATAGATGCATCGGACCAGAATATTTCCAGGACCGCCTTCTACCGCACAAATCCCAGCGACCAGTTAGGTCCCACAGAGTTGGCCTTCTCCGGGTCCCGTCGACTAAACAATGTCATTTGGCGGGACCCAGGAGAAGAGCCTTCTCTGTGGCAGCCCCAACCCTCTGGAAACAACTCCCCCAAGATATCAGAATTGCCCCCACCTTCCTTGCCTTTCGTAAGCTCCTTAAAACCCACTTTTGTCATCAGGCATGGGGGAATTGAGATATTCCCTTCCCCCTAGGCTTATAAAATTCATGCATGGTATGTCTGTATGTATGATTGGTTTCTTAAATTGGGGTTTTTTACATTACTTTTTGTTCTGTCGGGCTCTCTGGTAGAATCCTCCCAAAAATTCACAGGTACAAATTTCAGACACACACGCGTTTGAAAATTCAAAACAATGTTCTTTATAATGAAAATTCACTTAAACCAAGCCCTCTTTTGGTATAGCAAAGAGCACTCGTCTCCAAACAAACTGGTAATTTATACAAGTCCCTTATCAGTCCTGTGATACTTAGCTTGCAGCTGTGAGGCAATTCAAAGTCCTTCTTTCACAAAGTGAAACACACTTTGCTCTGGGTTAGTTTCAAAGCGGGGAAAAATCAGCACACAAAAAGTCAAAGTCAGTAAAGCAGTCATGAAACACAACGATCAGATAATCCTCCACAATGGCCAAACCCACAGGCTGCTCTTTATAGCAGCCTCACTAATTACCACAGCCCCACCCAACCACAGGTGGCCTCATTTTCTTTGATAATAATCTCTCAGTTGTTGTTGCCTATGCATCGCTCTCCGCATGCGTGGCTGTATCATTAACTCTTGTTCTGAATCCAAGGAGGAGCTAGATAATTGATCTCCTTCTGGGCTGTCTGCCACACTCTCCTCCTCCCTGTCACTCATGTCTTCTTGGTCAGAGGAGCCTTCATCAGCAGTTTCCACCGGGGGCAAAACAGGCCTGCAGCATGTGGATGTCTCCCCCACACCCACAGTCCTTGGGGCAGGAGCTGGGCCAGAGCTAACCACAACACCTTTTAATATTAGATTTGTTCATATTGTCTTTTTACTGTTGTTATCTGCCCCGAGTCTGCGGAGAGGGGCGGCATACAAATCTAATTAATAAATAAATAAATAGACCACAGTTCAGAGTCTGGATACAAGGTTGAAGGGCCATAGAGGAGAATAACAAAGCAAAACAAAAAAAAGGCTGAGAGTGTTGGAAGAAGAGGCCTTCCCAAGCATCCTCCTTCCTCCAGTGCCAAGATGGTTATCAGCCATTCCCATTTATGACCTCATGGCAATTGTGTCAGACGCTGGCTGATTCCAAAGCAAGGAGGGAGTGAATGAGTTAGGGGTGTGGGTTTGTATGTGTGTGTTACACTCACACGCACACATTTGCGAGGCACATATGCTTGCTCTCAAGCCAGGGCTGCTCTGAAGCCAGGAAATCCGATGGCCAGAAGGTTGTCTCCTCCTCTCTCCAGGGCAGAGACCTCGTAGGGAGACAGAGGGAGAGAGAACGAAGGAGGGAAAGACTGCTGAGAGGCAGCAGAAGCAAGGGCGAGTGATTGAACACGGCTGTTCTCTCCTCCAGCCTGAACACACAGGACAACTTTTGCAAGTAAGATGGGAAAAGTGCAGGGTGTGGATACCACGGTGGGTGGGTGACAAAAAAAAATCCCATTTCACTATAAAGGAGGTGACTTGCAAAGGGTCATTATGGGGATTTTTTTGTGGGGTAAAGTGGCGACTTCTTGTACACAATGGGACATGCCCCAAAATGTTGAAAAGATATTGTAAAGTGTTGATGGGGTAAGATCAAGACCCAGAGAGGGAGATCCAGATGTTTGAGGCACAGATGTTATCTCTCTTCCTTTCTTTTCTGTAATCAAAGTGACATTTCATAGAAACATAGAAACATAGAAGTCTGACGGCAGAAAAAGACCTCATGGTCCATCTAGTCTGCCCTTATACTATTTTCTGTATTTTATCTTAGGATGGATATATGTTTATCCCAGGCATGTTTAAATTCAGTTACTGTGGATTTATCTACCACGTCTGCTGGAAGTTTGTTCCAAGGATCTACTACTCTTTCAGTAAAATAATATTTTCTCATGTTGCTTTTGATCTTTCCCCCAACTAACTTCAGATTGTGTCCCCTTGTTCTTGTGTTCACTTTCCTATTAAAAACACTTCCCTCCTGGACCTTATTTAACCCTTTAATATATTTAAATGTTTCGATCATGTCCCCCCTTTTCCTTCTGTCCTCCAGACTATACAGATTGAGTTCATTAAGTCTTTCTGTGTGTTTGTGGAGAGAGAGAGAGAGAGAAAGAGAACTAAATTAGGATGATGGATAGAGAAAATGTTTGAATGAGAGGAGGTGAAGAGGGACAGTGAAAATGAGCCCAGGGAAAGGAAGTTTTATAGGCTCCCTGAAAAAAAATTCCACCTGGGATACCTGATCGAGCATAAAGATAGCCTGAGGAACTGCCAGATTATAAAATATGTTAATCTAGGGTAGGTGATCTTTGAAATTAGTTAGACACATGGATGGAGAACATTAGATGTTTTGAAGGTGTCTGCAGTCCTAACTGCCAGATTTGACAAAATTGAACGGGTCCAAAGACGGGCTACAAGAATGGTGGAAGGTCTTAAGCATAAAACGTATCAGGAAAGACTTAATGAACTCAATCTGTATAGTCTGGAGGACAGAAGGAAAAGGGGGGACATGATCGAAACATTTAAATATGTTAAAGGGTTAAATAAGGTCCAGGAGGGAAGTGTTTTTAATAGGAAAGTGAACACAAGAACAAGGGGGCACAATCTGAAGTTAGTTGGGCGGAAGATCAAAAGCAACATGAGAAAATATTACTTTACTGAAAGAGTAGTAGATCCTTGGAACAAACTTCCAGCAGACGTGGTTGGTAAATCCACGGTAACTGAATTTAAACATGCCTGGAATAAACATATATCCATTGTAAGATAAAATACAGGAAATAGTATAAGGGCAGACTAGATGGACCATGAGGTCTTTTTCTGCCGTCAGTCTTCTATGTTTCTATGTTTCTATTACAAGATACCTTAATCTAGTGTAGGTGATCTTTGAAATTAGTTAGACACGTAGATGGAGAACATTAGACGTTTCGAAGGTGTTTGTAGTCCTAACTGCCAAATTACAAGATACCTTAATCTAATGTAGGTAATCTTTGAAATCAGTTAGACATGTGGATGGAGAACATTAGATGTTCTGAAGGTGTCCCAAAGTAGTTCAGAATTGAACTGGTTCTACTTGGGAAATGAGTGACATGTTCGGAGTGTCCCAAAATTTGAGGGACTGCCACAGAGAAGAGTATTCTACAAAGCACCTGAAGGAAAGACAAGAAGTAATGGATGGGAACTAATTATGGAGAGATCCACCCTAGTAATAAGGAGAAATTTCCTGACAGTGAGAACAATTAATCAAAGGAACAGCTCGCCTGCAGAAGTTGTGGATGCTCCATCAGTGGAGATTTTTAAGAAGAGATTGGACAACCATTTGTCTGAAATGGTTTAGGATCTCCTGCATGAACAAGAGGTTGGACTAGAAGACCTCCAAAATCCCTTTCAATTCTGTTGTTATTCTGTTGTTCAGTTATATTGACTTTCCAGGCACTTCCAAGAACATCTAACTTGTAGGCAGATTTAATCTCAAAGGTGTTTTTTTAAAATGTTCTTTTGATTCAGATTAAATAAAATAATCTAATTAGTGGGGTCAGACAGACAGGAAAAAAGAACAGACACAAAGTGTAAGATGTTTTGTAGCAATTGACAGTACTTATTTATCCGATATTGTACTGTATAAATATGAGCAGTTATGAGTTACAAAGATAGCTCAATATCAGAAGTAATAATAATATAATAAAACAGGGTTGGAAATTGTATGGCAGCATCTTTTCAAATGAACACACTTAATTCAAAGGCATAAGATTTCATGACTTTTAGTAAGGAAATGTGAGGTTGCTGGTGGCAGCTGCTGTCTTTGAACAAAACGTATTAATATTATTGGCCTGAAAAATGCTATCAAACTCCCACTGCGTTATTGCTACCCTGGCTCTCCTACAAATGTAGCTAAACCAGTAAATTTTCTTGGATGGATTGAACAGAGTTATAAACAGGAAAGGGAGGAGAAGGAAGATCAATGTGAATATAATATAGTCTACCCAAGTAGCAAGGGATGTGGTGGCTCAGTGGCTAAGACGCTGAGCTTGTTGATCAGAAAAATTGGCAGTTCTGCGGTTCGAATCCCTAGCTCTGTGTAATGGAGTGAGCTCCCATTACTTGTCCCAGCTTCTGACAACCCAGCAGTTCGAAACCATGTAAAATGCAAGTAGAAAAATAGGGACCACCTTGGTAGGAAGGTAACAGCGTTCTATGGACCTTCAGCATTTAGTCATGCTAGCCACATGACCACGGAGATATCTTTGGACAGTGCTGGCTCTTCGTCTTTGAAATGGAGATGAGCACCGCCCCCTAGAGTTGGGAACGGCTAGCACTTATGTGTGAAGGGAATTTTTACATTTGTTCCAGTAGCAATTTCCTCTGCCCCACTGAGTTTTAAAAAAACATGATAGAAGAATACTACCATATAAGTTGGAAAGAGAGAAGAGGGGAAAATAGATGAAGGTGGATAAGTGAATTACTGTTTATCAAACTTGGCAACTTCAACTTTACTAACTTCCTAGAGTTCTCCAGTCAGTCTATCCATGCTGGTTGGTTGGCTGGGGAATTCTGGGAGCAGAAGTCCATATATTTTAAAAGTTGCCAAATTTGAGAAAACAACAAGTTAGATAGACCAGCATGCAATAGATAGAACAATGAGGGATCCTAGCTGCTATCTGAGCTTCTTTGGTTTTCTGTAGTCATTTCATTATCTGAGCTTGGTAACATTGTCAATGCTAGTCAGTAGATCACCAAAGACCCCGTTTAAGTATTGCCCACAAGATCATACGCTGCAACGTCCTTCCGGTCAACGACTACTTCAGCTTCAACAGCAACAACACAAGAGCACGCAACAGATTCAAACTTAATATTAATCGCTCCAAACTTGACTGTAAAAAATATGACTTTAACAATCGAGTTGTTGAAGCGTGGAACTCATTACCAGACTCAATAGTGTCAACCCCCAACCCCCAACATTTCTCCCTTAGACTCTCCACGATTGACCTCTCCAGGTTCCTAAGAGGCCAGTAAGGGGCGTACATAAGTGCACTGATGTGCCTATCGTCCCCTGTCCAATTGTCTTTCCTTATCCCTTATATCATATATATTCTTTCCTTCCCATCTACTTCTCTTCTTTTACTTCCTATCTTTATATATATTACTTAATGTCTATTCTCTTTCATATGTATTGTATATTGGACAAAGAATAAATAAATAAATAAATAAATATATTCTTCTTTATAGATAGAACGGTATTTCCTAAGTCCTTTTCTTCATCACCCAAAATCACTGATCAAAAAGTCTCCGGTTTGATTGGGTAAAGGATTTGAATGTTGTCACCCCAAAGGAAAATTAATATTACCTCCTTTGGGAGAATTTACTTGGGAAGCACTGAGGTAGAGGACAGCAGAGGAAAATGACAGGCAGTGGCTTAGGAGGGCAGAAATAGGGGAACAGTATGTATGACTCCAAATCCCATCATTTATTTATTTTATTTGACTTCTATGCCACCCAACCCTAAAGGACTCAGGGCGGCTTACAACAATACAAAAATTACAAACAACAGCAGCAGTAAAAAGAAGTCAAGAAAAAAAATGAATTGCTAAAATCCTGATTAGAACTAAAGACAATTCGGTAGCATACATACAAGTCATTCAAACCAATTCAGACATATGGGCAAGCTAGTGGTTGAGTTAGGGCCCCCAGGCCACAGATCCCTGACCATAGATCAGAGGGCCACAAAAAGATAAATTGAGGAAGAGATAGAGAGCCACCAGTAAGGAGAAAAAGTGAAGAGCGCTAAATAAGATTTCCAAGATACGATATTTTAAAGGCGGAACAAGGCAGGGGGAGAAAGGTTGCAAAATTAATTGCAAAAGGAAGCAGAATATGTGAGAAGTTTTACCTGAATGTGGATCAGTTAATAACTCAAAAAAGATAATCAAAATCTAGGAAAATGACATATCAAGGGGATGGAGAAGGAATTACTATCTGTATTAATTTGTGGTTTGCAATAAGACTTGACCAGGTCTCACAAAAGTGAGTAAACTTCCTCTTAGCAACAAGTCCCAGAGTCCCCGGAGAGGGGCGGCATACAAATCTAAATAATAAATAAATAACAAATAAATAAATAGTACTGTGTTCAGTTCTGGAGACCTCACCTACAAAAAGATATTGACAAAATTGAACGGGTCCAAAGATGGGCTACAAGAATGGTGGAAGGTCTTAAACATAAAACGTATCAGGAAAGACTTAATGAACTCAATCTGTATAGTCTGGAGGACAGAAGGAAAAGGGGAGACATGATCGAAACATTTAAATATGTTAAATGGTTAAATAAGGTCCAGGAGGGAAGTATTTTTAATAGGAAAGTGAACACAAGAACAAGGGGACACAATCTGAAGTTAGTTGGGGGAAAGATCAAAAGAGTAGTAGATTACTGAAAGAGTAGTAGATCCTTGGAACAAACTTCCAGCAGACGTGGTAGATAAATCCACAGTAACTGAATTTAAGCATGCCTGAGATAAACATATATCCATCCTAAGATAAAATACAGAAAATAGTATAAGGGCAGACTAGATGGACCATGAGGTCTTTTTCTGCCATTAGTCTTCTATATTTCTATGTTTCTAATAATAGATCTGGTAATAACAGTCCACAACTCTCCATTGATGACAGTAACTTGCTGCTTGTATCCTTAAGATTTTTATTAATATTGATTGTTTCCTCATTGCTTATTTGACTCCTATAATCATTAAGTGTTGTATTTCATGATTCTTGACAAATGTATATTTTCTTTATGTATACTGAGAGCATATGCACCAAGACAAATTCCTTGTATGCAGGGATGGGCAGCAGGACGGGGCGGAACACAGTTCCACCGGTGGAAATGAAGATGTGTGCACAGCTCCAGCTGACCGGTGGCAGTCACTTCCTGGATTGCCGGGCTCGGCTCAGCTCTCCTTTTCCCCCCTGCTGCTGCTGCTGTGTTTGCGCTCCTTGCTTTTTTCCTCTTTCCTCCTTCCTGGCCTTGGATGAGCTTCCCTCTCTCCTGCCGGGCTCCCCATCAGCCTCACGCAACCACCTCCTGCCTGAGGTGTAAGCAGAAGGCGTGGGTGGAAGAAAGAAAGAAAGAAAGAAAGAAAATGGATAAGATTGCAGTTGTAGTCTCATTATTTGGCCAAATCAATTTAGCCAGAATTGCTTTCCAGGGTGATCTGACCCCCTTAAACAAATGTATACTCGCCGCTGCCCGCATTTATGCTTCTGGCAGCACCCGTTCGCCTAGCTACCCAGCCTGAGGCAGGGGGGTGGGCAAACCAGGACGGAGAGCGCAGGAAATGCGAAGCAAATTGTCACCCTAGCAAGCGACACTGATAAGGTTGTAAGTCAAGGACTTAACAGTTCACTTGAACGATGATGATCGTTCAAGCCACTCCCACCTGGCCACATGGTCGGCTTCCTTTGTCCCTGGTGTGATCACGCTCCTTTAGACAGGTAACCATGGAGGAGCTGTTTAGGGATGCGATTGTCTGGCATCCTAGCAACATGACCTGCCCAGTATGTCTGGGCTTTCATCAGCAGGGTGGGAATTGATGGCAGGCCTGCTCCGGAGAGGACCTCAGTGTCCGGCACCTTATCCTGCCACCAGATCCTCAGAAATCTACGGAGGCAGGTCATGTGGAAGTGGTTCAATTGCCTAGTTAGCATGTCTCCTGTATACAGTCCAAGTCTCACTGGCATACGACAGGGTAGTTAGTACTACTCCCAAGGAACTGTTCTGGAAGGCATCTGACAGCATGACTGAAAACATTATACTGAACAAGATCGGTGCCCACACATGCCCTTGCTTGATGACATTTGTGACAGAAAAGGCCTCTGAAGCTTCTCCATTGTCAAGCACATGGGCGATTATACCGTCGTAAAATTGATGTACCATCAGGATGAAGGAGCTTTGTAGCAAGGCTTATTCCACATTGGTCCCACGCGTTGGTGGTGAATCTGCCAAATGCAAAGCTAGCTTTGGCGATTCTGCAGTTGACCTCAAAGTCAATTGTCACTGCACGGGAGAGGGTGCTGCCAAGGTATGTAAATTGGTCCACTGCTTGTAGCTTTTGTTCCTCTGCTGTGATGGTGGGCTCTTGGTATTTGGCTTTCAGAGCTGGCTGATGCATCACTTTGGTCTTCTTTATGTTGATAAGGAGACCAAAATTGTCGCATGCTGCTGAAAAATTATCCTCACTGGCTTGTATTTCCTGCTCTGATCCAGGACTCAGGGCACAGTCGTCAACAAAGAGGAGGTCACATAGCACAGTCTCCTTTATCTTGGTGACAGCCTGGAGTCGCAGATTGAACAGTTTCCCATTGGTCCTGTATCTCAGGCTAACTCCCAAGGAACTGTTCTGGAAGGCATCTGACAGCATGACTGAAAACATTATACTGAACAAGATTGATGCCAACAGGCACTCTTGTTTGACACCATTTGTGACGGAAAAGGCCTCTTAAGCTTCTCCATTGTCCAGCACATGGGCCATCATACCATCGTGAAATTGATGTACCATCAGGATGAATTTATCAGGGGACCCAGATTTTGACATGATGCGCCACAGGCCTTCACGACTGACAGTGCCAAAAGCCTTAGTGAGATCCATGAAGGTGGTGTACAATTTACGATTGTGCTCTAACGCTTCTCTTGGAGCTGTCAGGCTGCAAAGATCATGTCCACAGTACCACACTTTTTGCGGAAACTGCACTGTGCTTCAGGTAATAGAACCTGTTCCAGGTGGTCAGTCAGGCGGTTCAGCAACACTTGTGCAAGGTTCTTGCTTGCAATGGAAAGCAGTGATATTCCTCTATGATTATCACAGACTTGTTGCTTCCCTTTCCTCTTGTAGAGGTGTATGATAGACACATCTTTCAGTACCTGAGGAATGGTTTCTTGATTCCAGAAAGACTGAAACAGCTGAGTGAGTTTGTCGGCAAGCACCGCACCACCAGTCTACGGAGAGGGGCGGCATACAAATCTAATAAATAAATAAATAAATAAATCCTTATAGATCTCTGCTGGTATCGTCGATCCACAGCTGACATTGCAACATCATCTTTCGGCTGTGGCGAGGGGGGCGTCTGCCCAGGTTCGCCTGGTGCACCAGTTGCGGCCGTATTTGGACAGGGAGTCACTGCTCACAGTCGCTCATGCCTTCATCACCTAGAGGTTCGATTACTGCAATGCTCTCTACAGGGGGCTACCTTTGAAAAGTGTTTGGAAACTTCAGATCGTGCAGAACGCAGCTGCGGGAGCCATCGTGGGGCTTCCAAGATTCGCTCACGTTTCTTCAACACTCCGTGGCCTGCATTGGCTGCCGATCAGTTTCCGGTCACAATTCAAAGTGTTGGTCATGACCTTTAAAGCCCTACATGGCATTGGACCAGACTACCTCCGGAACCGCCTGCTACCACACGAATCCCAGCGACCGATAAGGTCCCACAGAGTTGGCCTTTTCCGGGTCCCTTCGACTAAACAATGTCGTTTGGTGGGCCCCAGGGGAAGAGCCTTCTCTGTGGCAGCCCTAGCCCTCTGGAACCAACTCCACCCGGAGATTAGAACTGCCCCCACCCTCCCTGTCTTTCGTAAACTACTCAAGAATCACTTATACCGCCAGGCATGGGGGAGTTGAGATATTCCTTCCCTCTAGGCCATTACAATTTATGCATGGTATGTTTGTGTGTATGTTTGGTTGTATAATAAGGGTTTTTAGTTGTTTTAGTATTGGATTGTTACATGCTGTTTTTATCATGGTTGTTAGCCGCCCCGAGTCTACGGAGAGGGGCAGCATACAAATCCAATAAATAATAATAATAATAATAATAATAATAATAATAATAATAATCGTATCAAATCCTGAAGCCTTGCCACTGGATGCTGGTTGATTGCCTGTAGGGTTTCAGTCTTTGATGTTGGGGAGTCCAAACTGTGGTTGATATCCACCTGGGGCATTCTGGTGATCGCTGGTCACGCGGAGCTGCTCAAACAACCACACCAGTAGCAGCGGCAACAGGGAACCCTTGCCTGGATGGATGGACAGATGGATGAATGGACCGATGGACGGATGGATAGATGGACAGATGCAGGAGTGGGCTACTGCCCCAACAGGGCTGGAACGGAGTGGGGTAGGGAAAATGGAGCTCCACCCAAGAGCACCCAATTTGCACTGAAAGATGTTGAAAGAAAATGCATAAGCCACACTCACAGTGTAGTAGTAAAAAAATTGGTAGCTGTTCTGGTACAAGCTCACCAATAGGAATACACAAATGTGATCACATGTAGAACTACATTACCCAGAGTGCAATTTCACTACATTTCCCCTAATGCAATATCCAACTATCTCTGTCTCTGGGGACAGCACAGTAGCCCTTCACTGGACAGATGGATGGATGATAGATAGATGATAGACAGACAGACAGACAGTCAGACAGAAGAGAGAGAGAGAGAGATTTTAATTGCAATAATAAAAACTAATACAAATGAAGCTGGCTGGGGAATTTTGTGAGATGTCCACCAGTCTTAAAGTTGGTAATGTTGAGAAACCCTGCTCCAGAGTATTCTTTTAAAAATGCTTTAAAAATGTATACCATGAGTACTGTATACATTTGTTTAAGGGGGTAAGGTCACCCTTGAAAGCAATTCTGGCTAAATTGATTTGGCCAAAATAATGAGACTACAACTGCAATCTTATTCATTATCTTTCTTTCTTTCTTTCTTTCTTTCTTTCTTTCTTTCTTTCTTTCTTCTTTCTTTCTTTCTTTCTGTTCTTTCTTTCTGTCTGTCTGTTCTTTCTTTCTTTCTGTCTGTTCTTTCTTTCTTTCTTTTTCTTTCTTTCTTTCTTTCTTTCTTTCTCTCTCTCTCTCTCTCTCTCTCCCTCCCTCCCTCTCCTCCCCCTCCTCTTTCTCTCTCTCTCACACACACATTTTTAAAAACAAAATGACGCACAATGGAAGGATTTGAACTTGGAAGTGATGTTTAGCCAGCCAGGTTGCTGATAAAGAGGAAAGCGTGCTGGGTGGATCTGCATGGTTTGAATGGGATCAGCCTTCAGGTTCCTTGGCAACGACCACCACCATTTCCCAATTGAAATATCAAGAGTTTCCTTGCTAAGAGCTTGCTTCTAACCACACCCCTCGCTATGAACATTCCTCTTTCAATCTTTGCATAGAGAGGTTAGTAAACTAATAAATCAAATCAAATCAAATCAAATTGTTCTAGTATTTGAAGCAGAACAAAGTAGAAGATCGTGAATTCTAGTTCTAGGTATGTTTACCTCCTTGAGTTATTTATAAGATTAATAGAAGTGGAATATCTGCCTGCCTGCCTGCCTGCCTGCCTGCCTGCCTGCCTGCCTGCCTGCCTGCCTGCCTGCCTGCCTGCCTGCCTGCCTGCCTGCCTGCCTGCCTGCCTGCCTGCCTGCCTGCCTGCCTACCTACCTACCTACCTACCTACCTACCTATCTATCTATCTATCTATCTATCTATCTATCTATCTATCTATCTCTCTATCTATCTGCTAACTGCCCAGAAACTTAATGCTGCTAACTACCTCCACAGGTGAATCATTAATACGTAGAAAGAACAGTCTGTTGCTGTATATATTGATCATTGTTGCTGTCAATGACTACTTCAGCTTCAACCGCAACAACACAAGAGCACGCAACAGATTCAAACTTAATATTAACTGCTGCAAACTTGACTGTAAAAAATATGACTTTAACAATCGAGTTGTCGAAGCGTGGAACTCGTTACCGGACTCAATAGTGTCAACCCCTAACCCCCAACATTTCTCCCTTAGACTATCCACATTTGACCTCTCCAGGTTCCTAAGAGGTCAGTAAGGGGCGTACATAAGTGCACCGGTGTGCCTTTCGTCCCTTGTCCAATTGTCTTTCCTTTATCTCATATATCATATATATTTTCTTCCTTTCATATATCTTCTCCTCTATCTTATATTTTTCTTTATATATAATATCTCATGTCTATTCTCTTCTATGTATTGTGTATTGGACAAAATAAAAATAAATAAATAAATAAATAAATAAATAAATAAATAAAAGCAGACCAGCAATTCCAGATTTAACCAATGCTGGATGACTACTTTAGTTTGATTGAATTTAGCTTATTTGATTGGATACGGTCGCCTTCTCTGGACAACCTTGCTTCAACAGAGTCGGCTGGGGCGAGTCCATCTGAGGTCTGGCCTTTTGAATGTGAGCCAAGAAGACAGGAAGGGTTGGGGGGGGAACTCTGTTGGAGGAGAGAGGGGCAAGACAGAAACCTTGTTTGTATGTATACATAGGTGCGGGGCATTGGCCAGGCCTCTCAGTTTTCTACGGAAATGGCATTGAAAGAGAGATTCTCTGTATTACTTGCTGTATTTGGAACGAGCTCAGCAGGCAAAGGAACAGCCTTGAAGGATGGCTAGGATTGGAGAGAAGATGCTTTCTCAAGAAAGGAAGCTTCTTTTGAACGAGAACTAGTTTTGATGGAGCCAGCTTGGCTGTGGTGAAGGTGGCAGACTAAAAACCAGGTGACTGTGAGTTCTAGCACCACCTTAGGCGTGGGAAAAAAAGATTGGATGACTTTGGGAATCCTCAATCTGAGTATTGTATTGGCAGTTCTGTGTTAGCAAATACTTCAGAAGAGAAGGATTTAGGGGTAGTGATTTCTGACAGTCTCAAAATGGGTGAACAGTGCAGTCAGGCGGTAGGGAAAGCAAGTAGGATGCTTGGCTGCATAGCTAGAGGTATAACAAGCAGGAAGAGGGAGATTATGATCCCGCTATATAGAGCACTGGTGAGACCACATTTGGAATACTGTGTTCAGTTCTGGAGACCTCACCTACAAAAAGATATTGACAAAATTGAACGGGTCCAAAGACGGGCTACAAGAATGGTGGAAGGTCTTAAGCATAAAATGTATCAGGAAAGACTTAATGAACTCAATCTGTATAGTCTGGAGGACAGAAGGAAAAGGGGGGACATGATCGAAACATTTAACTATGTGAAAGGGTTAAATAAGGTTCAGGAGGGAAGTGTTTTTAATAGGAAAGTGAACACAAGAACAAGGGGACACAATCTGAAGTTAGTTGGGGGAAAGATCAAAAGCAACATGAGAAAATATTATTTTACTGAAAGAGTAGTAGATCCTTGGAACAAACTTCCAGCAGACGTGGTAGATAAATCCACAGTAACTGAATTTAAACATGCCTGGGATAAACATATATCCATCCTAAGATAAAATACAGAAAATAGTATAAGGGCAGACTAGATGGACCATGAGGTCTTTTTCTGCCGTCAGTCTTCTATGTTTCTATGTTTCTATCACTCTCCTTCAATCCAGCACATCTCATCGGGTTATTGTTGTGGGTAACATAGGAGAAGGAAGGAGTACTATGTGTACCATGTTTTGCAGGGAGACGGAACCGACTAGGTGGTTCCGCCCCAAACGCCTGATGGACCTAGAGGGCTTTCAGAGGGCGTTTGGGATTCTACCAGATTCACTCGTTCACAGTTCGGCAGAGTCTCTTGCCGTGACCTGGAATAGGGCTGCGACGGAGGCTCTTGACCGGATTGCGCTGTAGCGACCTCTCTGTGGCACTAGACCCCGGAGAGCTCCTTGGTTCACCGCAGAACTCCAGGAGTTGAAACGCCAGAAGAGACGTCTAGAGAAGTGGTGGAGGAAAAGTAAATCCGAGTCCGATCGAACACTTGTAAGAACTCATATTAAGACTTATAAAGTGGTGCTCAAGGTGGCAAGATGCGCATACCATGCCGCCTTGATTGCATCAGCAGAATCTCGACCCGCCACTCTGTTTAGGGTGACCCGCTCCTTTCTTAACCAGGGGGGAGTTGGAGAGCGCTTGCAGAGCAGTGCTGAGGATTTTAATACGTTTTTTGCTGATAAAATTGCTCGGATCTGGATGGACCTTGACTCCGATTGGATAGCAGGGTCGGCTGACAATAAGTCAGTCAAGGTGACTGGAGCCTGTCCTTGTCCAACTGTCTGGGAGGAGTTTGATCTGGTGACACCTGATGAAGTGGACAAGGCCGTTGGAGCTCTGAGTTCTGCCACCTGTTTACTGGATCCATGTCCCTCTTGGCTGGTTTTGGCCAGCAGAGAGGTGACCCGGAGCTTGGACCAGGAGATTGTCAATGCTTCTTTGAGGAGGGGGTCCTTTCCAGCTCCCTACAAGGAGGCCCTTGTGTGGCCACTCCTCAAGAAGCCTTCCCTGGGCCCAGCCATACTTAACAACTATCGTCCAGTCTCCAACCTTCCCTTTATGAGGAAGGTTGTCGAGAAGGTGGTGGCACTCCAGCTCCAGTGGTCCTTGGAAGAAGCCGATTATCTAGGCCCTCAACAGTCAGGATTCAGGCCCGGTTACAGCACGGAAACTGCTTTGGTCGCTCTGATGGATGATCTCTGGCAGGCCTGGGACAGGGGTTTATCCTCTGTTCTGGTGCTTCTTGACCTCTCAGCGGCTTTCAATACCATTGACCATGGTATCCTTCTTCACCAACTGGAGGGGTTGGGAGTGGGAGGCACTGCTCTTCAGTGGTTCTCCTCCTACCTCTCCGGTCTGTCGCAGTCAGTGTTAGTGGGGGGTTAGAGGTCAACTTCTAGGTCTCTCCCTTGTGGGGTGCCTCAGGGGTCGGTCCTCTCCCACTTACTATTTAACATCTACATGAAACCGCTGGGTGAGATCATCCAAGGGCATGGGGTGAGGTATCATCAATATGCTGATGATACCCAGTTATACATCTCCACCCTGTGTCCAGAAGCAGAAATTCGTTGAGTCTGCCCCATTTTTACGATTTTTCTTGCCCCATTTGTTGAGTGCAATCATTTGCAGTTATAATAATAATAATAATAATAATAATAATAATAATAATAATAGGATTTGTATGCTGTCCCTCTCTGTGGACTCGGGGCGGCTCATAACATGTCAACAATAAAACATGTACAAAATACAATTGGATGCAATTAATATAAATAGTTAGTCTAACACATTATAAAAGTTAAATATCAAAAATCATTCACTCAAATACAACCCAAGCATACTAAGCATTCAGTGGCCAGAGGCTGGGATCTAATGACTCCAAATCTGGTGGTATAAATAAGTTTGTAATTTCTTATGAAAGGCAAAGAAGGCTGGGGCAGTACGAATCTCTGGGGGAACTGATTCCAGCGGGCCGGGCTCCCCACAGAGAACGCTCTTTGCCTAGGCCCCACCAAGTGACATTGTCTAATTGACGGGACCTGGAGAAAGCCAACTCTGTGGGACCTAACCGGATGCTGGGATTCATGTGACAGAAGTTGTTAAATTAATAACACAATTGTTAGGTAAACCTGGCTTCCCCATTGATTTTGCTTGTCAGAAGGTTCACAAAAGTGTATCACATGATTCTGGGACACTGCAACTGTCATAAACATGAACCAAAAATCACATGACTTGGAGCCAAATGCGCGCACAGCCCTTCCAGGGAGGCGTTGAGCTTCTACCCTTTGATTTTGGAGGCGGCCTCTCCCGCAGCTGCAGCACCCCGCCCGGCTGGAGTTTCCCTGGCAGCGGCAGCAGGTGAGTTTTGGGGCCTGGCAGCGGGTGTCCCAGCTGCCTAACCTCCATCCCGGCCCAGCCAGCGGGCCAGTGCCAGCCCCACGCCCATGCCCAGCGCAGCGCAGCGTCAATCAATTCACTAATTGAGGAGTACCTGTATACGTTTAAGAGCTATTGCTATTGCTATCCAGAGAGCACCAAGTTGCCTGTCTCTGCTATAAATACTTAAAGTTGGCGGGGATGGATTCTTATTGTTTGTTTGTATTTATTTATTTGTTTATTTGTTTATTTGTTTATTTGTTTATTTGTTTATTTGTTTATTTGTTTATTTGTTTATTTGTTTATTTGTTTGTTTGTTTGTTTGTTTGTTTGTTTGTTTATTCGTTCGTTCGTTCGTTCGTTCGTTCGTTCGTTCATTCATTCATTCATTCATTCATTCATTTATTTATTTATTGGATTTGTATGCCGCCCCTCTCCGTAGACCCGGGGCGGCTAACAACAATGATAAAAACAGCATGTAACAATCCAATCCAATACTAAAATAACTAAAAAAAAAACTTATTATAAAAACCAAACATACATACAGACATACCATGCATAAATTGTAAAGGCCTAGGAGGAAAGAATATCTCAGTTCCCCCATGCCTGACGGCAGAGGTGGGTTTTAAGAAGTTTACGAAAGGCGAGGAGGGTGGGGGCAATTCTAATCTCTGGGAGGGAGTCGGTTCCAAAGGGCCGGGGCCGCCACAGAGAAGGCTCTTCCCCTGGGTCCCGCAGTAATTTAGGAATATTGCTCGTTCCTATCGTCTTCTGCATCATGGAGGTTGCTGGCTTGCAAGAATATGCGGAATTTAGACATATACGATGTCCACGGCTCCGTATCAGGATTGTAGAAAGCGGGTGCCTGAGCCATAACCGAGTTCATGTTGCTCGGCGGCAGTTCGACCTCCTCACCGCCACTGTAAAATCAGTGCACTGGAGACAGCTTCAGTTGCAGAACGATTTATTCATAGTAAGGAGTGTATCAATCAATAACCTCTCGGTGACTCCGAAATCCCAACAAGGGCAACGGCTAGTCCGTATCCCGTTTTTTAACGCGGGAACTACTTTAGATAGCTGTTCAGTTTTGGCGGCATTCAGGCTAGTCGCGTCTGAGCCAATCAGCAACTTGCTTACTTTCTCTCAGTCAGACATAACACTATTCATCTCCCCTAACACAATTTTTCCACTCACATATTTCTTCTCTAACTAAGCCTTCTTGAAAGCCATCTGTGGCAACGACTATCAGAGCAAATTCCATACATTGATTTGACATGGGCTCAGTAAATAGTTTACTTTTTGTTTGTGCAAACTATCATCCCCATCAGTTATGGATCATGTGCCAAGTTTTTTTTTAATGTTATGCATGACAAAAGATAGATTTTTCTTTCCTTGCACGCTCTTCGTAACTTCCCCCAAAGCCCAGATCACATCATCCTCTGGTCAGGCTGAAAAAACAGCAAGGATCTTTTCAAAGAATGGAATGCACATATTTCCTCATTAAAATGAAAGTTGTAATATAAATACAACTTGTGTGATAAAAATGCTATTTCATGGGCTATTAAAAAAAAAAATTGTGGCCTTAATAAACTGGTTATATCCTATGGGGAGTGTAAGATTTAATTTTTCCTCAATTCAATCCAGTCCTGGTCAATTTCACTATTCCTAATGTTATGAGAAGATGAAGGGGAAAAAAATTATATAGACAAATCCAGAGGATTTGTACAATCATACTAATCAGTTTAAGATGCGGTTTTGGAAAATGTTAGCCACACAGGGAGAATTTTCCCCAAGAATGTCATTTCGTGGGCCTGAACTCTCCTCCTCACTTCACTCCAGTGATCACACATAAACTACTAACATGGACACACATGTTTGTGGTAAAAGTCACAACCCCCAGGGAAAAGAGCCTGTGAGGCAGGACTAAAGCAAATATCAGTGACAATTAAAAAAAAATTATGCCTGTTTGTTTGTTTGCTTGCTTGTTTGTTTCTTTATATTTATTTGTAAAATTCATTAGCCAAATATTTGGTTAATATTCCAAAATTTGTTACATAAATCTATGTGTGTTAGCTGCCTTGAGTTACTTATACAAATTCATTCATTCATTCATTCATTCTTTCTTTCTTTCTTTCTTTCTTTCATTCATTCATTCATTCTTTCATTCATACATTCATTCATTCATTCATTCATTCTTTCTTTCTTTCTTTCTTTCTTTCTTTCTTTCATTCATTCATTCTTTCTTTCTTTCTTTCTTTTATTCATTCATTCATTCTTTCTTTCTTTTTTTCTTTCTTTCTTTCATTCATTCATTCTTTCTTTCTTTCTTTCTTTCTTTCATTCTTTCTTTCTTTCATTCATTCTTTCTTTCTTTCATTCATTCATTCATTCTTTCATTCATTCTTTCTTTTGTTCATTCATTCTTTTTTTCTTTCATTCATTCATTCATTCATTTCACTTTTATCCTGCTTTTATAAGTAACCCTTTCCTCCTTTTAAACCCGCAACAACGATCCTGTGAGGTGGGTAGGGCTGAGAGAAAACAACTGGCCCAAAGTCACCCAGCCAACTTTCATGTCTAAGGCAGGACTAGAACTCAAAAGTCCCTGGTTTTTAGGCCAACACCTTAACCTTTAGACCAAACTGTCTCCCTTATTTAAATAAATAAATATTTACATTAAAATAAATAAGTAACTTTTTTGCTGCCTTGTGATATTTATAAAGTAACAAAGGTGGGATAAAAGAAATCTAATGCGTTTCAAAAATTCCTACTTCTCACTCAAAATAGAATAGAATTAGAATAGAATAGAAGAATAGAATAGAATATAATTTTTTATTGGCCAAGTGTGATTGGACACACAAGGAATTTGTCTTGGTGCAGATGCTCTCAGCGTACATAAAAGAAAAAGATACATTTGTCAAGAATTATGTGGTACAACACTTAATGATTGTCATAGGGGTCAAATAAGCAATGGGGAAACAATCAATATTAATAAAAATCTTAGGATACAAGCAACAAGTTACAGTCATACAGTCCTACGTGGGATGAAAAGGATGATAGGAATGATGAGAAAAACTAGTAGAATAGAAGTGCAGATTTAGTAAAGTCTGACAGTGTTGAGGGAATTATTTGTTTAGTAGAGTGATGGTGTCGGAAAAAAACTGTTCTTGTGTCTAGTTGTCTTGGTGTGCAGTGCTCTGTAGTGACGTTTTGAGGGTAGGAGTTGAAACAGTTTATGTCCAGGATGTGAGGGGTCAGTAAATATTTTCCCTGCCCTCTTTTTGACTCGTGCAGTACAGTATACAGGTCCTCAATGGAAGGCAGGTTGGCAGCAATTGTTTTTTCTGCAGTTCTGATTGTCCTCTGAAGTCTGTGTCGGTCCTGTTGGGTTGCAGCACCAAACCAGACAGTTATAGAGGTGCAGATGACAGACTCAATGATTCCTCTGTAAGGGGATTTAATGCCAGCTGAGAGTTATTTTAGTACTTTCAAGTTTCTCCACAGACCCCCACTAACTACTAGGCCAGGGGTCCCCAAACTTGGCAATTTTAAGACTTGTGGACTTCAATTCCCAGAACTGAAGGTCTTCAATTCAATACAGATTTAAGACCTGTGGACTTCAATGCCCAGAACTGAAGGTCTTCAATTCAAAACAGATTTAAGACCTGTGGACTTCAATGCCCAGAACTGAAGGTATTCAATTCAAAACAGATTTAAGACCTGTGGACTTCAATTCCCAGAACTGAAGGTCTTCAATTCTTCCATTCAATACAGAAGTCTTCAAACTTGGCAACTTTAAGACTTGTGGACTTCAATGCCCAGAATTCACCAGCGACTGGAGAATTCTGGGCATTGAAGTCCACAAGTCTTAAAGTTGCCAAGTTTGAAGACCTCTGTACTAGGCCATTTATTTTAATGGAGAACTATGGGGGAGGGGAGATGAAGGAAAAAGTACTGCATATACAACCCTCGGTTATGCTATATTTTATGAGATTGAACTCATTTATAAATTTATGAAAGCATGCTGGGTCTTGCTAAGAACAGCTGAGGTCTTTAAAGAGAAAGGTGTAAAGGTCACACTTTTTCCTTTTCCTTTTGGGAGAAGGATGAGAAGTGTCCTAAATTCAGTTTAAAACTGAGAGAGGGAGAGAGGGAGGGGAGAGAGAGAGGGAAGGAGAGTGAAAGCTCGATTACTGCAACACTCTCTACATGGGGCTACCTTTGAAAAGTGTTTGGAAACTTCAGATCGTGCAGAACGCAGCCGCGAGAACTATCATGGGGCTTCCCAAATTCGCCCATGTTTCGACAACACTCTGTGGTCTGCACTGGCTGCCGATCAGTTTCCGGTCACAATTCAAAGTGTTGGTAATGACCTTTAAAGCCCTACATGGCATTGGACCCAAATAACTCCGGAACTGCCTTCTACCACACAAAAATCCCAGCGGCCGATAAGGTCCCACAGAGTTGGCCTTCTCCGGGTCCCGTCGACCAAACAATGTCGTTTGGCGGTCCCCAGGGTAAGAACCTTCTCTGTGGTGGCCCCAGCCCTCTGGAATCAACTCCCCCCGGAGATTAGAATGGCCCCCACCCTCCTTGTCTTTTGCAAATTACTCAAGACCCACCTATATCGCCAGGCATGGGGGAACTGAGACATCTCCCCCAGGCTTTTATATTTTATGCTTGGTATGTATGTGTTGTATGGTTTTAATTGCTGGGGTTTTATATATCTTTTCTTTTAATATTAGATTTGTGTCACTGTTATATTGTTTTTATTATTGTTGTGAGCCGTCCCAAGTCTTCGGAGAGGGGCGGCATATAAATCTAAATTATTATTATTATTATTATTATTATTATTATTATTATTATTATTATTATCTAATATGATTTGATTGCTTATTATTACCCAGACTATCATTACGTGTTGTAGCAATAGCAATAGCATTTAGACTTATAGACGAGTTCGTAGTGCTTTTACAACCCTCTCTAAGCCTTTTACAGAATCAGCATATTGCTCCCAACAATCTGGATCCTCATTTTACCCACCTTGGAAGGATGGAAGGCTGAGTCAACCTTGAGCCCATAGTGAGATCTGAACTGCTGAACTACAGCTAGCAGTTAGCTGAAGTAGCCAGTAGTGCTGCACTCTAACCACTGCGCCACCCTCAGCTCTTGTACCTTATAATATATTTTCTTTCATGTACACTGAGGGCCTATGCACCAAAGACAAATTCCTTGTGTGTCCAATCACACTGGGCCAATAAAGAATTCTGTTCTATATTCTATTCTATCGGCGTGGAATCCAGATTGAAGCTGGGTTCGCTTTGATCTGAAGGGCAGCCTTAGCGTTGACTGTTTATGAGCTCTTAATCAAGAGAGCTCTGTTTTCCTGAGTCAAAGAACTGCTTACAGCCGAATTAAGATGGACTGCCTGTTTAATTTGGATCCGGGAATCCATGCTTTTGCGCATATTGCTTGGATAAACACAAGATTTTGTTTTGCTTCCAAGTGATGGGGCAGGAAGCCCAAAGCAAAAATGGGGTACTTGACAGCGTTGCTGGAAGATTACAAGATGCAGGCCAATGACCGCCGATACGCACTGGTGTGCGTAAATATGGAGGTAGCATTAATCACAACATTCTGGCCACCACCGTGACTTTTTCTGACCATACTTTGTAAACAGTCCTGGTCAAAGAATTGGAACCTGTTTCGTTGGTGGTTTCTTAAAAAAAATTGTGCACTCTTGTTCTTGTTCTTCTTTTGTTTTAATTAAAAAAATATTATTTTTTCTCCACAGTTTTCATACACACATCAATGCACATAACTTAGAATATATCAATAATATAAACAATTATACATTTTTTAATGTATTTTTTCTGTTTAAGCCATTTGTACCAACTTTCCCATACTTTGTAAAATTCGGATTTGTCTTTTTCCAAAGTCATTTTATACATTTTTAGGCGCTGCTAAAGATTTTATGTATTTTATGATCGAAACGTTTAAATATGTTAAAGGGTTAAATAAGGTCCCGGAGGGAAGTGTTTTTAATAGGAAAGTGAACACAAGAACAAGGGGACACAATCTGAAGTTAGTTGGGGGAAAGATCAAAAGCAACGTGAGAAAATATTATTTTACTGAAAGAGTAGTAGATCCTTGGAACAAACTTCCAGCAGACGTGGTTGGTAAATCCACAGTAACTGAATTTAAACATGCCTGGGATAAACATATATCCATCCTAAGATAAAATACAGGAAATAGTATAAGGGCAGACTAGATGGACTATGAGGTCTTTTTCTGCCGTCAGTCTTCTATGTTTCTATGTTTCTATTATGTAGCTCAATAATAGCCATCTATTGACATGTATACATAATATGAGTTTTTTTTACTGTAGGATTATGTAACCATGTACAGTAATGGTTTGCAAGATACTTTTCCCTTTTAGGTCTTAGAACTGAAACCCCACCTCTGCCGTCAGGCATGGGGGAACTGAGACATCTCCCCTTGTCTATGTAGCTGTATGTATGATATGTTTGTGCGTATGCTTTTTTATATACTGGGGTTTTTAGGCTTTTTAATGTAAAATTGTTATTTGAAACTTTAATATTAGATTTATTACTGTATACTGTACTGTTTTTATCACTGCTGTGAGCCGCCCCGAGTCTGTGGAGAGGGGCAGCATACAAATCTAATTTGTATTTGTATTTGTATTTATTAGATTTGTATGCCGCCCCTCTCCGAAGACTTGGGGCGGCTAACAACAATATTAAAAGACAATGTAAACAAATCTAATATTAAAAAACAATCTAAAAAACCCCAATTTAAAGAACCACTCATACATACAAGCATACCATGTATAAATTCTATAAGCCTAGGGGGAAGGGAAATTTCAATTCCCCCATGCCTGACGACAGAGGTGGGTTTTAAGGAGCTTGCGAAAGGCAAGGAGGGTGGGGGCAACTCTGATATCTGGGGGGAGCTTGTTCCAGAGGGTTGGGGCCGCCACAGAGAAGGCTCTTCTCCTGGGTCCCGCCAAACGACATTGCTTAGTCGACGGGACCTGGAGAAGGCCAACTCTGTGGGACCTAATCAGTCGCTGGGATTCGTGTGGCAGAAGGCGGTCCTGGAGATATTCTGGTCCGATGCCATGAAGGGCTTTATAGGTCATAACCAACACTTTGAATTGTGACCGGAAACTGATCGGCAACCAATGCAGACTGCGGAGTGTTGGTGTAACATGGGTATATTTGGGAAAGCCCATGATTGCTCTCGCAGCTGTATTCTGCACGATCTGAAGTTTCCGAACACTTTTCAAAGGTAGCCCCATGTAGAGAGCGTTGCAGTAGTCGAGCCTCAAGGTGATGAGGGCATGAGTGACTGTGAGCAGTGACTCCCGGTCCAAATAGGGCCGCAACTGGTGCACCAGGCGAACCTGGGCGAATGGCCCCCTTGCCACAGCTGAAAGATGTTTCTCTAATGTGAGCTGTGGATCGAGGAGGACGCCCAAGTTGCAGACCCTCTCTGAGGGGGTCAATGATTCTCCCCCCAGGGTATTGGACGGACAGATGGAATTGTCCCTGGGAGGCAAGACCCACAGCCACTCCGTCTTGTCTGGATTGAGTTTGAGTTTGTTGACACCCATCCAGGCCCCAACAGCCCCCAGGCACCGGCACATCATTTCCACTCTTTATCCTAATATTCAGTATGGTGGATTGCCATGCCCACATCAAGCCAGCTTAGATAGCATTAGAAGGGAATATTGCTAGGGATTTGGAACTGGGAGGTGATAGAAAACTCCTCATACCGATGAAAGCCAAAATATTTCTTAAGTCTGGTTTTTACAGAACAAATGCAGACCCATAATACTAAAGCAGAATTTTGGCTCCCTGAAACAAGTTGGTCCTTGTATTTTCCCATGTTTATTTATTTTATTTATTTATTCATTTGTCCAATACATAAATACATAGGAAGAAAAATAGACATGTAGTAATATATATAAGGGTAAAGTGAACTTAGAGGAGAGGATATATGAAAGAAAGAAAATATATATGAAAAGCGAGAGAAAGGAAAGACAATTGGACAGGGGATGAAAGGCACACCGGTGCACTTATGTACGCCCCTTACTGGCCTCTTAGGAACCTGGAGAGGTCAATTGTGGATAGTTTAAGGGAGAAATGTTGGGGGTTAGGGGTTGAGATGATTGAGTCCGGTAATGAGTTCCACGCTTCGATAACTCGATTGTTGAAATCATATTTTTACAGTCAAGTTTGGAGCGGTTCGTATTAAGTTTGAATCTGTTGTGTGCTCTTGTGTTATTGTGGTTGAAGCTGAAGTAGTCATTGACCGGTAGGACGTTGCAGCATATGATCTTGTGGGCAATACTCAAGTCGTGTTTTAGGCGCCGTAGTTCTAGGCTATCTAGGCCCAGGATTGTCTATTTTCGTAGGATATTCTGTTTCGAGTGGAGGAGTGAAGGGCTCTTCTGGTGAAATATCTTTGGACATTTTCAAGGGTGTTGATGTCTGAGATGTGGTATGGGTTCCAGACAGATGAGCAGTAGTCCAGGATGGGTCTGGCAAAAGTTTTGTAGGCTCTTGTGAGTAGTGTGAGATTGCCTGAGCAGAAGCTGCGTAGGATCAGGTTAACAACTCTAGAAGCTTTGCCTCTGACAATGTGGACCTCTCTGATGCATTCTGGGAAAGGGAAAATTGGCCATCTAGCTTTCAAAGGCCAGCTGCTGCCAAGCTGGTACTCAAGGGGAAATATGAACGGAAAGTTTCACCATCAGACCAAGGATCTGGAAGGCCCACCGGAGCCCCAACAGCCCATTCTGCCTTGATGCGGAACTATAACATCCTCTCCACCTCTGTTGGTTTTTTATGTTTATTTTTATAAGGAAGATGTTTGAAATTTATCACAGGCATAAGCTAGACCATGGTTGGTGGTCTCAGCCCAGTTTTTTGTCAACACTATTGTCTACAAACTGATTGGCACAATCTGAGATACGTGGGCAATGGAGCAGCAATTCATGGATCAAAGAATTGGAAGGCATCCCACATGGAGGAAAGGCCTCTTGATTTCAGGGAACTTTCTTAATAAAATAATATAAAATAATATAAAATAATATAAAATAATATAAAATAATATAAAATAATATAAAATAATATAAAATAATATAAAATAATATAAAATAATATAAAATAATATAAAATAATATAAAATAATATAAAATAATATAAAATAATATAAAATAATATAAAATAATATAAAATATAAAATATAAAATATAAAATATAAAATATAAAATATAAAATATAAAATATATAAAACATAAAACATAAAATATAGAAACAGAAACATAGAAACATAGAATACTGACGGCAGAAAAAGACCTCATGGTCCATCTAGTCTGCCCTTATACTATTTCCTGTATTTTATCTTACAATGGATCTATGTTTATCCCAGGCATGTTTAAATTCAGTTACTGTGGATTTACCAACCACGTCTGCTGGAAGTTTGTTCCAAGGATCTACTACTCTTTCAGTGAAATATTTTCTCACGTTGCTTTTGATCTTTCCCCCAACTAACTTCAGATTGTGTCCCCTTGTTCTTGTATTCACTTTCCTATTAAAAACACTTCCCTCCTGAACCCTATTTAACCCTTTAACATATTTAAATGTTTCGATCATGTCCCCCATTTTCCTTCTGTCCTCCAGACTATACAGATTGAGTTCATTAAGTCTTTCCTGAGAGGTTTTATGCTTAAGACCTTCCACCATTCTTGTAGCCCGTCTTTGGACCTGTTCAATTTTGTCAATATCTTTTTGTAGGTGAGGTCTCCAGAACTGAACACAGTGTTCCAAATGTGGTCTCACCAGCACTCTATATAGCGGGATCACAATCTCCCTCTTCCTGCTTGTTATACCTCTAGCTATGCAGCCAAGCATCCTACTTGCTTTTCCTACTGCCTGACCACACTGCTCACCCATTTTGAGATTGTGAATAAAATATAAAATATATAAAATATATAAAATATATAAAATATATAAAATATATAAAATATATAAAATATATAAAATATATAAAATATATAAAATATATAAAATATATAAAATATATAAAATATATAAAATATATAAAATATAAAATATAAAATATAAAATATAAAATATAAAATATAAAATATAAAATATAAAATATAAAATATAAAATATAAAATATAAAATATAAAATATAAAATATAAAATATAAAATATATAAAATATAAAATATAAAACATAAAATATAGAAACAGAAACATAGAAACATAGAAGACTGACGGCAGAAAAAGACCTCATGGTCCATTTAGTCTGCCCTTATACTATTTCCTGTATTTTATCTTACAATGGATATATGTTTATCCCAGGCATGTTTAAATTCAGTTACTGTGGATTTACCAACCACGTCTGCTGGAAGTTTGTTCCAAGGATCTACTACTCTTTCAGTGAAATATTTTCTCACGTTGCTTTTGATCTTTCCCCCAACTAACTTCAGATTGTGTCCCCTTGTTCTTGTATTCACTTTCCTATTAAAAACACTTCCCTCCTGAACCCTATTTAACCCTTTAACATATTTAAATGTTTCGATCATGTCCCCCATTTTCCTTCTGTCCTCCAGACTATACAGATTGAGTTCATTAAGTCTTTCCTGAGAGGTTTTATGCTTAAGACCTTCCACCATTCTTGTAGCCCGTCTTTGGACCTGTTCAATTTTGTCAATATCTTTTTGTAGGTGAGGTCTCCAGAACTGAACACAGTGTTCCAAATGTGGTCTCACCAGCACTCTATATAGCGGGATCACAATCTCCCTCTTCCTGCTTGTTATACCTCTAGCTATGCAGCCAAGCATCCTACTTGCTTTTCCTACTGCCTGACCACACTGCTCACCCATTTTGAGATTGTGAATAAAATATAAAATATATAAAATATATAAAATATATAAAATATATAAAATATATAAAATATATAAAATATATAAAATATATAAAATATATAAAATATATAAAATATATAAAATATATAAAATATATAAAATATAAAATATAAAATATAAAATATAAAATATAAAATATAAAATATAAAATATAAAATATAAAATATAAAATATAAAATATAAAATATAAAATATAAAATATAAAATATAAAATATAAAATATAAAATATAAAATATAAAATATATAAAATATAAAATATAAAACATAAAATATAGAAACAGAAACATAGAAACATAGAAGACTGACGGCAGAAAAAGACCTCATGGTCCATTTAGTCTGCCCTTATACTATTTCCTGTATTTTATCTTACAATGGATATATGTTTATCCCAGGCATGTTTAAATTCAGTTACTGTGGATTTACCAACCACGTCTGCTGGAAGTTTGTTCCAAGGATCTACTACTCTTTCAGTGAAATATTTTCTCACGTTGCTTTTGATCTTTCCCCCAACTAACTTCAGATTGTGTCCCCTTGTTCTTGTGTTCACTTTCCTATTAAAAACACTTCCCTCCTGAACCCTATTTAACCCTTTAACATATTTAAATGTTTCGATCATGTCCCCCATTTTCCTTCTGTCCTCCAGACTATACAGATTGAGTTCATTAAGTCTTTCCTGAGAGGTTTTATGCTTAAGACCTTCCACCATTCTTGTAGCCCGTCTTTGGACCTGTTCAATTTTGTCAATATCTTTTTGTAGGTGAGGTCTCCAGAACTGAACACAGTGTTCCAAATGTGGTCTCACCAGCACTCTATATAGCGGGATCACAATCTCCCTCTTCCTGCTTGTTATACCTCTAGCTATGCAGCCAGGCATCCTACTTGCTTTTCCTACTGCCTGACCACACTGCTCACCCATTTTGAGACTGTGAATAAAATATAAAATATATAAAATATATAAAATATATAAAATATATAAAATATATAAAATATATAAAATATATAAAATATATAAAATATATAAAATATATAAAATATATAAAATATGTAAAATATGTAAAATATGTAAAATATAAAATATGTAAAATGTAAAATGTAAAATGTAAAATATAAAATATAAAATATAAAATATAAAATATAAAATATAAAATATAAAATATAAAATATAAAATATAAAATATAAAATATAAAATATAAAATATAAAATATAAAATATAAAATATAAAATATAAAATATAAAATATAAAATATAAAATATAAAATATAAAATATAAAATATAAAATATAAAATATAAAATATAAAATATAAAATATAAAATATAAAATATAAAATATAAAATATAAAAAACAATATAAAATGAAATGAAAGAATGAAATAAAATAGGAAATAAAAAAATATGAAATAAAATAAAAGATATAATATAACAATAAAATAAAATAAATGAAATATAAAACAAAATATAATATAAATGACCAATTTCTGTTGTTTTTTACCAGCACACAGTACATTTAATCTTAAAAGATAAGATTAAAACCAGAGGCTTACAAAGTATATATTCTAAAGCTCTGGTTTTAATCTTCACTTCTATTCCTTGGGGTATAGACATAAATAATGCATTTAAGCGAGGTCAGTGTGGATTTAAAAAACCATAGATTCAGACCAATTGCAAAGCCCTGGGGGACTCCCAATCTCTTTCCCAGCACTTAAAGTGTGACATATGTCTTCCCTGCTGATAATTTAATCACCGCCACATCATGTAACTAGAAACAACACAGACATTTAACAAAGGAATCCTAGCTGTGTGGTTAACCAGAAACATTTCCCCCTCCTGGTCTGCAAAGCTTCACCCCATAAACATCTGCAGGAGAGATTGCTCAGAAAGCCACACGAACGAGACCAATAAAGTAATTCCTGTTGTGGTTGAGGGCTAATCCTAACTTTGTTTAGACTTTGCTGCGGGGAATTTCGCCTGTGAATAGAGCTAACTCTTTATCTTTTAAGTAGTCTTTTATCTCGGGTCTCCTGCTTGGGCAGGGGTTGGACTAGATCAGTGATTTTCAACCTTTTTTTGAGCCACGGCACATTTTTTACATTTTAAAATCCTGGGGCACACCACCAACCAAAATGACACAAAATGACACCCTAAGACACTTCCCTCTCTTTTCCCATCCCTGTCTCCTCCCCACGCTTGTGTGTGTGTGTGTGTGTGTGTGTGTGTGTGTGTGTGTCCAAAAACAGGTGAGGGCTGGGTTTTTCCCCCTCTCTTTTTCTTTGGGTGCTTTTTATCATATGCTTTAAATCAAGAGTCACTTCTCTCTCTCTTTTGTTTCTCTCTCTTTCTTCTCATTCTCTGTCTGACTCAATCATTTTCTCATTTCTCTTTTTTTCCTCCCCTTTTTGCTCAGTTATCTCTCTCTCTCTTGCTTTCTTTCTCTCTAACACTTGCTTTCTCTCTCTTTCTCTCTTTTCTTTCTCTCTCTTGCTTTATCTCTCTCTCTCTTTCTCTCTCTCTCTCTCTTTCTTTCTCTCTCTCTCTTTCTTCCTCTCTGACACTTGCTTTCTCTCTCTTTCTCTCTTTTCTTTCTCTTTCTTTCTTTCTTTCTCTCTCTCTCTCACTCTTTCTCTCACTCTTTCTCTCTCTCTCACTCTTTCTCTCTCTCTTTCTCTCTCTCTCACTCTTTCTCTACCTCTTTCTCTCTCTCTCTCTCTCTTTCTTTCTCTCTCTCTCTATCACTCTCTCTCTCACTCAGCAAAAAGTTGCAAGACCGGAACCTAAGCTTCCTTTTTCGCGGCACACCTGACCATGTCTCACGGCACACTAGTGTGCCACGGCA
Source organism: Erythrolamprus reginae (assembly GCF_031021105.1). Classification (NCBI taxonomy): domain Eukaryota; kingdom Metazoa; phylum Chordata; class Lepidosauria; order Squamata; family Dipsadidae; genus Erythrolamprus; species Erythrolamprus reginae. The sequence continues at coordinate 27,538,024 of NC_091951.1, read as the reverse complement.
CACTGGTTGAAAAACACTAGACTAGGTGACCTGCAAGATCCCTTCCAACTCTGTTAATCTGTTAAATCTGTTAAATCTCATCTGCTGGGGGCTATTAAGAAAAGTGGGGGATGCTTTCCAAGAGCATGTTTCTCCGTTTCTCATCCAGGGAAATATAATATTCTGTCTTTTTAAATATTTTTCAAACTATTTCATTCTTCAAGGAAAGGGGTGGGGGGCTAACTTTCTACAATTCCAATTTGGATATCTGTTTAATCTCCTTCGAGCCAGGTGTATGATGTAGTGAGGAAATTCATCCTCTTGAGGCAAGAATTATGGGATGGCGAATCAGAAGAGCCACTCCTGCACATGGAGAGGGGTGGGGGAGAAGAATGTTTTTGATATGAAGGTAGTCCTCAACGTATGTCCATAATGGAACCTGTCCAATTCGGTCCTATGTATCTTGATGGTCATACAATTTTTTTTTGCAGCAGTTACTAAACAATTATAGTGGTTGTTTAAATGAATCAGAGGCTGTTAAGTAAACCGATGGCTTGCTATGAGTATGGTAAAATGATATGTGATTCAATCATTCTTTATTTTTCTTGGCATGTTTCTTTGTTTGTTTGTTTGTTTGTTTGTTTGTTTGTTTATTCATTCATTCATTCATTTATTTATTTATTTATTTATTTATTTGATTTGTATGACGCCCCTCTCCGTGGACTCGGGGCGGCTAACAACAGTGATAAAAACAGAATGTAAAAATCCAATACTAAAACAGCTAAAAACCCTTGTTATAAAACCAATCATGCATACAAACATACCATGCATAAATTGTAGCAGCCTAGGGGGAAAGATTATCTTAGTTCCCCCATGCCTGACGGCAGAGGTGGGTTTTGAGGAGCTTACGAAAGGCAAGGAGGGTGGGGGCTTTTCTAATCTCTGGGGGGAGTTGGTTCCAGAGGGCCGGGGCCGCCACAGAGAAGGCTCTTCCCCTGGGCCCCGCCAAACGGCACTGTTTAGTTGACGGGACCCGGAGAAGACCCACTCTGTGGGACCTAACTGGTCGCTGGGATTCGTGCGGCAGAAGGCGGTCTCGGAGATAATCTGGTCCGGTGCCATGAAGGGCTTTATAGGTCATAACCAACACTTTGAATTGTGACCGGAAACTGATCGGCAACCAATGCAAACTGCGGAGTGTTGGTGTGACATGGGCATATTTAGGGAAGCCCATGATAGCTCTCGCAGCTGCATTCTGCACGGATAGTAATTTCTGTATCTTTAAGCTGATAGCACTCGCTGGCGCAGAATGAGTTAACGGTTTCGGGTCCCTGTTTTTATACTGTCTTTTTTCTCCCTCGAAGAAACTGACACTCAAACAAATCTCCCGCTCAATTCAACACCCAATCAGACGTGAACATTTAAATTTCAAACTATTTACATTATGGTAATGAATATTCAACATATGGTTTTGCCAAAACCCAGACACAAGGGCCAATGTTGGACAAAACTGATCATAAAATGTGAACATTTGATTGTAGAGAGAATCCAACAGTCAAAACTTCAAAACTGAGTCATAGGCAGGGCTGGCCTGCTCCAGGCTCACCAAGGTTCGGAAGATCCTCTAGCAAAGATTCTGTGCGATTCGGAGAACCCCCCAAATCTCACTCATGACTGGCCCCAGACACCCTTTCCCTCCCACCCTGCTCCGCCCCTCCGCTCCCTGGAGTCTCCACGTGGCCCATTTTGGATGCCAGGCAAGTGCAGGGCCTGCACGGAGGCTCTGGGAGGGTGTAAAAAGGGCCTCCCAGAGGCTCCAGAAGGCCAGAAATGTGCCCATTCCCAGCTTCCAGAGGGCCTTTGAAGCCATTTTCACCCTCCCAGAGGCTCAAGGAAAGCCTCCAGAGCCCGAGGAGTGTAAAAAACAGGCCTCCCAGAAGTTCTGGAAGGCCGGAAATAAGTGGTTCACAAGTATGAACCATTTTGTCCTCGAGAGAGCCTCCATAGCCCCCCAAAGTCTTGGATTGCTACCCGGTACGGGCCGCACTGTGCACTGGTAGTAAAAATGGAGCTGTGCTCACAGTTCTGGGTAACCAGCAGACACATGTGTATCCCAGCAAGATTTCGCTTCTGTGCATGGGCAGGAAGCAAAATCTCACGAGGGGACAGGAGCATGGGTGAGATTTTGGTGATTTTTTTCCCTTCCGCGTATGCACGGAAGCAAAAAAGTCACCGAAATCTTTTTGCTTCCTGTGGAGAAGCAAAATCTTGCTGGGATGCATGCTGCCCGCGCATCGCACCAGTAGCGGCAGGAAAGGCAACCCCTGCCTGGAGCTGGGGAAGGTGAAAATGGCCCTCCCACCATGGTGCAGGAGGCTGACTAGGCCACGCCCACCATGGCCACGCCCACCCAGCAACCAGGAAGAGAACCCGTTGCTAACATTTTTGAAGCTTACTCCGGTCATAGTCTCCCTTTTCTAGGTCCAAAGCCTTTGAATGGATTGATGAGTGAACTGGTTGTAAGTTGAGGACTACCTGTACCAACAGTGTGAAATTATGCATGGTATGTTTGTGTGTATGTTTTGCTTTTTAAATAAGGGTTTTTTAGAGTTTTTAAATATTAGATTTGTTATACATTGCTTTTATCATTGCTGTAAGCCGCCCCGCGTCTACAGAGAGGGGTGGCATACAAATCTAATTAATATTAAAATATTATTATTATTATTATTATTATTATTATTAATAATAATAATAATAATAATAATAATAATAATAATAATCTTTCCTGTTTAAAAAGATATCTGTTAATTTCATGTGACAAGCCTGGCCAGCTGAGCTACTACTGAATCGTCTTAAAAAGAATTAAACAGTTAAGTGAACTTCTGCAGTTGATAAGTTAGTAACGTAGCTGTTAAGTGAATTTGGCATCCCCACTGGTTTGCCAGTCAGAGGATCACAAAAAGTGATCACATGACCCTGGGACGCTGCAACGGTCATAAGTATGAACCAGTTGCCAAGCACCTGAACGTTGATCGTGGGAATGCAGCAAAAAGGGTCATGTCCCTTTTTTTCAGCATTGTAACTTTGGTCACTAAATGAACTGTTGTAAGTTGAGAACTACCTGTACTTAAAAAGCAATAGGAAGGAAGGGAGAGGGGGGAGAGGAAGGAAGGAAAGAAGGAAAGAAGGAGGAAAGGGGGAGGAAAATGAAGGAAGGGAGGGAGAGAAAGAGGAAATAAGGAAATAAGGAGGGAAGGAGAAAGAGGGGAGGGAATGGGGAGGGAGGGAGGGAGGAAGGAAGGAAAAAGTAGGGAGAGGAAGGGAGGGCAGGAGGGAGGGAGGGAGTGAGGAAGGAAGGAAGGAAGGAAGGAGAAAGTGTGGATAGGGAGGGAGGGAGGGAGGAAGGAAGGAAGGAAGGAAGTGGCGCTCAAGGCGGCAAGATGCGCGTATCATTCCGCCTTGATTGCATCAGCGGAATCCCGCCCGGCCGCTCTGTTTAGGGTGACCCGCTCCCTTCTTAATCAGGGGGGAGTTGGGAAGCCCTTGCAGAGTAGTGCCGAGGATTTTAACACGTTTTTCGCTGATAAAATCGCTCGGATCCGAGCGGACCTCGACTCCAATTGGAATACAGAGTTGACTGACAACGAGTCAGTTGAGGTGACTGGGGCATGTACTTGTCCACCTGTCTGGGGAGAGTTTGATCTGGTGACACCTGATGAAGTGGACAAGGCCATTGGAGCTGTGAGTTCCGCCACCTGTTTACTGGATCTGTGTCCCTCCTGGCTGGTTTCGGCCAGCAGGGAGGTGACACGGAGCTGGGTCCAGGAGATTGTCAACGCTTCTTTGGGGAGGGGGTCCTTCCCGGATCCCTACAAGGAGGCACTTGTGCGCCCCCTCCTCAAGAAGCCTTCCCTGGACCCAGCCATTCTCAACAACTATCGACCAGTCTCCAACCTTCCCTTTATGGGGAAGGTTGTTGAGAAGGTGGTGGCGCTCCAGCTCCAGCGGTCCTTGGAAGAAGCCGATTATCTAGGTCCTCAGCAGTCAGGATTCAGGCCCGGATACAGCATGGAAACTGCTTTGGTCGCGCTGATGGATGATCTCTGGCGGGCCCGGGACAGGGGTTTATCCTCTGTCCTGGTGCTTCTTGACCTCTCAGTGGCTTTCGATACCATCGACCATGGTATCCTTCTGCGCCGGCTGGAGGGGTTGGGAGTGGGAGGCACTGTCCTTCAGTGGTTCTCTTCCTACCTCTCTGGTCGGTCGCAGTCGGTGTTAGTGGGGGGTCAGAGGTCGACCTCTAGGTTACTCCCTTGCGGGGTGCCTCAGGGGTCGGTCCTCTCCCCCCTACTATTTAATATCTACATGAAACCGCTGGGTGAGATCATCCAAGGGCATGGGGTGAGGTATCATGAGTATGCAGATGATACCCAGCTTTACATCTCCACCCCTTGTCCAGTCGGCGAAGCAGTGGAAGTGATGTGCCAGTGCCTGGAGGCTGTTGGGGTCTGGATGGGTGTCAACAGACTCAAGCTCAACCCGGATAAGACGGAGTGGCTGTGGGTTTTGCCTCCCAAGGACAGTTCCATCTGTCCGTCCATCACCCTGGGGGGGGAGTCACTAACCCCCTCAGAGAGGGTTCGCAACTTGGTCGTCCTCTTCGATCCACAGCTCACATTAGAGAAACATCTTTCAGCTGTGGCGAGGGGGGCGTTTGCCCAGGTTCGCCTGGTGCACCAGTTGCAGCCCTATTTGGACCGGGAGTCACTGCTCACAGTCACTCATGCCCTCATCACCTCGAGGCTCGACTACTGTAATGCTCTCTACATGGGGCTACCTTTGAAAAGTGTTCGGAAACTTCAGATCGTGCAGAATGCAGCTGCGAGAGCAATCATGGGCTTTCCCAAACATGCCCATGTCACAACAACACTCCGCAGTCTGCATTGGTTGCCGATCAGTTTCCGGTCACAATTCAAAGTGTTGGTTATGACCTATAAAACCCTTCATGGCACTGGACCAGAATATCTCCGGGACCGCCTTCTGCCGCACGAATCCCAGCGACCGATTAGGTCCCACAGAGTTGGCCTTCTCCGGGTCCCGTCAACTAAACAATGTCGTTTGGCGGGACCCAGGGGAAGAGCCTTCTCTGTGGCGGCCCCGACCCTTTGGAACCAACTCCCCCCAGATATCAGAGTTGCCCCCACCCTCTTAGCCTTTCGTAAGCTCCTTAAAACCCACCTCTGTCGTCAGGCATGGGGGAATTGACATGTTCCTTCCCCCTAGGCTTATAAAATTTATGCATGGTACGCTAGTGTGTATGATTGGTTTTAATTTGTGGTGTTTTTTAAAGTAATTTAAATATTGGATTTGTCTTACATTGTATTGCTATTGCTGTGAGCCGCCCCGAGTCTGCGGAGAGGGGCGGCATACAAATCTGATTAAACTTGAAACTTGAAACTTGAAGGAAGGACCTGGGGCAGGGAGAATTTCATTAGCCTGGTTTAGTCTTTCTGTGAGAAACGATTCTCTTAACATAAGGAAAACATAAGAACAATAAGCAATTTATAACTCCCAATAAATAATAGAGCAACTTCTGAAAGGAATGAAGGAAAGGCCAGAAAAGTGGATTAGGGAATTACCGAGCTTTAAGCCAACAGCTGGAACAAAAATACAGTGATATAGAACAGGGTTTGGTCCAGAGCTCAGATGTTGGTTTCATAGATTCCAGAAGTGCGTTAATCTGAATTGTGTGCATATAGTGGACAGGAGGGAGGGTAATGTCAGTTTCTCTATATGACAAAGTTAATTTAGAGTACAGCTGCCCCCAACAGACTTTTTGCAAGGCTCTAACAGTACTTCTCAACCTTTTTAATGCTGCGACCCCTTAATTACAGTTCCTCATGTTGTGGTGACACCCGACCATAAGTCTAGCGCCAATTCTCCCAACAGAGCTTCAAGCTGATTGACAGGCAGTTCAGAGGGACTACCCCCACTGTAAACGTCGATTGGTCTGATTGTAAAAATATGTTCCAAGGCACCAGAATAGAGGCTTTAGTTCCTAACACCATGGTAAATTTGTCTTTTTCCATGGTCTTAGGCGACCACTGTAAAATGGTTGTTCGATCCCCAAAAGGGTCCCGACCCCCAGGTTGAGAACCACTGAGTCGAGTAAGTTCTTTGAATACTGTAGGAGAGGGAGCAATGCTACTACAGATACCTGCAATCACCTGATCAAAATTTGGATGCTTGGCAACTGGGCATCTGTTTATGACGTTTGCAGTCTCCCGGGGGTTATGTGATTCCCTCTTGTGACCTGAGAAGCGAAGTCAATGGGGAAGTCAGATTCAATTAACAACATTCCTAACTCAACAACTGTAGTGAGGCGCTGAATTACTGTGGCAAAAAAAGTCATAAACTGGGGAAAAGCTCATTAAACTGTCCAGCTCAGCAACAGAAATTTTGGACTCCGTTGAGTTCTGCTGGGCTCTCTGATAGGAGCCTCCCGAAAATTCAAGGATACAAATTGTTATACCTCTAGCTATGCAGCCAAGCATCCTAATCACGTGTTGTGGTTGGCTCTGGCCCAGCTCCTGCCCCAGGGAATGGGGAGGTGGATGCCGGGGAAAATTCAACATGTCACAGGCAGAGAAGGGCTTGGCACACAGCCAAGGCAGTCAATCTTCCTTATCTTCTATAGCTTCAGATGATGACATGTTGGACCCACGCAAGCGCAGAATTATGCGTAGAAGAGACCAAGTAAGAACATATTACAGGAAATAAGGGAGGCCACCTGTGTTTGGGTGGGGCTCCAGTAATTAGGGCTGCTGCTATAAATAGCAGCAACCGGTTTTGGCCATTGTGGAAGAATATCTGTTGCAGTTTCGTCAGGAATCTTGTGTGCTGGACTTTGTTGCTTTTTCACGCCTTTGAAACCAAAACAGAGCAGCATGTGTGTGTGTCTCCCTTCATTGGAAGAAGAAGGGGTGTGAAGTTTCTTCACAGCTGCTAGCTAAGTACTTAATGACTGCTTAAGGGAAATTGTACAGACTACCCGGTTGTTTTGGGAAGAGTGCTTTTTGCAATACAAAAAGAGTGCTTAGTTTATTTTGAATTTTGTGATAAAGAACATTGTTTTGAATTTTCAAATGTGTGGGTGTCTGAAATTTGTACCCTTGAATTTTCGGGAGGCTCCTATCAGAGAGCCCGGCAGAACAATAAAGAGCTGATAGATAAATTAGTGAAGATTGGACTTAATCCCTGGATAGTTCAATGGATTTGCAGCTGGCTGAAGTGTAGACATCAGACAGTTATTGTTAACGGCGAGTATTCTGAGCAGAGTCAGGTTACAAGTGGTGTGCCACAAGGGTCTGTTCTGGGTCCTATTCTTTTTAATATGTTTGTGAGTGACATAGGGGAAGGTTTGGTAGGGAAGGTTTGCCTATTTGCCGATGACTCTAAAGTGTGCAATAGGGTTGATATTCCTGGAGGCGTCTGTAATATGGTAAATGATTTAGTTTTACTAGATAAATGGTCAAAGCAATGGAAACTGCAGTTTAATGTTTCCAAATGTAAAATAATGCACTTGGGGAAAAGGAATCCTATTGAGTATTGCATTGGCAGTTCTGTGTTAGCAAAAACTTCAGAAGAGAAGGATTTAGGGGTAGTGATTTCTGACAGTCTCAAAATCGGTGAACAGTGCAGTCAGTTGGTAGGGAAAGCAAGTAGGATGCTTGGCTGCATAGCTAGAGGTATAACAAGCAGGAAGAGGGAGATTGTGATCCCGCTGTATAGAGCGCTGGTGAGACCCCATTTGGAATACTGTGTTCAGTTCTGGAGACCTCACCTACAAAAAGATATTGACAAAATTGAACGGGTCCAAAGACGGGCTACAAGAATGGTGGAAGGTCTTAAGCATAAAACGTATCAGGAAAGACTTAATGAACTCAATCTGTATAGTCTGGAGGACAGAAGGAAAAGGGGAGACATGATCGAAACATATAAATATATTAAAGGGTTAAATAAGGTCCAGGAGGGAAGTGTTTTTAATAGGAAAGTGAACACAAGAACAAGGGGACACAATCTGAAGTTAGTTGGGGGAAAGATCAAAAGCAACATGAGAAAATATTATTTTACTGAAAGAGTAGTAGATCCTTGGAACAAACTTCCAGCAGACGTGGTAGATAAATCCACAGTAACTGAATTTAAACATGCCTGGGATGAACATAGATCCATCCTAAGATAAAATACAGAAAATAGTATAAGGGCAGACTAGATGGACCATGAGGTCTTTTTCTGCCGTCAGACTTCTATGTTTCTATGTTTCTATGTAACAACCACTGACCTAAGAGAAGGTATAAATACGCACCCTCCACTCTCAATTCCATGCGGCCAGATCCTCTGTTGCCCAGAATCTCTGTGGGTCTTTTTCATCATTAAAACCATCTTTCCACTCAGCCTCCCATGTTTCCAGGGTCTTTCTCTCCGCTTGGAACTAAACCAGGTGGATTTTTTCCCCCCAATACATGTTGAGAAAAAAAATGTTTGGCTTCTTGACTGGATTGTTGCCTTTAGCCATTCTAAGCCATTCTAGAGCCAGGGTGTTGCAGTGGTTAGAGGCAGCATTGCAGGCTAATGTGAGTTAACTGCTAGCTGCAGTTCAGCAGTTCAGATCTCACCAGCAGCTCAAGATTGACTCAATTCAATTCAATTCAATTAGAAACATAGAAACATAGAAGTCTGACGGCAGAAAACGACCTCATGGCCCATCTAGTCTGCCCTTATACTATTTTCTGTATTTTATCTTAGTATATATGTTTATATACTTATCTATCTATCTATCTATCTATCTATCTATCTATCTATCTATCTATCTATCTATCTATCTATCTATCTACTTATCTATCTATCTATCTATCTATCTATCTATCTATCTATCTATCTATCTATCTATTTAGTTATCTATCTATCTATCTATCTATCTACTTTATCTATCTATCTACTTTATCTATCTATCTATCTATCTATCTATCTATCTATCTATCTATCTATCTATCTATCTATCTATATCATAGAAACATAGAAACATAGAAGTCTGACGGCAGAAAAAGACCTCCTGGTCCATCTAGTCTGCCCTTATACTATTTTCTGTATTTTATCTTAGGATGGATATATGTTTATCCCAGGCATGTTTAAATTCAGTTACTGTGGATTTATCTACCATGTCTGCTGGAAGTTTGTTCCAAGGATCTACTACTCTTTCAGTAAAATAATATTTTCTCATGTTGCTTTTGATCTTTCCCCCAACTAACTTCAGATTGTGTCCCCTTGTTCTTGTGTTCACTTTCCCTCCTGGACCTTATTTAACCCTTTAATATATTTAAATGTTTCGATCATGTCCCCGCTTTTCCTTCTGTCCTCCAGACTATACAGATTGAGTTCATTAAGTCTTTCCTGATACGTTTTATGCTTAAGACCTTCCACCATTCTTGTAGCCCGTCTTTGGACCCGTTCAATTTTGTCAATATCTTTATGTAGGTGAGGTCTCCAGAACTGAACACAGTATTCCAAATGTGGTCTCACCAGCACTCTATATAACGGGATCATAATCTCCCTCTTCCTGCTTGTTATACCTGTAGCTATGCAGCCAAGCATCCTACTTGCTTTCCCTACCGCCTGACTGCACTGTTCACCCATTTTGAGACTGTCAGTTCAATTCAATTTATTAGATTTGTATGCTGCCCCTCTCCGAAGATTCGGGGCGGCTCACAACAGTAATAAAATATAGCGAAACAAATCTAATATTAAAAAGCATATAAAACCCTATCAAAATAAAAAGCAAGCAGCACATACATACCAAACATAAATCTAAAAAATATTAAAAAGCCTGGGGGGAAAGGTGTCTCAACTCCCCCATGCCTGGCGGTATAGATGGGTCTTGAGTAATTTACGGAAGACAAGAAGGGTGGGGGCAGTTCTAATCTCCGGGGGGAGTTGATTCCAGAGGGCCGGGGCCGCCACAGAGAAGGCTCTTCCCCTGGGGCCCACCAAACGACATTGTTTAGTCGACGGGACCGGAGAAGGCCAACTCTGTGGGACCATATCGGTCGCTGGGATTCGTGCGGTAGCAGGCGGTTCCGAAGGTACTCTGGTCCACTGCCATGTAGAGCTTTAAAGGTCATAACCAACACTTTGAATTGTGACCGGAAACTGATCGGCAGCCAATGCAGGCCACAGAGTGTTGTAGAAATGTGGGCGAATCTGGGAAGCCCCACAATGGCTCTCGCGGCCTTCCATCCTTCCGAGGTGAGTAAAATGAGGACCCAGATTGTTGGGGGCGATATGCTGACTCTGTAAACCCCTTTTTTTTTTTAAAAAAAAATATTTTTATTGATTTTGTAAATATGGTTACATAAAACAAACATAAAACAATGCACAGTGTGCGTGCCCATCACCTGACCGACAAAAAAAACCCCATCACCACCACCACCAATTGCGAGGGGGTTCAAATATTTACTAGTTTATATATATATATTTCCTTGGCTCTACTTTGCATTTGTTATTACTGAAAGAGTGATTGAAGTTTATTTTTCACATTTGCATCACAGATTCTACTCAGCATATAACCTTTCACCTTATTCCATCGTGCCATCAGCTTCTCCAGTTTATTTTCATTAAAATTGTTTAATCTTATTTCCATGATTTCAAAATGTATGTGATCCACCATGTACCAGTACCAGTTCTGTACTGTCCATTTTATAGGCTCTTTCCAACCCAATACCACTACGCTTTCCCATGCTGCAGTTTTTATTTCTTTAAAATCTCTTAGTTCTCTTTGTTTAATTAAAATCGCTATTTCTTTTGTAATTGTCCAATTAATATTTAACATTTTATTTATTTCATTCTGCACTTCCTTCCAAAATTTCTGAACTTCTACACACTCCCAGAACATATGCATGAAGATGTGTATGTGTATGTGTATGTGTATATGTATGTGTGTGTGTGTGTGTGTGTGTGTGTGTATATATATATATATATATATATATATATATATATATATATATATATATATATATATATATATATGTTTTTCTTATGTCTCCCTTAATTTTAAAATTCCAGCTAAAAAAACATTTAACACATACAGAATATAGTTGTCGGCTATAAATATATTAACTGCCTTGTAGTGGCCCTGGGTTGGGCCTAGAGGCAAAAAGGAGCTGTGACGTTCCTTAAATATACCAGGGTGATCCGACATAAGAAAAACATATAGCCCCTCCCTGGTACAGAGCTGGAAGGGTTCTGATCGGATAGCTCTAACTGCTAGTTCTCTGCTTTACAATGCAGAGTTCACCAGATCGAATCCCAGTAAAAGAAAGGGTGTGGCTAGCTGATGAGGCCAGAACAAGGCCGAAATGGGACCATACTAGTCTCCCTTAATTTTAAAATTCCAGCTAAAAAAACATTTAACACATACAGAATATAGTTGTCGGCTATAAATATATTAACTGCCTTGTAGTGGCCCTGGGTTGGGCCTAGAGGCAAAAAGGAGCTGTGACGTTCCTTAAATATACCAGGGTGATCCGACATAAGAAAATATATATATATATATATATATATATATATATATATATATATATATATATATATATATATATATATTCTGTTACTATATTCTATATATTCTATATATTCTATTCCTATATATTCTATTCCTATATCTTCTTTTCTATTCTTTCTTAGATATATTTTACTATGAGTATCTCCTCTATAACCTTCATCATGTATTTTACTATGTGTATATTGATATATACTCACTAAAACCCTCATTGTGTATTGGACAAAATAAATAAATAAAATAAATTCCTTTCTTTTGGCAACCATGCCAACAATTACCTTTCTCTTTCCCCTGGAAGTGTGCAAGTTGTGCTGGTGTACAATACCATTTATGTAAGATTTTTCTTCTCATCTCTTTAACTCTTGTGTTCTTAATCTTATGTATATTTTCTACTATTTCTTTCAGTTCACTTTCATCGACTCTGTAAACCACTTAAAGAGGGCTGTAAAAGCCCTATGAAGTGGTATATAAATGCTATTGCTAATTCTGCCCTCTTTTATTTCTCGAATTCGGCCCTGATTTATTTCTCCTTCTTATTGTCCCCTTCCTTGCAGGTCTTGAATTATCATGGAGAGGGCTTCAAAGGGAGCATCTTTCCTCCTGCTCCTCTGCTGGCTGTGGGTTTCCTGGGGGGCACGTCTACCCCGCCCTCTCATCTCTTCCAATGCAACCATCTTCTCCCACGTCTACACGATAAAGTTGGCTGGAGAAGACGCGCCGAACGAGGGTCCTTCTCCACCTCCCCAAGAGGCCTTGGGTCCCCCCGGATCTTCTCGGGGAGGAGGGGGCCAGTTTGAACACACCCTGGAAGGGTCTGATCAAGAGCACGTGGTTTTCACCCACCACATCAACCTCCCGCAGCAATCTTGTGGGTGTCCCCCTGGCACCGAAGATACCCGGGAGCTTTGGAGAAGGCTGCAGGCCCTTGAGAACGAAGTGCGGGTCCTACAGGAAACGTGCCAAGCTGGAGGGGGCTGTTGCCCTGCTGTGCCCGCCAGTAGTCAAGCCAGCGAAGGTAAGGGGAGAGAACGACTGCTGGGATAGATGGATTTATTTACTTGCTTGCTTGCTTGCTTGCTTGCTTGCTTGCTTGCTTGCTTGCTTGCTTGCTTGCTTGCTTGCTTGCTTGCCTGCCTGCCTACCTACTTTTTTCTTTCTTTCTATCTATCTATCTATCTATCTATCTATCTATCTATCTATCTATCTATCTATCTATCTATCTATTATTTCCCTCCATACAGCATTCTATTTAAATCCCTTCCTTCTCCCTCCCTCTCGACCGCCTTTCTTCCCTCCTCCCTCCCTTCCTCCTTCTTTCTTTTCTTCCCTCCCCCTTCCTCCTTCCATCCTTCCTTTCTTCCCTCCTTTCTTTCTTGCTCCCTGCCTCCATCCATTCTTCCTTCTCTCTCCCTCCTTCCCTCTCTTCTTTCTTCCCTCCTTATTCCCTCCCTCCTCCCTTATTTCTTTCTTGCTCCCTATCTTCCTTCCTCCTTTTTTACTTCCCCTTCCCCCCTTTCTTCCCTTCTCCCTTCCTCCTATTTTCCTTTCTTCCATCCTCCCTTCCTCATTTCTTCCCTCCCTCCTCCCTTCTTCCTTTTTTCCTTCCTTTCTTGCTCCCTGTCCTCCTTCCTCCTTTTTTGCTTCTCCTTCCCTCCCTCCCTCCTTTCTTCCCTCCCTCCTCCCTTCTTAATTTTTCCTTCCTTTCTTGCTCCCTGTCTTCCTTCCTCCTTTTTTGCTTCTCCTTCCTTCCTTTCTTCCCTTCTTCCTTCCTCCTATTTTCCTTTCTTCCATCCTCCCTTCCTCATTTCTTCCCTCTCTCCTCCCTTCTTCCTTTTTTCCTTCCTTTCTTGCTCCCTGTCTTCCTTCCTCCTTTTTTGCTTCTCTTTCCCGCCTTTCTTCCCTTCTCCCTTCCTCCTATTTTCCTTTCTTCCCTCCTCCCTTTCTCCTTTCTTCCCTCCCTCCTCCCTTCTTCCTTTTTTCCTTCCTTTCTTGCTCGTCTTCCTTCCTCCTTTTTTACTTCTCCTTCCCTCCTTTCTTTCCTTTTCCCTTCCTCCTATTTTCCTTTCTTCCATCATCCCTTCCTCCTTTCTTCCCTCCCTCCTCCCTTCTTCCTTTTTTCCTTCCTTTCTTGCTCCCTGTCCTCCTTCCTCCTTTTTTACTTCTCCTTCCCTCCTTTCTTCCCTTCTCACTACCTCCTATTTTCCTTTCTTCCCTCCCTCCCTCCCTCCTTTCTTCCCTTCCTCCGTCCTTCATTCTTCCTTTTTTCCTTCCTTTCTTGCTCCCTGTCCTCCTTCCTCCTTTTTTACTTCTCCTTCCCTCCTTTCTTCCCTTCTCCCTACCTCCTATTTTCCTTTCTTCCCTCCCTCCCTCCTTTCTTCCCTTCCTCCCTCCTTCCTTCTTCCTTTTTTCCTTCCTTTCTTGCTCCCTGCATTCCTTCCTCCATCTTCTCTCCCTCTCTCCCTTCAAATAACTTTGTGAAAAACCAGCATTTAGAAGATCTGAGCTTGATTTTCATTCAGTCTCACTTCCGAAGGTAAAACAGCTGAGCTCACGGACTCCGTTCCTTGGGCTATAAATGCAATAATTAAGCAATTTACCACGGCCCTTTTAAACAATCGCTCTCTTGACCTCCTTATGTTTCTCTCTCTCTATCTCCACTCTCTCTCTTAGGCCAAACAGACATTCGCACGTTATGTTCGCACCATGGATCCTTCGACCTCTCTCGTTGCCTCTGCGAATGTGAGTCGGGTTGGGGCGGTCCCACCTGCGCCGAGCCAGTCTGCTCCGGAGGTTGCGGTGGCTCAGAGCGCGGCAGATGCGTCAATGGGCACTGCCAGTGCCAACCTGGCTACTCGGGGGTCAGCTGTGAAGAGCCGCCCTCTTGTCCCGACGACTGCAATGACCAAGGGCGCTGTGTGGATGGCCGCTGCACCTGCTTCCCAGGATATGTGGGGCCCTCCTGCTCCGACCCAGTTTGTCCCCAGAACTGCGACGGACACGGACAATGCGTCTCTGGACGGTGTGTGTGCAACCCAGGCTACAGCGGTGTGGATTGTGCCACCCGAGCTTGCCCGAGCAACTGCAACCGGCGTGGAGAATGCCTCAATGGACGCTGCGTGTGTGAGTCAGGCTTCACCGGGCCGGCCTGTGGCACCAAGACTTGCCCCAACGATTGTAACCAGAGAGGCCACTGCCTGCAGGGAGGGGTGTGTTCCTGCCACCCAGACTACACCGGCCCCGACTGCGGTCAGCTGGCATGTCCAGAGCACTGCAGTGGCCACGGAGAATGTCAGAATGGAACATGCGTGTGCAACAGTGGCTATTCGGGTGATGACTGTTCAATAGGTAGGTACAAAGGTTTACACAATCCATCAGAATAGAGCTAAATGGGACCTTGGAGGTCTTCTAGTCCAACCCCTTGTTCAAGCAGGAGGCCTTATACCATTTCAGATATTTATTAATTAGCTTTATTTATTAATTAGATATGTATGCTGCCCCTCTCCGTAGGTGACTGTCCAGTCTTTTCTTAATAACCTCCACTGATGAAGCACCTACAATTTCTGGTGGTAAATCATTTCACTGATTGATTGATTGTTCTCTCTCTCTCTTTTAAGTTTATTTATTAATTTTTACAGGTTAAAAATAAATATACATCACAATAGTCTTTTTACAGATCATAGTTCTCACTGCTAGGAAATTTCTATCTATCTATCTATCTATCTATCTATCTATCTATCTATCTATCTATCTATCTATCTATCTATCTATCTATCTATCTATCTATTGGATTTGTATGCCGCCCTTCTCCGGAGATTCGGGGCAGCTAACAGCAATAATAAGACAGCGTACAATAATAATCCAATACTAAAAACGATTAAAAACCCATTAATATAAAAACCAAACATACATTCAGACATACCATGCATAAAATTGTAAAGGCCTAGGGGGAAAGAGTATCTCAATTCCCCCATGCCTGGCGGCAGAGGTGGGTTTTAAGTAGCTTACGAAAGGTTGCTTCTCTCCTTGATTAGTTTCAAGTTTCAAGTTTAATTGGATTTGTATGCCGCCCCTCTCCGAGGATTTGGGGCAACTCACAGCATATAAAAGAGACAGTAGTAAACAATCCAGTTAATATACATTTAAAAAATCCTTAAAAATTCTAAATTTAAAAAAAAACCTTCCATTAACAATCCATTCAACAAATTATACTAAGAAACATTCATTGATCAGGGGGGCAGATCTAATAACCCCAGGCCTGGCGACAAAGATGAGTTTTTAAACTCTTTCGGAAGGCAAGGAGGGTGGGGGCAGTACGAATCTCCAGGGGGAGCTGATTCCAGAGAGCCCCCCCCCCCAAAGAAGGCTCTTCCCCTAGGTCCTGCCAGCCGACATTGTTTGGTCAACAGGACACTCTGTCCCATTGACCACACCCACAAAATAAGCCACACCTACAATTTGGCTGCCCATTACTGAAAGCAACATTATCTTAGCAAAGTTCTGGAGAGATGACTATAAAATAAGAAAGCAAGCAATATTGGTTTCTGCTCTTATATA